>NC_056741.1:603508054-604175554 GCF_019279795.1 Protopterus annectens | reverse complement strand
TCAGTTGACTGTTTAGCCACAAAGGATGGAGGTGTTATACAAATTCAGAGGAACTCTAAGTCAGACAACAACTTAGCATATTCACAGGAATCCAAACAATATCATCAAAAGAGGCATGAGAAATATCACTGAGGAAAACAGTTTTTGTATAGAGCAATGTATTTATACCCTGGTTTATTCTGGTAAACAACCTTTTTGGTTATTCCGTTTGCATATGTTTGGTCTGGTACATGCTAAAGGGTGGCATTTACTCTGTGATGGCTCCGATAGGGGCCAGATAAAGTGGCACTGTGAATTCTTTTGACCTGGATGCCATACTTATAATTATAAGTTGGGTGACATAGAATGATTTTCTTACTCCCTTTGCCATGTGTAGGTCAAAGGCCAGAATTACTGTCTACATGGGTAGCTTCCCTTAATTAGATCATATACTTTAACCTTCTATGAAAGCTTGCAACAACTCCTTTTTATACTCTTAAATCAATGTGTGTTTACTGCACTAGCCACGGATTAATGTAACCAAATGACTTAAAATGTCCTTTCAACTGTATTGTTTACTGTAACACACTGTGCTCCTTATAATACATTTACTTGTCACTCCTTTCTTGGTCTTGAAACTGTACCTTATTAACTTTTTGACTCTGTACTGCACTTTATTAATGTGATTTGTATTTACTGTATTTGGTGATGTAGAGGTTAGCGTTGTCTCCTCACAGCAAGAGGTTCTCCCATTCGATTCTCGGCTGGAGCACCTTCTCTGTTGAGTCTGCATGCCCTCCCCACAGTTGAATGACGTTTAAAGACATGCAGGTAGGTGCGTGTGTGAATGGGTGTTCCTTTTTGAAGGTTGGGCATCAGGCTGACAACTCGGCACTGTAAAAATCCACTGCCAATCATTAGCGGACTGGAGTTCCTCTGTGACGTCACCTAACTGGGAAAAGCCGAAAGCCATTGCATGCTTTATTAATCTTTGTGGAGCTTTTCTTCCTGGGCCTCTGAAAATGGGATCCGTGACCTTTCAGACTTTCCTCGTAAACAAATGTAAAATATATAAATAGATATGTTCCCAGATCCTTGACTACTAGGTCATCTCTTTGGGGTGTCTTGGTGATGATGGAGTAATTATCCTGGGGGGCATTTTTCACAAAAGGCACTGCAATACATTTCTTGGGCCTTGAATTTAACACCAGTCATTTGTCTGTGGTAGATTACTTTGTAAGATGTTTTTTAAATGGGGAGGATGATGGCTCCGAAAGTGCAGTCATCTGTGACTTTGGCCTTCACCTCTGAGAAATAGATGCCAAATTGGAGCAGCCCCAGCTCAGAGCCTGAGGTACCCCACTGATGACTGGTCTTTTAGTGGATGTGGTATGTATTACCAGTCCTAACTTCCTGTGTCCTGTCTGTAAACCAGCTGGAAATCCAGCGAGTTATGTAAACATTTATGCCCAGTTTGTTGAGTTTATCAACTGCACCTGAGCGAAGTATTGTACTGAACACCTTAGCCAGGTGCAGGTAAGTGGTATGCACTGTTTTTCCCTCATCCATTGCCTTTACGACTTTCTCAGTGAACTCCAACGGATTGAGTAGGCATGACCTTTCATGACAAAACCAAAATGGGTTGGGTCCAGTGGCTGAATACTGACTGTCTTTGTTGATCATTTATATTATAATTTGTTCCATGGCTTTGTATATTAGAGTAGTCAGACTAATAGGTTTGTAGTTTCTGGGGTCAGTTGATGGTCCACCATTGTGAAGTGGGATAACCATTGCAGTCCTCCACTGTTGTGGTACAATGCCTGTTTTGAGCTATAGTGGAAAAGTTTCTCAAGTGATCTAGAAAGGTCACGTTTCCAGCTATTTAGGAGGCATTCCAGGATAATGTCAGGGCCCATTAAGGCTGTGTTTCTGGCCTTAACCAGTGCCACCAGGACCTGTTCCCTGATAATAGCTGGGGTGGTTATGGTACTAGGTATTTAATGAAGGGTGAGTGGGGAGGTGAAGTTTGAGCTGAATCTGTCAGCCAGCAAACTCGTTATGTTGCTCTGCTCTGAAGTTGGCACCATTGACCACTAGTTCATCACACTGATATGCACTGCCTTTGAGGTTTTGGACATAGCTGTAGAAGACCTTTTTGTTTTCTTTAGCCTGCAAGGCTGTCATGACCTCATAATTGGCATTGCTGGACTTAATTAGTCCTCATAGTTTTCTGTTTTAATTTAATTAGAGAGCACCTGTCATCATGAGAGTTGGTCTTCCAGATTGTAGCCAAGATGTTTCACCTTTTTTTTATATATACCATATTGAGGTTAGGGTTCCACCAGTGTGGTTTGTTTTTAGAATTTGTTTTGAGCTTACAGGTAGGTACATCAGCCTCTATACAGCCATTCACAAGGCTGTACAGGGTCTCTGTGAAAAATTCTGCATAGGTTGTTGTGAACTTGGGTTTGGGAGGAGCAGTGAATTTTGATAAATTATCACGTAACAGGGTGTCGTTTGCATTGGAATAGTTCTCAGCTGTTACAGGGTTTGCTGGGGTTATTAAATTGAGACACCTTTGTGGTCTAACCTCACCAGTGAGGATGTGACACTGTGAGTTGGGGTCTGCAGAGCTCTCTCATATTCGTTAGTACCAGGTCCAGTATGCTTGAACCTCTGGTAGGTGCGCATACTACCTGGGCAAGGGTATTTGTGGTAAGTCCAGGAATCATTGTGCCTGTGAGTATGAGAGTTGTGTGTGTCCCAGTTACCTTACAGTAAGAGGTTCCTCAATTCAGTTTTTGGCTAGAGTGTCTTCTGTATGGAGTCTGCATGTGCCCCCTGTGTTAGTCTCCTATAAATATAATATTTGATTTAATGTCAAGTTTTTCCAGTATGTCTGAGTAGGAACTATGAGATTCTAGGGACACAGAGGGGGACCAGTAGCTTGCTAGGATATGGTGTGAGACTTTAACCATGTGCAGATCATCACAGACAAATTCCAGGACATTGTCCTATTTAACCAATGTAGAGTTATGTTTTTTGCTAATATACATTGAGACTCCTCAACCTTTTGTCCTTGGTGCAGCTGATGGTTTAAACGTGTGGAAGGCATATAAGCCTTGCACTGCTGGAGTACTTTTTGTGGACTTAAACCATGACTCTGTAATGGCACAGATGTCTATATTCAGAATGAATAGAGCTTGTGTGGTGCAGATTTTTTTTCTTTAGACTCCTAGCATTGCACAGTAACACTTTTATATTTCTTTGGGTTTTATTTTCCTCTATCAGTAGGTTTGTCAATTTGGTATTGTCCTTAAAAAAAATGGTACAATGGGGTGGATAAAGTGTTGGCAAGTATTCGGAAGCCTAGGGAAGACTGGTACAGACCATCCTTTTCAAAGTAATGTTATCTGTTAACTTGCACTCCTATGTTGGCAAATATTGAATCCCCCTGGAAAGTAAACTAAGCCAATTACTGAAATCACTCATGTTGTATCCAAACTGTATCTGATTCTTACACCATGCTCTACTTTTTACTATATATGTATGTCCATATCTTTGTATACAGATATCTCTATATCTTTATATATACTTATATTTTTCTCTATCTATGTATCTACCTAGCTATATTTTCTCTATCTCTACACACATACACACACATATATATATAATATCCACAAACCCTTTTCCCCATTTTTCACATGGGATCGGGGTGTCATTTCAACAATGACATTCATCTACAGCCATGGTTTGCACCACCTGGTGGCTAGTCCTGCTGCAGTAGTTCATCCACACCACACACACTCACACCTGTGGCCACTGTAGTGTGTCCAGTCCACCTATTTTGTCTTTGGAATGTGGGAGGAAACTGCAGTACCCATAGGAAACGCACGCAAACACAGAGAGTACATGTAGACTCCACACAGAAGGCAACCAAGCTGAAATTTGAACCGGGGAACCTCTTTCTGTGATGTGACAACATTCTGCTGTGCCACTGTGCCACCCATTACAAATACAATGAAATCATAGTATGTGTAACAGGAAATTAACATGATTTACAATATGAGCAATGACTTGATCAACATCCAGGTTACACAAGGATGACAAATGTCTTGAAACTGAATTAACAGCTTGTACAGGAAGGTAAAAACGGAGAAAGACTGAAAGGAAAGGAAGGTTGAGGGATGGTCTACACATGTTTGTCTTCTTCATCCACACTTTGCCATCACCAGTTCTCCTGCTTTCTGGTACAATATGAAAGTGGGCACAAAACTGGACGGAATGTAATGTGTACGTACACACAATTAAGCATGAATAAGTGTACAGATCTTGTACAATCAGGATCATTGTGACACAACACTAAATGGTGAAAGCCTTGCTGCAGTATCTAGTTAATCTGGACTTTTGGTCATACTTTTACAATCAAAACAATAAACTATAAAATCTATTTTAATGTAAGTAGTTTCTCAGTCCATTTTAACTGATTGTTGTAAAGGATTATAGCCTTTAACTATGTGAAATTTTAGCATTGAATTTTGAGTGTAATAACTTTAGGGACCCTTCTGTTAATGTCTATTATACAGCTGGTTGTTGCTGCACAAACCTAATTTACATCTTCATAAATCATGTTCCAGACGAGAGTTGCACAAATTCAGACTCATGGTTCTTGGGGTTGGCATGTTGAAGATTAAAGCACAACAGATACATTTTGCAGAATTATTGACACTCAGGAGTTGGTGTTTGGCATAATGGTTAAAGTGTTTACATCACAGATAAAGTTTTGTTCTTACCAAGGGAAATTGGCTAGGCTTAAAATGCTCACCCCAGGGCAGCCAGTCTAGTACTTGTCTATGAACCTATGTTGAAAATAATGTTAACAAAAAAGTATCATTGGTCTCTACTTTAACTGTTGATGCAGGGTTATAAATTTGTAAATGTGGAATTCTGATGTGATATCAGCAGTGTCAACCTCTCCCTTCATGTCTTAATGCCCATTGATTCTCAAATCTTTCTATCCAGGCTCCCACCTCTACATTGCCTTTCTTTCCTACTCCATACTTTTCTTTTCCACCAATCCTACAGCCCATATCATGGCAACTTCATGTCTCACTCTTACATCAGAGCAACAACATCCATCCTCCCTTTCGGCATCAATCATTGCAGTTCCCCAGTTTTCATTCCAGGATTCCATCCACAACACTCCCGTATTTACCATCTTAGTGGTAAGAAACAACAATTGAGATGTGCATTTCCAACCTTGATCTAAAGCAACACTGTCCACTCTGTACCAAGACAATTATTCTCCCTAGCTCAGAGCTAGTCCCTTACAAGTCTCCCTCATCTTTCTACCAGTCAGAACTCTCTGCTGCTACAGCCA
Organism: Protopterus annectens; assembly: GCF_019279795.1. NCBI lineage: Eukaryota > Metazoa > Chordata > Ceratodontiformes > Protopteridae > Protopterus > Protopterus annectens. The sequence continues at coordinate 604,170,195 of NC_056741.1, read as the reverse complement.
GTCATTATATTCTCTAATCCTCTTCTTTGACAGTGTGATGGCTCCTAGGAAAGGGAACACTTCTGAGAATGCTACTTCAAACCCAAAATTCTGACATCCTTCAGACATCTCTGTCTTTGCATGATAATACCTAAACTCTCTCCGCAGAGAGGCCAGTAATGCCTAAATGCACCACAGGTGTTCATTCTTCCCATTTGATGACTACCTTTATTACCTCCCACCATGTCTTACTAAGTAACAGAAGTGGATTCACTGTAATATGGTCTCTCTTGTCATCGAAGCCAAGACTCAATCCTTTTAGCAGCAGTGTTAGTCACCAAAACCATGTAAGCATGCTCTGATCTACTGCCTTTGTCTACTAGTTCCACTACCTCCAAGCCTTTGTCAATCTCACAGTATTATTCTGCAGTCTCCCTACAAGCCCTTTACATTGTTCCATTGCCTTCATACGCTGTCATTCCCATATGTGTAGACTCTCCCTTATACTCACAAAAGGTGGTATAAGGTGACTGTGTGCTACATACTCTGTGGTATTCACACAACACAAGCTTGATCAAGCCCAATTTTGCCTTTGCATATTATGTCACAGTGACAGACACACGGGTGACATGGCACCACCAGGAACAAATTCCCTATTGTAACCCTTTAATTTTTTATATACTTTTTGATCCCTGCATCACCTGCGACCATCCTGCCCAGTTAAGCTACTGCACTCTCCTCCACTTCCTGTCATCCAAAATATTACAAAAGGGAGAGTAGAGTTAGATGCCTGTCATCCTGCACGGAGTCAGAATATGTATTTTTTTTTTTTTTTTGCCCCTAACATGTCCCTTGCTGGCTGGCAGACTTCTGCACACCTGCCGTACCTGCCTAGAGTGACCATATAATCTGCTAATTTCCCACACAGTTTATTCCTAACAGTCAAAGAAACTAGTCTGAAACATAGTACATCTCTACACCTTAAAATGTTAAGGTCATGTTCTTATATTATAACCCCATTAGTAAAACATGCACAAATACACTTTCCCAACACCAAACAAATGTAAATAAAAAGTTTATTTAATGCAATTCTCAAACACTTTTGAAGTTCACATGTATGTGAAACAATAACAGAACATCTGAACATCACCAGATCCAAGATGGTTTGCAATTTAGCTTCAGAAATGTACAATAACAAAAATGATGCTAATACAACACTGCTGTTTTCAGAATCATAAACTGTACTTCAACCATGATTGCTCAATCAGTAGTAGCATGGTACCAAGCATTAATCCATCCATTCTCAACCCCTTTTTCCCCATTTTGCACATGGGGTCACGTTGTCACATCAATAATGACAACCATCTCGAGCCAAGGTTTACATCGCTGAGTGGCTAGCTCTGCTGTGGTACTTCATCCGTACCACTCATACACACACACACTCACATCTACGGCCCGTTTAGTGTGTCCAGTCCACTTACTGCATGTCTTTGAAGTGTAGGAAGAAACCAGAGCATCCGGAGGAAACACGTGACTGCAAGGAGGGAATGCAGATTCTACACAAAAGGTACTCAAGCCAAGAATTAAAGCAGCGAACCCCTTGCTATGAGATGAGAGCACTAACCGCTGCACCACTGCAGCAGACCTAATGATGCCCGCTAAACATGGCTGCAACTTAAACATCAAAACTCAACCGTGTCACAGTAACCTAGTAGTACATGTCAGAACCATGCCAGTTGAGATCCATGGTTTACCATGTGCCAACCCCCATCCCCCTCTGCACTGCCCATAATATTTCAACTTTAATACAGTATTCCCTATTCGTCCCAAAGAACAATTAAATAAACCATTTGTCGTTGGGTTCTGTCATATTTATAAATGTCGTTGTTAAACAACCAAAACTGCAAAAATAAGCTACTAATGTAAAACAAACCGCTCCTCCAGATTGCAAACATGTGGTTACCACTATGTATAACTTCCATTCTAATTTAGCTGATACAGATCTTCCTAATCACCATTAGACATACGAGTCTTTCACAGACGCACACACACACACACACACACACACACACACACACACACACACACACACACACACACACACACACACACAATATATGAAGGAATACAACATACTTCTCAATTCCTTATCTCAGGAATAAGGGACAAGGAACAAACAGAGGTGGGTGGGTTCAAAGGCAAGAACATCATAATACAGCTCTTCCATACTTACAAAGGTGTTAGAATAACAGGTTCTGCCTTTGCATGTATTTTCTGAAGTGTTATAAGCACATGAAAACTGACCTGCAGCAGAAAGGAAGCATCACCTCATTTAGCTGCTTGGTGATTGCTGTTTTCAGCTTCTTTAACGTTTAAATTATACTGCAGTTCCCGGTTGACCACACTGCATGTAATCCAAGTTTGCAATTGCACTATAGTGTAATCGGCACGCAGGAACTAACACTTTACTTTAAATAAATTATGACATGCAAGTCCAACTGTGGATTACATTACACGTAGTGTGATCGATAACCAGGAACTGCAGTTTACTTCCGAAGTTAAAGAAGCTGAAAACAGCGATCACTGGGAAGCTAAATTACCTATTTATCTCTATCTGTCTTATTATTATTAACTTAGCATCAGGTGTAAAAAGTTTTTGTTTTCTTTTTTCACCAAAACTTAAAAATGTCAGTTCCTGTTGGCCAGTTGTGTACAATGCAGGCAGGACTGATACTAACATTAAATTACATCAGCAACTTCCAATTAAATTTATGTAAAAAAAAATCCATCCATCTTCAACCCTTTTTCCCATTGGGGTCGTGATGTCACTTCAGCAATGACAATTACCTTGAGCCTTTTCTGTAACGAAAGTTGCTGATACAGACTCTCCCCTTAACTTTCTCTCTCTACATTTTTTTACCTTTACACTCCCTAAACAGCAAAACCGCTGTTTAACAAGTGTAAAATAACTGCTGGATCGCCCTCATTCTTCCGAAGCATACATACACAAACAAACTTACCTGTCATTCATGCAAGCATGCATAGACTCACGCAGACAGAAACATAAACACACATGTCCATACTTAACTTTCTTTTCTAATCTCTTATTATACTTTTACACCCCCTAAACAGAAAACTGCTGTTTAATAAGTGTAAAATAACTGCTTGGTCAATCTCACTCATACTTTCACAGAGGCATACAGGCACACACACACACACACACACACATGCTCACAATTCTATTTTTTTTTTACGCTTAAATTTCTTGTTTTCTTTTTTTACGCTCACTAAACAGAAGTGTTACTTAGCCAGTATAAAATAATGGCAGCCGTTAGGTTTCTTGGAGTGTGAGGTCCAAGCCATTAACTGTAAGAAAAAAAATGATGGTGGGATAGTATAGATTTTCACAGGATGACCAGATTCATGCCTCATAACTTGGGTCTGTCCTCATAAAATGCATGGTTTGCTGGCAAGTGACTATGGACTTTGAGGTACAACATTTCCGGTTTGTGAGTTATAGGGTAAAGTTCTGAATAAATGGGATGTAGACTGCAAGGAAACAACATATCGCTGTAGATTTAGCACGCTATTATGCAATGGTGGATGTAATAGCTAACTGCCATCAATCGCATTACAGATTTCTAAAAAAGATAACAATCACAGGACATTATTATTTATTTATTTTTATTTTTTATTTTACATTTGTTAACCGGGCTAGTCTGACTGGATATATTTCCATTTTCAGCAGAGGCCCGGGGAGAAAAGCTCCACAAAGACATAGTAACTATTACATACGATGCAGTGACTTATCACACACATTATCAGGAAATTAACTAACCCAAAGAAAATTTGATACACATACCTGTTGCAAAATAAAAAAAAAATCTTTACTCCAGAAAAAAGAGACTGTGTATATGTTAGCAATCCCTCAAAAAAAGCAAATTTGTCCAGCAACTAGACTGTATAGAGTAGTTCCACTGTCTGCCAACATTGCTTTTTTATTGGCAACAGAAGCAGAGATGGAAATAGCTCATGCATAGGTAATGGTTGGGGGTGTTCCTTGGGCTAAAGGACTGGGGAAAGAGGTTTATGGGCTGTCCTTGGGCAGCAGCTGAGGAAAAGGTAAAAACAACACTGGGTGTTATCAAATGGTTTGAGCACCCATGTACTCTCAACAGCTCTGCGAGACTTTTTTTTTCTGCTATAAGATGGCTCACAGTACCAGAGCTGTAAGCACGGGTAATGAAAATATAGTCAAAATCACTATTTACTATAGCACAAGGGAATTTCTACAATGCTAGATTCAAAAGATGGGGGAAAAGAACACTTCGGAAATGAGATAACAAATGTATTAGTACATAGTGGTCCTTTAAGCGATAGATTTGGCTTATGAACGATTGTGTCAGCAATTTTGCTTTTTGGCATTTTTAAGCTACTGTTTGGTGTTTTTTGAATGAAATATTGAGAAAGATTAGAAAAAGGCCTCAAGTTATAAAAAAGTAGCATTAGTTATAAAATTAAGTTTGCCTTCAGGGCTTGCAGAAATTGGGACGTGGCTTGGATGCAACATGTAGACAAGTGTGACATTTGTTACAATGTCTGCTCCAGAATGCTTTAACAGAGGGATAAGCTTATTTTAAAAAGGCTTCTTCTCAAGGAAGCCTGACCTAAGAAAGAAAAGAAAAATGGAGTAGGATAGGGGTGCTAGGGATTTTGCAGTGAGACAGACAATTGAGAAGAAGCTAGAAATGAGGAAATAGTCTAAGTGGGTATTCCTAGACTTGAAGAAACCATATGACAAGGTCCCAAGAAAGCTTATCATGGCAGTCCCACAGTGGTTCAAAGTCCCATAAACACTGGTAGAGTTAGTGTAAGCTATGTGCAAGGACTCTGACTCCAGTATGAACAATGTTCAGAGGGGCTCCCAGTGGGTGTGCATCAGGATTCAGCTGTGAGCCCACTGCTGTTCATACTGGTGATGGACTACATTAGCGAACAGGTCTGAGGGGACAGGTGCTGTATGCAGACAATGTGGCATTACAAACAGAGTCTGAGCAAGAATTTCAGCAAAGGGTACGCAAATGGAATGCAAAACTAAAGGCACATTGGATGAAACTTGAGTCAGATAAGACCGCTGTAATGGCAGCAAATGATGGAAATCAGAAGAAGCTGAAAATTGAGATAGAAATAAAAACAGTGGGAGCAGGTTAACAGCTTCAGATTTATTGGGGGGAGGGGGTTGAGAGGAAGTCTGAATGATGAGTTCAAAACTAGAAATAAAGAGGCTGCAGCCATCTGGTACAAAGTGTTGCGGTAGTGTATGTCAGAAGAATGCAAAAGAAGCAGAAAAATAAGATGTACAAAACAGTGATGTGACCAGTACTCCTGTGTGGTACAGAAACATGGGCATTGAAGAAGATAGAGGTGATGGAGATGACGTGATTGAGATGGGTGTATAGGATGCACACTGTGGGACAGAAGAAGAAATAAGGACAAAAGTAGAAGCCAAAGTAATTCCAGTTGCAGAAAAGGTCAAAGAGAACAGGCTATGGTGGTTCACGGACATGTGCAAGGAAAGCAGGAGACAATCTAGTGAAGATAATTTGGGAGAGGCAGGAAGAAAGCAAGAGGAAACAAGGGTCTCCAGCAAAGAGGTGTTCATTTGGATTGGGACAGGATTGTGACTGGCATTCTCTCCCCCAGTTTTCCATTTAAGACAAATTTCAACTGCATTGTCTTGATGATTATAAACCGGTTAATTCTGTCTGGATAAAAACTAAAGATTTCAGAATCGGTAACCATGTTTATTTCCTTTACTTCTCTTATAACTGGCCAGAAACTGTCACACTCTTCGTTTGGTTTTCAGAATACATTACCTTTGGCTGTACAAAATACAACAAAATTCTACCAGGCAACTGAAAGGCACACTCCATAAGGATTGCATCTACTTATTTAGCCTTCTGTGGCTGCAACTTAATCTTCACTGCATCACTATTGCTAGAAGCTGGATGTGATTTCTAGATCTAAAGTGACCTTCAGAGCTACCATTCTTTATGGTGGTATGTCACAAATTTTCCCAAATGTAGTAGCTGGGAACTCTGTCCTGAAGTTGAAATGGATGGACTGGGTCCTGTAAGACACAAATGTTATGTAATTAACATAATGGTAGATCGTGTGATTCATGTCTGCCCACTTCATCATACCTTTCCCCATCTTTTTGTGCATGTCCTAAAGAGAGACCTGGCAAACAGACTAGAGGTTTGTGTATTGACTGCTTTGACAAACTTCATAACAGAGGAACAGATATTGAGCAAACTCAAGGTGAAGAAGTGTGGAGGGGAGGCATGGTGCCTTGTGGCAGGGAGGGAAGGACTTTGAGCTTGGGGAAGTTTACAGCAACTAGCCCTGATGATTAAGTGGCTGGACAAAGATCATGACATTCTAATGTTAACTTTTAAATTCTTGATTAGGTTCTTTTTCACCAGCTGCAGTGCTAATTTTTTTTTTTTTTTTGCTTAAGATCCCATTGAATTCCAAATGGATGCCTTTGCCCTCCTATGTTAATGGAAGTTGTAGCATAATCGGATCATGAAAGCATGGATGTCCCATCCATGAGCCCACTACTTTTTTTTTGCAACTCTTGCACAACAAGAATCGTGATTCCTTTCTGTTAAGGGAACTCCTCCATCTGCATGCCTAAGCACTAGTATGTTGTATTATCTGTCAAGTTACTATTCAAGACCCATGCCATCATTGCTTTAACTGACTTGTGGAGGAATACAATGTGTACAGTTGCAGCAAGTCCCAAAAATGTAGTACTTTTATTCAAAAATGAGAAAAGAAGAAATTTCTAGTCTATTTTGCATCAGAAAATATGATGGACAGGTCCTTGCTGCATCCGTAAGTATATGTCAGAGCATCACCACAGAGACAGATGTTAGTGGAGCATGTTGAGGTCTAACACCCTTCAAGGCAAATCTGTCTATACTATAGTCAGATGGTCTCTCTAGGAGCTGAGCTAATCATCTTTTACTGGGAACTTGGGTCTACAGTTATCTTTCTACAGAAAATAAGTAACAAAGGAGGCATGACCCCGGTTCCCACTCTTGGCAGTACATATTGGATGGAGTTCTTGAGCTATGCAGCCCACTGTTGACTGGTTGTAGCCAAAGGTTTAACCAGCCTGACTCAAGGAGTGGTCCCTTCAGTCACACATTTGTGGATTGATGGCATCTTAAAAGTGAAGACCCCCCCTTGGGGTTTGCTCATCCCATTTGGGCTGACATCCCAGTTGAGAAGTTTCCTTTGAATCTTTCTGCGTCAGGGCTAATATTTCAGGGGATAGACATCAAATAGGTGTGTGACTTGTAGATGGAGCTTGAGTTGTGAATAACTGACTTTGCCCTTGGGGAGTTCTGTCTGAGGCCTGCCCCGGTTCAATTTATACTTGTCCCCAGTGTCTACTTCTCTCAGCTGGTATGCATTTGTTTCTGGGTTCCAAATCTCCTGACAACCAATGCACGTTGGTTGGTCATATAGTCTTTATGCAGTATTACATCTGAGCTTACTCCACATATAGTGGAGGCAGTGTGTTCCCTTACACACACCATCTGCTTTGAAGAGTCTGAAGACTCTGTGGTCAGGGTTAATGAACCTGTTGTATCTCACCTGCTCATATCTAGGTGCTGCCACCTGGAGCACAGGCTTAAAAAAATGCAGGAGAGATTTGTGAGGGGCTTAGAATGTGGAGCAGCAGTTTGGCTGAGGGATCGTTGTGATGACAGAGAACGTGGGCTGTATGGGAGAATAGGGGAGTTTCACAGTAGTAAGTGGGAGCTATAGATATTAGTGGACAGGCTAGCTAGGCAAGAAAGAATAGAGTGAGACTGGAGGGAAGGAGGCAGTAGGAATCCTGCAGACAGGATGAGGTAGAAAACGTTTGTTGATAAAAAGGCAGAGGACAAGAGAAAATGCATCGGAGAAGTACAGGAAATTTGATGGCACAAACCAGGTGAAAGGGGAAAGTGGCATGCAGTCATGAATAGAATGAAGTCATAGTGGAATGAGAGATGCAAAGAGTTGTAAACAGTGATGATGAGGGTTTAGAGCCAGAGTTGGCTAGGCAGGAACTATTATGTATTTACCCAGCTGGAGGAGGCATAGAGCAAAATAGAGAGAAAAGTAGACAGGTCTTGTAAGACAAACACAGGATAATGTGGAAGATATTAAATATGCCACAGGATCAGACGGCTAGCACACTATGTGTGGTGGAAGTAGAGGTTTTAAGGTAACAGATAAGTGGGGTAGTGGCATGAGGCAGCAAACAAAGGAGAGGAGAGCCAGTGCAGAGAAGAGTTTTGGTAGTTAGAGACTACATTACATATGGCAGAAGGAGGGCAGCAACTAGCACACAGGGTGAGAAAGACAATGGTGGAAGTAAAGGTTTCAGATAAGAGGGATGTTGGCAATAAGGCAGCAAGCAAAGGAGAAGAGAGTTTTGGTAATTACATATTACTTTACAAAGGGGATTGGAAATTTAGGCAATCAAGGAAGGATCAGACTTGAGTGGACCCATTCTTGGAGATTAAACTCAGTAGAACTTGGGAGGAGCTGACAGGAGTTCATAGGTTCATAGGTTGGTACTAGGCTATCAGCCCTAGGGCCTATACAAGACTAGCCATAACAATTCCCTGGCTATTTCTTCCCACATTATTTACTTTCCTGAACCCCTGTCTAGCAGGGTGACTGACGTGATCCCTGGGGTGAATTTCCTTTCTCCCATCCAATTGTCAAGGTTCCTCTTGAAGAGGTCCAAAGAGGCACTCTGCTTGACATGTATGGACAATCTATTCCAGAGTCTGGGGAGTCTCTGGGTCAGGAACCTATCCCTCCAGCATGTTTTGTTTATTGTGATGACAAGGTTTAGATCCCTGGAGCGTGTAGCTCTGAGGGATTGGGATTTCTTTAAGTGTAGCATGTCCAACAGCTCTGGGTTTGACATGGCCTTGTACGTTAAGCAGAGATCGCCTCTCAGTAGACGATATGCGACAGAGTATAGCTGGAGTTTTTTAAGGCGGTCAGCGTAGGGCATCTGCTTTAGGCCTGTGATTCTTTTAGTGAGGTATTTCTGAGGCCTTTCCAGTTGTTGCAGATGTCTTGAGAGGTACATACCAAATGGGGCGTTGTATTCTATAATGGGTCTAAGGAGGGATGAGTACAGTGGGACAATGACCTCCTTTTTTCTGGATGAAAAGCCCTTCGTGATGAGGTGTGCCACATAGAAGGAGTGATAATCAAGGTGAGTAGGTTGACACATGCTGTAGTGCATATAGACACCAGTATTCTGTCAGAAGATGCAGCAGAGGTGGCTGCAAAACAGGGCCAGGTAGGTGAGAAAAGAAATGATCACAGGAGGTTACTAGGCTATTGGCTCTAGGACCTCTACAGGCCTAGCCATGTTATATATTTTTCCCCTTATGGACCAAGATATATAGTCTTTGTATGTGAATCTAAGATCAGCACTGGCTATCCCTATCTGAGGGACATAGGTGAAACCCCTGATGTAAATTTACGGTTTCCCATCCAGTTGTCCAGGTTATGCTTAAATAGGGTCATTGAGGAACTCTGTTTTACATGAATTGGGAGTTTGTTCCAGAGAAGTGGCAACCTGTGGGAGTCATCTCCAGCATATCCTGTTAGTATCGCAGGCTAGTTTAAGATCCCTGGAGTGAGTGAATCTTGTCCCATTGGATTTACAGATGTCCAGCAGCTTCATCAAGGTAGTGTCTGAGACCATTCTGCAGGCCAGGCACAAGTTGCCTGTAAGCAGTCTGTACAATACTGAGTAAAGTGAATAGGCCACAGTAATTAGACTCACAGCCATCGTAATTAGACTCACCAAGGCTTTACTATGTCTAGGCAATTCTGATTCTGTATCATAACTCAAAAAAATCATCTCCCAAGTCAATCCAATCTGCTCACCCAGCATCTCCGACAGAGTGCTCTGCAGGGAATCTCTAAAGTCTGCCAGCTCATTACACTCGCAAAAAATGTTTCCAGCCACCTCTTTCTTGCTCGTCACGCCTCCAACACTTCTTTGTGTCTACGTGGGGTATACAAATACCTATGTAAACACTTCCAGGAAAATATCCTAAATCTTCTAGACTTTGTTGCATATTTGTGAGATATACATATATCCTCCCAATTTCTCTTTGTGAATTGCTTATCCAGTCTCTCTCCCAATCCTTTTTAAGATCCTCTTATTTTTATAATTATCATACAGTATTTTATATGCTTTACTAATTATTCCTTCTTAACGGCATCTTCTGTTCTAGAGTCTGTTAACAACTCTACCAGTGCTGGTCTTTCATTCAGGAGTCCCCTGTTTCTTTCTATTTGCCTATACTCTTATCAGTCCTTGATAGGGAAGGCAATCTCAAACCTGCAGTCCAAATAAATTCTTGGCCTCTTCCCATTATGTTACCTTTCCCTTTCTAGTTATTTGCTCCCACTACCTTGGTTCCTTTGTCAGTTTTCTCCAATAAATTCCAGCCCCCTCTTGCCTATTATCTGCATCCCTGATCACAGTCATACCTGTCTGCAAAGTCTCTCTCCATTGTCATGCTGGTTTAGTTCTTATATTCATAAAACAGCAGGGAGTATTCTAATACTCTGATTTTTGTTCTCCTTAAGAGTCTGCTTCCAAAATCTCAATCTCTCCTTATTTCTTGAGCTTCACCCTTGTATCAGCATCAATTCCCTTCCACTTTGAGTTATAGTTTTCTGCTTGTGCTATGTACAAGAGCCTTAACTGTGTTTTTCTAAAATGCCCCCTCAAATTGGGTAATTCTAGTCCTCCTTTTTCTATTGGAAGAATCATCTTATCCCAGTCGACCCTTGCTGTCTTCCCTACCAGATAAAATCCTTCAACTCTTTTTTTAATTGCTATCCACAGCTTCTCCACTGGTTGATAAAAAATATGCCTGACCTGTGTATAAGACTAAAGGGACTAAAAACATTTTAATGGTTTCTATCTTAGTATCCATATAATAAAGCTTCCAATTTCTCAATTTTTGTTTTAGCTTCTGTTTAGTCTCTTCCCACATTTCCTTAGCTGCCACCATAGTCGTTTCTAATCCATACTTCTAAATACTTCATTTTATCATGTCCCCTTAAATATGGATATTGTTGGACCAATTTGTGTGTGGGTGCATGCATAATTTACTGCTATTGCCTTTGTTTTAGTTTCATTAATTTTATATCCTGAGAAGATTTGAAACTGTCTTACAATGATCTACAACACTGTAATGTCCCTTTCTGGTTTTGTCAAGTATAAAATAATATAATCTGCAAATAGTACCAGCTTTTCCTGACTAACATACCAGTTATATCATTGAATTTCTGAGTCCATTATTTTCTTTGCCAATGGTTCTAAATATAATGCTAACAAAAAAGGGGAAAGCGGGCAACCAGGCTACCTTGTTCCTCTACTCAAGCAGAAATTATTGGAGAGGACCCCACTCACTTTAATTCTCAGCTCCGATCCCTCATGTATGGGAAAGCAAATGTTTCCATTGCCCTGCTCATGAAGTCCCTGTCTACTCTGTCAAATACTTTCTCTGCATCAAGACCCAAAAATAAAAGTGGTACTTACTTACATTCTGCTTCTCTCTGGATCATCAGTGTTCTGTTAATATTGTCAAATGTTTGCCTCCCCTTCACAGAACCACACTAATCCACAACTATTAATTTTGGTATCAGTTTTGCCATTCTTTTAGGCATTATAGACGTGAACATTTTCTAATCATGGTTTAGTATTGAAACGGGCCTGTATGAAGCTGGATCAGATGGATCTTTACCCTCTTTAGGTATTATCCTTACCACCACCTTCTTCTAGGATACTGGTACTTCTCTTAAAATAATGTTAAACAAAACCTTCTAGATCTTTATCAGTTTTTTCCATTCTAACTTCCACAGGAATACCATCTATTCATGGACACTTTCCTGTAGATTGGTTATACATAGCCATTTTTATCTCATCCCTTCCTGTCCTAACTGTTAGTAATTGAGCGTTGTCTACCTCTAACTTTGGCGTATTTAATTCTTCTATAAACATTTCCATTTGTACCTTTTCTTGATTTCCATATTTCTCTGCTTTATACAAATTTTCATAAAATTTCCGAAATATTTCTCGTACTTCTACAGGGTCTCTTGTTATCTTCCTTGTTGTAGGCTGCCTAAACTTGTTGGGAATTTCCTGGTTTTGAGGCTAAAATAATGGGGTGCCACGAATTCCTGAGTGGCCCCTTTAAATCACGATTTTTTTTTGCTTTACAATTGTTTCAATAATGCTGATGTCATCGCACATTGCCAGCATATCCTGCAATGTTATCAACTTGCAGGGGCATGCATGATGATGTCAGCGTCATGAGACTGTGTGCCTGACACCTTGGCCCTGTCTGCCTGTAAGAAAAAATGGCTTGTGTGTTTGGAGTGAATGCCCTGTATTTGAGAACTTGGATATTCTAATGTAGACTCCCTTTCTGCAAAGTATCAGCAGATTAATTGTTCAATATTAGTTTAAGAAATCGGACATAATGCTTGTCCTATCTCAGTTATCTTACTTTGACTCGCAGTCAGAAAAAAATTCAGTCACGAAAGTGGGAATTTTAAATTTGACACAGCTGGGTTGTGTTGCAGTTCCTACAGCTATTAGTTTCTGCCTGCGCACAATAGATCTGATGGTATTGGTAAGTTATATATATTTTTGGTTTGTGTATTGAAGAGGACAGGCTGTTCTCTAACTTAAAGTGAAACTGTAATTTGTAAAACTGTGCTCGGTTGCTGTTATGTCCATACATTCACACAATATTAAGAACAATGTAAAACGTTTACTAGTAATTGTAATTCAGCCAGGGCAGATTGAAAGCAAGGGATGCGAAAACTTGGGGGAAAGCCACACAGACTGCAGACTCACTCCAACAGTAAACATCAAACCAATGAATGACTGTATGTCCCAGCCATCATTGGAACCTGTGCTACTGGTGCATTTAGTTCAGACAAGTCTTTTTCAAAGCACCATTTTGCACGCTTTCCCCATGGTTGGTCCCCCCTCTTCCACTTCCTTGAGACAGCAGCAACACTGAGAGGGATATCCACTTCAGGAAACTCTGTGGAAGTGAAACTGCCTTGGTAAACCTTCTCGCGCTAAGCCCTCGAGTTTCATTCTGATTTTCTCTGCCTCCCTGTATTACTTGCTTCCCCGCTATATTTAGTTTGGCGCATTCAGGAAGTTTGCTGATAGTTCTGAAGGCTGTTTGTTTCTAAATAACAGCTCTGAATCTCTTTATCATGATGCAATCAGACAGCTGGTAACCCTACTTTTAGTTTCATGTAGGGGTTTAAAGATTTGTGTGTGTGTGTGTGTGTGTGTGTGTGTGTGTGTGTGTGTGTGTGTGATTGGCAGATCATGTCTAAATGGCTATTTATGTATTATTCATGTTCTGTAGTGGTATGATGTCGAATTTGTGAAGATTATGGTTAACTGGTGGTTTGAGTTGGCTACCCTTTTTCCGTCAACGTTTTTTGCTAATTCTGCTTTGGGTGTTCCCTGTTTAACCATTCTATGAAGTCGCTTCTGTGATGGCTGCGCCCTGGCCCAGCAATCAAAGGAGCCTCAATCCTCACCACGAACACCAGAGAGGGAGTCTCTCATAAGAGGAAAGGATAACAAATATACACAGTAAAGTACAATGTCCCTTAAGTGCACACAGAGATCACAGTCAGTCTGGGGCTGGTTGCTCCCTTGCTCCCCAGGTCCCCAATAAGACTCCCCCACTGGCACAGCTATAGGGTCCAGATCTCAGCCTAGCTGGCAAGCTAATCTCCAGTACTCTCTCTGTCCAACCAGTGCTTCATGTCCCTGCCCAAGTAGCTGACACACACACACACACACACACACACACACACACACACAGATAAGTATTTATACAACTTCACAGACACTCCTGGGAAAGGCTGACACAGATTCTCCAGCTGTGCCCCTTTACCCAGACTATACGGTAGTAATTACTGCCACCACCAGCTAATAATTATCAGCTACCCAAAGGCCCTTAAAAGGGTGTCCAATTATTACTGTATAATATTATTATCCAATTGGTAGTGTAGCCCAGGACTAAAGGTATAGGAGTGGCTTAGACAGTAAACTATATAAATATGCAATGTACTGTAGAGTGTAACTTATCTCTACATAAACCTGTCACAGTTGAGAAGGGTTTAAAAATATTTAATAATAAATAATAAAAACACAAGACAATACTACTACACCACAGTGCTATTCAAGAGTTCAGAAATCACACAGAAGCTTAAAATAATTCCGTAGTACAGTTTTGACATAACAGAAAAACTAAGTGTTTAGTCTAATCTTTATATTCCTAGCTATTTCTACAAGAAAACACACTTCTAAGATAACTTACTTAAGACACAGGCAAAGTGCTGATAAGTTGGATATCCAAGATCAAAATGCTTAATTTCTGGTTCTTAATGTTTAAATTGAAACTGCAGTTCCGATAAAACATTTACATCATTTGTTTACACGTTCTTGGTTCCCAGGCCACAAAGAAACTGCATTTACATTCTTTTACACTTGGAGCAATAAAGGACATTCCACATGTAAATTCTGGTCATTAACTTTCTTTTACACTTGGAGCAATAAAGGACATTCCACATGTAAATTCTGGTCATTAACTTTAGCCTTAAAACAATAGGCAGGATGCTTACTCCAGACTCATAGACTCCAAATTCTAACTTCAAAGGAATAGACATAAGGTAATTTTAATTTCAAAGGACCAATAAGAAATGCTTGGCTTAGTTTTCCTTACAGCAGATGGCAGAGTTGCCATATTGTTGAAACAGAATTTCTTTACATTTAAGACACAAGCCTGCATTTTACATTTATATCTACAAATGCCAGAATTATGTATCAAATTCTATTTGACTAGGCTGGCAGCATTCACCCATTCTGTACCAGTCTTCACATCTCCCCCCCCACCCCCCAGAGAACTCAAGCTAGTTTTTCAAGTGCCCCTTGAGAAATGCCACTTGTGAAAGTTAGGTCTATTTGAGTGTACCTCACCCCATTCCCTGTCTTGAGAGCCCTTCTGCATTGGCATTTCTAATCCCACTGCGGTGCTGCACTGAGATATATGCTTGCAGCCCCAGGCTCCATCTTAGCAACTTGACATTTTGCTGGCTGGCTCTGTTTAACCATGTTAGAGGGTTGTGCTCTGTCATTACAGTGAATTTTCTTCCATACAGATAAGGTTGAAGTTTCTGCAATGTCCACACTATGGGTAGACATTCCTTTTCTACAGCTGCATAGCATTCATCCCTGGGTTGGAGCCTACGACTGAGATAAACCACTGGGTACTCTTCCCCCCTCTGAAGAAATCTGGCTAAGTACAGCCCCCACCCCATGGTTCGAAGCATTCACTTGCACAACAAATTCTTTGCTGTATTCTGAACTGGCTAACACAGGGGGTCCTCCCAAAGCTTCTTTAAGCTTCTGGAATGCCTGCTCACATGCTGGAGTTCACACTACCTTATCTGGCCTGTTCTTCCTTGTCAGGTCTCTGAGGGGAGCAGGCATGGTGCTATAACTGGGGATGAACTTTCTGTAGTACCCTGCTGTCCCTAAAAATGCCCTCACCTGCTTTTTAGTAACAGGTCCAGGCCATGCCTGAATGGCTTCCACTTTGCCAGGTTCTGGCCTTATCTTACCACTCCCTACTTTTTGTCCTAGGTAGGAGACCTCTGCCATACCCACCTGACATTTGTTCAGCTTAATGGTCAACCCTGCTCTCTGTAGTCTGCCCAGCACTTCCCTGACATGCTGTAGGTGCTCTGGCCAGCAGTGGTTGTAGATGGCAATATCATCTAGGTAAGTAAGGGCAAACCCTCCTACTCCTGCTAGAATATTATCTACCAGCCTCTGGAAAGTCGCTGGGGCATTCTTCATCCCAGAGGGCATCTTTGTGAACTCGTACAAGCCAAAAGGAGTCACAAAGGCTGACCTCTCTAGCACTGGGAGTCAAGGGTACCTACCAGTAACCCTTGGTAAGATCAATGGTTGTAAGATTCTTAGCCCCACCCAGCTGCTTTAGGGCCTCATCTGTCCTAGGCATGGGGTAAGCATCCGACTGTGTGTGACTAATTTCCTGTAATCCACACAGAACCTGGTGCTGCCATCCTTCTTTGGCACCAGCACCACTAGGGAGGCCCAGGGACTGTTGGACTCTTGAATCACCCCTAATTTCAACATCTCCTGTACCTCCTCCCTCAGAGTCTGTCTGACACTCTCAGGCACCCTATAAGGGGCCTGATTATAGGCCTTTGGGGTCCAGTATCCACCTGGTGCTGCACTAGGTGGGTGCACCCTGGTTTCCCAGTGAACATGTCCTCAAATTCCCGCAACACTGCTAGGATCTCTCGAACCTGGTTAAGAGATAGCTGCTGGGACATTGCTACTTCTTCCACCGAGGTGTCAGCCTGAGCCTCACTGAGGAGATCAGTCCCCAGATCTCCCTCAGACTCCTCCTGCAATCCACTGCAAATGCTCAGCACAAGGACCTGCCTATCATGGTAAGGTTTCATCATGTTAACATGGTACAATTTGCGCCCCTGCCATCTGTCTAGCAGTTCCACCATGTAGTTGACATCACTCACCTTTCTTACCACCTTGTAGGGACCCTCCCAAGCTGCTTGCAGCTTGTTGTGTCTGTCAGGAATGAGAACCATTACCTGCTGCCCCACAGCATACTCTCTAGCTTGAGCATTCCTGTCATACCACACCTTGTTCTGTTGTTGAGCTTTTGACAGGTTCTCCTGGGCCAAGCCCATTAGTTCCCTGCGCCTTGTCCTGATGTTTAGGACGTGTGCCACAACATACTCCTTGTGAGACTCGCACTCACCTTCCCACTCATCTCAAATTAAATCTAGAGATCCCCTCACCCTATGCCCATACAGCAACTCAAAGGGTGAAAAACCTGTGGATTCCTGGGGAACATCTCTGTAAGCAAACAACAGATGGGGCAAATATTTGTCCCACTCCCTCTTAATCTGATCTGCAAATGCCCGTAGCATGGACTTGATTGTAGAGTTTAACCTCTCAACAAGACCATTAGTCTGGTGATGGTAGGAGGTGGTCTTCATGTGCTTCACACCACAGGACTTCCACAGATAAGCCAGCAGGTCTGATATGAAATTGGCACCTCGGTCAGTCAGTATTTCTTTTGGGAAACCTAACCTGCTGAAAATTACTAACAAAGCATTTGCCACCTTCTCTGCCTCAATGGAGGATAAAGCCACTGCCTCAGGGTATCGTGTAGCATAACTGTCACAAGGCTATACTTGTTCCCTGTGGAACTTGGGGTACTCAGAGGACCCACAATATTCATAGCTACCCTCTGAAATGTCTCCTTAATCACAGGCAAAGACATCAAAGGAGCTCTCGCCTTGTCTCCTGCCTTGCCTACCTTTTGGCACTGCTCACAGGTCCTGCAGTACCCTGTTACATCTCTGGAAATTCCAGGCCAATTGACGTTCTGCATAATACGCCTCTTTGTACATTTTATGCCCATGTGACCTGCAAAGGGAATATCGTGGGCTATGGCTACAAGCGCCAAACGGTAGGCTCTAGGCACTACCAACTGCTGTACTCTCTCACCTTCTAGCCCTCCCTCAGGGGTCCACTCTCTGTATAGTAACCCCTTGTTCCAGTATACAAATTCCCCCTTCCCTTGAGAATCAGGTGCCTCCCTAGCTACCTGCCTCAGGCCTTGCAATGTAGGGTCTGAGAGCTGAGCTTGTCTCAACTCTCTCCTTGTAACCCTTCCCAGCTCTCCTTCCACAGGAAGTCTGGCATCCTCTGACAGTGGTGCCTCACTGTCAGCCTGGGTACTACTACTCACCTCTACCTTTGCAGTTACCCTGTCCAAGGGAACATCAATACCCACAAGCAGCTGTGGCTCGCATTCAATGTCACTGCTGCAGTGTAGTTCACTCCCTGAAGTAGCCACCTCACCAATCCTGGCTGCAAGTATGCAGTCTGTCTGGGTCTCCCCCAGGCTACCAGACCCACAGGCTTGTCTCCTTGCCTCACTGTATGTAATTGCATAAGTGCATGGTACTGTCTCATCCAAATCCTTCCCTCTCAGGACATCTGCAGGATGGTAGTTTAGTACCCCTGTTGTCTCAAAACAACCTATTATTGGCATTTTGTCTTTTCCATTTACTGGCTCCCTCCTCTTTGGTTCCCCACCTTGCCTCCGTGGACACCTGTATGCCACATGGCCCCACTGGTTGCAGTCAAAACATGTAACCCTAGTACTTGGACATGTACCTGAACTAGTGGCTTCCCCTGCTACTGTCAGATTCTGTTGTGGCAGTCTGTGCTGCCCACCATGGGTTCCTTTAGTCCCATGAGCAGTACTGGGGGTCCCGTTCCTGTGCAGGGCTGCCCTGCTGGCCAGGTATAGGTCTCCCTCCTTCCCCAACTCATCTGAAGTAGCATATTGTCTATCAGCTAACCAGATCCTCATGTCCTCAGGCAAAGTGCTAAGGGCTTGTTCCCTCACCAAAAGGTCTACCAGCCCTTCAAAAGTGGTGACCTGACATCCACTCACCCAGCTATGAAAATAAGTGTTCAGTTCAGCAACATTTTCACACACACTTTCATGTGCCTTGTGTCTATGCTCACAAAACTTTTTCTTATACATTTCAGATGTTAGCTTAAAACATTCTAAAAGACATTTTTTTACAGCAGTATACTCAAAACATAGGCATTTTTGATAAAAAAGTTACAGCTTTCCCATGGAATAAGGGGGTCAGGAACCGTACCCAGAGCCTTTGGTCAACACTATACTGTTTGCATACCTTCTCAAACATATGAATGAAACTATCAAAATTATCCCCCTCTTTAAATTGCAGAAGAAATTTACTGACCTGTTGTACTTCTGGGGTCCAGTTACTCCCTTCCCCATTACCTCCATGACTCTGGCGAAGAGTCAGTATTTCCCTCTCATGCCTCCTCTGACGCTCCTTTTCTTCGGCTTCTATCTCCAAACACCTGGCTTCCAACTCAGGTCTCTTTAGCTCCAGCTGTATTTTTAATTCCACTGCAGAAAGGTTGAGCTGTCCATTCTCCGTGGATATTGCATCTCCACTGCCAGTCTGATTGTCCTCCTGGATGCTGTTTTCTGATGCAGCTGCAACCAAGGATGCAATCAGGTCTACCTTAATCAGGTTTCCATGCACCAGTCCCGTAGCCTGGCACATCTCCACCAGCTGGCTCCTTGTCAGCTTTCCATACTCCTCTGCTGACATGCTGCCTGCTCACCCTGACTAACTAAGCTAACAAAAGAAATAAAACAATTGTGATCCGAACTCACTGTGTGGCTGATTAAGAGTACAAAACACCTTCAGAGGTCACTGTACATAAGCTACATGATTCACTCTACCCACACCACTACAAGCCAATTAGTATTTGCCAACTAATTAATATGTGATATGGATGTCCACCGCCACCACAAATGTGAAGTGGATCCCACCACTGCAAACCACATGTGATGGCCGCGCTATGGCCCAGCAATCAAGGAGCCTCAATCCTCACCACTAACACCAGAGAGGGCGTCTCTTATAAGAGGAAAGGATAACAAATACACACAGTAAAGTACAATTTCCCATAAGTGCACACAGCGATCACAGTCAGTCTGGGGCTGGTTGCTCCCTTCCTCCTCAGGTCCCCAATAAGACTCCCCACTGGCACAGCTATAGGGTCCAGATCTCAGCCTAGCTGGCAAGCTAATCTCCAGTACCCTCTCTGTCCAACCAATGCTTCGTGTCCCTGCCCAAGTTGCTGACACACACACACACACACACTCTTGGAGATAAGTGTTTATACAACTTCACAGACACTCCTGGGAAAGGCTGACACAGATTCTTCAGCTGTGCCCCTTTACCCAGACTATATGGTAGTAATTGCTGCTGCCACCACCAGCTAATAATTATAAGCTACCCAAAGTCCCTTAAGGGTGTCCAATTATGAATGTGCAATATTATTATTCAATTGATAGTGTAGCCCAGGGCTAAAGCTATAGGAGTGGTTAGACAGTAAACTCTTTAAATATGCAATGTACTTTAGAGGTTAACTTATCTCTACATAAACCAGTCACAGTTGAGAAGGGTTTAAAAATATTTAATAATAAATAATAAAAACACAAGACAATACTACTACACTACAGTGTTATTCAAGAGTTCAGAGATCACCAGAAACTTAAAATAATTCCATAGTACAGTTCTAACATAACAGAAAAACACTTAGTCTAATCTTTATATTCCTATCTATTTCTGCAAGAAAACACACTTCTAAGATAACTTACGTAAGACACAGGCAGAGTGCTGATAAGTTGGATATCCAAGATCAAAATGCTTAATAATTTCTGGTTATCACTGTTTAATTTGAAATTTACACTTTCTTGGTTCTCAGGTCACACAGAAACTGCAGTTACATTATTTTACACTTAAAGCAATAAAGGACATTCCACATGTAAATTCTGGTCATTAACTTTAGCCTGAAAACAATAGGCAGAATGCTTACTCCGGACTCATAGGCTCCAAATTCTAACGTCAAAGGGATAGACATAAGGTAATTTTAATTTCAAAGAACCAATAAGAAATGCTTGACTTAATTTTCCTTACAGCAGATGGCAATGTTGCCACATTGTTGAAAAAGCATCTCTTTACATTTAAGACACAAGCTTTTATTTTGCATTTATATTTACAAATGTCAGAATTATGTATCAAATTCTATTTGACTAGGCTGTCAGCCTTCACCCCTTCTCTACCAGTCTTCACAGCTTCATTTGTGGAAAAGGAGCCAGGGTTAGAGAGTTATAATGTTTAAACTCACATATAGTGTGTTATTTTGTTTAGATACTGTAATTGAGCAGTTTGATGATGATGTTGAGCAATGAGCATATAATCTGTCAGTTAGGTTCCGTGGATTAAAATAGTAATAAGTTAAGGTGATTTCCTCGTGTGTGCCCAACCCCCGTTTATTTTTATATTGAAGGAGCTCCTCATTGCAGTATTGGCATACACAGTCCAATGTACACAGGCAGGAGTTTTGTTTTCTTTCTGTCTAGCAAACTGTTGACTGTTTTTTTTTTTTGCTCTTGCTTAAAAACATTCACTGCTTGCCTTTGGCTTGATAGCAGGCCTGCCCACACTGCCACGGTAGTACACTAGTCTGATACCGGTGCAGGTTTACGGACCTGCTGTGCTGCAACTGTTTTTCTTTGGATAATTAAAAGGTCTTGACACTTAAATATGTTTTTGTCAGACTGCATACCCACAACTCAGAGCATATGTTTTAATTTTTGCTGTGATCAGTCATTTTGGGGAAAGGGGGAAGATTATTTTCAGAAAGTGCTGTTGTTGCTCAGAGTCAGAGTGGGCAAACAAAGCTGGAACTTTGAAGGAATCAAAACCCTACCATGTGCATTGGAAGATCATTAATAGCTCAGAGATTTGTCCTCTGAACTAACTTCCTTTGTTTAATATACTGCCTGACTAGCTACATTTTGTGTTTAATATTTCAATTTGCTGTTCTAATGTTGATATCCCACAATTCCGTTGGAGTGGTTGGGATTACACAATTAAGTATGCAAAATTTGTTAATCAGTGTCCCGATTTTGAGCAGGTTGTACAGATTTTTCATGGGCCTTTGCCCATATTTTTGATGTTTCCAGGTTGAGAGGTATGTAGAGTTGGTATAATAAAATGTTGATATCTTTACTATTGATAATGGCTAAGAAAGCTATGCATAGATAATGAAAAACCAAGACAAACCATCAGTAAGAGGTAAACAAATGATTACAATGATTAAATATTTGGATATGAGAACTGTGAGATCAGAAAAAGACCTCTATAGTGAAAATGTGTGCTGTTTGGAATGCCGTAATGGAAACTTGAGTTTAAAGGCTGTTTACATACAGCCTATCCCTAAGGACTACAGAGTGTATGTAATTGAATCTGTACTATTTTTTTCTTTTTAATATAATTTTTGCAATATTGTCCCAGTAAAGGGCTCAGCCACATATCCGCTAGCAGCCGGCTGCCATCTATAATCCCCTTTATTCCTAGGTTTCTTTCCCATTCACTTGCCTGTTATTTATTTATTTTTTGGCAATACCTTAGTCATTTAAAAACCTGGCCACTAGGTGGCAGTGTTAATCCTTCTCCTATTCTTATATTTTACCTAGAAAGCCCAGCGTTATTTCTGGACCCCATTGTATTCCCCTGCTTTGCTTATGACAGAATTAAATATAATTCAAAGCAATATAATATTTTTTAGCTAAACATCTATTTGGTTTACCCAGTTTAGCTTATGACAGCTTTAAATATAATTTAAACAAAAATAGTATTTTTTTTTACCCAAGTGTCTATTTGGTTTACCCTGTTTAGATTCTGATAGATTTAAGTATAACTCAAAGCGAAGTTATATTCTTTAGCTAAGAGTCTATTTGGAGTGACAAAGCTCCCCTCTTAAATATTGGGCATAGCCTCATCTCTGAGCTTGCTCTCTGGCCTCACCAAACTAATAGATTGTTTTTCTTACCTTTTCCTCCTCTTTGGCTCTATTTTTCTCTCTACCTCTCCCCATTCAGTTTCAGCTCCCTTTCTCTCTCTTATCTGCCTCCTTTCCTGCCCCTCCCCTATTTCTTACCCATTTCCCGCCCCTAAATCCATATATTGATACCAGTACCTGAAGCGCCATTTTTAAGTAACTCTCCTAGCCTTCCTGATCTGTCCTCCTGTAGGCTCCTGGTACCTTTACTAACCAGGTGTTGCTCAGTGCAAATCGTACAAGTTTTGTATCATCTGCTACTCATTTTTTTAGGTAGTGTATTTAATTCTGTGTGATGTGCTTGTTTGAACTGTGCTCCTGTTATAGAAGTGGTGATGCACACATGTACGCTATCAACTGGGACTGGTGTTTAAGCAACTGAATTTAGCTTAACTTAGGTTTGGTTAACCAGTGGCTCCTTTGCCCCCTGGAAAATAAAATGCACAAAAACTAACTCCGTCCCTTGGTTAACTAAGGATACCTTAGCCACCATGCGACTCTGCGACAAATCCTGGAAACACTACCACGAAACTAAAACTACCACTACCCTTAATGAATACAAAACACTTTGCAACAAAGTAAAAAAGCTTATTATCTCAGACCGCAAAGCCTATTTTTCCACACTCCAAACCAATCATAACAACAACCCTAACAAATTGTGGGATGGAATCTCCTCTCTCCTTAACCCAAGTAAAAAAGAAAACCCCTGCCCCGACCCAAGTGCCTCAGACCTGGATTTAGCTACTCAATTTAACTCATTCTTTATTGACTCCATAGCCTAACATCATCCTTCACTAATAGTCCTGCCTCCCCACATCTACCTTCACATATCCCTTTCTCCTCCAGTACCTCCAGCTCCCAACCTCCTCCCTTTTCCATGAACCCTATCCTCATCTCTACCATAAAAAACTTCTGTGTTCTAATGCCCCTGATGAGATACCCTCCTACTTCCTAAAAATAGCAGTAAAAGCCATTGCCTTCCTTATCTGCATCCTATTAGTAACAAATTGATCAATTTCAGCATGCCATGTTCCACAGTTCTGGAAAAAGGCATTCATTTCACTCCATAAAAGGGGCAACAACAATGATATCCCCAATTTCCGTCCCATCACTATCTTATCCCCTATTTCTGAAGTTCTCGAAAAATGCATCCACCTACAACATCTACCCTATTTTATAAATAATGACCTTCTCACCCCCATCCAGCATGCATTCCGACCTAGCCATAGCACCACCACTGCTCTCCTCTCCTTCCTAGAAACTGTAAACAAGGCACGCGACTCCAGTAATATTGTATCCACCCTCCTCTTAGACCTCTCTAAGGCCTTTGACACCTTCTCTCACAACCTTCTCCTTACTAAACTCTCTAAACTAAATATATCCCACTCCTCTATCAACTGGTTCACCAGTTATCTATCAAATAGGCAACAAGCAGTTAAGTGGAAAAAAGTTACTTCTCCATTTCTAAATACTTCCACAGGTGTGCCCCAGGGCTCAATTATTGGTCTCCTCCTACTCACTATTTTCATTAACGACTTCTGTCATGCCATCCCTAATGCCAAGCTCATCCAATACACTAACTCGACAATCTGTTCTGCCACCTCACTTCATTAACAAAATTAACCGAAGATGCCTTCTCTTCTACTGAACAATGGATGCTAGACAACCATCTAGCACTAAATGCAACCAAGACTGAACTAATATTTCCCCTTCTAAAACCACCAACCTAGATAAAAACTCATTCTCTATCACCTGCAAAAATAACACACCTCTTGAAATAGTCTCCACTGCTAAACTATTAGGAATCCTCATTGATCAGCTAAAATTTGATAGCCATCTCCAAGTAAATATCCAAAAAACTCATTAGAAACTTGGCATGCTTTACCGCCATAACTGTTTCATCTCTCCCTCCACCAAACTCATGCTTGCTAACACCTACCTTATCCCTTCCCTCTTGTATGGTGCCTCTGTCCTTACTAATATGCAGTCCTCCCTCAAGGCAAAACTCTCCTCCTGTTACTATAAAATTTCAAAATTTGCAACAGGCCACAGGTCCAATACCCATCACTGCATTTCCCTGCGCCAACTGAACTGGCTTGAACTGCCCATTTATCTTACCTATATTCAACTTATCCAAGCACACAAACTTATTTTCAGCCCCTCCCTTGCCTCTACCTTCCAAATGTATCTACCTAACAGATGTCTACAATCCAATTTCCAAAATCTAATAGAACTACATAACTTGCCCACCCTCCAGGCAAACATCTTCTATCCTTCTGTCTAGCACGCCACTGGAATTCTCTCCCACCTCTTATCCGTACCACTAACAGTCTGTCTATCTTCAAACCTTTACTTCACTCGCATCTAACCTCACAATGGGAATGTTCTTGCTCCCATCCTACATAACTTCCTTAACTATAGATCTGATATTGTTAATCCTCGTTCATTCCTTACGCCTGGGTTATCAGTTCGACCTCGGAACCGAGCCGGCCATCTTCCAAGCTCGTGACAGCCACGAAGTCTCAAGCTAAACTCGTACCCACAATTCCTCTGTCCCTGTTAACCTCAGATTACATTTGCTGCGCTGCTATTCAGTCGTGTCAAGCCACTTCTCTTGAGCCAAGTAAAACTTTCTTTGAAAATACCTAATCGTATTACAGTTCTCAGTTCAAATCTTGTTAAATAGTTACATCATACTACAACAAACTTCAGTCTACCCTCACTAACATTCCCAAAAAATTCTGGAATTCTATCAATTCACTCTTACATCCAGGTACAAAATCCAATCCCTGTCCAGACAATAATAAGACTGACACTGAAATCGCAACTCTCTTTAACTCCTTTTTTACTGGCTCCATAGCTCAACTGACTAAATCCTTCTCCACTTCCACCCATACCCCTAACCCAAAGCCTTCTTCTTCATCCATCCCTCACTCCAACTCTCTTAACCCTCCTCCCACTTTCATTCTACAACCCGTGTCTACCACCAGTATCAAACAACTTCTCTTCAAACTCAAACCATGCTCAAATGCCCCTGACAACATCCCATCACTCTTTCTCAAGCTCGCAGCAGATGGCATTGTCATACCTATCAGCATTCTCATAAACAGATCCATCCAAGAATCTTATGTTCCCAAACTTTGGCGAGCAGCCTACACTCTGCCCCTCCATAAAGGAGGCAAAAATAATGCCGTCTCTAACTTCCGACCAATAGCTATTCTTTCTGCAATTTCAAAAATACTTGAAAAATGTATCCACCAGCAACTCGTGCTCCACCTCCTCAATAACCACCTCACTCCTACTCAACATGGGTTCCGACCTGGCCACAGTACCATAACTGCTCTTCATTCCTTCCTAGAAATTGTCAACCAAGCACGTGACTCTGGAAATATTGTCTCTACTGTTCTTCTTGACCTTTCTAAGGCCTTCGACACAATATCCCACTCTCTCCTTCTCAACCACCTCTCTAACCTCAATCTCTCCCACAACTCTCTTTCTTGGTTCAGAAGCTATCTCTCTGATAGATCCCAAGCTGTGAAATGGAATACTGGTACCTCAAAATTCCTACCTACCCCTACCGGTGTCCCTCAGGGTTCTATACTCGGGCCTCTGCTCTTTAACATTTTTATCAATGATCTCCACTCTTCAATTCCTCATTCTCAAATAGTACAATATGCAGACGACTCCACTGTTATCTGCTCTGCCCCTAGCCTTCCCGAGCTCCAAGCCAAAACCCAATTGGCCTTCACAACCACAGAAAATTGGATGCTTCAAAATCATCTTTCCCTTAATGCCAACAAATCCCACATCATTCTCTTCTCCCCCTCAAAAGCAATGACTCTGGACAAGTCTTCCTTCATAATCTCCAGCCTCTCCCAGTCCTCAATAGAAGTTGTTAGTTGTGCTAAACTACTCGGAGTTACCATTGATGAACACCTGAAATTTAATAATCATATTCAACTAAACATAAAAAAACTCATCAGAAACTCGGTATGCTCTATGGAAATGCAAACTTTCTTACTCCATCTTCAAAACAAACTCTCGCCACTACCTACCTTCTCCCTTCTCTACTGTATGGTGTCCCTATTCTATCTAATCTCACCACTTCTATCTCCTCAAAACTTGAAAGTTGCTACTATAAAATTGCCAAATTCGCTACTAACTCCCCCTATTCTACACACCATTGCATCTGCCTCCGTAGTCTCCAATGGCTAGAACTTCTTAATCAACTCGATTTCCTCCAACTTACTACTGCACACAAACTAATTTTTAACCCCACTGCTTGCCCTGCATTATCCAATAGCTTGACCATATATACTCCTCCAAGGCCCCTAAGATCTAGCCACCAAAATCTTATTTCTGTGTACAGACCCAAACGACCCCCTGGCCAACTCCTACTTTCTTACACTACAGCAAAAAAAATGGAACTCGCTTCCTTCCCTCCTAAGAGTCACTACAAGCTATGAACAGTTCAAATCTCTTTTCCATTCTCACCTTTCCCAAAATTGGAAATGTAATTGTATACTTCCTACCTAGATCTTATTTCATCCTAGTTCCTTTCTCCCCCCCTGGTTCCCCTTCTTCAGACTCAGTCCTTAGCTCCCCTCCCTCTTCCTCTTATCTCCTCCCCCCTCCCTGACTAAACCCTTTACTTCCTTTAAGTGCTCTCATCCCTCTGCCCACTTGCATGCTTAGTCTCACATTTGAATCTTTTTGCCTTTTTTCTTAAGGTGTTCTTCTGGACTCTATCATAAAATGAACACTACTCTATCTGTTCTTCTGCTATCTTCCTCCTGACCTCTCTTCTCCTTTAAACTTTTTCCTTCTCCTTCGCTTCTCCTATGCTTTCCTGCGCTTGCATTCAAACTCATTCTATATTTTCCTTTTTCATTCCTACTTCAGTTAACATTACAGTTGCATAAAAACAAGATTTTCTTATGTATACTGCCTAATGTACTTTATTTTTGAAAAATTGTTAAAATATTGTGCTATTAGAACTCAGAGTATTTTTGTGTATAATGTATTAGTTTACAGTCTTTCTGCTGTGTTTTTGTCTACAATGTATTATCATCAATGTATGCTTGTGTTTTTGTGTGCAATGTATTATTTCATTGTATTATCATGGAGCTTTTCTCCCCGGGCCTCCACTGAAAACGGGCTTTCGAGCCCAGTGGACTTCCCCGGTTATCAAACTGGAAATAAATAAATAAATCTCTTACTCTATCTCATCTAGTGACTTTATTTTGTTTTTTTTCTAGCCCTTCTTTCTTCTTACCATGAGGTAACTCCTTTACCATTGTTGGTAAAACCTTTCCTTGCTTTACCTTTGGGTATTTCTCGTACCATTGTTGGTACCTTCTTCCTTCCTTTTCCTTTCTTCTTCCTTCCTATCATGGCAGAGAAAAAAGGTGGTCCAGGATTTAAATGATGTGTGGATTGTGGGCATAAATTGCCTATTTCGGATGCACATGCGTTATGCATTTACTGTTTGGGTGTGCCTCACTTTACTGTGGACCCGCCTTGTGGGATTTGTGCTAACTTTTTAACAGGACTTTGGTGGAAAGGAAAAATAAATTGATTTTAAAGGGACTACTTAAATCTTCCTTCTCAAAGGCTATTTCTGAGTCAGAGGCTTCAACCCCTCCTAGTTCCCATAAGAAAAGAGATGAACACAAGAAGGCCAAGTCTCTTCCGTCGTCTCCTGCTGGGGACCACCAGGAACCGAGACCTGAGGCCGCCAAACTTTCTAGTTCGGATTTGACTTCCTCGGCCCCAAGGCTTTCAGTGCCTAGATCTTCTGCACCATCTGTTACTTCGGCACTGAGTATTGTGCCCTACACCTCATCGGAACAGAGGGGGGGCCCCTCTGTTCAGACTTTCTTACTGGCACCGACTTTTTCTTCCATGCAGACTTTTTCGGCATTGATGACTGTTCTGATGTCCTCTACTGCTTCGACTCCAGCAATTTACATGGCACCGACTATCCTCTCAGAACCAACCACCTCGTTTTCCACACAGACTCTTTCGGCACCTACCATAGTGCCAACTACCACTTCAGCACCGACTTTGGTGCAAACCTTACCTTCGGCACCGATCTCCTCTGTGCAGACACCAGTAGTACAAGCCATAACGGCTCCGTTGTTCTCAGTGCAGACGCCTGTCTTAGCACCACCCAAAGACCCTTTTGTGGGCACAGAGTTTCCTTCATTCTTGGATAGACCTGACTCCCCTTTAGCTATGTCCATGAGATCCACTAGAAGCCACTCGGAACATGATGTGGTGCATCTTGTGGATCAGTTGCTTTCGGCCAGAGGTATCCAACCCTCCAGGACCTACTCTTCCTTCGGAGGTGAACACCCTTCTCCAAAGACCCCTACCTATTCTCCTCCTTCATTGCCTTTGAAGCCCCTTGCTGTAGCACAGACTTCCCTCACTTCGGCTCCTTTTAATGGACCTCACTAAGGAGCCACAGTTGCCTTTGTGGCAGGAGAGACTTGTCACTCCAGTCACTGCTCAGGATGCCAGCTGTGGCATACGTACTCCTGTTTTTCACAACCATCAAGGGACTCGTGAGTTGGCGGGCTGATTTGCTTGAGCAAGGTGTGACCTCCTTGGGTGGACCAGCCTTCCAACTCATGGAGTCTGTTGGCGATCCTGTGCTATCAGTGCTTCCGTCGTCCTCTGGCCCGCAATTTACACAAGCCACTCCTGGCAGACACCGGGCACAAGGGCCTCAGGACACACTCCCAAAG
The DNA here is from genome assembly GCF_019279795.1 of Protopterus annectens. Classification (NCBI taxonomy): domain Eukaryota; kingdom Metazoa; phylum Chordata; order Ceratodontiformes; family Protopteridae; genus Protopterus; species Protopterus annectens. Next base: position 604,140,780 of record NC_056741.1, on the reverse strand, counting down.
GAGGCCCCTTTTGTGCTGTCTTCCCCAGATTCTCCCCCTGAGGAAGTTCATCGCAAGAGTTCATGTAAGAGGAAGCATGTGGACTCCCCAGAGGAGTCCCTCACGGAAGACACAGACACTGATGATGGGGAAGGGTCCCCTCGGTCACCCACTGAAGTATCCTTTGGAGATATCCTCGAAGTACTTTAGCAGAGAGGTGAATGGCAGCCCTCTAACCCGACCTCTGAAGAGTCTGTGTTCCTGCAGGCCTTTCGTGCCTGGCCCCCTACCTCCTGGGTTACTCCACCCACCGATGACCTTATTATTGGCTTGTCGTGCAGCATGTATGGAAGGCTCCTGACACTGTTGAAGCCATTCCCTGCAGATCAGATAAAATCTTGTCCCCTCCAGGTAGTGATCCTCACTAGTCCAAAGGTCTTAATGTAGATGCCTTGGTGGTGGCAGCCGCAACAAAAAAGGATCTGGCGGAAGAAAGCCAAGACTGTCCACCCACCCAACAAAGAGTCCCGGGTGCTGGACAGGTTAGGGAAGTGTACTTTTGCATCAGTGACCTGTGCTGTCAGGTCCCTGAATTATATGGCACATTTTACCAGGCTTCAAAGAGACTTGATTTCTGAGGTCTCTGAAACTTTGGCCGGAGCTGTGTCTGATGAGGTCCGGGACAAAGTGGCCTCACAGTTAGCCACCCTTGAATCAATCTGTAACTCCTCCATGTGTCTGATTTCTCACGCATCAGAAGGAGCAGCTAGAGCAGCGGGTGCAGGCATATGTCATGAGACGGCATGCCTGGATGCACTTTTGTGATTTCGCGGAACCCTTAAAGGCTTCCTTCCTGAACGCTCCCATTGAAGCCTATTCGTTATTTGGACCCAAGGTAAAATACACACTGGCTAGATGTGAACAGGACGGTAAGACCCTTTCTGCCATGGGTGTCAGTTATTCTTCCCCTCAACTGGCTTTCTCCAGAAACCAGAAGAGTGGGAAGATGTGGCACAAAAAGCCTCAAGGTTCTTTCCATGAGACACAAGTCGAGTTTTCCCGTAGAGGCAGAGGAGGAAACTCGTATGGAATACGCCCCTTTCGGGGCAGAGGAGGTCCGCGTAACCAGGGTTCCAGAGATTCTTTTTCTGGCCAGTCCTACCAGCTCTCCTGAAGGGCAGCCCAACTGCTTTTCTCTGGAAGCAGTCGGGGGTCGTTTCTCTTTGTACCCTTCTGCCTGGCTAACAATTACCACCGATTCTTGGGTACGAGAGATCATAACCAGAGGTGATTGTATTCCCTTCGATCTTTGTCTCGTCCCCCTAAGAAACTTACCCGACGTTCCACCAGTCAAAAGGAAGAAGCAGCATTAGAGATTTCAAAGCTGCTAAGAAAGAGTCATCCAAATAGTCCCACCAGACCAGATAGGATCTGGATTCTACTCAAGATTATTTTTGGTACCAAAAAAGACCGGGGACTGGAGACCGATTTTGGATCTCCATGTGCTAAACAAATTTGTAGAGGTACAGAAATTCCAGATGGTCACAATACAGTCTATCCTCCCACTCTTGGAGGCAGGCGATTGGATGTGCTCTATAGATCTTCAAGATGCGTACTACCACATAAAGGTGGACAGACCATCGAGAAGATTCCTTCGCTTCCATGCGGGAGCCAGTCATTACCAGTTCCGAATACTACCCTTCGGACTCTCTACAGCCCCCAGTGTTCACAAAGTACATGGCAGTTGTCACAGCTCACCTGCGACTGCAAGGATTCCGGGTGTTTCCTTACCTAGATGACTGGCTTATCACCGCCCCCACCAGACATCTATTGGAAGAAGCCTTGGCATACTATTTTCACACTGTAGAAAGGTTAGGTGTAACTGTAAACTGGCAAAAATCCAACCTATCCCCTTCCCAATCCATATAGTTCATTGGGGTCCTGTTGGATACAAAGAAGTGCATGGCATCGATTCCAGAGTATAGAATTTTAAGGATAAAAGAACAACTCATACCCATCCTCTCAAGGGAAAGATCCACAGCACATTCTGTCCTCCAGCTGTTGGGTTCCATGGCAGCTTCCATCACCATTGTCCCCCTTGTGAAATTCCACATGAGAATTTTACAATGGTTACTACTCACCCAGTGGTACCCATTTCAATTTCCTCTATCATCCCAGATTTGGGTGACTTAGAGATGCAAACAAGACTTGATTTGGTGGATGTCGCAGAACCCGTTACAGTGGTCTCGCCCCTTCACACCCCAACAGCCCGAAGCCACAGTGATGATGGATGCCTCCCTGATGGGGTGGGGGGGGGGGCTTTTTCAGAGGAACACAAGGCATGTAGTCGGAACTAGAGGCCCATCTGCATATAAATGTCTTAAAACTGAGGGTGGTGCTTCTAGTGTTGCAAGCATTTCATCCCCTCCTTCCGTTAGGGACTATTGCAATACAATCTGACAACATGGCTGTAGTCTGGTACATCAACAAACAAGGCGGAACCAAATCCTACCCACTTTGTCAAGAGGCCATGAGGACATGGCAGTGGGCAATGTTTACCATCCGCTTTCTGATAGCAATGCACATTCCTGGGAGTTCCAACGTGATAGCAGACAGATTGAGCGGGTGCATTCTGCAACTACATGAGTGGTCTATGAATCCTCTTATAGTGGCAGAGATTTTCAACCGCTGGGGGTCTCCCTTGCTGCAACCTCTCTGCATCCCCAACCAACTACAAATGCAGCAATTACTTTGCCCTGATTCCCCCTTGGGGACAGGCAACCAGGGACGCTCTAGTTCACAATTGGCCCTCTGGTCTGCTTTATGCCTTTCACCCTCTTCCTCTCATTCTCCAGTTCCTGAAGAAAGCCTGCCAGTTGAAGAGCAAGGTAATCCTCATAGCGCCATATTGGCCTCGTCAAATTTGGTTCCCCTTCCTGTGGCCTCACCTGCTAGGTCAACCATGGATTCTCGATCCAATTCCGTACTTGATCTCCCATCCGCAGAACGTGATTCACCCCAACCTGAATAGCCTGAAGCTCACAGCTTGGCTCCTCCACTTCCGGTGATTGCCAAGCAGACTTCCCTTTCTTCCCCAGTACGTGACATTCTTATTGCATCTCATAAGTCTTCCACCAGAACTACTTATCTCAGCAAGTGGAAAAGGTTTACCATTTGGCTGAAGGAAAAATTCATAGACCCTTTTTCAGCACCAGTGCCGGTAGTACTGGAATACTTGTCAAGTTTATTCCAATCTGGCCTTTTTGCTTCTACCATTCGAGTTGATTGGGCCGCAGTATCTAATTTTCACAGTGGTGTCCATGATTCTCTTATGTCACACAAATTATGCAAGACTTTCCAAAAGGTATAAATCATTCTAACAGAGGAGAGTATTGTCTCCATACCCTAGACTATTCACAGGCAAATTTGTTTCTATCTGGACAGAACTAAGGCTTCTCACAAATCAGATCAGCTATTCCTGGCCTATTCTGGGCCTAGACTTGAATGTGCTGTTTCTAAGGTCACATTGGCTAAATGGTTAAAACACTGTATAACATTTATTCACAAAACTCACGATATCCCTCTGACTACAGCCGTAAGGGCTCATTCCACTAGATCAGTAGCAACTTCTGCTGCCTTCCATGCTAGAGCTTCTTTACCTGAGATTTGTGCAGCTGCAACTTGGGCTAGATCTCATACCTTCATCAGCCATTACAAATTAGATTTGGCCTCCAGAGGAAGAGCATCCTTTGGTTCAATGGTGCTCAGGAATGTCCTTCCATGAGAGCCTCCCAGGAATAAAGGTAGTTGGGGACTCTGTCCCAGGCATAAGGAATGAACGAGGATTAACAATATCAGATAAAGAAGTTGTCTTACCATAACGTTCTATCTGTGTTGTTGATCCTCGTTCAGTCATTACGACCCTCCCTCCTTCCCCCTCCTGAGGCTTATAGTGGATCTCATCATCCAGTTCCGTTAGGTTCTTTGACCAGAGGTAGCCACCTCTACTTTCTTTGACTTGCAATCTCAATCTGAGGTAACAGGGAGAGGAGAATTGTGGGTAAGAGTTTAGCTTGAGAGTTTATGGCTGTCTCGAGCGTGGAAGATAGCCGGCTCGGTTCCAAGGTCACAACCGATAACCCAGGTGTAATGACTGAACGAGGATCAACAATACAGATGGAACGTTATGGTAAGACATAACTTCTTTTTCTCTCTATAGGCAATACATCTGCTAATAGCCTCCTTTAACCTTATAATTCTTAATAATAATAAACTCTAAGAATTAGCATATTTTGCAAGAATCTTGATTTGTTTGTAAAGAATTTTTTCATACATTGTACTAATTTGCTCCCGCAAATGTCAATTTACTCCAACTGTTATTATCTTGCATTTTTCTAACTCTCGTATTGTAATTTTTGTAAGTTTGTAATTTGTATTTTTCTGGAGCTTTTCTCACCAGGACTCCATTGAAAATGGGCTCCTCATGGCACAATGGACCATTCTGGCAAACAAACTGTAAAAAAAATAAATAAATAGAAAGAAAGAAAACATTGACATTGAACAAAAACTTAGCCTACTTTATTAGAAAGTATATATTGTAATAGAATTTTAGAAGTCACTGGCACAGTTGTTAACACTTGTAAAATAGTGAAAAATAAATAAATTTCTGATCTCAAATTAGGTTGTAAGTAGTTAATGAACATTGTTAAATCAATCATGGAATTAAGACTGGAAAGAATAGCTGATGCTGATATTTGGATTTACATGCTTAACACTGGCAACTTGTTAATTGAATGTAAGCAGTAACTATAATATGAGGTTGCTTTTTAGTATTGTATAAACATGTAGTTTTAAAAATGTTTCATCGGAAATCATTGCCAAAATACCAAGTGCTCCGTGCCACAATGCATGGACACTGCTCAGTATGTTACTCTGAAATATGTTATGATAAGGTATTTTCACTGCTAAGGAAAAAAAAGTATCAACTTTGGAAAAAAAAACTTTGTTAGTTTCACTTAAGATTTGTAAGGCCTTTCTAAGGGATAGCTGTCTTATCAGACCCCCATTAAGAGAGCCTAGTCCCCTGTGAAACCTGTAGCTCATACAAAACTTACACTTCTCCCTTTGAATCTTCTTCAGTGGTGAACCTAAAACTCTCTTGTACAGGGAATTAGCCAAGTCTGATGGTATAGCAGGATAAAGCTCTCACTATTATTCAGGTGACCCACATTTGATTAGTGGCTTGGGCACGTGACACAGCAGGGATTATGGGTGTGCCATCCTCGGGGGGGGGGTGACTCCAATCAGAGGTTATAAAAACCCTTTAGAAGAAGGAGGCTGGCCTGCAACCAAGCTGCTAATGGAGGAAGTAGCCTTCATTGATCTAGAGCATTGGAGCTCATATCTTATTGGGGAGGCTGGATAGCAGACATGGAGACAAAAAAATGACCTGGAAGTCTTTTTTTTTTTTTTTATGGCTCTCATCTCAGCAGGAAGTATTTCTGAGAAACTTGCTTTGTGTATAAATCCTCCTTATCTAGTCTTCCACAAGGATGGAGTAATTCTGCAAGCAAGTTCATCTTTTGTGTCTAAGTTAGCTATGGATGCTAGTTGCAGCCAATCTATGATTCTTCCAATATTTTTTCCTAAATTATTCCAATAAAGGAGAGTACTTATTGCAGTGGGGTGGATGTGCACAGTCTGCTTAGTTTTGATCTAACCAGAATAAAAGGTCAGAAAAAGCTCATGTGTTTGTATCCTTTGCTGCTAATAAACTTGAGGAAGAAGCTTTCCAAAACTACATCAAGGTGGTTATCTGAGTGTATCAAATGTCATAATGAAAATGTTAATAAAAAGTTGACCATACAACCTAGAGCTCATTTAGCTATAGGTGTATTGCAAGCTTTTTAAAAACTCTCCCGTAAATGACTTACCGGTTGTTGTCACTTGTGTTTCTCAAGTGCTGCTACAAGGCATTACAGAAGTGATCTTTTCATTCCTGGGTTTCCTGTGGGGCCACAGCTATTCACGGTAATATCTGTGGTGCCACTATGGAGGAGCTGCTATGGACTCCGTCCCATTGATAGGGATGAACCAGACAGTGACAAATTTGAAAGTAATCTACCTGTTATAACAGTAGGTCTGCATGGTTGTACAGCTGTGTTTAATCCTTATATTACCACCTGTATTGATATGGGTATGCAGACTCCCTTACCCAAAGCCATACTAAAAATGTTGAAGTATGGTACTTTACTGGTGTGGTGGAAGAGTGTTAAGTAGCTAAAAACAGCTCTGCGAATCGGGAACCTGTGAAACTTTAAGAAAGCCATTGTAAGTAAGAAAGAAGAAAGAGAAGGCAGGAAGTGGCAAGTAAAGAAAACACCCCAGAAAGAATTATCAATGGAGTGGACTCTGGAGACTTGTGTGGAGGAGATGGCCATCAGCCATGAGATTGTAGTAAAAGAAGTGGATAAGTTGACCAATGCTGCTGGTAGACAAATTTGATAAGATGTACAAAGAAGTATTTAAGATCAGTGTGACTGTCGACAAACACATAAGAAATAAAGTGGAAGAAATGAAGAATGTGTTTTCAAAGCATTCAGATGAAGTTATTTCCTCCTCCAGTTTCTGGATCTGGAAAAAGAAAAGATTAGTGGAGCATGAAGTGATGCAAGAGGAAATGAGGATGAAACTTGAACTGGAAGATCAAGCCAGGACAGACTACAATTTATGAGTGCACCAAAGAGGATAAAGAAAGATGAATGTAAAGAGTTTATTTGGACATTCATTAGTAAGTGGACCAATGATCTGATGATGTAAATTTTCATTCATTCTCCATGTATGGGAACATGGATCCGACTCTGCCACTTTTTCAGCTTGTGGAAGCCTACAAACTCTTGAGCTCCTCCCTACCCATGATGCTCTGGTCCCCATTCCCCCTCAGATCTCAGTTACCACTCCTAGCATCCAGATGTGGTTGTTGACTGCTCTTGATTTAATTTTCAAAATCAGACAAGTCTTTAAAAAAATCTCTTTTTTGCTATTAGTGTTTCCCTTTTCTGTGATTTCCGTCCTGTTGTATTGCTCTGTTTTTCTCTCTCCTCCTTCTGGGTACATTTTTTGGTGGTTTGCTGTTTGTTTTCCCTCCCTGTCCTCTTAAAAAAAAAAAAAAAAAAAAAAAACACTCTGTACTCTAATCTAAAAAATATTCCCTTTTTTAGTTATTTTTCCCTTGCCTAGTGAATGTGTGTGTATGAGAGACGGTCGTTTTACATTTGTCAATTCTTGTGACTGTCAAAGGTTGTGTCTGTGTAGAATATGTCTGAGAAAGGGTTTAACTCAATCACTCCAACAGAGCTCTGGAAGTTTGCACTGTAATTTCCAAAATCTGTCTTTTGACAGAATCAAATTATGTCCGCACATTGCAAACAAATGTTCATATCCTCTGGAACCATAGGGATTATGAAAGAATTGCAAGTGGCAAACTCCTCAGCACAAACTATTTTTATAGTGGCAGTATTCTTTAGGTTCTAGGTCTTAAACTGAATTTTCTAAATCACAATAAACACAGTAACTATTACATTTGCATTGTTTTGTAAACAACTTGCAATGTCTTAGCAACCTCTCAAGTTACACACATACTGTCAGCATTTTATTCATCTAAATGAGACTTTTGATATGAGGCTAAGGAGTTCTGTGTTACTTGGTTGTTAAGATATTTATAAAAATGTGAAAATTGTATCTATAGAAATTAACATCATAAAAACAACAGTCAGTATCTATTTACCTGCATTAGACAGAGATCAAATATTAATGCAGTTGTTTGCCATTTTGTAAGCTTTAAGATGAATGGTTTTGGAATTATTGATGCAAATATGAACGAGCAATATTTTACTCCTAGAAGTGTCAGTAGGAGTTAACTGGAGTTGCACCTGCAGGCATCAGTAGAATGTAATGAGTTAAAAAGCGCACTAAATGCGGGCAGGCATTCTTTTTGCATATATTGCTTAGGTGATATTTGTGAGGCCTTCAATCCTAGGGCTCTCACAGAAAGAAAAAATAAGTTGATTTTTAAAGGGATGTTGCCCTCTGCTTTCTTGCAAGCCATCTGTGGAGTCCAACCATCTTCTTCATCCAAACTGAGAGACCATACAAAGAGATTCAGTTTGCTGAGGTTCCTCCCTCCTCGGAACTGAAGAGGAAAGTGTCTAGGTTGGATCCGACTTCACAGATGCCTCATATATCTTCAGATCCAATGAAAATTGTATCCTCGTATCCAAAGACAAAAGAATTTTTTGGATCCAAAGCCCCTTGCTCAGATGGGTCTACTCACTGTCACTGGAACCAGTAGAGGCACTCTAGACTGCCCTCTCTTGTTTCTTCATGCTTTTCCAAAAGGTTGACTGAGCCAGATGTGGCTAGGATGGTTGAGGGAACTGGTCATGGAACAACTTCAGTGGGGTACTCGTATAGTTCCTACCTCATCGGATCAGGGACTTACACCAGCATCCAATCCTCCTCCTCTGACTTGACATATGAGATCAGAATTAACATATCTGAGTGCTCTGGGCCCATCTGTCTTGGATCTGAAGAAGCTGCTTACTTAGGATCAGAGAACGACTGAGATCATCAGCTCTGACATTTTCAAATCCTGACGGCTCTTGGACCTGAGGCTTCCACATCTGATCCACAGGGGTTCAGTCAACTAAGATGTTCTCAGAGCCTTCTTTCTCTTTCAGAGCTTCAGCGTTTGATAGTTTGGCTCCGGCTTCCTCCTTGGGCAGACAGCCTGCTGGGGAGTGCTGGCTTCCTCCTCGGGCAGACAGCCTACTGGGGGTTGCTGGCAGACCAAAGACTCCCTCGCTGTGCTCCATTGGTCTCCTCCTCCCCAGGGAGGTCGGCCTTTGAGATAGTGAAGAGGGTTTTTTTCTGCGCCTTCAGATCAGGTGGATCCCCCCCCCAAGCTCCACCCTCAATTACCCAGCTGACTTTATCAGTTGATCCTCACCACTCCACGCCACTAGAATAGCCAGTCCAAAGCTTCCAGTCCACCCAGTCTTGAATTCTTACCTGTTCTGATACTTCCCTGGACCATCCCACCGAGGTAGTCTCTAGGAAGAGACTGTGTAAGAGGTTACAACTGGACTCACACCGAGCATACCTCTCAACCTGGAAACATCAAAAATCTGGACAAAGGCCAATGAAAAATAAGTGCAAATATGTATGCTGATTAACATAAAATTTGCATACATAATTATGTAACCCCACCCAGTTCAGTGGAATTGTGGGATACCCCAACGCAAAGAATGGTCATTAAATAATAATAATAATAAACTGCAGCCATTTGACTTTCAGACTTCATATACTTCAAAAAAAACATAATGCAAAACCTGCTGTTCTAGCAACTATCTGAGTTTACAGAAGCAATATTTAAAAATTCTGTCCCTATTTTTGGACCTTTGTCCCACAACTCCCACAGTTATTTTTGTCAAGCTTTCTTGATCCCAGAGATTGAGAGATAACCATAACATATTGTAAAGCTAAGGGTTCAATGAAGACTACTGTAGGTGTGTGTGCTTTTCCAAAACTTCATAAATGTTTGTAAGTGCCATTTAAGTTGAAAAGTTTTCAGAAAAACAAGAATCAGTAGTTATTTTTGTATGCTGACTTCAATGGTTAGGCTTTTCAGTACCAATGAAAGTATGTTCCTGTACATTATAAATGAATCCTGGACGGTTCAGTTCGGTATACCGACTCTGCTAAAAGTTCTCAACCCCCCTTCCCACCCCATCTCTTTACTGTTTTTCCATAGCTCTGTAAAACAACTATTCAGCCATGCTGACAGGAGCTAGCTAGTTGCAAATGTGTTCTTTTCAAATTCTGTCTCCACAAAGTAAATAAAGCAGTTGCATTGCCTGAAATTGTGACAATGTGATAGCCTTATTCACAGGCTCAGAGCACCAAAACTATGTTTATCAGCAAGTCAGACGATCCCGCGACAAAAATAATAAATATACAGACTATAAAAAGTTAGTTATGTATAAAAATTTGAGAACCCAAACGGTATGTTATTCAGCCACCTCCCCCAGCATGCCACGATCACTGTACGAGTATGATCATGGTGTGGTTTCGGATTCGGAGAGAGGTAAATATTGTACCAACAGCTGCTAAATAAGCCATATAATTCCATTGATGAGCACAGGTTCTAAAACAAAACATTTTATGTAGTTAACCAAATGAAAGGGCGCACATAAAACAAAGTGGAAGACAAGTTGACTATTGTACACAAGTGTGAATTGTTTCCTGATTGCATTAACGTATTACCACACCGCAAGGCGCAGGCCGTGCAAGTTATATAGGTTCATAGGTAGATACTAGGCTATCTGCCCTAGGGCATTTATAAGCCTAGCCAGAGTGTATTTGGCTTATGCCTCCCTATTAGATTAGACTGTGCCTCTGTAAAGTAGGTCACAGAAGGTACCCTTTTAAGATTATATTAAACCACCAAGGAGGAAAAATAGTCCAAGAAACGACTCAGCCAGTATATCCAAAGAATTTATTTTATAGTACCAACAATTGATGTTCTCTAGCTTAAAAACATCTATTTTAAATGTATGCATATTAGAAACAACAGTAGGAATAAACTTAATGCCACAATTTAATACTGCTATTTCAGTATCTGAAAAAGAACTGCCAGTTAAGTTAAAAACATACTGTTCATCTAACCTGTCATTAACACCATTAGTCTTAAGAAAGTTAATACCATCTTTTTCCCTGTTGATTCTGTTGTTGCCTGCCCCACGTCGTATCTGCTTGTCCCCTTTTCCGACCTCTCTCACTTGTATTGGGTCTGTTATAAAAATGTTCATACATATATTCACTTTTTTGAGCTGGAGGGAGTGAAGGAAAGTCTGCATTTTCATCCGACCATTCTCCTGAAGCTTCTGTTGCTTCAGATGAAGCAAACGAGACACCATGTTTTTTCTTTACCATTCTTTTACCAGAAAACCCGCCCATGGTTTTCAGATGGTTTTTATTGGTAAAAGCAGTCTCATTTACCCTTTTAAGATTAGTTTACTGTGCCTCTGTCTAGCAGGGACACAGGAGAGATCCCAGGGGTGAATTTGCGATTTCCCATCCACGCATCCAAATTTCGCTTGAAGAGGGTCAGCGAGGGGCTATGTCTAACATGAATTGGGATTCTATTCCAGAGTGAGGGGAACCTCTGGGAAATGAATATGTCCCTCCAGCATGTCCTATTTATTTTTGTACTGAGGTTTAGGTCCCTGGAGCGTGTAGCTCTAAGGGACTTGGATTTTTTGAGGTGGAGCATGTCCATTAATTCTGGGTTTGACATGGCTTTGTACGTCAGGCATAGATCGCCTCTGCGTAGGCGATAAGCAACTGAGTAGAGCTGGAGTTTCTTTAGTCGAGCTGCATAGGACATCTGTTTGTAGCCCATGATCCTCTTGGTGAGGTACTTTTGGGGTCTCTCCAGTTGCTGCAGGTGTCGGGTAAGGTACATCCCAAAAGGGGCATTGTATTCAATTATGGGCCTGATGAGTGACGAGTAGAGGGGCACAATGACTTCTCTTGATCTAGATGCGAACCCTTTCGTGATAAGGTGGGCTATATAGAAGGTCTTTCTAACCACTTTGGCAACGTGATTATCAAAGGAGAGATTACTATCTACGTTGGTCCCCAAATCTCTAATTACTTCTTCCAGATTAATGGATTACCACCTATGTGGTAATTTGTGGGCACCTTGTTTTTCCCAAAGGGGATGACTATGCATTTTTTAGCATTTAGCTTGAGGCCGTGGCTCTGGCACCAAGCATCCGTCTCTGTGAGACCCTTTTGGAGGATGCTTGTGTCTGCTGGAGATTCGATTATGGCCCCCAGTTTGTAGTCATCTGCAAACTTTGTCAGCCATAATCCCCCCGTGTTAGCCTGTACCTCAGAGAAGTATATACCGAACAAGAGAGGTCCCAAAACTGAGCCCTGTGGGACGCCGCTTGTAACTGGTTTGGATTCGGACATGGCACCTGCGATTCTGACCATGTGAGTTCTATCTCTGAGCCAGTTTGCAACCCATCTTGTGATATAGGGGTTGATATTTAAGCTGGTAAGCTTATTTATGATGCCCGAGTGGGGTATTGTGTCGAAGGCTTTTGCCAGGTCCAGGTAGGCTGTGTGGACTACCTTGCCCTCATCTATGGCTTTGGTAACTGTTTCAAAGAAATCAACTAGGTTTAAGAGGCAAGATCTGCCCTTAACAAAGCCGAATTGGGTAGGGTCCAGTGTCTGGAGGCTCCCAATGTCTTTGTTTATGAGTTCCATGATAATACGCTCCATAGCTTTACAGACCAGACTAGTCAGGCTTATGGGGCGATAGTTTCTGAGGTCCGTTGTGGCACCACCTTTGTGGAGTTGGGACCACTGTAGCTGTACTCCATTCTTTGTGTACATATCCTGTAGTAAGGCTAAGTTTGAACAGTGACTTAATGTGAGGGTTCAGTTCTTCTTGGAGCTCGTGTAAGACGCAGCCTGGGACACCGTCTGGTCCTATAGATGCTGTGTTTTTTGCTTTGGAGAGGGCAGCTTTCACCTGTGCATCTGTGATGTCAGGGAGGTTACATTCAGTTGGGATAGGCGTTTGCTCCTTTGGGAGGGGGAGGGGGAGAGAAGTTTGCGCTGAATCGGTCTGCCAGGATGTTGGCTATGTCTGTAGGTTCGGTATATTTTGTACCGTTATGCAACAATTCAGAGCATATCTGGGAGTTTCCGCCCATGTTCCTGACATGACTAAAGAAGGCCTTGTGATTGTCTTTAGTGTCTAGGGCAATTTTTCTTTCAAAACTGGCCTTTGATGATTTTATGAGGGATCGAAGTTTCTTGCTAATACTGATCAGAGATGCCTTCCCTTTTTGGGATTTTGCTGTGTCATATAGTAGCTTCCTCCTTCTGTTGTATAGCTTATTTATGGCCGGGGTCCGCCAGACCGGTGTCCTGTTTTTGGAGGAGTGAGTCTTGGTTTTATTTGGGATAGCACGATCCATGCATTCCTGCAGGTGCTCATAGAATGCATTTATAAAGGATTCTGCGGATTGGGCTGTATTATCCTCTGGCTCAGGGGCTTTGAAGGATTCCACCTCAGTCTTGAGAAGTTCAAAGTTGACTTTTGAGAGCCAAACCTAATCCAAAATTAACACTAGTTTAAGAATGGTAACCCCCCCGTATTTTCTGTTTATTCCCAGTTTATGGCAGTGTACATTAACAGCTGGAAAAAGCACAGCATAATAAAAGGGCCAAGTGCTAAAAGTTGGTCTGAAGAGCAAAAACTATTCATGATATATAAACACAAAAATAAAATACAGAACAGCAGTAAGTTACACAAACTGCACATCGAAATTCAAAAGACTCCAAATAAAACTCTAGCGACAGTCAACTAAGCAAGCCTATATAATAAAGTAAAATTGCTTTCAAGTCAAGAAATGGTCTATTATAATAATCAGTCAAACACTCTTTAAACAGAACGTAGATAAATCTGAAACGTTTCAATACAGCACAAAACAAAAATTTGTGATCAGGTCTCAGAGAGTATAAAGTTGCAAAACAAGTAGTCAAACTACCATAATCAAGTCGAATGTAGTTAGCAACAACAGTTCAAAAAAAATTATACTGAAACATTAGCAATGAAATGTAACTCCTTACTCTCCGCATCACACGTTGCAGAATATCCACAACATTTGCCTTTAAGACTTAGTTGAAAGAGCAACCTTTGAGGACAACTTTTTGTAATTAAATGCAATGCAACTAAAAATAGTCTGTTCTTTCCACTGGGACGACATATTTTGGCGCGGAGGTACAAGACCACCAGTAAATCTATTTTATACTCTTTTACTGCTGCCCCAAATTCTATGCACCCCCCAGCACTTAATAATTAAGCACACATTAGCATAGCAAATGTCTTTTCATAAGCAAAGCAATTCACATATACCTTCTGACTGTTAGGTACAATGATCTGATATATACATGACATGACATTATCTAGGCAAGGCCCTAAATGGTTAAAAATACCAGCACTCAAGCCAGAAAACTGAATTGGGTCTGGATTTCATAATGCCGTGCCCATTACCAATCCAGTTGCTGGAACAGGCATTAGGGAAAAAAAAACAAGGGATCTGCATTTCAAAAACACAGATACTGCCATTTGCAGAAAAGTAAGTAGCTTCTTTGAGTTTTAGTGCCTGGCGCAGGCTGCTCACGGAGTTGACGTCACCGCGCACGCCTCTGTGGGATGAAGGCAGTCTGAAAAAGACGAAAAAAATAAAATAAAAAAGCTGGGAAAATCTGAAATTAAGGGGTGCCACTCTGGAATCATGACACCCCATCATTTGGACCTCAAAAACCGGTAAAAACCGAGAGATTCAGTACAGTTAAGAGGTATGACCCCCAAGTGTCTCTCACCACGGATACCAACTTTAATGAGGGAGAGGGGTCTCCCAAATCACCACCTGATGATGTCTCCTTCAGCGACCTCCTCGAACTCCTAAACAGAAGGGTGGCTGGTCTGCCCAAAACCCATCTCCTGAAGAGTCTGTATACTTGGAAGCTTTTAGGACTGGCCTGTCTACCACCTGGGTAGCCGCGCCTGAGGAAGAGTTGGTAGATCTAATTTGTTGAAAGACTTGGAAGGAACCTGAATCGACAGAACCCATCCCCAAGAGACCAGATGAAAGTATGGCACTTCCAGTAGAAAGGCAGTATTGGAGTAAGGGCGTACCGGTTGATGTCATAGTTGTGGCGACAGCCACCAAAAAGAAATTTGCTGAAGAGTTGGTCTCTCCATCCCACAAATAGGCATCTAGGGCCATGGGCAGGTTTGGGATGTGAGTATATGCTTCAGCGACTTTTGCCATATGATCGTTGAATTATTTAGCCCACTTTGAGATTGCAAAGGGACCGTCTCCATGAACTTTCTAACTCGTTAGCAAGGACCACTACAGATGGGGCCCATGCATCTGTGGCTCCTCAGTTGACTGCCTTGCAATCAGTTGTGAACTCCTGCATAAGGTTCATCTCTGATGTTATGGAAGGTGCCTCATAGGTGGTGGGTTCAGGCATATCCATTAGAAGGCATGCCTGGATGCATCTGTGTGACTTTGCAGAGCCTTTTAAGTCTTTTTTCAGTTCTCCATTTGACGGATCTTCGCTTTTTGGACCTACTGTGAAAGAAATGCTCTCCAGGTGTGAAAGACAGACCCTGTCTGTTGTTGGGAGTATGTTTTTCAAACTCCCCCCCCTCCCAAAGAACCTTTTCAAGGAATCCGCGGGGAAGTTGCAAAATGTGGCTCAAGAAATCTCAAGGTCCATTCCAAGACACACATGGAACTAGTTCTCCCAGAGACAGAGGGGGGGATAATAATGGCAGAGGAGGCCTGCAGAATTCAGAGTCCAGAGATACCTTCTTTGACAGGCCCTATCCAGCACTCCTGAAAGGAGGTCCTGATTGTATTTCTCTGGAGGCAGTTGGGGGTTGACTTTCCCTGCACCAAACATCCTGGCTAAATATAGCAAATGACACTTGGATGCAGAGAATTATTACCAGAGGATATACCATACCCTTTTTCCTACTGCTCCCATCTAGTACAAAGCTCTCCGATGTTCCATCCAGTCAGAGGGAGCTGGCAACTCAGCACATTCAACAGTTGCTCAAAAAAAGTCATCCAAGAGGTTCCACCCGACTAAATAGGATCCGGAACTCACTCAAGGTTCTTTTTAGTTCCAAAGAAGACCGGGAACTAGAGACTGATTTTTGATCTCAGTGCACTAAACAAGTCGATTACGCACACTATGTTCCAGATGGTCACGGAATAATCCGTCCCATCCTTTCTGTGAAAGGATGACTGGATGTGCTCTACGGACCTCCAGGATGTGTACTGTCATATAAAGAAGTACAGACATTCAAGAAGGTTCTTACACTTCTGAGTGGGAGCCAGTCAGTACTAATTCAGGCCACTGCCCTTTGGTCTCACCACAGCCCCCCCAGGGTGTTTTACCAAATGCGCGGCAGTGGTAGCAGCGCATCTAAGGCTGCAGGGAATCCAGGGATTCCTGTATTTAAATGACTGGCTCATCACACCCCCCCCCCCCAACCAGGCATCAGTTGGTACAAGCAAGAGACCAAGTGCTGAGAACTTTAAATCTTGGAATCACCATAATTCGCAACAAATTGAACTTGCAACCCACCAAGAAACAGAAATTCATAGATGCAATCTTCAATACACAATCCATGGTTGCATCGCTTCCATTGTCGCGAATACAGACCATCAGAAACGGTCAACAGGATCATATGCAGTATGAAGCCTTCAGTCAGAATAGTTTTATAGGCTGTGTTCGATGTTTGTAGCTATAATCCTAGTGCCCCTCACGAGGTATGACATGAGAATATTACAATGGATGCTGGAGACAGTGGTCCCTTTTTAGTCCGCCTATATTTGCAAAGATGAGAGTGACTCAAATATTCAAGAGTTACCTTTCATGGTGGATGCAATCTTCCCAGTTGCAACTAGGTTGACTGTTCATACTTCATCAGCCCAAAGCCATAGTGACCACGTACACTTCCCAGACTGGGTGGGGGGGGGCATTACCTGAGGAAGACTGTCCAAGGTGCTTGGTCCCCCCAAAGTGGCCAATCTGCATATCAGCATTGGCATTGCAAACATTTCAAGACTCTCTCCCCCTTGGAGCAACTGCTATTCAAACTGACAATATGTTAGTAGTTTGATATATCAGCAAACAAGGAGGAACCAAATCTTACCCCCTGTGTTGAGAAGCTGTCAAGAGTGTGGCAATGAGTGATAGTCTCCATTCGTTTTGTGATGGCAATGCGCATTCCAGGAAAGTCCAGTGTGATAGCAGACAAACTCAGCCTGTCCATCCTACTACCTCACAAGTGGTCCCTCAACCATAAGGTGGTGGAAATGATGATCTGTCAGTGGGGTCAGCCTTACTGTGATCTTTTTGCATCTCCCAAAACAAGTGCAGCAGCTTCTTTGCCCTAGTCCTCCTGATGGGGAAGTCACCAAGGGATGCTCTTCTTCATCATTGCCCCCCCCCCAGTCTTGTATCCCCTATCCCCCAACTCCCCTTGATTCCCAAGTTTCTGCAGAAGCAGAGTCCTCCTCCTTGCACCTTACTGGCCTTGACAAGTAAGGTTCCCCTATCTTTGGCCTCATCATCTGTCCCCACCTTGGATTCTGGATCCGACTCCAGACCTTCTGTCACATCTGACGGGACTGGTTTACCCAGACATTCTAAGCTTCAGACTGACAGCATGGTTTCTCCAATTTTGCTGGTGGCCAGGCAACCAATACTTTTTCCCAGTCTGTTCCATTTTATCATCATCCCATAAGCAGTCCACCAGAAAACAGTACAAAAGCAAATGGAAACATTTTGTCTTTAGGGCGAAGCAAAATCACTTGGATCCCTTTACAGCTCCTTTTCAGGCAGTTCTTGATTTTCTAGCTCATTTGTTTAATGGTGGTGCAAGTTCATCTACGAGGTGCAGCTAGTAGCGATTTAAAATTTCCGAGTCAGATTCAGAAATTCTACTTTGGCATCCTCTAAAATTTGCAAATTATTTTTGAAGGTTACTCCTGCTCAGACCCCTTTTAAAGATTTTATTCTCCTCATAGGATTAAGTCTAGTATTACATACCCTAACTCGGTCTCTTCTTGAACCTGCAGTTAAAGTAATTTAAAAATTTTATCTTGGAAGACCGCCTTTCTGCTTGCTATAACTTCAGGTAGAAGAATATCAGAACTTCGAACATTATCATCAAAATCTCTTTACTTAGCCTTGGTGCTTCCTACTGAAGGTGATGTCAGAATGAAATATTAACCAGACCATTTATCTCCCCATATTCTTCCCAAATTTCAGTAACAAAGGAGAATCCTTGTTACATTTACTTAGACGTACACAGGCAGTTACATTTTTACTTACACTGTATGAAGGATTTGAGGAAAGCAGACCAACTTTTTGTTTCATTTGCACATCATGGATTGGGGGAAGCTATCACTAATGTTTCTGCAGCTAGATGAATTATGGAATACATTTTCTTTGTATACAAAACGTTGAATGTTCCCTTCCAGAGAAATGTAAAGGCTGATTCTACTAGAACCATGGCTACTTCTGTTTTCTTAGCTAGAGCTTCCGTGGATGATATTTCTGCAGCTGCTACTTGATCAAACCCACATACTGTTATCAGTCACTATAAATTGAATCTGGTCTCAAGGGGAAGAGTGACCTTTGGTTTGGCCGTTCTCAGTAACATCTTCCCTTAGGGCCCAACCAGGGCTTAGGCAGCTAGGAACTCTGGATGAATGAAAACAGATATAGAAGTTATGTTCTTACCACAACGTTCATCTGTGTTGTCCATTTTCATTCATCTTCAACTCCCACCCTCCTTCCCCCTCACCTACATGAGACACTTTAGACACCTTATGTTCGTTAGGTGTTGAACTGCATTGATGGCACCTTGTAGGGTTTCCTGTGTCTTCTGCTTTTTCTGTATCAAGCTATATATGTATTATCTGAGTGGAATGGGGAACAGATCATCATGGGTAGGGAGGAGTTTGAGAGTTTATAGGCTTCCATGAGCTGAAATAGCATCAGAGTCAAGTCCGAGGGTCAGATCAGAGTTCCCATACGTCAAGGATTAATGAAAATGGAAAACACAGTATAAGAACATAACTTCTTTTTGCAGAACATGGAGTCAAGATAGCGTGCACTGAGTATATATATATACATCCAACCACTTAAAAATGCCTAGACATATTCATGCAAAGTTGCAAACATATGAAGGAAAAGAAATAAATGACTGTCCTTTGGAAAAAAAGAACAATGCCAAAAACTGGTAATGACGGGGTCTTTGCTGACCATGATTACTCTCTGTGTACAGGGAGCAGAAGATTGCTTATTCCAGCAGTCAAGCAATGCAGACAGATGGAGCTGAGATTCAAATTAATTTATCCAGGACTGTTCAGGGTCTTCTACTCATCTGGTCCCAAGACCTACACGGCAACAGAGACTGTGCTGGAAAACTTGCAGATAGTGCAGAGCCACAGCCTTCTACAAGCTCTCAAGAAAAGAAGGAATCTAAAAATGAGAAGTCCTGGTTAAACCTTTTCTGGTATTCTAGAAAAAGATGGAAAAGCAGAAGGACAAGCAGCCATTACTAACAAGGAGAGTGATGGAGTTGCTAAGGGAGCAGGCTTAAAGAGAGCAATCTGAAAAACAATCAGTGGAGAAAAGGAGTAAAATGATGGAAATGGGTGGGAGAAAGAACTTTGAAGAAGGTGAGCACCAAAATGAACTCTGTAAGCACATTGTACAAAATAAAGGAGTTTTAACAGACTTGAGTTTGTGACATTTGAAATATGGGCATATCAATGTTTAATTTTAGTTGTACATTATTAACAAAGGCGTGCAATGCACATGTGAAGGTTTTGGTACTGACAAGTGTAATAAACCCTTGATGTGAAATTTTCAAATAGTAATATTGCCAGTATCACTTTAAGCACAAACATCTGGACAGTTCTGTTTACAGTAGGCATTGAGAGTAAATGTAGGACAAACAGGCGTTAAAAAATTGCAAAAAGAAGGAGAGAAGTAATTTGACATAATAAGATGACTTCTAAATGAAAAATGGAGTGGGAAGTATGAGAAGGGGAGTAACCCACAGGAAAAATAAAATCAGTAATAGGATGGGCTGAAGAAATAAGGGTATCTAGCCTAGATTCAGAGAGGGAGCTTTAAAGATTCTGCTAGTGATATACTGAAGAGAGGAATGGCTCAGTAGTTCAAACAGTATAAAACAGCAAGAAAGTTGAGTAATATAATTAGTTGGGTTTATGGAATGTAAATGGGAATAACTGGTGTAATATGAAACCAAACAGCTGGACATTACATCGGAAAAATGTTTAGAGAAGAGTGGTGTGGTCTTTTCCCAATCTTGAGAGGAGAAGATCAGAAATGAGTAGAACGTACACTGATAGATTACAATACTGTATTAACAGTGGGGGTGGAGTGGTAAAACAGGTTTAGTTTAGTTGGAGTACTTACTCCTCAGATGGAAACTCAGGTAGTTGACCAAGTTTTGTACAGCTTTGGTTCAAGTTTGTGTAAATTTATAAGTTTATTGTAGTTTGGGATGTGGGGGAGAAGTTACTAGGAGTATGGGTAGAAAGCAGCACCTAATAAAAAGGAAACCGGTCTTAGAAATTTGTTGTGAAGAAACAGTAGTAAAATGTTTTTTTCAGTAAACACCAAGCAGAGGGGATTAGATGGTAGAACTGAATGGAATAATACTAAATAAGGGTAGAAAATGCAGATATTAATGGGTAATATGAATGGTCAATATGAATGGTCTGCCACATTAGGAACAAAGAAATAGAGTATTGACATATATTTTCAAAAGTGCAGCTCATAGTGATGATGCAAGTGAGACACTTAAGTGAGGGTAAGCATAGAGAATGTGTAAAGAACATTGAGATGGAAGGGGTATAGTGCACAAATGGTTGGAGAGAGGGGAAAAAAAGGAGTGGGTAATTATGATAAGTAAAGGATATAATAGATTCACAGGGCAGGTACATACTGCTGAAAGGGTATTGGCTGGCTAAAAGATTGACAGTAGTGAATGTATTCATTCTAAATAAAACAAAAGTGATCTTAAAAAAGGTATTAGAATAAATAGCACAGCAACAAGGCATATTAATAAGGGCAGAGGACTGGAACCTAATTTTCAATAAAGAATATGTATGAGGAGAGGATTAATGAAGCTAAATACTTGGATAAATATTTGAGGACCTTTATATATCAAGATGTATGGACGTTGATGAGGGGAAATGGGGAATTTACTTTTTTTTTCTCAACAGTATGGTATAATGATGAGATTAGACCATAGTTATATTTATATTTTAGTGGCGGGTAGAAACCTAGTTGGGGCATGTCAAACACATCCAGCAGTGTTTATTGGGTCATGGTCCATTGTGTGGCATTGCTAAAGGAGAATGTAGGCAGTGAATATGGGTATTGGAGATTTTCCTGTGTAGTTATTGAAGAAAGAGCAATTCAAGAAATGGATAGAGACAGCATTGCAGGACTTGGTGGGAAAGCTAGAAACAAAGGAGAGAGAGAGAGTATATGGATGTGACCAAATGAAAATTAAGCTACAGTATATAGTAAGAGATCAGGAATAGGGATTTGGGGGAAAATAGCAGAAGTACATGTTAGAATTGTGGAACAATCCTACCAGGGAGGTTATTTAGAATGATCGTTCAAAAGAGGTGACAGAAAATGTAAGCAAGAAAGTTAAGGACCTGGACACACTGAATACAGACAACTGGCCTTAATGCAGACATTTTGTGATGATACAAGAAGTATGAAACTGTTAACTGAGATACAGTGAAACCACATCTCTCAACTGCCCACATTTTCAAAGAATGTCCAGATTTTTGCCTTATATTGTTGGTATGTTCCTCATAAAATACGTGGTTTTCTAGCAAATCACTGTGGGTTGAAGTCACTAAATGATGTATGTTTACATTTCTGATTTCATATCCTTCAGGAAATGCAAGCTAATGCAAATTGTTCCATCAACTTTCTAAGCTTGTAAGAGCAATATTTTAAATCTGCCCCTATTCTTAGGCCTTTGTCTTCCCATTATTTTAGGCTTTGTCCAGATTTCTTGGACTAAAAGGTTGAAAGGTCTGAGTGAAACTGAGAAATGTAGGGATGTTGAGAAGCTAGAAACAGAAATTGCACTGGAATATTTAAGATTTTATTACAAGGAGCAGTGCAAAGTGGAATGGAGGTCGTCATTAAAAGGATATTAAAAAGATAGTCAGAAAATTTTACAAGGATTGGCTGCCCCAAAACTTTTTGTCCAGGTAGGAGGGCTTTGTTAAAAATAAAATAAAAAAATATCAGAAGATAATCGTATAGCTTTG
Organism: Protopterus annectens; assembly: GCF_019279795.1. Classification (NCBI taxonomy): domain Eukaryota; kingdom Metazoa; phylum Chordata; order Ceratodontiformes; family Protopteridae; genus Protopterus; species Protopterus annectens. Next base: position 604,118,788 of record NC_056741.1, on the reverse strand, counting down.
AAACAACATGTGAATGGAAAGACATCAGTACTAGATGGAATACCCATAGAATTATTGAAGGTGGGAAAGAAGAAAATTGTAGATGTTTGATATGGGATTTTTAATGGATTTTAGAGGGAGGAAATATACCAAAGTCTTGACAGAAAGCAACAATGGCTGTTAAAGTGAAAGAGAATAAGGATCAATCAGACCCAGGTTCATACAGGCCAATTTCTGTATACCGTCACAATTATAAAACATTCATCCCCCTCCACCAAGGTGGTCCCTCCACTGACCTCTCCAACTACTGCCCCATCGCCATCCTTTCCCCCTCTTCAAGATACTTGAAAAATGTATCAACTCTCAGATCTCTAACTACCTCCTATCCAATAATCTCCTCTCAAACACCCAACATGGCTTCAGACCACATCACAGCACTACTACTACTACTTTGCTCTCCTTCACCAACACTATCCTACAACACAAGAACAATGGCCTCTTCTCCTCTGCTGTATTCCTGGATCTTTCTAAGGCATTCGACATTGTATCTCACAAACTTCTACTCTCTGCACACTCCAACCTTTCTTTCTCCATGCCAGCCACCAACTGGTTCTACAGCTATCTACATGGCTGCCAGCAATCAGTTGTCTGGGAGAATAACCTATCCCCTCGCCTCCCAGTTGCTCTCGGAGTCCCACAAGGATCCATCTTCGGCCCCCTACTATTCTCCCTCTTCACCAACAACCTACATACTGCCACCAAACAGGCTTCTCTCATACAGTACGCAGACGACTCCACCCTCATCTGCTCTGCCCCCACTTTAACAGAACTACAACAAATCACATGAGTCATTCTCATCTGTAGAAAACTGGCTAACCAACGCCCAGCTCCTAGTTAATCCTAATAAGACCAAACTCCTCATCTTTCAACCCACCAAATCTACCCCAAGCTCCCCCAACTTCAGTATTCTTGCCAAAGACAACACCACCATCTCTCCAACAACCCACACCAAACTACTTGGTGTGGAGATTGACAACAATCTCAGGTTTGACACCAACATATCCCTTACAATAAAAAACGTTCACAAAAAACTTGGTGCATTATATAGAAACACCCAATTCCTCACCAAATCAGCTAAAATCTCTATAGCCAACTCTCAGCTAATCTGCACCTTGCTCTATGCATCTCCCATACTAACAAACCTAAAGCAGTCAGACCTAACCAAACTTGAGGCATGCTACAATAAAACCGCAAAATTTGCCACTGGAGCATCCTACTGCAGCCACCACTGTGACTCCCTTAGAGAGCTAGGCTGGCTCGAACTCCTACACTTGAACTAACTCTCCTTTGCTCACAAACTTGTAAACCACCCCCTCAGTATCCCATCACTTCAAACAATTCTCCAACCTTGCCACTCCTCCAGACCTTTAAGATCCAGCAACAAGAGTCTTTTCCAAATCACCAAAGCCAAAAACACAGCAGGAGAAGCTGTATTTTCCTGCACCATATCCATACTTTGGAATAACCTCCCCCTCGCCATAACGGGTTCCTATTACGTGATCGAACTTCAACAAATTTGAACCCTATATGGTCGAAACCATATAGTCGAACTTGCAGAAATTCGAACACATTAAAAACTTAAAAGAAAAATAAACCCTTGCAAGCCCCCCTGCACCCCCACACCCCTGCTCTTTAAATATACCAACTCCGAGACCGCACTGTAGTGCGGAAAGGGAATATTTCCCTTTACTGCACTGTTGTGCAATCTTCGGAGTTGGTATATTTAAAGAGCAGGGGTGTAGGGGGGCACATATGGGCTTGCCCCCCTGCTTGCAACAGTTAGTTTACTGTTGCATGTTTTTTTTTATTTTTTTTTTCAGTGTTCAAAGTTTTGAAACTTAGAACAGACAAGTTCAATATTGTTGTGTTCGAAGTTTCAAAACTTCGATCACGTAATAGGAACCGCCATAACTACCCTACCCTCCTGCAGTCATTTCAAAACTGCCCTCAAATCACACCTAAATAATCACTGGCTCTGCCCTTGCTCAAACCCCGACTAGTCCGTCATCCTCATCCCCACTAGCTCTTTTCCTTCTTCCATGCATGGATTACTCATCTTACCTCTATAAGCTGTATGCAGTGTTAATCATCCTAGTTTACGATGCTCGTGCTAGTAATGTAGCCTATTATTACTGTGCTAACATCAAATTGTTTTTATAATCTAATTTTTTTTTAATTGTTGTCTACTTTTTTACTAACTTCTCACCTTTACTATTGTATTTGAAATGTATGTCATAAACACACTGTGGAGCTTTTCTCCCCAGGCCTCCACTGAAAATGGATCTGTGTCCAGTCGGATTTTCCCGGTAAACAAATGTAAATAAAATAAGTAAATAAAATAAAATGTTAAGTTGTCTATCTCGCCTTCATTCTTGCTGGTTGGGTTCGGAGCCGATCCTTGGCTCCGACTTGGCCATCTTCAAAAGCTCGAGAGCTGCTTACTGGCTCAAGGCCCCCCTATATCCCATGATGCCTGGTGCTAGATACCCAGATCTCATTTGCTTCTTCTGCTACGAGGTTGCGTTTACTGGCTCAGGTCGTATTTTTCACTTTATTGATATATATTTAGAACTTTTTTGTATATTATTAGTTAGAATATTTAGTGTTCATACATATTTGTAGTATCTGTAGGTATTTGTTAGTGTTTAATCCCCCTTGAAAACTCGTTTTTCTTCTTAGAGAGTTCCCCCCTCCCCCACGCCCGTTTTCCTCTTTAAGGTAAGCAGTTTCAGTTAGAGGCTTATCCTTGTTTCCCTTTTTAAGGTAGAAAAATTTTTTCAATAGAAATTGTGGTAGTTGTAGGTCCATTTAGCTTTTCTTATATTATAAAGTGTGTGTGTGCTGTTAGGGTGTGGTAACTTGTGTGGACTGTGTATTTTTTCTAGTTACCAACTTCCCTTAGTACTCTTTCTTTGTATTTTGATTTTTTCCTTTACAGGAATGTCTAAAGACACGAAAGTGTCGGGATTCAAGAAGTGTGACTCATGCTGTCAGAAAATGTCACTGACAGATGGTCACACTTCTTGTGTCTATTGCTTGGGCGCCCTACACCTGCAGGACTCTTGTTCCGTGTGTCACGCCTTTAATCCAAGAGTCCTGCAGGAGCTTAGGAATAAGCTTATCCTTAGGGGTTTGCTTAAACCTGAAAGATCACCGGCCAAGACTCAGTCAGTGAAACCTTCCAAGCCACCGAAGCCGCCGGCTCCCAGTTCGGAGCCGTCGTTGGGTGTGGCATCTGCTTCAGCTGCGGTTCGGACTGGAACTGAAGTACCTATCTCAAAGCCAACTTCAGCTCCGACTGGAGCCGAAGTACCTATCTCCCAGTCGGCCCCGACTCTTCTGTTGGAACTGTCAGGGAGTCGAAAACTTCCAAATCACCATCCTTAGTCGATTCATTCGGCTCCAGGATCGCCTTTGTTGCAATCGGAGAAAAGTCATCGATCACACTCTTCTCGGTCGTCTAGACTATCTGACCATGATTTGGAGAGAGTGGTGAGCAGGCTTTTAAAATCGCAGGCCCTGGCTAAAATGCTATCCAGCCCCCCTCATCAGGGTTCGGCTCTACCTATATCTGCAGTAGTTCCTCCTTCGACTCACCCCTTGAGCTCGGAGCCGGAGCATGCTGAGGCTGGGTTCGTGGGACCGTCGGCAGCGATACCTCCCCTTTCGGTTCTGTCTTCGGCTCCAATCTTTTCCATGGTGCCGTCCTTGGAGGGATCTGGGCGCCGGGACTCCCTCATCTGCTCCAAGGGGGCGAGTGGCATTGGACCCTTGTCCGACCCCGTTCTCCCTCTCGGAGCTTTGACGCAGGTGAGTTCGGCTCCTACATCAGCTTCGGAGCCGTCTCTCTCGGTGCCGGGGAGGATTCCGGTCTCTTCGGAGCTGGAGCCTTCTCCGATATCGGGAAGGGGTGCCTTCGAGGTCATGAGGAGTGTGCTGGCATCTGAGTCAGCCTCACGGTCAGCCTCATCGGCTCCTCCCCCCATGGTGCCTGCTCCTGCCTCTGCCCCTCCTCCAGACCCCAAGCATGGGGAACAAGCACTCCAGGGCACCCCATTGGGTGTATCTTCCTCTTCCGAGGCCTCCCCCGTTCATTCAGAGGAGCCCCCTCGAAAGAGGAAATGCAAGAGGAAGCATGTTGACTCCCCTGAGTCTGTCACTTCAGATACCGACTTGGAGGAGTCTGAAGGGTCCCCGAGATCCCCCTCTGAGGACATCTCCTTCTTAGACATCCTTGAGATTTTTAGGCAGAGGGGGAACTGGACTACCCTTAACCCTTCCGAGGATGAGTCTGTATTCCTGGACATGTTTGGATCCCGACCCTCCACCTCCTGGGTGTCTCTGCCTTTCGATCCACTGATGTCTGTGGTGGCTCGAAAGGCGTGGTCAGCTCCAGACACAATGGAACCAACTCCCCGCAGGCCCACAAAATTTATTACCGCCCCACAAGACAAGCAATTTCTGACCAAGGGTGTTCCCGTTGATGCCGTGGCGGTAGCAGTGGCCACAAAAAAGGAGTTGGCTGAAACTTCTTCGTCTGTCCATCCCCCTAATAAGAAATCTAAGACGATGGACAGATATGGGAAGCGGATGTTTTCCTCAGCGACCTTCTCCATGAGGTCGCTGAACTATTTGTGCCATTTTACTCGCCTTCAAAGGGATCTCCTTAAACAGCTAGGAGATACCCTTCAAGATCCATCAGCTGCGGGGGCCCAGGCTAAGGTTGCCTCCTAGCTGGCGACTCTTAATTCGGTAGTAAACTCCTCCATGCGGCTCATCTCTTATGCAGCTGATGGCGCGAGTAGGGCCGCAGGCACAGGCGTGGCTTTGAGGAGACATGCTTGGATGCGGTTATGCAACTTTGCGGAACCCTTCAGGGGGTCTTTCACCAACACCCCCTTTGATGGTTCTGCTCTGTTTGGACCACAGGTGAAGGATACCCTTACCAGGTGTGAACAGGAAGGCAAGACTCTCTCTGCTGTGGGAGTCCGTTTTTCCACTCCTTCAAGACCGTATCCCAAGGGTCAGAAGAGTGGGAAGATGTGGTTCCGGAAACCCCAGGGAGCCGTGCCTGACACACGTGGAGAGTTCCCCTCCAGGGGCAGAGGAGGGAACAACAATAGACGCCGCCCTAGGGGCAGAGGGGGTCCGCAAAATCACGGCCAAAGAGAATCTTTCTCTGACAAGCTCTTCCAGCATCCCTGAAGTGCTGCCCGGCTGTCCACCTTCGGAGGCAGTCGGGGGAAGATTTTCACTGTACCCAAAAGCCTGGCAAAGTGTAACACAAGACAAATGGGTACTGTCTATCATATCCGAAGGCTACAAAATCCCCTTCCTTCGCACTCCACACATTCCCAACAAATCCCTTCCAGATGTTCCACCCAATCTAAGGGATCAAGCAGTTGAAGAAATTTCAAAACTGCCAAGAAAAAGAGCCATCCAGTCAGTCCCAGCAGACCAACAAGGATCCGGAATTTACTCAAGGTTCTTTTTGGTACCAAAAAAGACAGGGGACTGGAGATCCATTCTGGATCTCAGCAGACGAAACGGGTCTGTTCAAAGAACAAAGTTCCGGATGGTCACGTTACAGTCCCATTCTACCCTTTCTGGGTCAGGACAATTGGATGTGCTCCATAGATCTTCAGGATGCGTACTACCATATCAAAATGGACAGATGCTCCAGAAGATTCCTCCGCTTCCGGCTGGGAGCCAGTCATTATCAGTTCAGAGCTCTGCCCTTTGGTCTTACCACAGCCCCCAGGGTGTTCACCAAATGTTTGGCAGTAGTTACCGCTCACCTGAAAAGGCAAGGATTCCAGGTGTTTCCATATTTAGACGACTGGCTCCTTACTGCAACCACCAGGCATCACCTGCTGTGAGCCAGAGACTACACCATCTAAACTTGCTCCAAACTGGGCATCACAATAAATTTTGAGAAGTCTGCATTGTCGCCTTGTCAATCTATCACCTTTATAGGTGCAAACTTAAATACAAAGAACATATCAGCGAGACTTCCAGTAGACAGAGTGTTAGACATTCGACGACATGTGCAGGTCTTATTAGGATGCAAAAAAATTCAGGCCAGATTCGTCCTAAGAACATTGGGTCTCATGGCAGTGGCTATTATACTAATTCCCCTTGCATGTTTTCACATGAGGATTCTTCAGTGGATGTTGTTCACACAATGGTCCTTCCAGCAACTCCCAATGTCTCACATGATAATGATCACACAGTCATGCAAAAACCAACTTGTTTGTTGGATGGTTTCCCCATCATTACACCAGGGCAGACCATTTGTTCTTCCTCCTCCAGTAGCTGCGGTGACCACGGATGCCTCCCTGATCGGGTGGGGGGGGGGGGCATTTTCAGGGCAGAACAGTCCAAGGCACCTGGCAGCCTCACGAGTACCATCTGCATATCAACGTCTTGGAGATGAGGGCCGTGCTTTTAGCGTTGCAAGCTCTTCAGAACTCTCTTCCCACTGGGACTATTGCAACTCAAACAGTCAATATGTCAGTAGTATGGTACATCAACAAGCAGGGCGGAACCAAGTCCTACCCCTTATGTCGAGAAACACTCTGACTTTGGCAGTGGGTGATCTCTTCCCAACGGTTTCTGATAGCAGCGCGCACATCCCTGGGAAGTCCAATGTTATAGCAGACAGGCTGAGCAGAGCAATTCTCATGCCTCACTAGTGGTCTCTCAAGTCAGACTGTGGCAGACAAATCTTCCGCAAATGGGGTCAGCCTTGCTGCGACCTTTTTGCCACCCCCTTCAACAGCAAGTGTGACAATTTCTTCTCTCTCCTCCCTCTTCCCGGACACTTCCCCAGAGACGCTCTAGTTCACGATTGGCCTCAGGGACTTCTTTATGCATTCCCTCCGTTTCCCCTGATTCCCAAACTAATACAGAAAGCTACCACATTGGGATGCAAGATGATCCTCATTGCCCCTTACTGGCCTCGACAAATTTGGTTCCCGTTCCTGCATCATCACCTTCTGGAGCGACCCTGGACCCACTTCCAGACCTCCTGATCCATCAGTCGGGTGGGCTGCACCAATCTCTTCAATCTCTCCAGCTCACTGCTTGGTTGCTCCACTTCCGACCTTAGCCAGGCTTCCCAACATCTCCCACTCGGTGCGTGAAATCATCTTATCCTTGCATAAGTCTACCACTAGAAAAACTTATGCTAGTAAGTGGAAATGTTTTTCCTTATGGGCAGAGACCAGGAAAAACGTTTCCACTTACTAGCATAAGTTTTTCTAGTGGTAGACTTATGCGAGGATAAGATGATTTCAGCCCCTGTCCACCATATCTTAGAATTTCTAGTGGAACTTTTTCGAGCTGGATCCTCTTGTGCCATGATTAGTGTTCAGCTAGCTGCAATTTCAAACTTTCATACGGGCATAGCTGATACAAGCATCATGTCCCATAAGCTTTGTAAAGCCTTTCTTAAAGGGACCACTCTACTCAGGCCCCCAGTAAGAGATCCCCCGCCTCCGTGGGATCTGAATTTGATTTTAGCTTCCCTGATACTGCCCCCCTTTGAACCTGCAGCTTCTTGTTCTTTGAAGTTTCTTTCTTGGAAAACCCTTCTACTGGTTGCAATTACGTCGGCTAGAAGAGTTTCTGAACATCAGGCTCTTTGTGTTCGTCCTCCTTACCTAATTTTTCACAATGATAGAATTTCTCTTCGGACTGAATAAGCGACTTTTCTTGATACTAAGTATATTTTTTGTTGCTTTCCACATCTGAATACCTAGCAACTGTATTTCGCCTGCCTTTCTGTTACATTGAAGCTGTTTTTACTGCATTTAACTTAATATTGCACTTGGAATCCTTGTTTGTTACTATTTGACTGTATTTGTAGCAAATTCTTCTGTGTAAGCTGTAGTAGCTGATTCATAGCATTTATAAGTGTTTGCTGTACCTGTTTCTGCCTGTTTTGTGAAAAAAAAAAAAAAAAGAAAAAATATCTCTTGTTTTTCCTGCTTTACTAGTTTAGTCCAGTTTCAGAGTTGCTGATTCCTGGGCTTTGGTTGTAGTTCCTGTGTACTGTTTCCTTGCCTTATTTGGGGAAGGAAGCTACCTTGCTTACCAGTGGGAGTGGGAAGCATTGAGCTGCCTTTGTCCAGTTTTGTGAGGTTTCAGCCAGTAACTAGTAGTTTATTGGTCGCTTTGGGCCAGTTTCTAGCTTTTCCAGCCCCTGGTATAAAAGCTAAGCGCGTTAAGCTGATTTAGAGCGATTTAGCGCAGAGCTGCCACTGTTGCACACTAGGGCAGTGCCGGTTAAGCAGGTTTAAACTATTCGGGCTACCTAAAGTCCACTCTTCAAATTTTCCTTAAAACTACCTTCCTCGAACTATACTACTGATCAAATCAGCGTATCCTATAACTAAAAAGATCAACTCTACTTGACTCCAAGTAGACTATTCTCTATCTATTAAACCTAGCACTTGCTCCTACAGTACTTATTACCTTGATATGGCACTCTTGTCATAGATAGTACCCCAAAAGGCAACCCCCATTTCTCGGTCACCCACGTCCCCGGAATCTTTTTTTAAAGTTTTTGTCTACCCTTCTAGCATGTCGAGGGATCTGTTTCTAGTGTCCCCTCCTGCTCAGGTGGTGAACCTGGGAATATTGAGGGAATGTTTCAATTGCCCCATGTACACTGAACAACCCTTTCCTCCTCCCACAAAACACAAATACATGCGAGAGATGCAACTATACGGCCAAACTGGAGGCTGAGCTCTCTCAACATAGGACTGGCAAGACCAGTCAGGAGGAGAAGGTTACCACACACACTATAGACCCAGTCTCACATAGTACCATTACAACCTCAAATCATACACATAAACACACAAAGACATACTCGAGGCTCTGATCAAAAATCTACCAAAACAGCAGAGGCCACCAAAGCAGACACCCAAACAACCACCACCTCAGAACACAACACCGCAACACATAGACCTCACAGTCAGAGTGTCAAACAGTCACAGCCCTTAAGGCCAAACACAATGCCAGACACACTAGTCATTGGTGACTCCATAGTCAGACACACTGATGTCCCGCTCACCAGACTGAGTAAGGAGAAGGTCACAGTAAGCTGCCTGTCGGGCGCTAGAATCCGCCACATAACGCAAGCACTCAGGTCTCTCAACAGCAGGTACAAATATGACTCAGTCATTGTCCACGCTGGTGTAAGCGACCTGAGGCGTACCTCCTTGGACTACATGAAAAGAGACATTGAGGAGCTCTCTGATTATGTAGCCCAGGCAGGTATGACCCTGACCTTGAGCAGTATCCTACCTTCACCAAGAATGATGCCACAATACAGAGATAAGATGATCAGCTTTAACAATTGGCTTAAACACTGGTGTCATTCAAAGGGGATCCAGTATCTGTCTGCCTGGGATGACATGCTGGACAAGCCACGCTGCCGCAAGGGACGGCTTGCACCTGTCACCCTGGGATTCGGATATTGGCAAAGGCTCTTGCCACCCCATAGTGCCTTTTTAGGCAAGGCTCAAATTCTAAACCTACCACCCTAGAACACAAAAAGGAAAAAACTAAGGGTAATGCTGCTCATTGCCAGAAGTCTAAATCTCAAAATGCACGCACTCGAGGCCCTTCTCAGTATGGAGAACATCGATGTCTGTGCTGTGACAGAAACCTGGTTCAAGGCTCCTGAGAGCACCCCAGCGCTATCAGGTTTTACCTCATATCATGCGTTCCGGCCCCAAAATCCGGACAATACCAAGAAAGGAGGGTATCCATATTCATCAAGGACACCCACACCTCAAGACTGGTGGCAACGCACGATGCATCGGAGACCATCCAGGTGCAATTAACCATAGGCAAGACTGCTCTGCAAATTGTAGCATGTTACAGGCCACCCTCACAAACTCAGGAAACTCACATGGCCTTCCTGAAAACACTAGAGGGATAAATGTATCACCAAACACCATCATACTAGGTGACTTCAATTACCCTAATATAGACTGGGAACACTACTCAAGCCCAAACACCCTAGCCCAAAAGTTCCTGGAATTCATAAACTCAAATGCCATGGAACAACTAGTCACCATCCCACAAGAGGAGATAACATACTTGATCTCATCATCACGAACATGGGAGCACAATGTTCAACACCGAAGTATACCCCTCACTGGTGAGATCAGATCACAAACTAATCTCGCTGGAGGTCCTCATCCCACCCCACCTGAAATAAAAAGACCACAGTAAAGAACTTCTCAAAAGCCGACTTCACACTTCTAAAGACTAGTGTGGTCTCCTTTCAGGCCCCGAGCCGTGGAAAACAATACTCAAGCCGCTGAATCACTTACAAACGCCTTCTACCAGCACCTGCAGGACTGCATGGATAAGGCAATCCCAAGCAAAACAAAGACTCTTTGTACCAAAGGCAAGCGTCCAATCTGGTGGACCCCAGCCATAAACAAACTCTACAACAAAAGGAGGAAGCTACTACAAGATAGAGCAAAATCCTTAAAAGGTAAGACACCCTTGATCACTATAAGTAAAAACTAAGAGCTCTCATAAAATCATCCAAAGCAAATTTCGAGAGAAAAATAGCTAAAGACTCAAAAGACAATCATAAGGCCTTCTTTAGCTATGTTAGAAACCTAGGAGGAAACTCCCAGATATGCTCAGAACTAGTTCAAAATGATGTGAAGATTACTGATCCTACAGACATTGCCAACATACTGGCTGACAGGTTCAGTGCAAACTTCTCCCCTCCCCAAAAGGAGAGATATCTATACCAAATGAGTGCAGCCCCCAAACATCTCCAGCGCCCAAGTGAGAACTGCTCTCTCCAAAGCAAAAACACAGCATCCATGGGACCCGATGGTGTCCCCGGCTGTGTGCTCCACGAACTCAATGAGGAATTAAACCCACAGCTAGGACAGCTGTTTAATCAAAGTCTTACCTCTGGATACGTACCCAGGAGTGGCGCACTGCAACTGTGGTCCCACTTCACAAAGGCGGTGCCTCCACAGACCCTGGAAATTACCGGCCCATTAGCTTGACAAGCCTTATCTGCAAAGCCATGGAGAGGATCATAATGGACCTCATAAATAAAGACATAGGAATTTGCAGACTTTGGATCCAACCCAGTTTGGCTTTGTCAAAGGCAGATCATGCCTTTTAAACTTGGTTGACTTTTTGAAACAGTCACCAAAGCCATTGATGAGGAAAGGCAGTCCATACAGCCTACCTCGATCTGGCTAAGGCCTTCGATACAATACCCCACTCGGGTATCATTGAAAAACTCATCAGCTTAAATGTTAACCCATACATCACAAGATGGGTTGCAAACTGGCTGAGTGACAGAACCCACAGGGTCAGAGTTGCTGGCGCCATGTCAGATTCAAAGCCTGTCACAAGTGGTGTCCCACAGGGCTCAGTCCTGGGCCCACTCTTGTTTGGCATCTACTTTTCCTGAGTACAAGCAAACACAGGAGTGTTATGGCTGACAAAGTTTGCAGATGACTGCAAACTGGCCATAGTAGAAAACACATCTGACACAGATATCCTTCAGAAGGGTCTCACAGAAACGGATAACTGGTGCCAGAGCCACGGCCTAAAGTTAAATGCCAAAAATGCATAGTCATACCCTTCGGGAAAAACAAGGTTACCCCTAGCTACCAAATAGGTGGCAATCCACTGAGCACAGAAGAAGTTATCAGGGACCTGGGGACCCAGGTTGATAGTAGTCTGTCATTCGACACCCATGTAGCTAAAGTAGTTAGGAAGTCCTTCTACATTGCCCACCTTATCATGAAGGGATTCTCATCTAGATCAAGGGAGGTCATAGTCTCCCTTTACTCATCACTCATCAGACCAATGATTGAGTACAATGCCCCATTCGATATGTATCTGACCCGACACTTGCAGCAGCTGGAGAGGCCACAAAAGTTCCTCACCAAAAGGATAAAGGGTCTCAAAAATCTGTCCTATGCTGCCCGACTGAAAGAACTCCAGCTCTATTCAGTCGCTTACCGCTTGCTCAGAGGTGACCTTTGCCTAACATACAAGGCCATGTCAAACCCAGATTTGATGAATATGCTTCACCTCAAAAATCTAGATCCATCAGAGCCACAAGGCGGAGACTTAAACCTCGACACGGCTATTAATAGGACGTGCTGGAGGGATAGATTCATCACCCAAAGACTCCCTATGCTGTGGAACAAAATCCCGGTACATGTGAGGCAGATCACCTCGCTGGCCTTGTTCAAGAGAAATCTTGACCAATGGATGGGAGATCGCAGATATACCCCAGGAATTACCTCAGTGTCACTGCTCGACAGAGGCACAGCAAAATAATGGGTATAGTTCCCCATACTAAAGGGGTGGTGTAAGCCACAAAACAATGGGCTAGGCTTATAAATGCCCTCGGGCAGATAGCCTAGTATGAACCTATGAACCTATGAACCTATGACTAACCCTTCCTTTCTTCCAAAGGTTGCTTCTGATAATAATTTGAATCAGTCCATTGACCTACCTGTGTTTTTTCCAAATTATTCCAACAAAGCTGAATACAAATTACATCAGTTGGACATTCATAGACAATTATGTTTTTACTTGCATAGAACCAAGCAAATCAGACAAGTTGTTCCTGTCCTATGCTGAGGGTAAACAAGGTATACAGGTGTCGAAAGTAACCTTATCTAGGTGGTTGACATCCATTATTACATTTATATATCAGTTAAGGAATAAAGAGCTTCCTGCTAAACCAAAAGGTCACTCCACTAGAGCTCTAGCTACTTCAGTGGCATTTCAAGCAAGATTGCCAATGGAAACTATTTGTGCGGCATCTACATGGGCCAATCCTCATACCTTCATTTCACATTATAAGCTGGATGTGGCCTCCAGGAGCAGAGCTGATTTTGGTTCCACTGTTCTGAAGAGTCTGTTCCGATGAGCCACCCAGGACTGAGGTGCTAGGGACGCTGTCCCAACCAGCAAGAATGAAGGCAAGATAGACAACTTAACATTAAGAAGTTATGTACCTACCATAACGTTCCATGTTGGTTGTCGTCTTCTCGCCTCCCACCCTCCATCCCCCTATCCTAGTAGACAGAGAAGAGTTCCTTAAATTTTTTATCACTGGCTGAGTCTTCCCTGGCTATTACTTCTCCCTATCAGTCTCTCCAGTAGGTTCATGCACCCTACTACAGTTTACTGTATTGGCATTATTATAATTGTTATTATTATGTCTGTAGCTAGGTTTACCAAACGAGATCTGGGTATCTAGCGCCATGCATCATGGGATATAGGGGGACCTCGAGCCAGTAAGCAGCTCTCGAGCTTTTAAAGATGGCCGAGTCGGAGCCGAGGATCGGCTCTGAACCCAACCAGCAAGAAAGAAGGCGAGAAGAAGACAACTAACATGGAACATTATGGTAGGTACATAACTTCTTATTCATTACCATTTTTGCAAACAGATTAGTGAGATAATTATCAGTTTGATGATATTAATAAAACTTTAATAATTCAGCAAAAAGATAAATTGATACTGATAGTGTTGAATGCAGAGAAAGCATTTGACAGGGTGAGTTGGGATTTTATGAAAAAGGCACTACTTATATTTGGTTTCCCAGAAGGAATAGTAGAACTAGTAATGAAAATATACAACAGGGTAGAAGTGTATGTAAATATGGCAAATAAGTTCTCAAGAAAGCTAGCGCGCTGACAAGGTAGCAGAGTTGCCCTCTTCCCCTCACCCTTGTTTGCATTGTACAGTGAGCCCTTGCAAATTAAAGTGACAGTCCACTATTAGGGGGATATAATTGTATTAGGTCCACGGGAAGATAGCATTATATAAAGATGCTGTATTATATATGACTGATCTGCAGAAGAATTTACCTAAATTATTTAACATTTTAGAGTACTATTGAAAATTGGCAGGATACTAGTTAAATAAAACCAGCACTAAGGCATTAATTTTTAATTATATCTCCATGCATGAACTCTTGCAAATGTTTTCATTTCTGTGGTAACTTCAGAAAATGAAGTATTTAGGGATCTGATTAACAGAAGTAAATCAAGCTCCAAGGGAAATTTGGGAGGAAATTAAGAGAAGGATAATTAGAAAAAATAAGCAATGGAAGATGTTCATGGATATGGACAATAAAGTGCAAGCCATAAAATTGTTTTAGTCCCACTGTTATTTTATATAAGTCTAGCATATTTTTATCAACTAGAGATGACATTATAGGAACAGTTAAACAGGGAACGAAAAACTTTTATATGGGAATGCAAAAGACTTAGAGTGAGGTGAGACAGACTACTGTTTAAGGAAGGGCAAAGATGAATTGGACCTTGAGAGTTGTTATAAGGCAACCCAAATCAGATTGGTGTTATGCAGAATGAGGATTATGCCCCTAAATAGAAACAAATGTACTGTTTTCCGATAGTGAATTATTTGCATTAACCTGGAATATTCTTTCTTTTATGTACCTTTTGAAACCAGTTGATTGTGTTGTTGTCCGTGTTTAATTTTCAGAGGATATTATGGTTTACTGTTGCAAAGGCCCTCGTCATGTCAATGAATACACTTGTGATGATGAGACCATTACTTGCATTTCTGTATAATGTGATAGTTACTTTAGTAAGTGCAGTAATGGTACAGAATAAGATCTTAAAGTTGTGTTGGTTTCAGAGAAGGCCAGAATTATTTGTGCTGTATGAGTTGTTTATCAAATAGCTTTTTTCAAATATTTTAGAAGTCAAACATAGATTGGATACGAGTCCGATGTCTTTTATGTTTGTGGGTTTAGGAATCTTGGGTAAGGGAATAATGACAGTGATTGAATGCTGAGGGAACCTACCCAGTAGTGAGGGAGAGACTGAATATATGTGTGAGGGACATTGCAGTGTTAATGGGTGGTGATTTGATGAGGGGAGGAAGTGCATGATACTAAATTTAGACTCAGAGAAATTTTAGGCTCAATATAGTATTCCTTGTTTAACAGAAATTGCTGAGAAGTGAAATGAGGTAAATATTCTGCAAGAGGGTATAATTCTGGGTGGTTACTGTTATTTGAGAGGTTACTGGAAGAGGAGGAGGATGAGTTGGTAATGTTTTGTATGGAGAAAAGGAGAAAGTTCTTGAACTCTACAGGGAGGTCAGTACTGTGCATGCTGTTCAGGTTAAGGTGGATGTTTCAACTGAAATCCAAGCTGAAGTATTCATAGTGAATCAGTTGTCACCACTGACAACCTACCGAGGGTACAACAGCTTTAATTTTCAAATATCTTATGTCTGACGTGTGACCTCAGCTTGTAAACACAGGGGTATATAGGTGGACAGAAGTGTAATTCCCCAGACTATCTTGGCTCCAGCCCAATTGGGAAACCTTCCTTTGCTTTTCTAAAGTTTCCTGGCAAGTTTCAAGTTGGGAGTCCTGCACAGGAGAATATACAGTGTGACCACATTGCCATTGGGACCCCCTTCCCTGTCGAGCTATTCAGCACCCTTTAACTATCACTATGGTGTTACTACATTCAGATCATTGAGAACTGACTTGCCAAGGTACACACTGACTTGGCATTTAGTACCAGTGCTACATTATGACAAGCCCCTTTACCACAGCAAGGTAGCCATTCACAGAGGTACACACACACACACACACACACACACACACACACACACACACACACACACACACACACACACACACACACACACACACACACACACTGGTATTTAGTACCAATGTAACATTGACAAACACTGTACCACAGCAAGGTAGCAATTCAGAGGTGCATGCGCACTGACTGCATACTCCTCAACTGCCCAGATTTTCACAGAATGTCCAGATTTTACTCATTTTGGTCTTATTCCTCAAAATGTGTAGTTTTATGGATTTTTTGTGGCAAATCATTGAGGATTGAATTCACTAAATAATGACAGGCATTTGAGTTTCAGACTTCATATCCTTTAGAAAATGCATGGTAACACAAGGCCTTTTATTCTAACTTTTTTTAAGTGTATAAGAGCAATTTTTAAAAATTGTCCCAGTTTGTGGGGCTGTTGCCCCATTATCTTTAGGCTTTATCCATATTTTTTGTGCCAAGAGACTGAGAGCTATGATTGACTGGGATTTAGTAGCAATGTTGTTACATTATGACAAGCCTCTGTATCACACCAAGGTAGTCAATCCCATAGAGGTACACAAGGGCACCCATATGGACTCTTACACACAGTACAGACAAACAATACAAAGACAGCAATACAGCAAGGCTGAACAGGGACACCCAGACAGACTCCCTCACACAGGACAGAGGCACACAAGACAGACAGCTACGCAGACTCTTGCACAAAGGACAGACACCCACACAATTTAAAGACAGCACTACAGCAAGAGTGAACATTAACACCCACACAGACTCCAACACACAGGACAGACATCCACACAAGATGAATATGGTATTATAGCAAGACTGAACAGACACACAAGACAGACGGCTACACAGAACAGGCATACGTGATAAAGACAACACTACAGCAAAACTACACACCAAGGCAATAAGAACACTGTAAACCAATAATCCAAAATGAAACAGAGCAGGCTGAAGTAAAAAAAGATTTAATTACATTCCAAATCGCACCAATGACTTTAAAACAATTTTAAAATAACAAAGAAACAAATGCAATGCAGTAAGCGCTTTAGTTTGGCTATGCCAAACTTTCTCTGACAAGGGAGCCGTCATTTCCTGTTCTTTAAATAACAACCAAGTAGCTCACTACATAATTGCACTAATCAGTTTCCCTTAAACAAACAAAACCCCTCAGAAACATGTAAATGTTTATATAAAAATCCTTCCTGTTTTAAATAGTAATTTCATTTTTGTGTTCTGATGAATTAACTAAACAAACGTACACACTCTAAAACACAATTTTTTTAAAAATACGACCTTAATAAAATATGTCTATATGTACATTTTGCTACTACATGTCCAAAATAAAGTTATATATAGATATATATTTTATTTTACATTTGTTGACCGGGTTAGTCTAACTGGTTTTATGTCCATTTTCAGAAGAGGCCCGGGGAGATAAGCTCCAAAGTTAAAAAGAATTTACATTAAAGAAATACATGAAAATTACAGAGTAAAAGAAAACATTATAACTGGTGACATAGTTATAAAGTGTAAAAATGCAGTAAGTAGCACATACATGGTAAAATATTGTTGGAAAAATATTGTTACAAGTGACATTCTGAGAGAATATCGAGTTGCTGGCTACTGAGACTTCTCTGCGTACATCAACTGGACATAAGCTGATTTAAGTATATTTTCTGCACTTATTTAAGATTTGAGTGAGTAAATATTGTGCGTCTTGCATTCAGTAAATATTGTGTGTGTCTCTGAATCTCTGCAATAGTTCCCCAGCCCCCCCTCCCTGTTTCTTGTTGTGGTGTTAATCTTGGGTGGCTTTGGAATTGCCCGCCCCTGCTGTAAATCTCTTTTTGCACACTCCTCCTGGACCCATCTCATTTGCTCACTCAACTGAGTACAGTGAGATCATATTTTGATTTTGGATACTCTTACCAGTCCCATCTCCTCTGCAGTGTACAGAGAGAGCACTTGGGAAGGGCATTCCCCTATAGTATCTTAATCTGCTGTTTCCTCCATCTCAAAAAAAAAAAAATTTTGCACTTCATCTGCCTTACTGTATTTGTACTTCTTCCTACTTTATTACCTTATTTTGCTTTTGCCTCTTTTAACATTTTAAAGTGGAACCTGTGTGTTGAGAGACAGGCTTACAAGACTATCTGCAAATATATAGAGCTGAGTATATTTTTCTGTATTATTCTGTATTATAGAGCTAAATTGTTGCTTAGATATCTGTTGTCTTACTGTTCTGCAAATATACAGAGATCAGTATATATTTTTTTGGTTTTATAATTTGCACTCTGATTCCTCACATCTCTGTTGAAACTGGTTTTCCCACCCCGCCGTCCCTGTTCTTGGTTGTAGTTTAAATTTGGTGGCTTTTGCAGTGCCCGCCCTACTGTAGATTTGATCTAGGACACTCCCCCAGTCCCATCTCTTTACCGCATTCTACCTAATAAACCCTTTCTGCACTTGCTTTTAGTCCTTTTTAATTTAATTACATTTTTTCAAACTGTGTGTGGACTAATATTGATACATACTCAAGTGTGCCAGCTTACACTGCATGTGAATTGTTTTTACTACTGTTTTTGCTACTTTTCTGAAAAACTTTATCTGCTTTTACTGTATTTGTGTTTCTTCCTACTTTATTTTGCTTTTGCGTCATCTTAAAAGTACTCAGTTGTATTTATTACTGCTTGGTGTATCTCATTCTAAGCCTTTTAGTTTAAGCACTTGGGCTCCACCCCCTGCCCTGAAAACCACAGTGAGAAACTTCTCTAATGCAAATTTCACTCCTCAAAACCGAGGTGAGATCCTTCAAAGCCCCCAGGCCTGTGGAACATACGGCCCAGACCGCAGAATCCTTTATAAACGCATTCTATGAACACCTTCAGGAATGCATGGATCATGCAATCCCAAATAAAACCAAGTCCCAATCCTCCAAAGGCAGACGTCCTGTCTGGTGGACCCCAACCATAAACAAACTATACAATAGAAGGAGGAAGCTACTACATGATAGAGCAAAATCCCAAAAAGGGAAGGCATCTCTGATTGGTATTAGCAAAAAACTACGAGCACTCATAAAATCGTCTAAGGCCAGCTTCGAGAGAAAAATTGCACAGGACACTAAGGATAATCACAAGGCTTTCTTTAGTTATGTTAGGAACCTGGTTGGGAATTCCCAGATATGCTCAGAATTAGTCCAAAATGACAAAAAATACACTGAACCCACAGACATTGCCAACATCCTAGCTGACAGGTTCAGCAACGTCTCCTCCCCACCAAAGGGCAAATATCTATCCCAGCAGAGTGCTGCCCCTGACATCTCAGATGCTCAGGTAAGAGCTGCCCTCTCCAAAGCAAAAAACACAGCATCAGTGGGACCAGACGGTGTCCCGGGCTGCGTCCTACATGAACTCCAAGAAGAGCTAAACCCAAACATAAAACTACTGTTCAATCTCAGCCTTACTACAGGATATGTACCCAAAGAGTGGCGTACAGCAACAGTGGTCCCTCTCCACAAAGGTGGTACCTCAACGGAGACTGGAAACTATCGCCCCATAAGCCTGACTAGCTTGGTCTGCAAAGCTATGGAAAGGATCATCACGGACCTCATAAATAAAGATATTGGGGACCTACAGACACTGGATCCTACCCAGTTTGGGTTTGTTAAGGGCAGATCCTGCCTCTTAAACCTGGTTGATTTCTTTGAAACGGTCACTAAGGCCATTGAAGAGGGGAAGGTGGTCCACACAGCCTACCTGGACCTCGCAAAAGCCTTCAATACAATACCCCACTCTGGCATTATAGATAAGCTTACCAGCTTAAATATAAACCCCTATGTCACTAGATGGGTTGCAAACTGGCTCAAGGACAGAACCCACATGGTTAGAATTGCTGGAGCCATGTCAGACTCCAAACCAGTTACAAGTGGCGTCCCACAAGGCTCAGTCCTGGGACCTCTCTTGTTTGGTGTATATTTCTCGGAGGTACAGGCCAACACGGAAGGACTGTGGTTGACCAAGTTTGCAGATGACTGCAAACTGGGCGCCATAATCGACACTCCAGCCGACACAAGCATCCTCCAAAAGGGCCTCATAGAAACAGACATCTGGTGCCAGAGCCATGGCCTCAAGCTAAACGCCAAAAAGTGTATAGTCATCCCCTTTGGCAAAAAGTGCCCACAAATTACCACATAGGTGGTAATCCATTAAGTATAGAAGAAGTAATTAGGGACCTGGGGACCCAAGTTGATAGCGATCTCTCATTTGACAACCACGTGGCCAAAGTGGTTAGAAAAACATTTTATATAGCCCACCTAATCATGAAGGGATTCACATCTAGATCAGGGGAGGTCATCGTGCCTCTTTACTCATCCCTCATCAGGCCCATAATTGAGTACAATGCCCCTTTTGGAATGTACCTTACCAGACACCTGCAGCAACTGGAAAGACCCCAAAAGTACCTCACCAAGAGGATCAAAGTGCTCAAACAGATGCCATATGCTGCCCGGTTAAAGAAACTCCAACTCTACTCAGTGGCATACCGCCTGCTCAGAGGCGATCTGTGCCTGACGTATAAAGCCATGTCCAACCCGGAATTAATGGACATGCTGCACCTCAGAAAATCCAAATCCCATCGAGCTACGTGCTCGAGAGACTTGAACCTCAGCACTGAAATAAGTAGGACATGCTGGAGGGACAGATTCATAACCCAGAGGCTCCCTTCACTCTGGAATGAAATCCCAGTCCAGGTTAGGCAGAGTCCCTCATTGACTCTCTTCAAGAGGAATCTTGATGAGTGGAAGGGAGATCGTAGGTTTACCCTGGGTATCACTTCTGTGTCACTGTTAGAGGCACAGTATACTAACCTCGAAAAAGGGGCATAGCAAAATTATTTTAAAATGGGTGGCGAAAGCCAAACACACTCTGGCTAGGCTTATAAATGCCCTAGGGCAGATAGCCTAGTATGAACCTATGAACCTATAATGTACAGTAATAGAGGATAAAGGAAAGTAAGAAGAAAATAGCAGTTATGTAAGTACATGTAGTGGTATAACATGTGGAAAGAATATTTATAAAAAAAAAACCACACTTTTTTTTTATATATATATATAAAGATAGTAAGAAGGAAAAATAGATCAGTGGGTGTAAATATGAAATAGATTTAGGGTTCTAAAGGTCTAGAATGTAGTCAGGTGTCCGGAGCTAGAGTTAGTCAGGATTAGTACAGGGGCACAGCCATTGTGATTTGAGGTAGAGCTTAAGTTTCTTTTTAAAGAGAGATTTAGAGGGAATAGTAGAAAGTTCAGAGGGAAGCAGGTTCCAGTGTTTTCCAACAGTGTTGGAAAAAAGGGAATCTCCAGCCTTGTTTGCTTTGTCAATATTTACAAGACGTTTGTGTGCGGATCTTAGGGACTTTAGGTTATGGTAGGGGTAAATAAGAGTAGATAGTATAGGTGTTTTGTCAGGTTGATATAGGATTTGATGGGGCTATGGCTGGTTTGATTAATTTTTAGTTGCTGCTGAAATTCAAGCCAGCCTAGTTGCTTTAGATTAGTGCAGTGGTTTGTTCTGTAAGGGTTACCTGTAGCAAATCTGGCTATGTTGTGGTAGGAGTGTTCTAATTTCAAAAGATTATTTTTTGATAAGTTAGTAAATATGGGTGCAGCATAGAGGAGGGGAGAGATAAGGTGGGAGTGGGCAATAATTATCCTAGAATCTGGAGTGAGGAAAGCTTTGATTCTGTACAGAGAGCCTATTTTTTTATTGATAGTTTTCAAAGTGTTGCTTATATGTGTATCGAAGTTAAGGTTGTTGTCAATGGTAATGGTTAGTAGTTTGGTAGTAGGATCTTGTGATATAGGTGTGCCATTTTTAGATGTTATTGTAAAGTCTATATGGGGAGATTTACTGGAAGGTGTGAAGAGAAGGAGTTTAATTTTTTTTTGGGTTAAGTAGGAGACAGCGTTGTGAAAACCATTTTTCTACAGAATTAAATGTGTTGTTTGAGGGAGTGAAGATCTGATACAGATGTGGCTGATCAAATTAGTGTAGAATCATCTGCATATTGTATGCATGTAGCTTGGGGAACTACTTGGTGGAGGTCACTTGATAAATAAAGAAAATAGGAGGGGGCCCAGTATGGACCCTTGGGGGACACCAATGTTAACGGGTAGCTGTGAAGATAGAGTGGAGTTCCAGAGTACTGCTTGATGTCTGTTATTTAAGTAGGATTTGAACTAGTTAATAGGTTGAATTTCAAGTGACTAAGATTGAAAAATGTGTATGAGTGTTTGGTGGTTGACCATGTCAAAAGCTTTGGACAGGTCTAAGAAAAGTGCAGAGGAAAAAGGGTGTTATGGTTACGATTTTTGTTGATTGTGTCTGTAAAGGAGAGGAGGGCAGTGGTGGTACTGTGGGAAGGTCTGAAACCATGTTTGGTATTAGTAAGTTATTTTGGAGAAGATGGTCAAGCAATTGCTTGTGTATACATCTTTCCATAATCTTAGATAAGCGAGAGAGTAGGGCTATAGGGCGGTAGTTAGAGATTTCAGTAGAATTTTCACCCTTATGAAGAGGAATAATATGGGAGACTTTCCAAAGTTTAGGGACATATCCCTCAGTGATGGTTCTGTTGATCAGTATGGAAATTGGGTAGGCTATGGGATTGGCTGCTAATTGCAAGTATTCTGCGGGTAGTAGATCAGCAGAGGGAGTACATGGTTTCAGTTTTTTGATAAGGAAGAGAATGTAGGTTGTTGAGACAGGTTGGAAAAGAAATGGGGGAGGTGGGTTTAAGTTGCCGTTAGATATAGTTGTGTTTTTGCTAGATAGTTGACTGGCTAGGGTTTGAATTGTTTCGGTGAAAAAGGAATTAAAGTCAGTAGCAATTTGGTTGGGATTCTTTGTCAGAGCCTTGTGGGTTGGGTGTGATAGGTTTACTTGGCTGTAGTAACTGATTTATGTTTGCCCAGAACTTTTGTGGGTTATTTTGGCGAGTTTGCTGAGATTTCAGGTAATAGTTTTTTTATCGGTCATTATTGCTTTTTTGGTCTCATTTCTCAGTTGTTTGTAGTGTTGGTAATCCGTTGTGTTTTTAGTTAAGCGAGATTTGTTCCAGATTTTATTTCTGAGATGGATTTTTTGCTTAGTTTCTTTTGAGAGCCAAGGGGCAGATTTAGTTCTAATTCTAATAGAGCGAGTGAGGGGCATGGTAGTTGAGTATGGCCAGAAAGTTAGCATTAAAGAAATCTACAGCTTCATCAAGAGAAAGGTGTTTTAAGGGGACCAGTTACATGCATTGAGTTCACTTTGAAATAGCTCCAAGTTGAAGTTTTTTTTGGTTCTGATTGTTCTAGTTATGTTTTGGGTAGGTGGGTTGGTTTTGAGCCTGATAATGTAAGTTAATAAGTGATCACTTATATCATCAGGGAGGGTTCCTGTTTCATAAGTATGGGGTTGATAGTTGGTGAGTATCCAGTCTAAGGTGCTTTCTTTTTTGTTAGTTTTATTTGTTCTAGTGGGGGAGGTGATAGTTTGAGAAAATCCATAAAGGTTAATATGGCTAGTAGGGTGTTTGTTGTTGCAAGATCGCCAATCAATATGTACGTCACCTAGGATAATTGTTTCTTGGGGTAAGTTTAGTGATAGCCAACATAGGATGTTTTCGATGGTAGAAATATTATTTCCTGGGGGGGGTACATAGATGCAGATAATAAAGACAGATTTGACTGAGTTTAGTTTAAGTTTGGTAATAAGAATTTCAGCATTAGAGTCCTGAGGAGGTTTTTGGTGGAAAGTGGTTATTTGAAGGCTAGATTTAAATAAGATAGCTACTCCACCGCCTTTTTTTGGTACCCTGTCAAGATGCAAGATATTATAACCAGGAGGGATGATTTCAGTGTCTTTTGTTGATGGTTTTAACCAGGTTTCTGTTAGGCAAATAATATCAAAGGAATAGAGTTCTAAGAGAGCATGGAGTTGTGTTGTTTTGTTATTAACACTACGTATGTTGAGGTTAGCTATTGAGAGTGAGTTGTTAAGTTTTTTAAGTAGGGGATTAGCAGTGGGGTTTAGGTTAAAGGTCTGATTTATAGAGGAGCTAATTGGACCCGG
Organism: Protopterus annectens; assembly: GCF_019279795.1. Taxonomy (NCBI): domain Eukaryota; kingdom Metazoa; phylum Chordata; order Ceratodontiformes; family Protopteridae; genus Protopterus; species Protopterus annectens. Next base: position 604,094,987 of record NC_056741.1, on the reverse strand, counting down.
GTTTGGGTGAATATTGCCATCAACTAGTGGGAGTAGTAGAGTTAAATATGCAGTGTTTGTATGTTTACTTTGAGGAAGGGATAGTCTTTTAGGATTTAGGTGAATATATTTTATGTGGGTTATCCTATGATATTTAGATAAAAGATAGCTAGGTGTGGAAGTAATGTTGATGTGATGGTATTGGTAGGTAGGAATTGAAGAGGTAGCTTGTTTAGTTGGGTTGGGAAGGTGTGATAGTGGGTGTTCGTAGGAGGTTATAAGGTGTGCTAATATTAAAGGGGGAAGAAGTGAGAGCATGAGTAAGGTATGTTTGAGTACTAGGGTGGGGGAGTTTATACATTGTAAAGGTGGGTATTGATATATATATAAACTAAACTTATAGTAAATACTGCCAATAAATAGTCATGACACACACCAGTAAAAATAGGCAGTTAAACATGCCTAATAGTCTTAAGGGTACTATCTGTCAAGGGACTTTAACCTTAAGATGCTTCCAACAGAAAGTACACCATTTAATCCTAGCCAACAATGTGCATTCAATTTAATCTGCCATTTTAATTCTAAGCTGTATTAGAAAAATGGAATTAAAATAGCAGATTAAATTGAATTAAAGTCCCTTGACAGTTAGTACCCTTAACACTGTTAGGCATGTTTAACTGCCTATTTTTACTGGTGTGTGTGTGTCATGACTATTTATTGGCAGTATTTGCTGCTCCCAGCTGTCCTGGCCTCATAACAAGTCCTTCTGCTCCCAATTTGCCTGGCCTCATGACAAGTCCTGCCTCTCCTAGCTGCCTTTGCCTCAAATCCTGCTAGTTTCATTCTCCTTGTACTACTTGATCCTACCTTCTGGAGTAAGCAAAAATCAGTGAATACACAGCATGGTTTAAAAGCCGGGCTAAGCTGCTAACTGAAAATGTTAAGTTGTCAATCTCGCCTTCATTCTTGCTTGATGGGTTCGGCTCCGACTCGGCACTTGCTAAGCTCGAGAGTCACTTTTACCAGCTCGAGGCAGCCCCATATCCCATGATGCAAAGCGGTAAGTACCCAGATCTCATTTGCCGCTTCGCTGATGAGGTCCTCCTTTTACCAGCTCCTGGTAAGTGTTTTATATAATACTATTTTTGCCCCTTTTTCACTTTAAAACTTGAAATGTAACGTTTTTAGTTTAGATTAAGCCCCTTTCTGACTAGAAATTCCCTCACTCCTTAATTTTTTTAGTCAGGCCTTCTCCCCTCCCATCCCCCCCTTGTTAGGGTGTGTGTGTGTGTGTGTGTGTGTGTGTGTGTGTGTGTGTGTGAGAGAGGTTAGTTATCTATATTTTTTTTGGGATAACTTGTTCTTTGGGACTGTGTTGTGTGTGTTTTCTGCAACCATGTCCAAAGAAAGGGTCTCAGGCTTCAAGAAGTGTGACTCGTGCTGTCAGAAGATGTCTCTTGCAGACGGTCACACTTCTTGCTTATACTGCCTGGGACCTCTCCACCTGCAGGACTCCTGTGCGATTTGTCATTCTTTTAGCCAGAGAGTCCTGCAGGAGAGGAGAAACAAATTGATTTTAAGGGGCCTACTTAAACCGGAGGGCTCTCCGGCTAAGTCGGCTCCGAGTAAGACTTCCAAGTCTTCCAAGGCCCAGGCTTCTGTGTCTAAGCCTGTGGCCTCAGTTCCGACTCTTTCAGAGTCGAGATCGGCTCCGGCTGGAGCCGATCCTGGTTTGCATAAACCTTCGGCACCGATGGCTATCGGTGCCGATACTGGTTCAGTCACATCGGTGTCGGCTCCGACTGGTTCCGACCACCATGTGGCTCAGGCTTCGGTGTCGGCGCCGACCGGCTCCGACACCCTTACCTTTATGTCTGTATCTGCTCCGGCCGGAGCCGATGCATCGAGACCTTTTGTCGGTGCCGAAAAGTCTTCGGCTCCGACTGCATCTATGGTTTCGTCGGCTCCGATGGTTCCTTCGAGGAAGAGGTCCAGGTCCCCTTCCTTGGAACCGATACTCTCGGCTCCGGCCTCACCTCTCCTCTCGGAACGGAGCCATCCGAGCCGATCATCTAGGTCATCCAGGCTTTCTGACCATGATTTAGAGAGGGTGGTCAGTAGATTATTGAAATCACAGGCACTGGCCCAGATGCTACATAGTCCGTCTCAACAGACGACTATTAGTCCACACCCTCTTGCAGTTCCTCCTTCGACTCTACCTCAGAGTTTGGAGCTGGAGTCTTCGGAATAGTTTCTGCTATGGCTGAGGGCAGATACCCCCTTCTGCTCCCTCAGCATCTACTCTTATCTCCTCTTGAGACCTTCCTTAGAGGGATTCGGTGGTCGGGCTTCCTGGTCTCCTCCGAGGGGTGAGTGGCATCGGATCCTTGTCCGACCCCACTCTTCCCCTTGGAGCCTCGGCCTTGGTGAGCTCGGCTCCGACATCTGCCTCGAGCCTTCCCTTCGGTGGGCCCTGGAGTTCCGGTTTCTTGAACGGGTTCTCTCGGACCTCCTGGGAGGGGAGCCTTGAGGTGATGAAGAGTGTGCTGGCCACTGGACTCAGCCAGCAGTCTGTTCCCTTAGCTCCTCCCTCTACGGTGCCTGTCGATATCTCTGCCATCTCTCTTGCTCCCGGACCCAGAGATCCTCCGCCTCAGGTTTCCCCACTGGGAAGAACCCCCTCTTCCGAGCATTCTCGTGATCAGTCAGGGGATCCTCCCTGCAAGAGGACTTGTAAGAGGAAACACATAGACTCCCCCGAGTCTATCACTTCAGATACCGACTTAGATGAGTCGGAGGGATCCCCAAGATCCCCCTCTTAGGATGTCTCCTTTTCAGACATCCTAGAACTCCTTAAACAGAGGGTAAACTGGCCCTCCAATAATCCCTCTGAGGATGAGTCGGTATACCTGGAGGCGTTTGGATCTCGGCCCTCCACCTCCTGGGTGTCTCCGCCTTCGACCCCTTATGCAGGTTATTGCTCGAAGGCTTGGGCTGCTCCTGACTCTGTAGAGCCAGTTCCTAGGAGGCCGTCTAAATTTATTACTGCCCCTTCGACAAGCAATTCCTTAGAAAGGTGTCCCTGCTGATGCCATGGTGGTGGCGGCTGCCACTAAGAAGGAACTTGCAGATCCTTCTGTACCTGTCCATCCTCCTAATAAGGACTCTAGGACCATGGATAGGTATGGTAAGCGGATGTTCTCTTCAGTGACCTTTGCTATGCGCTCGCTGAACTACTTATGTCCCTTCACCAGACTCCAAAGGGACATCCTTAAGGAGCTTGGTGAAGTAGTACAGGATCCCACAGCTGCAGGGGCTCAAGACAAAATTGCTTCGCAGCTAGGAACCCTTAATTCTATTGCTAACTCCTCCATGCGACTGATATCATATGCAGCAGATGGAGCGAGTAGGGCCGCAGGTACAGGTGTGGCTCTTAGACGCCAAGCCTGGATGCGGCTCTGTAATTTTGCAGATCCCTTTAAGGCGTCCTTCACAAACTCTCCCTTTGATGGGTCAGCTTTGTTTGGCCCTCAAGTGAAGGAAACATTGACCAGGTGTGAGCAGGACGGCAAGACTCTTTCTGCCGTAGGGGTCCGTTTTTCCACCCCTTCTAGACCTTACCCTAAAGGACAGAAGGGTGGCAAAATGTGGTTCCACAAATCCCAAGGAGTCACGCCGGATACACGTGGTCAGTTTACCCCTAGAGGCAGAGGGGGTAACAATAACAGATGCCGCTCTAGAGGCAGAGGGGGCCCACAAAACCAGGGAAGCAGAGATCCTCTCTCTGATGAGCCCTTTCAGCATCCCTGAGATGTTGCCCGACTGTCCATCCTTGGAGGCAGTCGGGGGAAGACTATCGCTGTACCCAGAAGCCTGGCGTTCCCTCACTCAAGACAGATGGGTACAGTCGATCATATCCGAGGGTTACAAAATTCCTTTCGAGGAAAGTCCTTTCTCTCACTCAAATTCCCTTCCAGATGTACCACCCGGTCTAAGGGAAATTGCAGAGTTAGAAGTATTAAAACTTATACAAAAAAGAGCCATTCAGCCAGTTACAACAGACCATTCAGAGCCCAGAATCTACACAAGGTTCTTTTGGTCCCCAAAAGACGGGAGACTGGAGACCAATATTGGATCTCAGCAGACTCAACAAGTCTGTGAGAAAGACAAGATTCCGAATGGTCACACTTCAGTCAATTCTGCCCTTCCTAGAGAAGGACAACTGGATGTGCTCAATAGATCTTCAGGATGCGTGCTATCACATAAAATTCACAGACGCTCCAGAAGGTTTCTCCGCTTTTGGCTGGGGTCCAGTCATTTCCAATTCAGAGCCCTGCCCTTTGGTCTCACTACAGCCCCCAGAGTGTTCACCAAATGTATGGCAGTGGTCACGGCTCACCTGAGACGTCAAGGATTCCAGGTGTTTCCGTATCTCGACGACTGGCTCCTTTCAGCCACCACCAGGCATCAACTTCTTCAAGCCAGGGATTACACAATAAATCTTTGCACTCAATTGGGAATTTTGATCAACTACGAAAAATCCTCCTTATTGCCCTGCCAGTCTATTACTTTCATAGGCGCAAACTTAAACACTGTTCGGAAGTCAGCTACCCTCACAGATCAAAGAATCTCAGATATACAAAGTCACGTGAGGATCATCCTAGCCAGCAAGAAAGTACAAGCCAGAATGGTTCTAAAGGTGTTGGGCTTCATGGCTGCGGCCATTACCCTTCTTCCCCTGGCCCGCTTCTATATGCGCCTGCTTCAGTGGATGTTGTTCACTCAGTGGTCTTACCAACAACTTCCGATGTGTCACCAAATACTGGTGACACAGATTTGCAGGAATCACCTTTCATAGTGGATTACTTCTCCCCAGATTCACCAAGGCAGACCCTTTGTACCCCCAGCCCCGGTAGCCACTGTCACTACGGACGCCTCCCTGATCGGGTGGGGGGGTCATTATCAGGGCAGGATGGTTCATGGGACGTGGCAACCGTTCGAATACCACCTGCACATAAATGTCCTAGAGATGAGAGCAGTGCTTTTAACGTTGCAAACCCTCAACGACTTTCTTCCCTTGGGGACAATTGCAGTCCACACAGACAACATGTCTGTAGTATGGTATATCAACAAACAGGGCGGAACCAAGTCCTACCCCTTGTGTCGAGAAGCTCTCAGACTTTGGCAATGGGCGATCTCCTCTCATCGGTTTCTGGTAGCAACGCATATCCCTGGGAAAAAACAACATTTTAACGGACAGATTGAGCAGAGCTATTCTCATGCCTCACGAGTGGTCTCTCAAACAATCTATAGTGGAGGAGATTTTTCTAGAATGGGGCCGCCCATGTTGCGATCTTTTTGCTACTCCCCAAAACAGCAAATGCCCAGACTTCTTCTCTCTCTTCCCACTGCCAGGCCATCCCCCCAGAGACGCTCTAACCCAGGATTGGCCCCAGGGACTTCTTTATGCCTTTCCTCCTTTTCCTCTGATTCCACAAGTACTCCAGAAAGCCACCATTTTGAGAGCCAAAATGATTCTCATTGCTCCCTATTGGCCTCGAAAAATTTGGTTTCCGTTCCTCCATCGTCACCTTTTGGTGCAGCCGTGGCATCTGGACCCAGTGCCAGATCTTCTGATTCACCAATCGGGTCAGCTGCACCGGTCTATCCCTTCTCTCAACCTCACAGCATGGTTGCTCCACTTCCTTCCTTAGCCAGGCTTCCTATGATCTCTAATCCTGTTAGACATCATAGTAGCTTCCTTAAAATCCTCTACCAGGAGGATTTATACTAGCAAATGGAAACGTTTTTCTTATTGGGCAAAAGCCAAAAATATTGAATCTGAAGTAGGCAGACTTCATTTGTCTGCAACCTGTGGGTATCAGATCCGACCTTGGATCCGAGCCGGCCTTTCAAAAGCTTAGGCTCCGAGCTCCTAGCTCCTCCCTCTACCCATAACCCCTTGCCAAGCCCTGACTGACCTCAGATTTCGTTTGCCGCTTTCAAGTTGCGACGGATTCCTTGAGCTCCTAGTGCAGATAAGTTTTCTGACAGGAAAATTTTGTAAAATTTAATCTTTTTTGATTATTTTAGATAGAAGTGCGTCTGTTAGGCTTTCCTTCCTCTATCTTTTATTTTTTTTTCTTCCCGGGTTTGCGTAGTTTGAGTGGTTTGTGTGTGTTTAGGCCTGTTAGGGCTAGAGTATGTCTGAAGCCCATAAGGCAGTTTTTTCTAAGTGCACCGAGTGTGGCCATAAGCTGTCCCCGGCGGATGGCCACACTCGTGTGTAAATGCTTGGGGTTGAACACCTGTCATCTGGTTGTACCATTTGTGCAGGGTTCAACCCCGAGCTTTGAGGAGCGGAGGTCGAAGCTTGTTCTGGCGGGACTTCTCCTCCAGATACCGCTGCTTCTGCCCTTCTACACAGCAAGCAGTTGCTGTGGGCTCTCCTCCCGGCTGGGACTCAACCTCCCTCTAAGATGCCGGAGGAGAGAGACTTCTAGGGAGAGAGAAAAGGAGAGGCACAGGGAGAGGCACCACAAACGGAGAGCTGAAACCTCTAGTTCGGCTCCTCCATCCAAGCGGGCCTCTCCTGTGCCTTCTAGTTTCCCTCCTCCTCGGCTCCACTCCCCTCGGTTCTCTCCTGGGCCCAAGGAGGAGGAGGCTAGCCCTTCAGCGAGGTCCCCAAGGCGGCTCTCTAGGTCCGCTTGGTGGCCTCGACTAGATCTACCTTCTCCATGAGTGAAGCAGACATGGACCGGATGATGAGGAGATTCATCCAGGCCCAAATGCAAATGGGAGTGCTCCCAGCCCCCCCCCCATCCGGGAGGGGCTTTGGCACCTTTTTTCACGCCTTTGGCTCCTTCTCCGACCCACACCATGGGTTCGGAGCTGTCGGCGCCGGGCAGAGTTGGATCCGGGGTGGGTCGGATCCGATAGGTCGGCGCACCTCGGACCCGTCCCATCCCTTGAGTGCTTGGTGCCGGACCCGACCTCTCGAGCCGAGGACCGAGCCTCGGATCCGAGGGAGCTGGTGTGTCTTGGCTCCGTCTAGGTTGGAGCACACGGTCTCTCGGATCCGGCGGTCTCGCTCCGGCTCCGATCCGTCGTCAGATCCGAGTGGGGTCGGCTCTCGGGGTTCAGAGAAGCTGGCTCCCCTCGGCTTTCGGCGTAGTGGAAAGGGCACTGTTGAGGACTACCGGACCCACGTTCCCTGCCACAGATCCATCTCGCACTCCCTTGCAGTTGGGCCAGGCTCCCACCAGCCGGTCCCAGGGACAGCCCGCCTCGATGTCCCAAGTAGTTCCCTTGGAACATCCAGCTGCGGAAGAGTACTCCTCGGACAGCCCCCCCCCGAAGAAGTACCTCGGAAGCGTAAGTGCAAAAGGAGGCACATGGACTCCCCCGAGTCCGTTACCGAAGACACAGACTTGGATGAAGGGGAGGGCTCCCCAAGGTCACCCCCTGGAGACGTCTCATTTGGAGACATTATGGAAATGTTGAGGATCGGGGGGGGTGGTCTGCCCCCAAGGCCTCCTCAGACGAGTCTGTGTTCTTGGAGGCGGGCCCATCTACCTCTTGGGTGTCCCCTCCTGCCGACCCTCTGGTGGACCTTATATCCACCAGAGCGTGGAAGGATCCGGACACCGTTGAGCCTGTACCCAAGCGTCCTGACCGTATCCTTTCCCCTCCGGCGGACCGCACTCACTGGAGCAAAGGCCCTCCAGTAGATGCCATGATGATGGCTGCAGCCACTAAGAGGGAGTTGGCCCAGGAGAGTCCCTCTATGCATCCTCCGGGCAAGGAGTCCCGCTCGATGGATCGCATTGGGAAGCGAGTTTTCAGTTCAGCAACCTTCTCTTTGAGAGCTGAACTACATGGCACACGTCATCAGGATGCAGCGGGATTTGATTAAAGAATACGCTGCATCTCCCCCAGAGTCCATGTCGGGTGAGGACAAGCAGGTATACTCCAGCCGAATGGCCACTCTTAGAGCAGTTTCTAACACATCTATGCGGCTACTTTCTCACGCTACCGAGGGAGCCGCTAGAGCCAGGGGAGCAGGCCTAGTCATGAGGCGGCAGGCCTGGCTCCGCCACTGTGATTTCGCAGAGCCCTTCAAGGCGACTTTCGCGAATGCCCCCTTTGATGGTTCTGCCTTGTTTGGCAAAACTGTTCGAAACATTGGTCCAGAGCGAGAAGGACGGAAGACGCTGTCTGCCGTCGAGTCCGCTTCTCAGCTCCCCAGAGGTCCTTCTCGAAGAACCAAAAGGGACAGAAGAAGATGTGGTTCCGGAAGTCGCAGCAGTCCCAACCTGCTCCGGATAACCAGTCCTCCCGTGGCAGAGGAGGACAGGGAGGTCGCCGTCCTAGAGGCAGAGGGGCTCCTAGAAACTTTGGGTCCAGAGAACCTTTCTCTGATAGGCCCACGCAGCAGCCCTGAAGGGTTGCCCGGCTGTCCGTCTCTGGAGGCAGTCGGGGGGCGTTTTTCGAGGCACCTAACTTCTTGGGAGTCCATCACGTCAGACCGTTGGGTGCTTCGCATGATATCCAGAGGTTATACAATTCCCCTGTACAAAGTTCCCAGATCTCGCAGCCCCCCAGATGTACCACCCGACCAAAGGGAGGCAGCAGCTATCGAAATCGGACAGCTGCTAGAAAAAATAGCTATCCAGTGCGTCCCCCTAGATCAAACCGGGTCAGGGTTTTACTCCAGGTTCTTTTAGTGCCAAAGAAACGGGGACTTAAGACCGATCTTAGATCTTTCCCTGCTGAACCTGTCAGTAACCAAGCAAAAGTTCCGGATGGTCACCCTTCAATCTATACTCCCCCTCTTGAGGGAGAACGACTGGATGTGCTCCATCGACCTCAAGGACGCGTACTACCACATTCGCATGGACAGGCGGTCCAGGAGGTTTCTTCGCTTCTGGCTGGGAGCCAGTCATTATCAGTTCAGGGTCCTCCCCTTCGGTCTCACCTCAGCCCCCAGGGTGTTCACCAAGGTACTAGCGGTTGTAGCGGCCCACCTGAGACTCCAGGGATTACAGGTCTTTCCGTACCTGGACGACTGGCTCCTGACGGCATCATCAAGGCATCTTCTGTACTCAGCCAGGGACTACTTCCTTCGTATAGCCCCAAGGCTGGGCATCACTATCAACTGGGAGAAATCTTTACTGCACCCCACACAAATTATAGATTTCATAGGAGGAAGGCTAAACACCAGGTCAATGCGAGCCTTCCTCACCCCAGACAGAATTTCCAACCTGAAGTGTCATGTCGCAGCGGTCCTGCAACCATTTCCGACAGCAGCTTCGGTCCTGAAGGCCCTAGGTTCGATGGCGGCAGCTATCCCGCTTCTTATTCATGCGCGCTTACGCATGCGGGTTCTTCAATGGACCCTTCAGGTTCAGTGGTCCCCGCTCTATTCCTCTCTCAACAGTCCAATAGCGGTCAGCAAAGCATGCAAGGATTCCCTTCTTTGGTGGCTTCGGTCTCCGGAGCCTCTGACAGGGAGACCTTTTTGTGCCGCATTTCCCCGAGCCACAGTGACCACGGACGCTTCTCGCCTTGGGTGGGGGGGGGCATTCTGCGGGGAAGATTGTCCAAGGCACGTGGAACCCCACAGAGACTTCGTTGCATATAAATGTCCTGGAAATGAGGGCTGTGCTCCTAGCGTTGCAAGCACTTCACAACCTTCTTCCTTCAGGGACTATTGCGATTCAGACAGACAACATGTCGGTAGTCTGGTACATCAACAAACAGGGAGGAACCAGGTCCTATCCCCTTTGTCGAGAGGCCATGAGAGTCTGGGAATGGGCAATTTCCACCAAACGCTTTCTTGTAGCAGCGCACATTCCGGGAAAATCCAACATCCTTGCGGACAAACTCAGTCGCACCATTCTTTCCCCTCACGAGTGGTCTCTCAATACTCAGGTAGTGAAGAAGATTTTTGCCGTCTGGGGGCAACCCTGTTGCGATCTTTTTCCTCTCACTCAAACGCCAAATGCGACAATTTCTTCGCTCTGCTTCCCCCACCAGGGGAATCCCCGAGAGACGCGCTGGTGCATGCTTGGCCTCCCGGTCTCCTTTATGCCTACCCTCCACTACCTCTGATGCAGAGGCTTCTGCAGAAAGCCAACAGTTTGGGGAGCAGAATGATTCTCATTGCCCTGTTCTGGCCTCGTCAACCCTGGTTCCCCTTTGTATGGTCTCACAAAGTGAATCCACCCTGGATTCTGGATCCGATCCCGGATCTCATCTCCCACCCTCTAGGAATTCGCCCCAATCTACGCACCCTGAAATTGACAGCTTGGCTGCTCCAGTTCCATCCTTGATTAGGACTCGGTATCTCGTCACCGGTCAAGGCCATCCTAGTGGCGGCTCATAAACCTTCCACTAGGCAGGTTTATCGGAGTAAATGGAAGAGATTCTCTATTTGGGCGGTCCAGAAAAGTTTGGATCCTTTTTCAGCACCTATGTCGGCAGTGCTGGATTTGTTAACAGACCTCTTTCATCAAGGGGAAAGTTCTTCCACGATTAAGGTACAATTGGCAGCCATCTCTCATTATCACATTGGTCATGAGACAGCTCCCCTCATGACGGCGAAATTGTGCAAAACCTTTCTTAAAGGGATTTTTTTGTTGAGGCCTCCAGTCAAAGAGATTGTACCACCTTGGGACCTATCTTTAGTTCTGCAAGCCCTTACTGCTCCTCCCTTCGAGCCTGCAGCTTCTACAGACCTGAAGTACCTTTCCTGGAAGACTGCCTTCTTAGTAGCTATCACTTCAGCCAGAAAGAGTGTCTGAACTTCAGGCTCTATGCGTCAAACCGCCTTACCTTTCCTTCTTTCCAGATAGGGTGTGCCACAGGACCAATCCATCCTTTCTTCCAAAAGTCTCTTCAGAATCTAATATCAACCAATCAATCAACTTACCTGTGTTTTTTCCCAAGTACTCAAACAAAGGAGAATACAAATTGCATTCCTTGGATGTTCATAGACAATTACGTTTTTACATTCACAGAACAGCTGGTCACAGGCAATCAGATCAGCTGTTCATCTCCTTTGCTAAATTTGCTTTGGGTAAAGCAGTTTCTAAAGTCACACTATCGAGATGGATTGCTAATTGTATTCTGCAGGCTTATGACACTTCAGGTAGACCTGCTCCTCAGAGGGTTACGGCTCATTCTACTAGGGCAGTCTCCACGTCAGCCGCCTTTAAGTCCCGTGTGTCATTGGATGATATCTGTGCGGCAGCCACTTGGGCCTCACCTCATACCTTTATTTCTCATTATAAGGTGGATGTTGTTTCCAGGGGAAGAGCATCCTTTGGCTCAGCGGTGCTCCGGAACATCCTTCCATGACGGCCGCCCAAGATTCAGGTAGCTGGGGACTCTGTCCCACAGGTTGCAGACAAATGAAGTCTGCCTACTTCAGATTTAGAAGTTATGTACTCACCATAACGTTCCATCTGAGTAGGTGACTTCATTTGGATGCAACCATCCCCCCCTCCATCCCCCTGACCTTTATACAGCGAGTATTTATGCTTTGTTCAGATACTTTATTCAGTATTATATAGGCAAACTCAATCTGAGGTCAGTCAGGGCTTGGCAAGGGGTTATGGGTAGAGGGAGGAGCTAGGAGCTCGGAGCCTAAGCTTTTGAAAGGCCGGCTCGGATCCGAGGTCGGATCCGATACCCACAGGTTGCATCCAAATGAAGTCACCTACTCAGATGGAACATTATGGTGAGTACATAACTTTTAATTCCTTTACTGCTCCAGTACAAGCCGTTTTGGATTTCTTAGCGGAAATCTTTCACGCGGGCTCCTCTTCCTCCACGGTCAAAGTTCAGTTGGCTGCTATCTCGAACTTTCATGTCGGGTTCGCAGATCACAACATTATGTCCCACAGGCTTTGTAGAGCCTTCTTAAAAGGAATTTTTCTCCTGAAACCTCCAATCAGGAGTCCTCCTCCTCAATGGGACCTAAATTTAGTGCTGACATCCTTGATTCTTCCTCCCTTCGAGCCAGCTGTTTCATGTTCCCTGAAATTTCTTTCATGGAAAACTTTATTCCTGGTTGCTATTACTTCGGCTAGGAGGGTATCTGAACTTCATGCTCTCTCTGTTCGCCCCCCCTATTTAGTCTTCCACAAAGACAGGGTATCATTGAGAACTAATCCAACCTTTTTGCCTAAGGTCGCCTCAAAGAGTAATTTGAATCAGGCTATTGATCTTCCTGTATTTTTCCCAAACTACTCAAACAGATCGGAACAAAAGTTACATTATCTTGATGTTCACCGCCAACTCAGATATTATTTGGACAGAACAAAACAATTCAGGAAATCCGATCAACTCTTTGTTTCTTATGCTGATAACAAAAAGGCCTTCCTGTCTCAAAAGTGACCTTATCTAGATGGCTTTCTTCGGTCATCTCCGAAATTTATCAGCTCAGGGGAAAACAGCTGTGCTCAAAACCTAAAGCGCATTCAACCAGAAGCTTAGCCACTTCCACAGCTTTTCAAGCTAGACTTCCATTAGACACTATTTGTGCAGCAGCCACTTGGGCCACTCCTCATACCTTTGTTTCTCATTACAAATTGGATTTGGCCTCCAGGGACAGAGCCAGTTTTGGCTCTACAGTTCTCAAGAGTCTGTTCCATTGAGCCACCCAGGATAGAGGTGCTAGGGACGCGGTCCCATCAAGCAAGAATGAAGGCGAGATTGACAACTTAACATTGAGAAGTTATGTACCTACCATAACGTTCCATGTTAGTTGTCTTCTCTCGCCTTCTTTCTTGCGACCCTCCCTCCTTCCCCCTGGCCTGGACAGACCTTTTCTCTCTACATGGAAGTATGCTTCTTAAGACCATACAGTACTGGTCTTCCAAAACCATCCTTCAGGCTTTTCTCTCCTTCTTTCTTCCTTTGGGAAGTTTTTTCTTTTTATGCTAGGCGTTATTGCCTATAGACAACAAACGAGATCTGGGTACTTACCGCCTTGCATCATGGGATATGGGGCTGCCTCGAGCTGGTAAAAGTGACTCTCGAGCTTAGCAAGTGCCGAGTCTCGGCTCCGAACCCATCAAGCAAGAAAGAAGGCGAGAGAAGACAACTAACATGGAACGTTATGGTAGGTACATAACTTCTCATTTACTGCCATACAACTTTATAAAAGATGACTGGAAACAAAATATGAGCATGTACCTAGAGTTTTACTGGTATGTTGTGAATTTTCTTCTGGACAAAGTCTTCAACGAGGATGCAGTGTAATAAAGCTTGTCCCACTTCATGCTCAATTGAGAGCACAGCTAAGCCTGAAAGTCTCTCCTGACTCATTGATGAACATAGGTATATCTTTGAGTTTCACTTTAGAAAAGCTGTGTTCTGCAGTGACCACTGTAACAGGTGCAGTCAAGTAAATGCAAAATGAAACATAAGTATTAATATGGATGTCTTGCAAGTGGTTGCAAATGAGGAAATTTAGCACAGTCACTGGTGATGATTCATTATCAGTCATTCGAGAAAGGCTTTTCAGTTCATGCCCAAGGTCAGAGTTGTCAGTGTCAGAGTGGCCACTTATCCTATCAGTCAGTTCTTTCAGAGCCTTGCATTGTTGGATTAATGTGTCTTCTGCAACTATATTCAAGGCTTTAATGTTTGATAAAAATACAAAGGCCTTACACTTTGAAAGCTGCTCAAACCAGTCAGTGAATGGTTATTATTGTATCCAGCAGCACATTGAAGAACTCTACACGTAGTTTTACCATTGGATCCTATACAAGTCTCATCCTCTCCTTTATAGTCAAAGAAGCACTTAACTTTCTTTCCTGTGCCTTTTTTCCTGAAATATTGTGCCACCATCCACTTCTGCTATCTCGGAGGCTTCACCCATGGCACATTGAAATCCTGTCTCTCTCTAGTTCTTCAGCAAGTCCATAGTTGATGCCAGCACTTTGACACATGTAGAACTATCAACCAGTGGACTCTGCAGAACTTTGCTTGCATGATTTATCTGTCTGCACATCATACCAAACCACTAAACGTACAATGAATTGGTATGACACAAGTTCCAAGCACAGTCCCCTTGCTTGTTGATATGTTGCAGCATCAGTTATATGTAAAGCTTCACCTATCTCCTGTAATGTGTCCACGACTTCCTTCAACTGAAATCTTACATCCTTGGCAGAGTCTAGCCTGCATTCCCAGCAAGTCTCAGACAGTGGTTTCACTGTGACGTTTATGTGCTGTTTCAAGATCTGTTATCAGCTCGTTGATGCTGAACAGAGTACCTAAATGTTCTTTAGACACCCAAAGAAAGTCACTGCCTGTAGTGGTGAATGTGTTCCATCACTAACTATAAGATTTAAATTATGGCAGGCACATAAAAAGCCCTTGAATTCATCTGTTTTATCCGGGCCCGCATTCCAGCTCGTTTCCCCTTCATGTTGCTACCATTGTCGTATCCTTGACCGTCATTAATGTCCAGTTGATTTTGCAGAATCTGAAGAAGTGTTCCTGTAAGTCCTGCTCTGGTTGTATCATTCACAGACACAAATCCCAGAAAAGTGTTCCTCAACTGTGGCTGCAGTCTTTGAAATGTCCACATACCCAAATACTACAGTCATTTGCTCTTGATTGCTGATGTCTGGCTTGCAATCAAGAATAATGGAAAAGTACTTGGGATCCTTCACCTTCCCAACACTGGTCCATAAAATAGTAATCTGATGTCAGTTTTCATTCTATCCTCAAGTGAAGGGTTCGGATTGGATCCCTCAGATCCGACTTTGCCATTGCTAAAGCTCATGGCAACCAAAAACTGTAGAGCTTCTCCCTTACCCATAATGCTCCAACCCCAAGTACCCCAGATCTTGTTTGCCACTCTGTGAAAGACAATGGTGACTGTCACTCTTGAGGAAGTAAGTCTTTAAATTGTAAAATTTTTCTTGGTGAAACCTGTTAAATTCTTTGTATTCTTTAATCCCTTACTTAATTGCCTACCTTATTATTGTTTTTCTAGTTAAAATATCTTTCTGTCCCTCTTTTCTTCCTTTCGTACAAATTTGTGCATTTGAATACTATTGTTAGTATTCTTTCCATTTTTCTACACTCTGTAGTTTTTTTATTACCATTGCTGGTAATTTATTTCTGTCTTTTCCTTTTATTAAAATATATGGGTCTACTTCACATGATGGAAAACTCAAAATACTGAAAACTCATTTGACTGAGACCACAATACCTAATTTTCAAAGTACTAAAAACTCATTTGACTGAGTATAATTGTACTGAAAGCTTACAATGCTGAATTTCAAAATACTGAATTTTAAGCCATAGACTTGATGTGTGCTTCCCGTCACCTGTGACTTGCTTGTGATAAAAAAAAAAAAATTACTGTAACTTAGTGCCAATTGTCAGAATACTGATAGTAGCGTAGAAGGTAATGTTGTAGGGTTTCTAAATGTGGGTATGTCTTTCTACATTTTTATGGGAAGTATCTAAAGTAATATGGGCAGTGTGTACAGAACTGTAAGGTAAGTAAAAGTATATGCCCTTTTCCCCACTGTAGTGCAATCCAGGAGTTAGTGTATATATTGTTGGGGGTGGTCCCCCACCTAGTTTAGTTTTATATTGTCCGGTTTCAGTTAATAGGGGTAAGTAAGAAGTTTTTAAGTTTTCGAAAGAGTTAGTCATTGGTGTTGTAAGTGTGCATGTTTAGGGCTTAAAATGCAGTATTTTGAAATTTTGCATTGTAAGCTTTCAGTGTAATGAGACTCGTTTTCAGTATTTTCAAAATGAGGTGTTGTGGTCTCAGCCAAATGAGATTCAGTATTTCGAGTTTTCAGTCATGTGAGGTAGATCCATATAGATATATATATATATATACATATATATATATATATATACATATATATATATATATATATATATATATATATATATATATATATATATATATATATATATATATATATATATACACGGCGCAGTGGTAGTATTTGTCACCTCACAGCAAGAGGTTCTCAGTTTGATTCTCGGCTGGGGTGCCTTCTGTGTGGCGTCTGCATGTCTTCCCTACGTTCGTGTGGGTTTCCTCCAGATGCTCTGGTTTCCTCCCATGTTACAAAGACATGCATCTGGAGCATTTCTCCCTGGGCCTCGGCTGAAAATTGGCTTCATTCCAAGTCGGACTTTCCCGGTTAACAAATGTTAAATAAAGTAAATATATATATATGGTTTACCTTCATATTACTGACAGCCACAGCCCCGAATCAGAGTCCGCGAACTGCAGTGTGCGACTTCACAAAACCGCGAACGCCGAATTTCCGAATAACAAAATCTTGCCACCTTTTTGACCCATGGTAGCACTTGTTTCAGCTGTGGAGCTGTCAGAAATGTCGATGTTCGCTGTTTTTTTGAAGTGTAGAGAATTCAGCCTAACGAAATTCGTGGAAACAGTTCGAGTATGTGAACATTCTGTGGATGTGTTTTCTGCAATTTAAAGGGGTGTGTGTGTATATATATATATATATATATATATATATATATATATATGTGTGTGTGTGTGTGTGTGTGTGTGTGTGTGTGTATGTATGTATGAGTCTGCTTCATAACATTGAAATTTCATAATGTTGAATTTCATAACATTGAAAATTCAAAACACTGAAAACCCAGAACACTGAATGTGTGCTTCATAGCACTGAAGCCTGCATTGCACAAGTAAATAAGATCCCCTCCACCTACACCATCACCTAACTAACAAATACACTTTCTACTATGTTTCTGCTGGGGGGCAAGCCGGGTTATGAAGTAGACGCATATATATATATATATATATATATATATATATATGTGTGTGTGTGTGTGTATATATATATATATATATATATATTTTTTTTTTTCTACTGTAAAATATTCTCATTAGAATCTGCTTGCTTGTTCATTGTTTCCTACTATGGCAGAGAAAGAAGAGTCCAGCTGAATTAAAAAAATGTCTTAAGTGCGGGTGCAGGATTCTGTTATTGGATGCCCATATTTTGTGTGTATTGTCTGGGACCTCTCCATTTATAAGACTGCTCTGTTTGTCACAGGTTTAACCCTAGAGCCATGGTAGAAAGGTGAAATAAATCGATTTCAAAAGGGCTTATTCCTTCTTTTAGAGAGGCTTTATCTGGACTATGTCCCCTAAAAAATCTAAAATGTCTAAATGTTCTTCTCTGAACCCTTCTACTTTTTCCTCTAAGGCTTTGGAGCAACCCAGGAAAAGGCCTCCTTCAGATCTTAAAAGAAAAAAAGTCTACATTTTAAGATCTGACGTCAACCTCAGATCTGAAGCACACAAACAGGGATTTATCGGATTCAACCTCAACATCGGATCCAAAGCAAAAGAAAAAAGAAATGTCAGATCAGACTTCTTTCGATCCGATACATAAGCCACCTGATCCAGCTACTCCATCCAGTATTTACCTTCCAAGGACTAAATAGTCCCTTCAGTAGATCCAGTTCCCCCCCCCAGGGTTCCCTTCCGTTTTTTGGAGAGACCTAGATCTCCTTCTGGATTTTTCAGTAACTCTTCCAGGAGCTTAACAGAAAAAGATTTGAAGAGAGTGGTGAGAAGAATTCTGTTTGGTCCGACTCTGATGG
This sequence comes from Protopterus annectens, assembly GCF_019279795.1. Classification (NCBI taxonomy): domain Eukaryota; kingdom Metazoa; phylum Chordata; order Ceratodontiformes; family Protopteridae; genus Protopterus; species Protopterus annectens. The sequence goes on along the minus strand of NC_056741.1, from coordinate 604,077,371 downwards.
ATGCCCCTTTGGGTCAGGAGAGTCCGATCTTATGTCACACCCCCCCTCTTCCAGTTCCTCCTCTAACTCATTCCACTGTCATGAGTCCTTGGATCCGAGCTGTCCAGCTCTTTCTGACTTTGATACAAGGGTAACTTTATCCTCTGATCTGAATTTCACTCTGAGCACTTCGGTTCAGTTGGATCCATAGAGCTCTTGGAGCCGAAGCTTCCCTGTCAGATCCAAGGTGTTGGAGTCCAGTTCGAAGTTGTCAGAGCCATCTCTGCACCTCAGAGCCTTGGCATGGGTTAGCTTGGCTCCAGCTTTTGCTTTGGGGGTGTTGTCCTCTGAGTAGGAAGGGACAATGGTCCAGAAGCCTGCCTTTTTGGATCTGAGGTTCTCTCCCTCTCTGGGGAAGTCTGCCTTTGTAGCTGTGGAGAGAGCACTGTCTGCCTCACAGCACAGATGGTTACTACCCCCTCGGATCCTCAGTCTACAGCCTTGACATCTCTGCGCTCAGGAGTCTCAACCCTCTTTTCCATGGGGACAGCCAATACTGAAACCCCAGGCTGCCCAGCTGTGTACCCGATGACTTCTGATACCTCCCCAGAGTGTCCCACTGAGGATGTCCATAAGAGCAAACACTTGGACTCCCCAGAGGAGTCTGTCCCAGAAGATACACACTTTGATGAGGGTACCTCCTGAAGATTTTTAATTTGGAGACATCCTTGAACTCTTGAGAGGTGGCTGGATGTCCAGCAACCGTTCATCTGAGGAGTTAGTATTCCTGGAGACTTTCAGCACTGGCCCATCTACATCTTGGATGGCTCCGCCGGTTGATCTGTTGGTGGGCATGGAAGGATTCTGCCGTAACTGAACCAATACCTCGGAGACCTGACAAAATTATGGAGCCACCAGGGACAAAGTTTTGGGGAAAATGAGTTCTTGTTGATGCCATGGTCATGGCAGCAGCCACTAAAAAGGAGCTTGTTGAGGGAGAGCTCCACTGTTCATCCCCCCAGCAAGTACTTTCAGGCAATGGACAGGTTTGGGAAGTGTGTCTATACTTTAGTGGCCTTCACCTTAAGGTCACTGAATTATTTGGCACATTTCACAGCATTGCAACTCCGCTGTGGCGACCCCTAACGGGAACAGCTGAAAGAAGATGATGATGATAACAGAGGGATTTGATTAAGGTGCTTCCAAATACCCTCTTAAGATCCATTTTAAGGATGTACAGTTGTATGTCACTTCTCAGTTGGCTACCCTGCAATCTGTTTCCATTTCATCCATGAGGTTCATTTCACATGTAGCCGAAGAAACCTCAAGGGCAGCGGGTTCAGGCATTTCCATCAGGAGGCATGCCTGGATGCACTTACATGATTTTGCAGAGCCCTTCAAGTCTTCGTTTGTCAAAATGTTTTTTTGGATGGCATATCTTTGGCCCGAAAGTGAAAGACACATTATCCAGGTGTGAGAAGGAAGGAAAGACCCTGTCTGCCATAGGCGTAAATTTTTAGACACCTCAAAGATCCTTTTCCAGGAAACAATGAAGTAGCCAAAAAAAGTGCCTCAAAAAGTTCCAGGAACCTTTCCAAGATACATGTGGAGGAAGTTCCTCCAGGAGTAGGGAGGGGAACTCTTAACGGTAGATGCCGCCCCTGCAGCAAAGGTGTCATACAAGTCTAGGGGTCCAGAGTTCCTGAAAGGAGGTCTGATTACACTCCTCTGGAGGCAGTCTGGTTCGACTATCCCTGCACCAGACAACCTGGCTAGAAATAACAGATATGGTGGTGCAGAGAATTATTTCCAGTTATAAATATCATTTTCCCTTCATCCACCAATTTCAAGAAAAATTCCATATGTTCCACCCAGTCAGAGGGAACAAGCAGCAATTCAGGTACAAAAGCTAGTAGAAAAAGTCATCCAGGAGGTCCCACCAGACCAGTTAGAATCCGGAACTTACTCAAGATTCTTTTTAGTGCCAAAGAAAGCAAGGGACTAGAGACCAATTTTGGATCTCAGCAGCTTGAACAAGTCAGTCCTATGCACCAAGTTCCGGATGGTAACTGTTCAGTCCATTCTCCCTTTTCTGGGCCAGGATGACTGCATGTGCTCAATTGACCTTCAGGATGCGTACTTTCACATAAAGATGAGCAGGTAATCCAGAAGGTGTATATGCTTCTGTCTGGGAGACTGTCATTAACAGTTCAGAGTTCTACTCTTTGGTCTCACCACAGCCCTAAGGGTGTTTGCCAAATGTATGGCAGTAGTAACAGCTCACTTGAGATTGCAAGGATTCCTTGTGTTTCCATATATAGACAACTGGCTCATTACCCCCTGACCAGGCATCAGTTAACGGGTAAGAGATCAGGTTCTCCAGACATGTTCTCATCTAGGGATATCCATTAACTACAAGAAGTCTAAAGTAGAACCAACCCAAAATATGGAATTTATAGGAGCACTGTTCAGCACAGTCAATGATAGCCTCACTACCCCTTTCAAGGGTTCAAACTATAATAAAAATGAAATAAGCAGCACTCCACAGGATAAATGCCTTGCTGTTAGTAGAAATGAAATAATATAATCCAAACCAGAATAAGCAGCAGAGGCAACCACGTAGTATCAAAGACGCCAGTACTCACTCTAAAGTAAAGTCTTTATTGTTGTTCAAACTATAAAGTTACAGGTCAGAAAAATAATCTGCAGTACCAGGATTTCATCCCACTTGGTCCCTCAAGTTCTAGGATCAATGTCAACGGCAATAGCACTAGTACCTTTAGCCAGATTTTACAAGAGGATCCTTCAGTAGATGCTAGCAACACATTGGTCGATACTTTACCAACCCATATCAACCCCAGTACAAATCATCCACGCATGCAAGAGAGATCTCGAATGGTGGATTCAATCAGACCAGGTTCTGCAAGGCAGTTCATTCCCCCTCAGCACAAGACCGTACTGACTATGGACTTAGGGTGGGGTGGGGGCATTTTCTGGGGAAAACAGTCCAAGGCACTTGGTTCCCCAAAAGAGATCAACCTGCATATCAGTTTCCTAGAGATGAGAGCAGTGCTTTTAGTGTTGCAGGCCCTTCAGAATGCTCCCCCTTTGGGGACGATTCCAGTTCAAATGGACAATGTGTCAGTACTTTGGTACATCAACAAAAAAGTAGGAACTAGATCTTTTCCCTTGTGTCAAGAAGTGCTCAGTGTGTGGCAATGAGTGATCTCATCCAACCGCTTTCTCATAGCAACGCACATTCCGCGGAAGTAAAACATGATAGCAGACAAGCTGAGCAGGTGCATTCTTCTACTTCACGAGTGGTCTCTCAACAAGAGCATACCAGAAATATTTTTCTGTCAGTGGGGCCAGCCTTGCTGCGATCTTTTTGCTTCTCCCCTAAACAACAAGTGCAGCAGCTACTTTGCACTCCCCCCACACACAGGGGGAATCACTGAGGGATGCCCTCCTTCATGATTGACCCCCAGTCTGCTTTATGTTTATCCTCCAATTCTGCTAATTGCAAAATTCCTACAGAAAGCTGTCATGTTGAAGAGCAAAGTCATCCTCATTGCACCTTACTTGCCTTGATAGATTTAGTTTCCCTTTGTTTGGCCTCATTTACATCATCAAACTTGGATTCTGGATCTGACTCCAGACCCTCCTGTCTCATCTGACCGGTATGATTCATCCAGACATAGCAAACCTCAAGCTGACGGCTTGGCTTCACCAGTTCCATTAATAGCCAGACAACCTATGCTCTCGTCAGACATATACTTTTATATTCCCATAAACCCTCTACATGAAAGCTGTGCTCCAGTAAATGGAAAATGTTTGTTTACTGGGCTCGCCAAAATAATGTTGATACTTTTTCAGCACCCATAGATAACATCTTGGAATGTTTGGCTGTACTTTTTGAAGAAGGAGCTAGTTCCTCAACAGTTAAGTTTCAGTTAGCAGCTGTATCAAATTTTCACATTGGATTTGAGAGTTTTATGGTTGCTTCTCATAAGTTCTGCAAATCATTTTTGTGAGGCGCTCTTCTTCTAAGACCTCCTTTTAAAGGGCCTACTCCCCCATGGGACCTGAATCTGGTACTGCAAGCTGTTACTCATTCCACATTCGAACCAGCAGCTAAATGTGACCTTAAATACCCTTTTTGAAGACAATTTTCTGGTAACTATTACTTTTGCCAGACGAATTTCTGAGATTCAAGCATTGTCCTCAAAACCTCCATATTTGTTTTTCACAAGGATCAAATGAAGTAACTAACAGGATACACCACGAGAATACCACAATGTAGATAAAAACTTCTTTATTCCACAACAAGTAAAACACAGAAGATAAGCGCTTTCGCGTGCTTCATGCACGCTTCATCAGATCTATTGAACATAATCATTCTACCACTTATATAGTGAGTAAGCCATTCAATTCTACACTAACAGTTAAGTAATTAAGCCTAACAGTTAGAGTTTAAAGCCCCATACACCAATTTTCTAATGTCATCAACTACAACACTATTAAACTACCCAACAGATTCAAATGACATGAACAGTGAATAGTGGCTAAATAAATCAACAAATAAATAAATAAATAAATAATTAAATTAATAATTAAATTAATATCTGCATGTCTTTCTATCAAAAAAGCATATAAAAATGTAAAAGTGCAATTGTTTAGATAACGTACAATGTAATAATTACGTATAAACAGATGAAAAGAAATGCTGTACATGCTATTTATCTATTTGTCACTATCATCACATCCATAACACTGTTAATAAAGAGCTATGAGTGTTTCGTGTGCCTTGCATTAAAATATCTACTCGTCCACAGCTCCACCACATCTCCACTCACCTAACAACTAATGAGCTTAGCGCATCTTAAAAAGTATTCAGCAAAAAAAGAGAATAAAAAAGCCCAACAAGCAACAAAAAATAAAAATAAAATGAAACAAAGTGAAGTAAATAAAATGCAGTGTGCATATGAATACGTTATGCAGTATAACTATCATGATATTGATCTGTGTGACTCAAAACAATCTAATGTCAAACAGTTCCCAGTCGACAACATTTCAAAACAACAACGGATGCATAATTCCATGCTGAACTTAGAAGTAAGTATTGATGTATTAAATATACATACCAGCAAAAGGATCCCTAGGCATAACGCATCCCAGTATAAAGTACTTAACTTCCTATATCGAGCTGCACTTTTGTAGTCTCATGCAACGGTCCACAATATAGGACTAAGAAAAAATTCAAAGTTTGAAAATCAAAGCTTAAAAATCAATCATAGTTATTTAATCAATGTTATATTTAAAACCAATTAATTTTCATATATATAAGATATATTACTAACTGATCAGCCAGCGGCATCGAAGAACTTATATCCGACATTAAATATTAAATTCTATGGACTGAATATTACTTATAACATATTAAATGTGAAGCATCTGCCTTGTCATATATCTAATTAAGCTGATCAATTCATAATTTTAAATAATAGATTTTTTATATAATACAGAAGTAATATTAAATAATTTTAAATAATATAAATGTTTAAAATAATTAAATATTTAAAATATAGTGAGCTCTGTATCAATTACATAACAGGGTAGCCTAACATATAAATTCTATGTAACAGGTCATACATATAGTCTGTTTGAGATGGAATCAACAAGAAATGATAAATTCATAATGTTGTAGAGAACAACAGGCTCAACCCCTTGTGACATGTGTCTATAAAACCAACTAGTAATGATAGATAAAGAAATGACAATGGTAAAAACTATTTGTAGAGTATAGATAGAATAAACAATCTATATGAAGATCCTAACTTATAAATACATCAAGTAACATATTCACTAGATCTTGGGGTAACTTACATCACATGAATACAGATCTTGATTCTGATATTTTACAGATTACACAGAAACAACTCCCATGACAACAGTGGAATGTTACCCATCAGATTTACTGAATTGGATCTACTGAGGCAGACCCTCAACTTTGAGGTGCCCATTGCCACAGTATGTGAAATACAAACTCCAAGCTAGCCAACCAGTGTAAGCAATGAGTGTTCTTAACTTTGTGCAAGCTGCAAACCTGCAACCTTTCCCTTAACACACAAACACTTGCCTCTTCTGCTTACAAAATACAATTACTAACTATAAGTCACTATTGTGCATTACTGTCCAAGCATCTTCTACAGTATTGCAGTACTTCTACAAAAAGTCATAGTAAAAGGAAATAACCCCAAACATATGGTCTGTAACCAGGTAGCACTACATCTTGATATGAAAGACCACTGCAAAATGTGTTCGGGTTAAGAATAAAAACTGGCGCTACCACACCAAGTCAACTAAGAGCCATACAACCCATGGTGCAATCCACACCCAACCAGAAGTGACCAATTAGTTCCGCCGTGCACTGTACGCAGAACTGAAGAGAAATGAGGGCCAGTCGGAAAAAGAACTGCAGTGCAGGCATATAAACCAGAAAAATGGATTAGGTTCCAAAAAGTTATGTTAGTACGACTGCAGGCACAAAAGAATGAGCAACCTAATACCGAATGCTGTTTATACAGACAAGTTGTACAGTAGGCACAACTTAAGTGTATTACAAAATTTCCATTGACATCTGTTACTGTTGTACCTCAGGCCGAAAAACTGCTGAGAAACAGTAACCAGTAGGCAAAAAGAGCTGTACTATAGACAGTAGATACAATTGAAGTGCATTACAAAATGCATGTTGCATAATGACTTCCATTGACATACATTACTGTTGTACTACAGGCAGAATGACTGAAGAATGACTGACCAGTAGGCAAAAAGCTTAATGAGAAAGGCCCAAATTACAGTTTTAAGTTAAATACCAAACACTGGATGTGAACCTCAGCTTTTTCTACAACCCCCCCCCCCCCAAACACATGAATAAGCCCAAAAAGGCTTAAAATATTGCTATTACAACCTCTGTGGAACAAGTGACTAAAGTCTGAAAGAACAAATGGTTAGGTAGAAAGCCACAAGTTTTAAGGAGAACACACCAAACTATGAGGCAAGAAAAAAGTTATGAAGCTAAAAACACATTTCCAAAAACTATTCCCACTTTAATCATAAATCAGCCAAAATTCAGAAATGCAATCACAATGACAGATACTGCATAACATGTACAACATTTTTATACACCTACCTACTACCTCTCGGTCTCTTGGCATGCAGTTTTGAACAAACCAAAATCATTAGAACAAAGAGTAAAATCATGGACTTACTAGAAAACATCATTTATGAGGGACATAACAGAAACGCCAAGCAAATGTCGTGTGAAACGCATTTCCACAACCCCCCCCCCCCCACACACACACACACACCCTTAGCACAAGATATCTGGGCAAAAGCATAAAGTCAGGGAATGCACCATGTATTAAGTGGAGGATGTGAAATATGAAGTCCATTTTGCTATTAGCTTCAGTCCTCAGCATTGTGCTACATAATCATTTTGTGAGTGAGGAACAGACAAAAGTATCAGGCAAACATTCTACAACATTCTCCCAGCCCCTACCTCCCTGACTTGTCATTTCAATAATTCTAGTAGACAAAGTCAAAAATAATTGCAGAACAAATGCATAACATCAATGACATTTTGAAATGTTGCTATGATAAACTTTGAAAAATACTAGAATAGCATGGTTTGCATTAGCATGCATTGAAACAGTATATTTTGCAGAATTCTCACAGCCCCCCCCAATGTCTCAACAGAATAATTCTAGACCAAGTAAACAAGCCAAAAAAACGAGACAAAGGCATAACATTAGGGATTTAAAACAATGTTCTTATGAACTAAAAGATCCTAGAACAAATTTTGAAAGAGCATGCATTGCATGGACCTACATTTTTCATGAGGAACAGAGTAAAATTACCAGGCAAACATCTAAACATTGTGCAACATTCTAGCAGTCCCTACCCCTCTCCTTAACCTGTCAACCTTAATTCTAGACAAAGTCAAAAATAACCACAGAATAAAGGCGTAACGTAAGTGATCATTTTAAACATTGCTATAATAAATCTGCACGAAGCAAAACCAATAGAAGACAAAGGCATTACATTAGGGATTTAAAATACTGGGCTTTCAAACTAATAACGATGCTAGAATAAGTTTTCGCAGTAGCATGTATTGTATGATCCCACATGTTTGTGGAAGAACAGAGCAAAAATAATAAACATCTGGATATTGTGCAACATTCTCACAGGCCCTATCAACCTCCTAACCTCTCAGCATAATTCCAGACACAGTCAAAAATAACTGCAGAACAAAGGCATAACATCAGGGATAAAAACATTGCTATGATAAACTTTGATAGCAAAACAGTGTTTGCTTTAGCATCAGTTAAGGCATCAGTATGTTCAGCAGAATTCTCAGAACCGCCCCCCCCCCCCCCCCCCCCAACATCTCAGCACAATAATTTTGGATGAAATGAAAACAAAACAAGACAAAAGACATAATATTAATAATAGTACTTAATACGTTGTGTGACCCCACTTTAAAAAAAAAAAAACTCCCAACCTCTCAACACAATGACTACGGACAAAGCAAAAAGTTATCATAAAACAAAGTCATAACATCAGGGATAGTTATAAACATTTCCAGTGTACACAATATTAGCATAACAGGTTTGCATTAGTATACATTAAAACATCTATGCAATTTGCAACATTTTCACAGCTTCTAACCCCCCTCCCAACATTAGGCATTTTAAACAATGTACTTATGAATTAATAAAAATGGTATAACATTTTTTGCAGTGGTATGCATGCGTGAACCCACATTTTTGATGAGGAACAGACAAAAAAATACCAGGCGAATGTTTAATTGTGCATTAGCATGCATTAAGACGTCAGTACATTCTGTAAAATGCTCACAGCCCCCCCAGTGTCTCAGCACAATTCTGGATGAAGTGGAAAAGTAAAAACAACACAAAGGCATAACATTAGCAGCGTACCTATACATTTCATGACCTCAGTTTTTTAAGAAACAAAAACTGCCAGGCAAACATTTGAACATTGTGCAACATTCTCACAGCCTCTATCTACGCTGCCAGCCTCTCAACACAATAACTATAGCAAAGCAAAAAATTATCATAGAACAAAGTTGTAGCATCAGGGATAGTTATAAACAAGGTATACACAATGCTAACAACAGGGTTTTCATTAGTATGCATTAAAACATCTGTACATTCTGCAACATTCTCACAGTCGCTAACACCCTTTCCAGCCTCTCACCACAGTAATGCTGGACAAAGCAAAAAGTTATAGAACAAAGGTGTAGCATTAGGGACAGTTGTAAACATTGCCAGTGTACACCGTAAAATACTAGCATAACAAGGTTTGTATTGTTCTCACAGCCACTATCCCCTCACTACCAATCTTTCAGCACAGTTATAGACAAAAAAATAAACATTCTTATGCAAGACTGACGAAAAAGACCACATCAAATCTGGACATTATTGCAGACAAGCCTCCTTTTCTCAATCTCTTAGCAGAAGAATTCTAGACAAAAGTAAAATAAAACTGTTAACCACAGCCCCTTACCCCCCCTCCACCCAAATCCTCCTAGCGCAACCCTAGCACTGGACCCTACCCAGTTTGGCTTTGTTAAGGGCAGATCATGCCTCTTAAACCTGGTGGACTTCTTTGAGACAGTTACCATGGCTATAGACAAGGGAAAGGTGGTACACACAGCCTACCTAGACCTCGCTAAGGCCTTCGACACCATTCTCCATTCTGGTATTATAGACAAGCTCACCAGCCTGAACATAAACCCCTACGTCACAAGATGGGTTGCCAACTGGCTCACGGACAGAACCCACATGGTGAGAGTTGTGGGAGCTAGGTCCGTCTCTAAACCTGTTGCAAGTGGTGTTCCCCAGGGCTCAGTCCTAGGACCCCTCCTGTTTGGCATATACTTCTCAGAGGTACAGGCAAGCACAGGAGGACTGTGGCTGACCAAGTTCGCAGACAACTGCAAACTAGGGGCTATAATTGACTCTCCGGCCAACACAGACATCCTCCAAAAGGGTCTCACTGAGACGGACACCTGGTGTCAAAATCATGGCCTCAAGCTAAATGCCAAAAAGTGCATAGTCATCCCCTTTGGAAAAAACAAAGTACCCACAAACTACCACATAGGTGGTAGTCCCCTTAATACGGAAGACGTAATAAGGGATCTGGGGACCCAAGTGGATAGTAATCTCACCTTTGATAATCACATTGCCAAAGTGGTTAGAAAATCCTTCTACGTGGCCCACCTAATCACAAAAGGGTTCGCATCCAGATCAAAAGAGGTCATTGTGCTCCTCTACTCATCAGACCCATCTTAGAGTAAAACGCCCCATTTGAGATGTACCTTACAAGACACCTCCAACAACTGGAAAGACCACAGAGGTACCTCACCAAGAGGATCAATGGCCTCAAACAGATGCCCTATGCAGCGTGACTGAAGAAACTCCAGTTGTACTCGGTTGTATACCGCGTACCCAAAGGTGATCTCTACCTGACATATAAGGCCATGTCCAACCCAGAATTGATGGACATGCTCCAGCTAAAGAAAACCTTATCCCCTCGAGCCACACGCTTTAGGGATCTAAACCTCACCACAGCAATAAATAGGACGTGCTGGAGGGATAGATTCCTGTCCCAGAGACTTCCCATGCTTTGGAACAAGATCCCAATCTACATTAGGCAGAGCTCCTCGCTAACACTCTTCAAAAGAAACCTTAACAAGTGGATGGGAAACAGAAAGTTTACCTCGGGGATCACTTCAGTAGCTTTGCTGGACAGAGGCACAGGGAACTAATCTAAGGGGGTAGCAAAAGCCAACACATTCTGGCTAGGCTTATAAATGCCTTCGGGCAGATAGCCTAGTACCCACCTATGAACAAGAACTCTGCAAAAAAAAGTAATGCAATCATCTCCCTAGGTTACCCTCCCCCCAAAAAAAAAAAAGTTAAAAACACATAAACTCACTTTTTATGCAGTTAATAGAAGGTTGCTGCTAATCCTCTGCTCCCTCTTCACTATTGTAGACTGATCTGCTGCTTGCTTCCCATCCACACAGATCAGACCAGTTCAGCCCTTTTAAGCTGCCCTTAAAAGGACAGTTTTTCAGATCTTTTAGAAATTGCCCTTACAAGTGCAGTTGAAAATACCTTGGCTTGTCCAATGACCACAATCACTGGAAAGCTTGAATCCGCCATCTGTCCTCCATTCTTCGTCCTCACACCTGTAATCCACAGCCCTGATCAATCTGCCCACCCATACAATGCAAAGCAAACTCCTCTCTTAAAAAACAAGAGAAGTAATGCTTGCTACAAATGTGCCTTTTTAAAGGCAGTTGACACAGGGAGTGTTTTACAAGGACCAATTAGGTCCTTGCTGTAAAAAAAAAAAAAAAAAAAAAAATATTCCCTGGCTGCTGCAGCCAGTTAGGTCACTTACTTCACTATAGCTTACAGATGAATTAAAAAAAAAATGGAAAAAAAGCTTGTGAGTGCGTGGTAATGTGTCACAGCTGTGAAGATGTTCACAAGGTGCTGATGAGCAAACAAAGGATATGGAGAAACCCACGGCTGTTGTATGGGGGCCCTTGTTCATGGGGAGATAATCAGGGGTTCCCCTTGGCCAGTGGTGTCTAACGCCAGCTGTGCTTCCCTAAAGTCCTTTCCAGATGATGATTCCCTTCCCCTGTGGAAGAAGCTTCTGTTTGCAGGGACGATATTAAGTCTATGCAGATTACAGAAGTTCAGGAAATATACTACACCCTCTTGGAAATGAGTACTCCAGACTCTTTTCCAGTTCCCCCTGTTCTTGAGCCTGTTCAGTAGCCTTGCTAGTTTAGTCAGTAGAGAATGAAACCCTTAATCTAAGGGTTATGGATTCAAGCCCTGTGTTGGGTGAATCACTTTTTTGGGGGGGGGGGGACAGTTGTGCTGCGCAAAACTCAGAATTAACTCTGTCAGACAGTAAGAAACTGAAAAAAAATATTGCGTTTGACTTCTCAGCATCATTAACAATATTTCTTTGTTTGGAGGTTGGCATAATGATTAAGGTGTTTACTTTGCAAACACAGGGTGCAGGGTTTATTTCTCAAATGGGGTAATTGGCTAGACTTAAAATGGCCCACAAGAACAGTTAGCCTAGTACTGATCTTTGAATTATGAATTACTGACCCATGAATTGAGACCTTCTTGAATGTCTTTCAGTCCACCTCTGCTGCCTATGACTTGCCTCCAAAAGACCAGACAGATTTTGTAAAGTCCCTGATGATCTTATTCTTTAAAAATCCCATGCTACAGCCCTCTGTAGTCTCTCTCCCCCCATGATAAGGCTTCCCTAATGCCAGTAGGTCTTCGGCTAGATGAGGTAAAAAGGTTTATATCTCCTCTACTTTGGCATTTAGGACTATAAGTTATTAACCCCAAATGACCAAATATTTCATATCTATCTTTAATTCCTTAAACAAGATAGTGGTAGATTCACAGGGGATTGATTCTAAACAGCAGATTATGTCTTTATTTAATAATGCTACACAAGTAGTCAGACACAGCATTAAATGTAGCTGTGATGCTGTAGAGACCCTATCCAGAGTAGCTGCCATTGGTTAGTCCAGTGCAGGTGTGCATTGTTGTAGAATCAGCCCATTCCTGAAGACTTGAAAGTTAAAATTATAGACTCCCCTTTAGACAAAATTATCCCCTCTGGCAGCCAATCTTTTCAAAATCTTCCAAAAACAGTGAAAAACCACGAAAGACTGAAGACAGCTTCTATAAATCTCTGTACCTAGGTAAAGCCCACTTCTTTTGTTAGAGATCCTAGGCTTAGATAGAAACTCAGAATGGCTCCCAAAAAAAGATTCCCAGAGAGAGCCACATAGTGATTTCTCTTCTGGGAGACCTCCCTTTAGAGACAAATCTCTGTGATTATGTACAGAGTCCCCCCCCCCCCCAGCCCTTTCCCTCTCAGAACGGTTCACTCGGGAAAAGATTATCACAGACCAGTGGATGCTTTTTGTTATACAAAAAAAGGCTACACCATGTCCTGGATTGAAATCCCTCCGCTAAATGGCATACCACCCCATCCCCACAACCAGATCCACCTGCTTCCACCCATCCTATGGGAATTGCAGGCATAAGATACAATAGAGCTTAGTACCCCAGGAATCTGTGGGAAAGGACTTTTACTCGATAATTTTCTTAGCAGAAAGGAAAGAGGGGCAATGGGGAATGCATACTGTGTCTCTTTCTCTCTACTAAATACATTTCTTAATGTGAGACCACTTTCAAAATGCTTTCCCTACACACACTGCTTCATTCATTCTGCCTCAGGCTTTTCTAGTATCTCCATATCTAAAAGATGCATACCTTCATATTGCAATTTACCCCCCCCCCCCCCCTTGCAGGAGATTCCTCAGATTTTGTGCTGAGTCATCTCATTTTCAGTTTACTGTTTTCCCTTTGTGACTTTCTAAAGCCACAAGAGTTTTCACAAAGTGTCTAGCACGTAGTAATTGCCTTCTGTTGAACACAGGGAATCCAAATATTTCCCTGCTCAGACAACTTGTTAATCCAAGCACCCTCTCCTTGGATCCTCCTGCAACACCTCCAGCTAACCATCAATCTCCATTCACAGTTGGGGTTCACTGTCAACTGCAAGAAGTCTTCCCTGGAGCTAACTCGGAACTCAGATTTCTTGAGCTGCAGACTGGAGACCATAAGGATGCAGGTTTGCCTGCCACAGGAGAAAGTGCAGAGCCTTGCAAATTACTTTCACATCCTGATTTCCCTCAGCCAATGCTTAGCAAGAGAGAGATTATAAGGGCCTTGGGATTCATGGCAGCAACTGTTCCAACACTCCAACTAGCCAGTCTTCATATAAGGAAAATCGAGAGAAGCCTGAAAACACTTTGGTCCTATCACTCTCATAATGTAGATATAGTAATCCCTCTATTACCTTGTCTCAGGAGAGGCCCTTGTGGTGGAGGGACCAGGTAATACTCAACCTGGGACTTCCCTTCATCCCACCACTTCCAGTTCAGGAAATGCACATAGATGCCTCGGACAAGGCATGGGAAGCCTGGACAGGGACAAACCAGGTTCAGGGCATGTGGCAACCAAAGCTACTAAAAAAAATCAACATGAAGGAGATGCGGGCCCTCATCTGAGTTCAAGTCTTTTCCCATGTCTGGAGGCCACGTCCCCTAGGAGTGTTCACAGACACCACAGTTATGCGGGATATAAAATGGCAAGGAGGAACCTGGTTTTACCAGCTATGCAGACTTGGCACAGACCACCTGGGAGACTGCCCACCCAGAAAAATGCCTTTAGAAGCCATGTACATTCCATCACAAAGCAGTGTGTTGGCAAGACCTGTTAAGCAGAACCTTGGAGGAGCCTCACGAATGGATCATTTACAGACCGGTCTTTCTGAACATCCTCCACTATTGGGAGACACCTCAGCTAGACCTGTTTGCATCACAGGCCAACAAACAAGCTCCCCTCTTGTACACCAAGTGACCCTTGCCCCCTCAGCCTGCAGGACAGATGCTTTCAGTGGAGAGGGAAAAATGCTATGCCTTTCCTCCTCTACCTGTCATCCCAGAAGTTCTTCTAAAGGCCCAAGAAGAAAAGCCAAAACTCTTGCTACTGATCCCCTTTTGGACAAGACAGCTTTGGTTTCCTCCTCTTTTTCATCTAACCAGGGGAAGCTACTACAGACTGCCACTACAAGAGGATCTCATCACACATCAGAAGGGCTCACTACTACACCCCCGACCTGTCATCATTGAACCTATCTGTCTTGATAGGGCTGTAATTCCTTACAGGCACCCCTTTTCATAGGACATAAATAAGGTCTATAAGAAGCCAGGAGATCCACCACTCGAAAATCTAACACAGCCAAATGGGAAGGATTTTCTTTCTGGTGCCACAAGAATGGGCAGGACCCCCAAAAAATCACAGGTACGTTTCATACTAAAAATATCAGTGTGAGCTTATGCATACAGGTCTGGCTTACTCTTCCATCAAGTTCCACCTGTCAGCCATCATTGCATGCATGTACCCCTCAGTCCTATGTTCATACCTGAGGTCAAGTTGTTCCTTAAAGGGGTGCTGCATCTTAGACCACCAAGGAAGCCCATTACCCCCTCCATGGGAAATCAGATTTGTGCTAGAAAATCTTAATTCGCCTCCTTTTGAACCAGAAATCTCAGCAAACCTCCAATTCTGCACCTAGAAAACTGTTCTGTCTCTTACTTCTACAGTTAGGAGAGTTCAGGATCTCATGGCCATCCTGTCCTGACCTATTTTCGACAAGGACTGGATCACCTTAAGAGATAACCCTTCATTTATGTCTAAAGTAGTGAACTAGCTGTCAGTTAACCAGGCTAGAAATCTCCCTACCTTCTTGCCCAGCATACAAAACAAGGGGGAAGTTTGCTACACTCTCTTGATGTTCACAGATAGTTAACATACTGTTTGGACAAAACCAAATCCATTAGAAAATCTGACCCAACTGTCTGTCTCATTTATGCATTGAAAATTGGGCCAGCTAGTGTCTAAACAGTTGTAACTACTTGCAAGCTGGATCACTAAGGCCATCTACTCTTGTTATTGTCTATATGTTAAGTCCTTGGCCTCAAGCTAATTCCACCAGGGTGATAGCATCATCTGGGTTGCCAGGACCTTACTAGACTCTCCAACCTGGGCCTCTGTAAGCACCTTCACTAAATACTACAGGATTGATGCCTCCTCAAGGTCTAGGGCTGCCTTCCTTAAGTCAGTCCCTTCATGCCTCTTAGACAGTTCTGCAGCTCAGTAACCAGCCACACTTGCATACCTTTCAGCTCTGTGAATCACCCATTCATCATGAATATTACACTAGTGATTTCAGTCAGGACATAGTACAGTTGTGTAAGAACTTACCATAACAGTAGATGTCCTACTGATCACTGTTGCAGTATTTCTTCTCCTGTCCATTATTTTTCCATAATCTCACTGCCAATCTCTTTCTCCTCCTCCTGTCCCTGTACTGTGGACAGTATTTTAGAACAAAGGGGCCTCATCACCATTGTGTGTGTGTGTGGTGGTGGTGGGGTCTTGAATACTGGATGAAGTTGCAAGAAAGTTAAGACCGTACATTATATGGGTCTGTTTCTGAGTAAACTGGTAATCAGTCTATGCTAGTAAGGAGGTTATTGAGAAGTAGATGTTTTGTTTTGTGGAAAGAATCTGCCAACTTTGTTAGTTTTGAAGAACCAATAAGGTAGCACTGACCAGTGGACATTGAGGATTGTCTATCTGCCACCTAGACTATTTGCCAGTGATGCTGAGGGATTAGAGGATGAGAAGAAAGGAAGGAGAATGTGTTAACTAGACTAATTAGCACCTATGCTAGGAGATTAGAGTAGGATAAACAGAGGTAGAATAGTCAATCTGCCACTTAGATTATTTGCCACGTATGCTGAAAGATTGATGTAGCGGTATGGTGGTCCAGCCTATCTGACCTCTAGAATATTTATCACCTATTCCAGGAGATCAGAGTAGGATAATGTAGAGTGGGATAGTCTGCCACCTAGACTACTTTCCACCTACGATGACAGATTAGAGAGAGAATGAAAATGAATTGAGGTAATATGTCTGCTACTTGGGCCACTTGCTAACTATACTTAGAGATTAGAGTATTTTAACATGAGGTGAGATAGTTTGTCCACTGTCTAGACTACTTGCTGCCTAGATTGAGTGTTAAAGCAAGAGAAATTATAACAAATGGTGTAAAAGTGAGATCATAGCAATCTTCAGGCTATTAGGACTAGTAAATATTATTTTCTTTGCCAGTTAAACTATGTAATAGAGTACAGGAAAATGAAATAAGCCCAGTAAGAGTGTACAGGCTAACAGCAAGGTGAGATGTAGTTCAGATAGTAGAAAGGAGATGGACCTCAGGAGGGAGCTATGGATAAATATATATACATATGTACGTATATGTGTGTGTGTGTGTGTGTGTGTATATATATATATATATATATATATATATATATACATATATATAATATATAAAGAGAGTGTGTGTGTGTGTGTGTGTGTAGGGAAGAAAGGATGTGGTCAGTAATGGAGGATGATGCTTTGGAGAATAAAATATAGTGACTAGGGAGGACGAAGAGAGTGAATTGGTACGAATAGGGTGTAAGTAAGGTTGAGTTTTGGCTTGATGGATTAGAAAATGAGTAGAGGCAGAGAGAGTGAAGTGAGAACAGATTGCATGAATTAGGTTAGTGTGTGAGATTAATCTGGTATGCAGATGGTTAATGTGTTAGAGGAAATGGAAAAAACAAAGGGAAGTGTGGTAGTAAAAGTGAATGGCATGGGGGAGAGGTTATATTACCTAGTTGTAGGAGGAAATTATCTTAGTTTGGTAGGGTATGGGAGTAGATTTAGTGGGTGTGCATTTGATGATATATGGGTGCGTGGGAAAGGGGAGGGTGAAGAGTGAATCAAAGATGCATGGAACTACCCAATTGTCATGAGGAATAGCCCCCCCCCCCCAAAAAAAAAAGTCAGTGGGTTTAAGCTGTTCTGCAAAACAACTGTACAGAAAACTATTATTGGGTTATTGAGAGCAAATAGCAAGCAGAGCAGGCTGATGCTTTCATGGGTAATTCGAAGGGAAATCAGGAGAAGGAGCAGGGACAGAAATCCAAGATAACGTTTTGCTCTGGTCTAGGTGGATTAATCACATGATAATTCTCAACCAAAACTGAAGCAAGCCCATAGGTTTTAGGGCTCCCTGGCTTGCTTAAAAAGGCAACAAACACAATTTCTTCATTTGATTTTAAATGGGGAATCATGATTTATCTGTATTCCTTTAGTAAGGGGGTAGCAACCCGACTTTAAACCGTCTTGGCTTCCTTGAAATGAACATAGGTCCTAATAAAACTGGAGAGTGTTTGATAGGGAGGGCTTACAGAATTTAACCATCTGAATTAGTTTGAATATGTGGTAGGAGCATTTGAGTATTAGAAAAAACAAGTAATCTCCGTGGTATCCCCGAAGTCTCAAAACATCCCACTAAACAAGTATAGTGGGTTCAAAAACAAAACCGTGGAAGAAACTTCTCTTTGTGGAAGATTTTCAGTCCATATATCTCTAGTTAATCACTGTATATTAATCAGATCAGACAATAGTAACAGAAGTAGCAAACTTAAACTCGTCTTAAGTAAAAAAATAAATATATATATATATATATATATATATATATATATATATATATATATAAAATTGTACAGAATTAATAAGTATTCGAAAGTAATCCAAGCAAGGCAGGAAGTCTGTTTCCAGTCGAAAATCCTTTATTAAGTACACAGACAAGTGATCCAAGTAAAACAAAAATAGAGTAATAGTTCCCTCACAAGCTTTCTAAATATATATATACTTTTTATCAGGCAAGGGAGTGGTTTATTGTGCTGTAAAACCAAGTGTTATTGGTACACATGTTAAATTTATATCCCTTCCCCCATCAGTGTGACATTTGAGCTGGTCCTGCCCTGTTTAGTAGCTGTCATAATAATATAACCCTTATGCACTTTAAATAAAATTTATAATGATGTGGTACCTCTTATTTTAACCAGATTATTAAGGACATTAAGTCTGTAATTTTATCCAAGACAATATACTACATGGCTGGAAATATATCAACCTTAGTCCATAGATAAATATATGCATATATGCTTTGCATGTAAAAAATAAAAAATCTATTGTAAAAATCATATTCTATTTTCATAACCTATTAACAAAGATTGCTTTCATAATTGTAGACTTCATGTCTGTGTACAAGAACCCTAAAAACTATCTATAAAAATATTATTTTATAATTAGTTTTGTTGTTACACATTATTTTGAATAAAGTGGAAAAAAAGAGAACCAGAAAAAGAAAAAATAAGAAAAAATGTATGATGATGGAAACAAAATATACACTTAAATTACAACTGATTTAAATGGTATTTAAAACTAACTGATTTAAATTGTATTTAAAACCAACTGGTAGAATAAAATAAAATAAAATTAGTCATGTAAACAATGTGGCAATTTTCTAAGTTCCAGTACACTTTTAATTGAACATTAGAAGTTTAGTCCAGGCTTCCTAAAAGAGTTCAGCTTTAATTGCCACAAGTTCATGTTTCTCCAGAATATTTGGGATGTCTCCTTCAAGGTCACCCATGTCTATGCGATCCAGGATCTGGAACTTAAAAAACCTGTGTCTCTCTTATGAAGAGAAAGGTGTTCGGCTCGTGCTTATTTTTACATCTAGAGTGGATTTCTGACAGATGACATGAAATCCTACGCTAGAGTTTATTTACAGTCTTGCCCACATAGAATGCATCACATTCATTGCACTGTGCCCTGTAAATTACTTTTGTAGTGTTAGTCACCCCCTGCACTGGTCTTAATAATTTTCGTTAAATAAGGGCAATAAAAACCATCACCTTGCTGTATAAATATATAAAATGTACAATTAGTTTCACATCTTTTAGTGTTTCTCTCATGTGGTCGAGGTTTAAATTGAACAAAACTTCTAATGTTCCTCAAGCATAGGATTTCATGTCATTTGTCAGAAATCTGCTCTGGGGCCAAACACCTTTCTCCTCATAAAAGAGACACAGGTTTTACGTTCCAGATCCTGGATTGGATAGACATGGGTGATCTTGAAGGAGACATCCCGAATATTCTGGGAAATATTAGGAAGCTTGGACTAAACTACTACTGTTCAATTAAAAGTTTACTGGAACTTAGAAAATTGCCACATTGTTTACATGACTAATTTTATTTTATTCTACCAGTTGGTTTTAAATATCATTTTAAATCAGTTGTAATTTAAGTGTATATTTTGTTTCCATCATCATACATTTTTTCTTTTTTTCTTTTCTGGTTCTCTTGTTTTTCCACTTTATTCAAAATGATGTGTAATAACAATACTAATTATACAATAATATTTTTATAGATAGTTTTTAGGGTTCTTGTACACAGACCTGATGAAGTCTAGAAGGACAAAAGTGATCTTTAACAATATGTTATGAAAATAGAATATGATTTTTACAATAGATTTTTTTTGTTTTTTTACATGCAAAGTGTATATGTATATATTTATATATATTTTTGATTGCCAAATGGACTAAGGTTAATATATTTCCAGCCATGTAGTATATTGTCTTGGATAAAATCACAGACTTAATAATCTGGTTAAATAAGAGGTACCACATCATTATAAATTGTATTTAAAGTGCATAAGGGTTATATTATTATTACACCTACTAAGTAGAGCAGGACCAGCTCGAATGTCACACTAATGGGGGAAGGGATGTGAATTTAACGTGTACCAGTAACACTTTGTTCTACAGCACAATAAACCACTCACTTGCCTGATAAAAAGAATATATATATATATATATATATATATATATATGTATATGTATGTATATATATATATATATATATATATATGTATATGTATATATATATATATATATATATATATACATATATATATATATGTATATGTATGTATATATATATATATGTGTGTGTGTATATATATATATATATATATATATATATATATATATATATATATATCTTTAGAAAGCTTGTGAGGAAACTAATACTCTATTTATGTTTTACTTGGATTGCTTGTTTGTATACTTAATAAAAGATTTTCGACTGGAAACAAACTGCCTGCCTTGCTTGGATTAATTTTGAATACTTATTAATTCTGTACAGTTATATATTTTTTATTAATATTTTTTTTTTACTTCAGACGAGTTTGCTACTTCTACTACTATTGTCTGATCTGATTAATATACACAGTGATTAACTAGAGATATATGGACCGAAAATCTTTCACACAGAGAAGTTTCTTACACTGTTTTAGCATTTGAGTATTAAATACAAGAATATTTACCATGCACCTCTAATTGGAGGAACTGCTTATATTAAGACATTGTTCGCTAACTAAACATCAAAAGACATACCAGTATAGTGACTGATCACCAGATGGAGCATTTGTTAGATTATATTAACTTGCATTAAAATGCATCCATGCTTTAAATATCAATTTGAAATGAATTCTAAGTTTAAATTTTAGATTTAAAATAAAGTTGTCAGTTCAAAATGGTGCTTAAACTTATACAGAGATGGAACACTTTAGTAATGGTTAAAAAGGTAGTAATGTAAGCAGTGGGTAGTGGGTCAATGTGAGAGTTATTAGAGTGTACAGAAATTACTTCAGAAGGGATAGCTAGTAAGTGGGCTAAAATAAAAATGGACTTTAAAAAGCATGGTAGAAGAGAGACTGGTATCAGAAAGAAGTAATTGGAATTGCGAGGGAGTTGACAAAGTTTAACATATTGCAGAAGAAGGCGAAACTCACAGAATGTGAAGAGGGGTAAGTGAGGTAAGTGAAGAGAGCTAAAGAAAAAAATAAGAGCATTTGGACAGTTTTAATGAATTTAGAAGTGTTACTGTTAAACTTTTTATAAAACTGAGTACAAAAACTGTTAACACAACTACTTAATTAGCAGAAAGTCTAAAGAATTGTAAGTATACTTGGAGACTATGATGACAAAAAATAATCAAAGAACTTATATAATTATTAAAGGACAACCGCGCCCTCAGACTCAAAAAACATATTAATTTCATCATGGTTTGATGTTTCCTACATTTTAACGGCACTCTGAGACTATTTTGAGCTTTTTAGATATTTTTAGATGCAATTTCTGACTCTGACCACATGGGGTCTGGCATATTGAAAAAATTCAGACTGTTTACTCTGCCTCTAAGTATCCCAGAATGCATTATTTGTCTCCAAAAAATTGCATCAGATCTGCCACGTTTTGCCTTAAGTTGCTGTGACTTCATTGACTTAACAGGCATTCACTGCAGTCTTAAAATCCCCTACTTTTGTTTAAATAGTTATCCTTTTTCAATGACCACTTGAAACACAAGCAGTGCAAATGCTACAGAACAGAATTGAAAAGTGCATTTTCTAGCTCTTTCATCTTAGATATGCTAAATTGCTTTCTTTTGTGAAGGCTGATATCTAGCTCTTCAAGGAATCTCCCCTCCCACTTCACACCTACCTTCCCTAGCTGTCAAAGAGCCAAGGGTAATTTGACCCATTATATGCATGTGATTGACAGCTTGTCACAGCAGGTGACCAGAGTAATGTACTGTTTGCTTGTCTGCCTTTTCCTCCTTACAGTGGGAGACTTTTTTTGTTGCACTACTCCTGTCAAATTTAAAACCAAGCTACATAGCACTGGCAATAATCCCTGCTTTGCAAAGCATCAATCTGCCACTTATTTTCCCTTCCTGTTTAAATAGCTAACAAATGATACACTATATAAAAACTATTTCAGACTTGCATGACAGCACCCACATGCTTTTTTGAGTCAATATTTAAAAAAAACTGATGGTAGTGCATACCACTTGTAATTTTTGCACTGTTTAATTGTGCCAGACATCGGCTTATGCAAAAACATGCAGTTACTGTCTACGCATGGTCACTGCAACTTTATCATTTTACTTTTTGTAGCCGTTACTGTTACTTAGTTACATATTGGTAGGCCTCTTCAGAATTGTGAGATTATATAGTCTGCTTTTTTGGTTGGACTTTCACAGTTCCAGCAATGGGCAACTACATCATATGTTGGAGTGCTCAGAATTTCACCGCTTACTATGCATGGTTTTACTACATTTTTTGCTTTATTTACAGTATCTCAATTTACAAAGTATGCGCTCGATCCATTTCTCTCTATAACGCCTGTATACATTAACACTGCAGCGTAATGAAGATCCGTCACCTGTGAAACACTTGTCATTTTAATGGACCTTACACATCTACAGTAATCAATTACCATTTAATTTTGCAAAATGTGCCAGAAGTCAATTGATCCATCATAAGACATACAAGATAAGCTGGCTTTTGGTTTACAATGTGCAAAAGTGGCAATTCCCACAGCACTATTGTGAAAAGCCTCTGTACCTCGTCAAGGTAGCCAGCATCACAGAGGTCCACTCACACCACAATACTTCCGTCTACAGCCTGATCCACTCACATCACCACTTGCATTACACCCCTGCATGTAACAGGCTTCCAGATGCATGCGACGCTTGCCCAGCAAAAAACTCTAAATGCCGACATTTATTCACCAAGGACCAGTCCTTAGACACACTGTACAAGCTCCAAATAAAAAGGAATAATACACAACTTCATACCGCTCCATCATTCACACAACCACTAGTGCAAATCCAGGCTAATACAAGACATTCCACAAGAGTAGTGGTCTCTTGGTCTACATCTGCACAGCATGACAGATCTTACACAAGTTATGCCAATCGATAGAATTAAAAAAAATAACCAAGGTCAAACAGCACACACACACATCACTATTTCAGAAAAATGTAGTATCACTTCACAATACCAGTACACATTCTATAAAATATTAGCATTTGCCCAGAGCCTCAACTGCTCAACAACAAATTTACATGCGTTTCATCAACCGCACCAACTTGTTACACACTACTATGACTTACTTTTACTGCCTGCTCCCTCAGTGCTACTCCATACCTGAATGCTTCACTATTTCATGCAAGGATTGTTATTCCATTGAACATGCCACTTTACAAGTGCATAATGTGCAGGACTGTATTCATAACATTTACAGTTCAAGCCAAAAATATACATTTACAGTGACTGCATGCAATAGCCAGTCCATAAACCGGCAGTAATACAATTCTACCTTACATAGCTTATCGATTCCATCCATTAACAACTTAAGAACCATTCATCCAGTTAACTATATTCATCAAGTCAGGAAACCTTAACATTACACATCACAAACCATGCATAACACATTTGTAGACTGCATTTAACATCACATGAATTCATTTGTAGCACCATGTTAGACATTGCATTGAACACGAGACAAAGTGATTGTTGCATGAATCAAAAAGTAACCAAACATCAATTCTTAGTTATTACGGTTTACATGTGCCAACTCACTGATAGTCTGTCCAACTTTAGAAACACTGTTCATTAAAGATTGGATTAATCAGTATTCAAATGGCAATGGATTAATTTGTATTGAAATGGCAATGGAAGTACTCCTTTGGCTGTTCCTGTTGGGGGGTCACTACAGCATATCCATTTGCCTTTTGTCCTGTCCTCTGCATCTATTGTCAGACACCACTTGCATGTCCTCTATTACAAACCTTACCTTAGGCCTTGCTCTTATCCTCTTACCTGGCAACTACACTTAGTTTAGACAGTAATGCCTGCATCCTAACCCTTCCTATAACTGTCATATTGGTTAGATGCTCGCCAACAGTCACCTACCCTTAACACATTTAAGGAGCAGGATCTATGGACATTATTTTCGACACTATGTGCCACCACCTGTGGAGGAGACACCCACTGCATGTCTGATCAACTCACTGTACCTCTACATCCAATTTGTACATAATCGTTTTGTAAAATTGTAAACATGTCATTCTCTGCCCTGTTGCATTATTTGACACGTGGTTCCCTATGTTTCGCCTTCATCATGGCCACTACTCCGATGTTTCTGTACTACGTGCCTCAGCACTTTGTGTAGCTCTATGAACATGGGCTATAAAATTTATGTCCACACTGACCAGCAATAACAGAATCACCATTCGGAGCCAGGCCTACACAAGGAATAGTCCTTCCACTGCCACCCACAGGAGCCAGTGCACAGTCACAGGATGGGGAGGGTGTGAAGAAATACTGCAACATGGAAGACATGGACATCTTTCTGGTAACAATTCACACAACTTTGATGTCCTCCCGTTCCACTGTTGTACTATTCCACGTGGTTGCCTTCCGCAGCTCACCAAGAAGGCTATTGTTTGCTAGATGTTTCCCTAGGAAAAGGTGGAGGACAGCCAGGTCCAATCTGGCTCTGGCCATTGTGATTTTGTCCTGCTTGCATTTTTTACCTAACGTCTCAACTAAGGAACAACTAGCTACTTCAGTGATATAATTTGTGCCATGATTCTTAAGTCTCCTGAAGAGGCCATCAATCTTCTGTAGTGAGCGCTACTACTTCCATGCAATGTGTTTCGATGGTACAGGTAGCCAAATGTAATTATCTTGCAGAAAAGAGGCTGAAATGTGTAGTATGACCACTACTTTTCCGCACAGCCAGGGGGTGCAAAGACAAACTCCTCAACTCTTTTACACACTCTGATATGGACATAAAACCCAATTAGTCTGTGAACATCCACAGTATGGATAACAGAGGTTGTGGAATAGGTCTATTACCATTGCCATGAAGGACAGATTGGTCTTGACCAAAAGCATTACATCGACTGGATGGGAGACCCTCCAGTCCAAGGTTACTGCCCATCAAATGTCATTGCTTCATGTGTAAACATTTAGGTGAGGTTTTGACATCTCTCACAGGGGGCTCTGTTCAGTAGTTTTTTACTTCTAGTTAAACAACCCATGTAGGTGTCCGCTTCATATGGTGTCTTAAACGTAGAACCCCTTTCCTGAAGGTTCTAAAGATAGTCTGTATAACGGTGCATTCAGGTTGCGACAAGCAGAGATATCGAAAAAAATGTCAGTTTATAACTCATTATGCACCTGTCTGTATTCATTAATACACAATACAGGATTAGGCGGATGCCACTTTCCTGTGTCTCGAAAAACGTTGTAAAATTCATGGAAAATATTTTCCTCTTCAATAGGCAAGATTGCCTTTGTTCATCTCTGATCACTACAGTGTTTAGTTGGTCCACTGAGTGTGGTAACTTGGTGCGATTGACCAAAGAGGGAACCACTCCTGTCTTGGCCAGTAGTGAGTCAACCTAAAGATGTACCCTTTGTCTGGCTTTAGTTTCAGCTGCATATTTGGAAATAATGGGAAGGGTGGTAAAGCATGCAGACATTTCCCCTGCCAAGACGTGGAGATGGCATCGCTTATCACTGCCTTTTATTCCCTTGTCCTTTTGCAATGCCAGCCTAATTTCCTGTTGGAAAAGGCAAACAGGTTAATTTGAGGTATGCCCCGTGTGGTCCACTTCCAGTAAGATCTCTGAAGTGGTACAGAATGCCCGGGTGCATCCCAATGGGTGTCACTTAACTGGTCAATCAGGGGTGATCTTGCATATTCTAGTTGTCGTTATAACCACAACAGTTAAATTTACTTTAACTGCAGTGAGCTATTAATGGTATAGGGGTAGTATCGCCTACTACCATCAATAGCTGTGGATAATATTAGTCCTAATTCGGTTAGTTGAAAAAAATTTACTTACCCAGTCCACATTAGTAAATGTGCTGTTTCAACCTGGAGGTTTACTACACTCACCGAATCGTGAAATATGTCTAGCAATCACCATAGTCTTCTCAGGACGTTCACACCTAGCAATATTCTTTGGTATGTCAGGTATAGACATGGGTTGCGTTTCGCTTTTATAACTTCCAACATCAGGTCATATATGTAGTCAAACTTTCTTTTCTCAAATATTGGTTTGGCTACCCATTCCTGTTTTGCTTTCGGGTACACCACGCGATACCTTAGCTCTCCCTTTGCTGCTGACTTCTTTGTAGGGAATCTCACCACTGCTTGCTCACGATGAAGGTTCTCGTTATGATCCAGGATGGCAAGTATGATTCTTGCTTTCATTCCTGCAAAACTAAAGTGCTCAAACTTGGGGCAATATTTGTATAGTAATGCATGGAACACCTCGAGGTCGCCAGTGTGGCAGAATTTGGTAATGTGCTTCAAATCTTTAATGAGAAATTTGCTTGCAACAATTCTCTTCAATGCACTGACAGGCATCATCTTCTTCCAGCCACTTTGTCTCATCTCCATCGATGAGTGGCATTTCATGTCCACAACAGGAAACCTTCTTGCCATCATCCCAACTGTGTTTGTTAGTTACATGGTAGAGCAATGACAACCATTTCTCCTCTAGTACTACTTCATCCCCTTCACACGTTTCAGCACACCACCACAGGTGATTTGAAATACTGTGGCACCACTGCAGTAAGTCTTGCTTACCTCTCCTTTTCCCAGCTTCAGTGATTTTCTTAGTCAAATTTTTGGTCATATGCCACACATCAAACTGATGATCCACCTTAGGAAATTCGGTGCGCATCAATAACCTTATCCCCGGATGTCTGTCTGTCGCCACAAGGCTGACATTAACATTTTTATCCATCAAGTTTTTCAGGCACTTCTTAAAAGCTTCTCCAGTGCCACCGAGGATACACCTCTGCAGACCTGCTCCAGACAGAAATCTACAATCAGTCCAGAATCCAGATCCATCATGCTGTAGCAGCAGTACTTGGCAGAATAACCTGGACTATCACACCGGCCATCTCCAGCTAACCTTACTTCCTTACCCATTGCATCTTCTAGCAGACGAGTCTGATGCTGTGTCCAAGTATGCTGCAAAACTGGGAATAAATACTCCCGTTGAATAGAATAGAATGTGCTTTCACTTATAAATTCAAGTCCTAGATAAGCACTAAATCGCGCTATATTGTGCATATGTACTTCCACTGAAAAGTACAGATGATGCCAGTAGAAGATTGCCAGCTGGCATTCGTCCTATTAAAGGTTGACTTTCCCAATGCATAACTTCATGTCCACTAATGCATGAAACATTCACAGAGACATAGGATCCCAACTTCACTTTTCTCAGTTCCACTGCTGGTGTGTGGCATTGTGGACAGGTCAGTTTTAGCAACATGCAATCCAGGCAGGACTCAAACACAATGAACTTTGATTCACTTAACATCTTCTCGTCTTCATCCTGTTCCAGCACTGTGTCTTCAATCTCCGACGTAGACAAGTTGTCAGAAGTGTACAACCAGTCTGGATCCTTTTCCACATCATCGGTCCACTGAGAAATTGAGGTGCTGCTCATGCATGCTCATGTTATGGACGTCCTTTCGTAGCTTGACCGGAGTACTGCAATGTGTCATCTCTGCAGCAATGTATGCACTAGAGCTACATGTGGCCTCTTCAGTGCAACTTTCGTCCTTTTCATTGTGACATCTACTCTCACTCAGGCGATGATTGGCATTATTGAAACTGTGTTGTTGTGGTACGTCCGCACTCAATTCTGTTTGTACATCCCTCGATTTTTTAAAGTATGTGTGGTCTAACAGTGGTGAGACTCCTACTTCTGGAACCTGTACAGCTGCATCAATCATAGTGTGTGGTACTGTTTGAAGGTCCTTTAGCTTGACTTGAATACCTATGCTGCTACCTTTCTTTTGGCGAAACTTTGTCTGGCATGCGACTGTACTGTGACTGCAAATCCCAGTCTCCATTGCGTATACTTCCATGTCTTCGACTACCTCTTCATAGTAATCAGTTGCTTGAACCTACAATCACATAAGAAGTGTTAATCAGTCAATGCTTGACTAATGACAAAGTAAGCTACTTGCACTCTCTGCGATAACAGCATAAGCATTTTGATCGCTGAGATCCTGACTCAATATATTCAAGGGAGTACCAATGAACTCCATTACAGTTTTGTAATTTTAACTATTAATCAGACAACCGTCACACAACCCGTAGATTGAATGCTTATCCACACTCGCATATTACTCTATCTTTTCATCAAAACTTACTTACACACATTCTTGATGCGCTTGACAGTCTTCCATTCGGTCTTCCACCATGTGTCTTGACGCATCATTATCTGCATCCCTTTGATTCAGTAGCTGCACATGCTTCCTCTGCAACAGATAAAAAAAGTAAGTCTCATTAAAATTACATTCACCGGAATGTTGACTAATCATTTGTGTGCTGAAGAGGTAATGCAATAACACTCACCTTGCGTTGCACAGACCGTTGCTCTGTCACAAGGTCTTGCAATGTAGGCTGCATGTAAAAAGTACATCCGTTAACTGTTGCAAATTGAAATGCATGCAGTACCAGTATCTCACTAAGCAAATGTCAGTAGGCCGATTAAACCGTTCAGTGCTCCACTGATGTGCTCACCTTCTGCTGCTGTTTCTGCTGCAACTGATGTACTGAAGATGTCCGTGTCTTGCTGTTCGAAAGAGAGAAAATTGATGGCACTGCCCCTTTTATTAATCTCCGAATAGGTCGCTTGGGCCTCATCTCATCAGGAAGTAGCTGTTGCTGGTAGTCGAGGTGAAACTGGCTTTGCTCAAAGTGTTGAGAACAGAGGAAATGTTGTTGCTTTGCACTACCCAATACTTCCTTAACAAACTTCGGTATGCTACCAACATCTCTACCACACTTAATCACCCACTGTCTACACAGGTTGATATCACGTGGAAACCGATGGAATGATACCCCCTGTGGCAGATTGTCTTGGCGCATACTACAGTTGATTGCAAAGCAGGATGGCATTTTGACGTTCACCTAATAAAAATAGAAATTAATATATCAAATCATACAGTAATCACACAACTAATTCATGGTAAACTTGTTACACTACATGATATTGGTACAACCTTTAAGACTTCAACGGTTACAATCGATGTTCAATGAAATATCCAACTTTAATAATGACTGCCTTCATGTGACAGTCATGCAATACATTTGTCAGTGTCACTTTCATCCACCTTTTCTCTGCGTTCATAGTGCATCCTTGCTTTCAGCCTTTACACGCCACCTGGAAGTCGACAATTACTCCGATTCCAACTGGGGCACTGTAAAAATCTACTTTTGTACATGAGCAATGTTGAAGCAGTACTAATTCAGGTGAATTTCTTCCCTCCACAAAAACACTTTGTGCTACAAATAAATGAAATGATGCAGACTGGCATATAGTGATCATATGGTAACTCTGCCACAGACAAATACTTTAGGGATTCATTAGTCTTGCATGGGCGGTGTGACCGGACCAGTACAGAATTAAAAACCACTTAGAGGACAAAATACACTTAGTTTGCCTGCATGGTGGGAAGGATGTCAACAGTTGCACAGGTGGACATTGGCCAAGGATTGAAAGCTGCTGAAGAATTGCTATAAAAAGACAATCACCATCATGATATACAACAGTGAAAACAGCTGTAAGTACGTACTCTGCTCTCAGAGCAGTGTCGATTTAAGGCGATCGTAGACAGATGTACACATGACACATTAAGTATCCAAGTCAATGATTCACACACTTTATTAGTGCACAAATTTCAATTTCAAAAATAAGGTAGTGTATACAGGATTTGAAAACTAAAAGTATTTGTCAATTGAGACCAGCAATGCACAGCTATAGTAAGAATAGACATGTCAGTGTTCTGAAAAAATCCATAGTCCCTCAAAGGGTTTAAATCCTGTGTACGAATCATCATCTGCACATGGAAACTGTGCTCGAATTCGCGACACTACACAAGCGGGAAGCACCATTCGATTACCAAATCCCAGCCTTCGATTGTTATGCACCCACAGCACATATGCACGGTACGCCACAACCCGGTACAACCTGAAATACAGAGCAATCCTGTGGTCAGGCAGACACAGACAGACAGCCAGCCTTAATGCTTCTTAACTACATCCACCCTTCCTTAGCTTTGGTAATCCACCCAAATGTGATGACTGGAACAGTGAAACATGAAGAACATAGTACAGTTGTGTACACTTACCATAAATGTAGATGTTCAAGTGTATTTACTGTTGCAGTCCTGGTTACCCTCCCTCCAGCCCCCTGACTTATCTTTACTTCTACCTCTTTGTTGTTTGGCATTTCTTATATCATGTGTATTTACTTTTTGCTGGGGTTGTTCCATACCATATAATTGCTTCCTGTCTTTGGGGGCACCTGACATCTGGGACAAGAAAAACTGATGTAATGGCGTCGGCTGCATGTTTTATACCCCTGACGAACTGACATCATGGAAGAAGTGACAGCATCCGATGCAGAAATCCCAAGACTCTGGTATTCAGGCCGACTGAGGGCTACCTCCAGGCAGATAACCCAGATGTGATGACTGCAACAGTGAATACACTCGAATATCTACATTTATGGTGAGTGTACACAACTGTACTTTGCATTGCTTAGATGCACACAGACAACTTAGATTCTGCCATTATCACGAAATAATTTCAGAAAAGATGAGCATTTTTTTTGAATGCCAAGAAAGGTAAAAAAAAATAGCCAAGATTACTCTGCCTAAGTGGATATCTGATTATATTAGTTACTGTTCTTCTTCCTGTTCTGTGATATACTCGTCACCATTAGGCTAAAAGCACCCTTTGTTAGGGCTCAGGCCACATCCACTGCCTTTCTATTAATTTTGTTAGTGGAAGAAATTATGGCTGCTATTACATGGTCATCCTTGCATACATTTGTAAGCATTACAGCTTGAGTACTCTAGAGTTTGAGCTTCCTTTGGAGCTGCCATTCTAAATGGCTTATTGTCTTTGGCCACCCAAAGTCTTTTGGGGGATTCTCTCCATCAGTTTCCAGTGTTCAGACAGGACCAGAGTAAATATGCAAGTAATGTACTTACCAGAACATTAGATGTATGTGGTCTCTGTCTGGGCAATGGAAGACCTTCCCACTTATCCCTTGACAAATTGTCAATACTGAAGGGATCTCTTGAAACTTTGGAGGCCTGGCCCCCCCCCCCCCAATCATGGTTCCTAATTATATAATGTTACAGTTCTACCTTTAGCAAGGATATTGGCAATCTGGAGTACTTCTTTTGAGAACAGGGGTGCAGCTTGAGCTTGCAAGGAGTGTTGTTGCCGCTGAAAATGCATCAAGATGACCAGTCTGCCAGTGGCCAAACAAAGGCATTAAGTATGTAACTTGTATTTCATTTCTGTTACAAAGAAGGTGAAGCAGCTTAAACCATTTTTTTCTTGGTAATTTACATTTTTCTTCTGTGGTGCAACAGAATCCATGAAAGATTATCCAAGTGTCCCACTGTGGAAGCAGATGGGGTTCACCTGTCCTTCCATCTTCCTTTATGGATAGTTGTTGCACATAAAAGATTGGTAGGGACCATAATATCCAGAGGCTACAAGATCCTTGTCCACACCACATCCACTGCATTCCTTTCCATTACCTGACATTCCACTGCATTGGAGGAATGCAGCCAGAAGTGAGATGCCCAATCTCATAAGAAAATAGAGGGTCTAACTTTTCTTCAGGGTTCTCTTGGGTTCAAAAAAGGGTTCAGATATTATTCAAGGGTTTTTGTTTTGTTCCAAAACAAGTTTAAGCAGCTTGTAGCTCAGTGACCTAAGCATGTTTATTCCTAAACAATCACTCCAGATGGTCTTTGTGTATATGATTGTTCTTTATCAAAAAATTAGATGTGCATTTTTGACACTCAAGATGCTTACTTGCATGTAAAGATAGGCCAGGAGTTCAGGAGGTGCTTATACTACTGAATAGGAGCCAGACACTTTTTAGGCTGCAGCATTTGTGTCATCACAGTCCCCAAGGTGTTTGCCAAATATATGCCTTTGGTCACAACACAACAGAAACTGCTGACTTTTAGCAGCACTGACAGTGGACAGTTGTGCTTCAACTTGGAAGTCTGTCTTTAATTCATTCTAATCCCTTGGCATCGTGATGACTATTTTGAAGTTACAGACAGACCTGTGGTAGACTGTCTTTTTAGCTGTCAGCTAGAAACTCACTTGTGCAAGGTCATTCTGTCTCAGGAAAGGGTCTATCTCATTCAGAGTGCAGTCTCAGTCCTCGTCCAACAGTCATGAATTGCAGCAAACATTTGTTTGAAGATTGCAACTGATAGTAGCCACTGTCTTCCTAGTACCTCATGCCAAATATCACATTATAGTTCTGTGGTAGTAGCTGAGGATTCAGTGTTAGCAAGTTTCTGGGATTTGTCACATCAGATGAAGATATTAGTATCTTGCAGGAATCATCTCCTTTGGAGTTGTATACTCCTGGTCTTTTTTGACAGCTCCTTTCATCTTCCTGTCCTAATGGTGATAGTAATCACAGATGTCTCAACCCTGGTATGGGGGGCATTGCCAGGTGTGAACTGTCCAAACTATATGGCCACAGTGTGAGGCCAATTTGCACTTCAGCATGAAGATGAGAGCAGCCCATCTCATCTTACAGACTTTCCAGCACTCCCGTCTTAGGCTATTGTATGGTACAGTATATCACCAAGGCAGAACTTATTCCTATCCATGTTTTTATAGCACCGTAATGGTATAAAAGTAGGCTAAGGTAACAGAATATTGTCAGATAGCAGCCTGTGTTTTCAGGTCTGTATCAGAATATCGATATTTGAAAATGAAGCACATTTTTTCTACACGAAAATGTCAAACGCTGAGATTGTCGAACGGCCAAAACACCAATTTCTTTCAAAGGGAAAGAAATCGGAAGGCCAACAGACAACACAACATAAAACTAGCGTATTTAAGTGGGGGGGGCGTCCTCCCCCATTTAAATATTCTAACTCCGAGACCACACTACAGTCAGGGAAAGGGCAGGTGGGACAGAACGGCCAACCAATTTCTTTCCCTTGGAAAGAAATCCATGATGTGAAGTTGTTCAATCTCGCCTTCATTCTTACTGATGGTTTGGAGCTGATCATCAGCTCTGAGTCGGCCAATTTGCAAAGCTCGAGGTCTCAAACAGCTCGGGGCCAAAACCCTATCCCACAATGCACCACTACATTCCCATGATGTAGTTTGCCGCTGCAACTGATCGGGTGTTCTCTACAGCTCTTGGCTGTTGGAGAGAAAAGTTTGCAGATTTCTTCAAAAGTTTCTTGATAGTTTCCATTTGTATTTGTTAGTTAGGTATTAATAGTATTGTGCTTTATTCTGGTTATCCGTTTTCAGATTTGTATCCTCGTTAGTGGATAGCTCTTGCTCTCTCTCTAGTTTTGGGCTTGGCCCTGTTTATTCAAGTTATTGCTCTATCCCAAGCCGAGTTAGGCTTTTGCAATTTTCTGCAATTTTTTGTTTGTTAGCCGGTTAGGCTCTTAGCCGTTTTTTGGCTGTTTGTTTTTCTTAGCGTGTTAGGCTTTTCTATTACAGTTTAAAAGTTATAGCTGCCTTGGTATACTTTTAGCCGGTTAGGCTTACTTTTCTTTGAATATAGCTGTTGT
The DNA here is from genome assembly GCF_019279795.1 of Protopterus annectens. Classification (NCBI taxonomy): domain Eukaryota; kingdom Metazoa; phylum Chordata; order Ceratodontiformes; family Protopteridae; genus Protopterus; species Protopterus annectens. Next base: position 604,043,240 of record NC_056741.1, on the reverse strand, counting down.
TGTACTTGGCTGCTTTACAATGTCGGAAAAGGCTAAATCTGGTTTCAAGAAATGCCCAAAATGTAGTCAGAAGATGTCAGTTACAGATGGGCACTCTACATGTGTGTACTGCTTGGGTGAAGTACATTTACAGGAGGTTTGTTCCATTTGTCATGGGTTCAGATGTAGGGTGTTAGTTGAAAGGAAGCGTAAGCTAGTGGGGCGGTGTTTAATCAAGTCTGCTTTCAATCAGACTTGGATTCTGCTCCGGGTCAACCAAAACGCTCTTTTCCAGCCTCTTCATCTGGTTTGGCTCCGGAGGGCTCTTCAGTTCCGAAAACTTCTAAATAGGCTAAGGTCTCGGCTCCAATGTCGGAACCGACCATTCAGGTTGCTAATAGGAGCCAGTCCCTAGTCTTGGAAGCGGTATCTCCTACTTTGAGGTCCCCAATTCTGGGGTCACCAGTCCGTCGGTGGTCTCCTCTCGGGCTTCCAGACTTTCCGATTCGGACGTGGACCTAGTGGTGTGGAGACTTTTACAGGATCCGGTGCTTGCTAAAATTCTGTCGGTTTCAACTCTAGCAGCTTCAGAAACGACAGTCCTTTCCTGTTGTTGCTCCTCCTCCGACTCAAATCGAGACTTCGGAGCTGCAGGGGACCTTTCTGTCGGTGGTGGAACCGTCGGTACCGACACTCACTTCTGACCTGTCTGTACCGACCACCTTAATATCCTCTGCTCCGGTGGTGGAATCTGGGAGCCGACACTCTCCTGTCGGTTCCGGGGGGGGGGGGGTTTGGGGTCAAACCGATAAGTCGGTTCCGACTCTTCCTCTTGGTGCTTCGGCACGGATGAGTTTGGCTCCTACCTCGGGCTCAGAGCCTGCGGTTCTGGTGCAGGAGTAGTCTTCAGCGTCTTCAGACCTGGGTGCTTCCTCACATTGGAGCCGTGGGGCCTTTGATGCCATGTGTCCCCTCAGACTTCCACAACCTCTGATATAACCACCTCCTCCCGAAAAGCGCCTGCTTGTTCTCCGCTACCACAGGTTCACCGTAAGTGTAGGGACCCAGAGCCTCAGGATGGCCCCTTGGGGGAGCCCTGCTCTTCCGCGACCTCCCAAGAGATTCCCACTGAGGAGGTTCCTCGGAAGAGTTTATGTAAGAGGAGACATCTAGATTCCCCTCAGTAATCCATCACATCGAACACCGATTTGGAGGAATCGGAAGGGTCCCCAAGGTCCCCCTCTGAGGATATTTCCTTCAGGGATATCCTTGAGATCCTTAAGCAGAGGGGAGACTGGCAGCCTCTAAATCCTACCAAGGACGAATTGGTGCTCCTGAAGACTTTCGGGTCCTGACCCTCCACCTCTTGGGTGTCTCTGGCCTTCGATGAGTTGATGGATCTTTTGTCTCGAAGGGCGTGGGAGTCACCAGATTCTACGGAGCCTGTTCCTAGAAGGCCCAACAAGTACATTTCAGCACCCCAAGATAAGTCCTTTTTATCTAAACCCATACCTGTTGACGCCATGGTGGTGGCAGCGGCAGCCACTAAAAAAGAGATGGAGACTTCTACGTCTGTCCATCCCCCTAATAGAGAGTCTAGGATAGTGGACAGGTACGGGAAGCGCATGTTCAGTTCTACCACCTTTGCCCTTCGGTCATTGACCTATCTAGCCCATTTAACAAACCAAAAGGTTCCAAACCAGCAGGTGTAAAACTCCAAAGGTTTATTAGAAAATGTAAAAGTAAAGCACTTTTCGTCTCCCTTAGTAGGAAGACTTCTTCAGACAAAGGAAAAAATCATCAAACACAATTTAAAACCCAAAAAAAGGGGTGTGTGTTACAAAATTACAAACAGCTGCCTTAATTGAACCCACTGACATACCTTCACATTTAAAGTTGTATTACATTAAAAAGCATAAATAAATGTCCACTTAGTGTAGACAGGGTGTCAAACATAAAAAAGTTTTTAAAAAAGAAACATGAACTTGATAAAAGTAACCAAGAATGTCTTAGTGAAGATTCATGAACCTAATCAAGTGTAAATATTGTTTGTTTCCCTTAAAATACATTTTAGCAAACAACTTTTCATAGGGTAAAACAAAACTCATAAAGAATCTTGTGATTAAAAAGAAAATAAAATGAAGTAATGCTTGCAACCAAATATCATATCCATTCCTTAACAGAAAAGGTAGTAAGGAGTACACATCTGTAATGCATAATGAAGAATCAATAATAAATGAATAAATAAACAGTGAAACTCAACTAGGAGTCTGCAATAGGCGGAATTTCAAAGGCGTTTCTAATAAAAGAAATGTTATTTCTAATATTAAATAACCGAATGTTTATTTCTGTGTTAAAAATCTAACAGAAATTGCTTGTCATTTCAACGCCAACAGAATGCAACAACAGTATATGAAAAATATATTTTTTTTAAAATGATCCTTGAGCAATGGGTAAAGTACCAAGCTGTGATGAGAACACTTTCTAAGCTTTAGTATGCACAGTTGTAGCAGCCAAAACAAGTCAAAATGCAGCTGTTTCAGGAAAAAATATGGCAAGGCATTGCGTGAAAGACGCATCTAAATCAAATCAAACAAACCGCCGGATTCACAAGACGGTACTTCATTCAAGAACCATGCAGGTACTAAACATGCGAAAAAGGCGGATAGCCAAACAAATGAAAAATCAGTTCACAATCGTGCCCATGAATACGGCACATTGTTCTGCAAATGAGTTTGTACTGTGTGTGAAAAAGGTAATAAATAAAGTAGCAGAAGACTAAAAAAAGAAAAAAGAAAGAAACGCAACACCTAAGTAAATCCACAGCTGGTGTAAAGGCATTTTTGGTCATCAAACCCAACGCAATAACTTTGTGTGTCCTTATGGTAGTAAAGACCCTGAGCCTGCAATGCGAGTAGGAACAGGTGTTGGAGAATTAGATGCATTTAAGGGAGATTGGAGAAATAATGACCCTGACTTGCGCCCAGCCAACAACTTGGCTAATAACCATTTTGACACTAATGACAGTAATGATTCTTTTTCCAACAGGGGCCAGAACCATCAACGGAGATGCAATATGAGGGGCAGGAAAGAGAACATCAATTACAACAGATAACTTCAGCACCCGTCATTTTATCAAACAATACTGGAGACTTCAAAGTGTACAATTACTCTAATTTTAACATTAGACACGAACTTTGTATCCTTTTTAGCAAAGGACTGACATTTGTACCTGATGAGCACTTTGACCTACCAGCGACTTTGATTGACTTGAAGTTATACATCCGAAAACTTAACCTGTTCTTGATTTTCGGAGACAGGCCTTTTGTAGAAGACCCTTTTGAGGGTATCTAGTACTTACAATCCACCAATTTGCCCCCCTTTATCTTTGTTTGAACACATGTGTGAGGCCGATTTCAGGGCTCTCTACATGATTAGAAAGAGGAATACCATTAGGAATATTTCAGACAATGAAGTAGAAGCCTTGAACCTAGTCAGAACTTTACCGGTCAGAGTTTTGAAACCAAAGGTGGTGGTTTGGTGATCATGGACAAAGATGAATATGATAAGAAAATGTTGGACATTTTGAACAGTAACACCTATGTTAGATCAAGTATCAACGAAGTGAATATTGCATATAAAAAAATGTTTTCCTTCTTTAGGGACTTATTGATTGAAGGCTTGATCAGTATTGATATTTACAACTATATAGTGGTTCCCAACCCCAAAACACCTAACTTATTTGGTTTACCCAAGATTCATAAAAACCTTCAACCCCCCCCCCATGAGGGCTTTAGTCAATGCTAGGTCTTCTATTACTTATGCTTGTGCCAAGTTCGTTGATGAGTTATTAAAGAAGTATGTGTCCCAAGAGTTACAAATAGTTAAGGACTCCTGGGCTTTTTTAGAAAATGTAGAACAATTTGAATACTGTGACAACATTAATTTTCTTACAATAGATGTAGTTTACCTTTACTTCTCCATACCCCACGACATAGGGATTGAATATGTCACCAGAAACCTAATAGCACATGGAGCGGAGAGTGATGAGATCCGTCTAATTCAAGAACTATTAGACGTGATCCTGAACAATAATTATGTTGGATTTAATGGGGGCATACATAAACAAATAATTGAAGTAGCTATGGGTTCCCCTTGTGGAACTAGCTACGCCAATTTAGTACTGGCCCAGTGGGAACATGACTATGTATTTAAGGACAACAATTTTCAGAAAGCCAAACTATAGAACAGGTTTTTGGACGACATTTTCATTATGTTTCAGGGTAACGTAGGGGATGCAAGCAACTTTGTTGAGGTTTTAAATAACAGCACTCCATTTTTGAAATTCACATTTACCTTTGGTGAAGACACCATTAACTATTTGGATGTTGAATTGAAGAAAGACGACATCCACAGGGGTTATGTTGCTAAAACTTGCAGGAAACTTCTCACTCTAACACTATGTTACATTTTTCTAGTTGCCACCCGCTACACCAGAAAAAATCTGTTTTAAAGGGCCAACTAGTTAGAGCGGCAAGAATGACTACTGAAGACTCCGCCTTCAACGAGGAATGTACCTTGTTGATATGCATGTTTATGAGTCGTGGGTACCCCGAATCACTGGTGGATGACACAGTAGGAGAAGTTTATAGGAAAAGGGGTTTGGGTTCTTTCAATCCCATTCTGACTTTGAAACAAACCAACGTGAACCTGGCAGAGTCAGATGAAGTCACATTACAGATTCTTGGTGTCCACTCTTCTAGCATGGGTCAAACCATTTTTTCCCCAAGAGAGGTACAATAAAAAAAGTTTCATTACTTCTTTTTCATTAGAAGCTAAATATATCAGCAATGTACATAGAAAGAATTGGCAGTTGTTATCTTTTGAAAAAGAACTCACGGAGAAAATAGGGGACAAACCTGTTATCATTTTTAGAAAGGGCAGAAACCTCGAAAACATTATGGAAAGACCTTCAATAAAGCATACTAGAACTAAAGGCACATACAAATGTGAGACATGCAACTATTGTAAATTTATATCTACAGGGTCCACATGTATAGTGAAGCAACATCTGTTTAAAGCAAAGGGTCGTTACAATTGTAACTCAAAATCAGTGGTGTATTTAGCTGTGTGCCAGTCATGCCCTGCCTTTTATATAGGGAAGACTGACAGAAAACTTAGAGAGAGAATTTATGAACATACGTACCACATTAGGAAGAAGAGCAACACTAATGCCCTTGCAAGACATTGTAATAACAACCCTTCTCACGCTTTCCTTTTTAAAGTTATAGACCAGGTACTTACAGATGAAAGAGGAGGACCCCAACAATTGTTATTAGAAAAAAAGGAACTCATTTGGCAACTTAAAATGAACTCTTACATGTCACCAGGGTTGAACGAAGTTACTTCTTTGACTTGTGTTTTAAAGTTAAGAAACCTGCTAAGATAAGACTTCTTTCATCATTACTTAAACCTCAAGTCTGGTTTTTAAACCTTAATTCACAAATGTTTAACTTGAGAAACATTGGTTTTCTGACCTCTGCAGCGCTTCGCTGTACTTTGACCCATACCTTATTTTATTTATTTATTTATTTTCATTTTGCATAGTTTCGTTCAGGATTTGTATGTTTTATTTTTGTCAGGCTCTGCATTGTGGTCTGACTTGATTTTTGCTTACTTCTAGACACATACACCTTTTTGCGTAAGCAACAATGAGACCTTAATGTTTAGACCCACGGTATTTTGAAGTGCTATGTTTTGGATTTACTTAGGTGTTGCGTTTCTTTTTTTTTTTTTTTTTTTTTTTTTTAGTCTTCTGCTACTTTATTTATTACCTTTTTCACACACAGTACAAACTCATTTGCAGAACAATGTGCCGTATTCATGGGCACGATTGTGAACTGATTTTTCATTTGTTTGGCTATCCGCCTTTTTTTTGCATGTTTAGTACCTGCACGGTTCTTGAATGAAGTACTGTCCTGTGAATCCGGCGGTTTGTTTGTTTTGATTTAGACGTGTCTTTCACGCAATGCCTTGCCATATTTTTTCCTGAAACAGCTGCATTTTGACTTGTTTTGGCTGCTACAACTGTGCATACTAAAGCTTAGAAGGTGTTCTCATCGCAGCTTGGTGCTTTACCCATTGCTCAAGGATCATTTAAAAAAAAAATTTCTTTTTCATATACTGTTGTTGCATTCTGTTGGCGTTGAAATGACAAGCAATTTCTGTGTTAGATTTTTAACACAGAAATAAACATTTGGTTATTTAATATTAGAAATAACATTTCTTTTACTAGAAACGCCTTTGAAATTCCGCCTATTGCAGACTCCTAGTTGAGTTTCACTGTTTATTTATTCATTTATTATTGATTCTTCATTATGCATTAGAGATGTGTACTCCTTACTACCTTTTCTGTTAAGGAATGGATATTATATTTGGTTGCAAGCATTACTTCATTTTATTTTATTTTTAATCACATGATTCTGTATGAGTTTTGTTTTACTCTATGAAAAGTTGTTTGCTAAAATGTATTTTAAGGGAAACAGCATTTACACTTGATTAGGTTCATGAATCTTCACTAAGACATTCTTGGTTACTTTTATCAAGTTCATGTTTCTTTTTTGAAAACGTTTTTTATGTTTGACACCCTGTCTACACTAAGTGGACATTTATTTATGCTTTTAATGTAATACAACTTTAAATGTGAAGGTATGTCAGTGGGTTCAATTAAGGCAGCTGTTTGTAATTTTGTAACACACACCCCTTTTTTTGGGTTTTAAATTGTGTTTGATGATTTTTTCCTTTGTCTGAAGAAGTCTTCCTACTAAGGGAGACGAAAAGCGCTTTACTTTTACATTTTCTAATAAACCTTTGGAGTTTTACACCTGCTGGTTCATAACCTTTTGGTTTGTTTTTTGACCGTTTGTTTTTCTTCAGTTTTGGAATTGTTAGTTTACCTAGCCCATTTCACAAGACTTCAAAGAGATCTCCTCAAGGAGCTTAGAGATACTCTCCAGGGTGCAGTAGCCGACTCTGTGGCGGACAAGGTGACGTCCCAGCTTGCTACCCTCAACTCTCTCGTAAACTCTTCCATGTGCCTCGTTTCTTACGCAGCTGGTGGAACGAGTAGGGCTGCGGTTTATAGGAATTGCTTTGTGAAGACATTCCTGGATGTGCTTATGTTCTTTTGCGGAACCTTTTCAGTCGTCGTTTGTGAATGCCCTTTTCGATGGTTCCTTCTTATTTGGACCAAAAATTAGAGACCCTCACCAAATGTGAGAAAGACGGTAAGACTCTATTTGCCATTGGAGTCCGTTTTTCTACCCCTACTAGACCTTATCCCGAACGTCAATGCAGTGGGAAAATGTGGTTCTGTAAGACCCAAAGAGCTTTTTTGAACTCACAAGGTGAATCCTCCTCCGGGGGGTAGAGGGGGAGGCAATGGTGGAAGACGACACCCAGACGGCAGAGGGGGTCCACAGAACCAGGGTGACAGAGAACCCCTGTCAGCGCTCCTAAAAGTCTGTCCTGATCTGGAGGCAGTCGGGGGGGGGGATGTTTGTCTTTGTACCTAGGCGCCTGGCTAAATATCTCAGAAGACTGATGGGTACAAAATGTTATATCCAAAGGATATTCCATTCCCTTTCTCTCACAGCCCAGACCAACAAAAGGAATCCCAGATGTTCCACCCAATCTATGGGATGTAGCATCCGTAGAGGTCCAGAAACTGTTACAAAAAGAGTCATCCAGCAAGTACCAGCAGACCAGCAAGGATCCTGAACTGACTCGAGGTTCTTTTTGATACCTAAGAAGATGGGACTGGAGACCTATTCTGGACCTCAGCAGACTTAACAAATATGTGGTAAAGATGAAAGTTCCAGATGGTCACGCTTCAGTCCATTCTCCAGTTCTTAGGGAAGGACAACTAGATGTGCTCTGTAGATCTCCAGGATGCGTACTACCATATAAAAATGGCCAGGCCATCCAGGGATCATTTGCGCTTCCGACTGGGAGCCAGTCACTTCCAGTTTTGGGCCCTGCCCTTTGGGCTCACTACAGCCCCTAGAGTGTTCACCAAATGCATGGCAGTGGTCATGGCTCACTTGAGACATTCAGGAATCCTGGTGTTTCCTTACTTGGATGACTGGCTCCTTACTTGCCCCCACCAGGCATCAGCTTATTCGGGCAAGGAACGCTACCATAGATTTATGCTTACAGCTGGGTATTATGATAAATTCAGGAAGGTCTGCTTTATTGCCATTCCAGTGTGTACAGTCTTTATAGGAGCAGACTTGGACACAGTCAGCATGTCCCTGAAACTCCCTCCCGAAAGAGTGATTATCCTTCAACAACAAATTGTGGATCTCCTGTCAAAACGAAAAGTACCAGCGTCACTATGGCAGCAGCAATTATTGCAATACCCCTACCGAGATCTCACATATGCATCCATCAGTGGCTGCTTTTCACGCAGTGGTTGTTTCAGGACTTACCGATGAATCACCCAGTTCTGATTACCACCTGTTGCAAGGACGACCTTCGGTGGTGGCTAACATCAGAGACGGAGACTATGGGCCATCCATTTGTTCTCTTCACTCCAGTTGCAACAGTAACCATGGACGCCTCCCTGATTGGGTGGAGGGGGGCCATTATCAGGGATGGACAGACAAGGTACTTGGTAGGCTCATGAGGCTCATTTGCACATAAACGTCCTGGTGATGAGAGCGGTTCTTTTAGCATTCCAGGCCTTTCAAGACTCTCTTCCCCTAGGCACGATTGCAATCCAGTCAGACAATATGTCTGTAAACATAAACAAACAAGGAGGAACCAAATCTTACCCCCTGTGTCGAGAGGCTCTAAGATTATGGAAATGGGCAGAGTCCACCCAGCGCTTTCTGATTGCAATGCACATTCTGGGGAAATCCAGTGTAATTGTGGACAGACTCAGCGGAGCTATTCTGCTACCTCATGAGTAGTCTCTCAAGAATTAAATAGCGGGAATGATTTTCCACAGATGGGGCCAACCTTGCTGCGACCTTTTTGCCACCCCACAAACACCAAGTGCAGCAACTACTTTGCCCTGATCCCTTAACAGGGACAATCCCCGAGGGACGCACTCGTCCACTATTGGCCTCCGGGACTCCTATATGCTTTTCCTCCCTTTCCACTAATTCCCAAAGTATTGCAGAAAGCCAGTTTTCTGGGCAGGACACATCTTAATTGCCCCATATTGGCCTTGTCAAATTTGGATCCCCTTCCTGAAGCATCATCTACTAGAGGAGCCTTGGATCCTGGACCCAGTGCCGGATCTGTTGATCCACTCATCAGGAGCTCTTCATCCCTCCCTTCAGTCCATCAAACTGACAGCTTGGCTGCTCCATTTCCCAGTATAGCCAGGTTTCAGAATTTATCAGAAGAAGCGTGGCATATCCTATTGCCGTCTCATAAATCTTCAGCTAGGAAACTTTACCTTAGTAAGTGGAGAAGGTTTTCCATCTGGGCACAGCAAAATAACATTGACCCTTTCCTGGCATCTATCTCAGATATACTGGAATTCCTAACAAAACTGTTCAGTGAAGGAGCTGCAGCACTGACCATTCGAGTCCAACTGGCCGCTATTTCTAATTTTCATTTAGGTGCATCCGAAAATGGTATCCTGTCTCATAAGCTAGCTAAGGCTTTTTTGAAAGGTACGATGCACTTAAAACTGCCGATCAGATCTCCTACTACTCCCTGGAACTTTAATCTTGTCCAAAATGATTCTTTCGCCCTTTGAACCTGCCTCTTCTTGTGAGCTGAAATATCTTTATTGGAAAACAATTTTCTTGGCTATTACATCAGCATGCAGAATTTCGGAATTGCAAGCCCTTTCCATTAAGCCACCTTACCTAATATTTCGTAAAGATAAGGTTTCCCTCAGGATGAATCCATCGTTCCTACCAAAAGTATGTTCAGAATTCACACTAAATCAAACAATTGAGTTACCTGTTTTCTTTCCTAATCATTCAAACCAGTTGGAATATATGCTTCACAAACTTGACATCCACCAACAACTTCACTTCTATTTGGACAGGAAAAAAGATCTCAGAAGGGCTGATCAGCTGTTTGTCTCCTTCTCGGATTCTAAAAAAGGCGCACCTGTCTCCAAAACTGCCTTGTCAAAATGGCTCTCTGATTGTATTTCCTTTATGTACAGAGAAGCAGGTATTGCATTACATAAAGTCAAGACTCATTCTACAAGAGCGGTTTCTACTTCTGCAGCCTTCTTGACCAGGTTACCTGTTGATTCAATTTGTGCAGCTGCCACCTGGTCAAATCCTCATACCTTTATATCTCATTACAAAGTGGACAAGGCCTCTAGGGACAGAGCTTAATTTGGGTCTGCTGTCCTGAAACCGGTACTCCAATGAGCCACCCAAGATTGTGGTGCTGGGGACGCTACCCATCAGTAAGAATGAAGGTGAAATTGAACAACTTCACATTAAGAAGTTATGTACTTACCATAACGTTCCATGTGAGTTGTTGTTCTCGCCTTCATTATTACGACCCCCCTACCTACCCCCTTCCTATGTCTGGAAGTTCGAGAGGTACCATTGTGGTTTTGGTTTTCCTGAGGAGTTTCCTTTCACACTGGACTGTATGATTTGCTTGGAATCTGGGGTAGGTTTTACACTAGTTGGCAGCAAACAAGATCTGAGGAATGTAGTAGTGCATTGTGGGATAGGGCTTTGGCCTCAAGCTGTTTGAGACCTCGAGCTTTGCAAATTGGCCAACTCGGAGCAGATGATTGGCTCCAAACCATCAGTAATAATGAAGGCGAGAACAACTCGCATGGAATGTTATGGTAAGTACATAACTTCTTATTTTGGCCGTTCGACATTTTTGTGTCGAATAAAGGTGCTTCAACATTTTCAGATGTCGATAATCTGATGTTAGATGTCTTTTCCTTGAGAAGTCATTTCTCTTGAGGACAATGTTGTCTGCTGATGTCACAAGTAGTCTTTAAGCAGGTCAGTGTTACGGAGAATCGTCCATTACTTTTTGCATTCCCTGCCAACTCCAAGTACAACAACTTATTTTACTTTATATCTCCTTCCCATTCCCCTCTGTGGCAGAGGCCTAGGAATGCACTAGTCCAGAAGTGATTTCAGGGATTACATTACCATTTCACCTTTTCTCAATTTTCTCCAGAATGGGGAAGTCAGCAAGTCAAAAGTCATTCTCTTAGCTGCATTTTAGCCCCAACAAGTTTGCTCCCATCTGCTGTGGCCTTGCCTTCTCAAAAAAAGTGTCTTTCAGAATCCTACTATTTGAAGTTGTTCTTTCTCGCTGTTCATTCTTACAGATGGGTTCAGAGCTGATCCTCGGCTCCGAGTCGGCCTTCTACAAGCTCGAGGTCTTCAGACAGCTCGAGGCCAAGCCCTTGTTACCTCAGATCTAGTTTGCCACTGCAATAGATGAGAGGTTTTCTTGCACAGCTCGGGCCAGTATAGTATTTTTCTTATAAAATAACTTGCTAAATTTGTTATTTCTCATAGTAGTTAGAGATAGTTTTCATACTCTTTCATAGATATAACTTTTATAGCTTATTAGTAGGATATTTCTTCTCCCTTTGGCCTTCATTTTTATTATAGGCTTTTAATATTCCCTTTCCTCTTGGTTTGCCTTTATAATATTATATAGCTTTGTAGTTTAAATAAGTAGACAGTGTGTGAGTGATTTTGAATAGTCATAGTTAATTCACAGTTTAATTCTTATACAGCCCGTTTATTGTTTAGGGCATATTTCTCTAGCTTAACTTTACTAATTGTGTGTGTGTGTGTGTGTGTGTGTGTGTGTGTGTGTGTGTGTGTGTGTGTGTGTGTGTGTGTCTGTATTCTCTTTAAATGTACAGTACATTTTTTCTTGATACTGTATTGGTTATTGCTGACCAGGACAAAGACAAGCATCCTAAGTCAGGCTTTAAAAAGTGTCCAAAATGTGGACAAAAGATGTCTGTGACAGATAGTCCAGTTAATTGTGTGTATTGTCTTGGAGCCTTGCACTTGCAAGAAAGCTGTTCCATTTTCCATTCTTTTTCCTCCAGAGTTCTTCAAGAGACAAAGAAAACTCATAGAGAGAGGACTCCTAAAATCTTCATTTCAGGAAGCTTTGAGTGACCAGGATAAATCTAGCAAGTCTTCAAAGTCTTCTTCTTCTGAAGTGACAAAATAAAAAAAAAAAAATGTTGACGTCGGCTCCACAGCCCTAGCGAGCTGTCCTGTCTTTTCGGAGCCGGTCCCCAGTCCTGGAACTGGTATCAGAAGTATTAAAGTCTCCCATTCTCCAGTCAGTGCCTCCATCCATACATTCATCTCGGTCCTCGATCGAGCTATCCATTTTGGATATGGATCGTGTGGTGCAAAGTTGCTACAGGCACCGGCCTTTGCTAAATTTTTATTGGCTCCGACTCAAGTAGTTTTGGAGCCGAAGACTGTAATGCCATCGACTTCCTTTCCTCCTCTGAGCCATACCGGTCCTTCGGAGCCAGATGGGTGGGACCTGATGATTGTTGAGCCTTTGGAGCCGATGCCTGTTCAGTGCCATTGGTTCCTTTTACTCTGACTTCCTCGGCGCCTGTCGAGGAGTCTAGGAGCTTGACACTCTTCGGTCGGATCCGGGGAGGATAGTCGGACTGACCTGTCTGTTCCGACTTTGTTTCTCGGTGCCTCGGCTTGGATGAGTTCGGCTCCTACCTCTTCGGAGCCCACTGTTCTGGTGCCGAGGGGATTGGTGGTTTCTTAGGATCCAGCGGTCCCTTCTCATCAGAGCAGAGGTGCCTTTGAAGCCATGAGGAGAGTGATGTCGCTCAAGACATAGACAACTTCAGGCCCAACTACCTCCTCCTCAAAAGTGCCTGTCCACTTCTGCCTCACAGATCCTTTTGAAGTAAAGTGACCATGACCCACAGTAAGCCCCACTGGGTGGCCCATGCTCTTCCATGACCTCACCAGACGTTCCCACTGCTGAGGTTCCCAGGAAGAGAATTTGCAAGAGGAAGCACCTAGACCCCCCACAGGAGTCTCTCACGTCCGTCACCAACTTAGATGAATCAGAAGGGACCCCGCAGTCCCCCTCAGAAGATTTTCCATTTGCTGAGATATTAGAAATCCTTAGGCAGAGGGTCGTCTGGAAGTCCACCAACCCTACTGAAGATGAGTCTGTTCTTCTGAAGGCTTTCAGGTCTCAACCCTCCACCTCTTGGGGGTGTCCGCCCTTCGATGAATGGAGCTGTTCTCACGAAGGGCATGGGAGTCTCCGGACACCATGGAGCCTGTCCATAGGAGGCCCAGTAAATTTATTTCTGCCCCCCCATGAAAAATCTGTCCCCACCAAGGAGTGCCAGTTGATGCCATGGTGGTGGCGACAGCCACCAAAAAGGAGACGTCAGAAAATTCTTCCTCTATCCATCCTCCTAACAGAGACTCTAGGATCATGGATAGATATGGGAAGCGCACGTACAGTTCAGCGACTTTTGGCTTGTGTTCACTGAACTATCTCACATATTTTATGAGACTGCAAATAGACATCCTAAAAGAGCTTGGAGATGCCCTTCAGGGTACGGTAGCTGCCGGAGCTTCAGACAAAGTCGCCTCCCAGCTTGCTAACCTCAGTTCCATAGTGAACTCGTCCATGTGTCTTATTTCATATGCAGTTGATGGAACGAGTAGGGCAGCGGGTACAGGAATTGATCTCAGGAGGCACTCCTGTATGCGCTTGTATAAGTCATCCTTTGTCAACACCCCTTTTGATGGCTCGCCCCTTTTCGGGCCCAAAGTTAAAGAAACTTTGACCAGGTATGAGCAGGAAGGAAAGACTCTGCTGTCAGAGTCAGTTTTTCCACCCCTACTAAACCCTACCTGAAGGGTCAAAAGGGAGGAAAGATGTGGTTTCGAAAAGCCCAAGGAGCCTTTCTGGACACACGTGGCAAACCCCCCTCAAAGGGCAGAGGAGGGGGCAATAATGAAAGGTGCTGCGCTCACGACAGAGGGGGTCCACAAAACCAGGATGACAGAGACCAGTTCTTTGGGAAGCCCTATCAGCACTCCTGAAAGGAGGCCTGTCTGTCCTTCTCTGGAGTTGTTTATCTTTGTATCCAGATGCCTAGCTCAAAGTAACAAATGAGAACTGGGTACAAAGTATAGTTTCCAGAGGATATTTCATTCCTTTTGCCACTTCCTCTCCACTGACTACAAAAATCCCATACGTTCCACCCAGTTACAGGGAATAAGCAACAGTAGAGGTCCAAACGTTGCTAAGAAAAAGAGTCATCCAGCCAGTCCCAGCAGACCAAACAGGATCCGGAATTTAATCAAGATTCGTTTTAGTTCCAAAAAAGACAGGGGACTGGAAACCTGTTTTGGACCTCAGCAGACTAAACAGATGTGTCAAGAAAGAGAAGTTCCGGATGGTCACGCTTCGGTCGATACTTCCCTTCTTAGGGAAAGACAGTTGGATGTGCTCGATAGATCTACAGAATGCCTGCTACCATATAAAAATGGCCAGACCATCTAGGGATCATCTGCGCTTCCGGCTGGGAGCCAGTCATTACCGGTTTCGAGCCCTGCCCTGTGTTCAAATGTATGGCAGTGGTTATGGCTACCTGAGGGAGGCATTTTGGATTCCAGGTGTTTCTGCACTTAGACGATTGGTTCCTCACCGCCACCACCAGGCATCAGCTAATGCAAGCCAGGGACACCACTCTTACTCTTTGCAGTCTTCTGGGCATTACCATAAATTCAGAAAAATCTGCCTTGTCACCATCGCAACATATCTTTATCGGAGGAAAATTGGACACCACCACCACCACTCTAAAATGTCCTGCAGAAAGAGTTTTACTACTTCGCCAACAAGTGTAGAACATCATATCCAGAGACAAGGCTCCAGCATCAGAAGTGCTAAAGTTGTTAGGCATGATGGCAACTGCAATAATAGCGATACCATTGGGTCACATGCACATGAGGATTCTACAATGGCTTCTATTCACTCAATGGTCTTATCAAGAGCTCCCAGTGTCTCATCTCATAATTGTGGCGCAAACATGCAAAAAGGATCTTCAGTGATGGTTGACCTCTCTTCAAGTAACGATAGGTCATCCTTTTATCCTACCCTCACCAACGGCCACAGTGACCACGGATGCTTCCCTGATAGGGTGGGGGGGGGGGTGCATTTTCAGGGAAGAACAGCCCAAGGCACATGGACCGAACAAGAGTCATATCTGCATATCTATGTCCTGGAGATGAGAGCGATACTTTTGGCATTGCAGTACTTTCAGGACTCTCCCTCTGGGGACAATTGCAATTCAGACGGACAACATGTCAGTGGTCTGGTACTTGAACAAACAGGGAGGAACCAGGTCTTATCCCCTTTGTCACGAGGCCCTAAGAGTATGGCAGTGGGCTACATCCACCCAAACACTTTCTGATAGCAATGCATATCCCAGGGATATCCAACGTGATTGCAGACAAACTGAGTAGGGCAATTTTGTTGCCTCGCGCGTGGTCAATCAAAAAAGAGATAGCGGAGAAAATATTCCACAGGTGGGGCCAGCCTTGCTGTGACCTTTTTGCTTCCTACATGAACATAAAATGCAGAAGCTACTTTGCCCTGATTCCCCCTCTGGGAGATTCCCCAAGGGACGCAGTCGTACACGATTCACCTCCGGGTCCCCTCTATGCATTCCCACCAATTCCCTTGATACCCAAAGTATTACAGAAAGCAAAAGCTGTGGGAAGGACCATCATTCTAATAGTCCCTCATTGACCTTGTCAGATTTGGTTCCCCTTCCTTTGACTTCATCTATTAGAAGAGCCTTGGATTCTGGACCCAGTTCCAGACCTTCTGACACATTCGTTGGGGGCTCTTCATCCCTCTCTTCAGTCCCTAAAATTGACAGCTTGGCTACTCCAATTCCCAACATAGCCAGGTTCCATAACCTTTCAAACGAAACGCAGCATATTTTAATATCCTCTCATAAGTCCTCTACCAAGAAGTTATACCTCAGCAAATGGAGATTTTCTATATGGGCTTCTCAAAATAACATTTTTCCCTACAAAGCCCCCATTTCCTCTATATTAGAATTTTTGACTATGCTTTTCAATAAAGGAGCTATGGCAGCTACAGTTTGTGAGCAACTTGCTGCCACCTCTAATTTTCACCTTGGTTTTGAAGGATTGAACATGTCACACAAGCTATCCAAAGCCTTTCTCAAAGGGACCTTTCACCTCAGACCACCTGTGAAATCCCCTTATACCCCATGGAGCTTAAACTTTATGCTTTCACGCATTATTCTCCCACCTTTTGAGTCGGCTTCCTCATGTGATTTGAAATTTTTGTATTTAGTAGCCATTACGTCTGCCTGTAGAGTATGTGAGGTACAGGCCTTGTCCATAAAGCGAACAAACCCTTCATTTTTACCTAAAGTCTGTACTGAAGCTAACCTTAACCAAATCATAGATTTACCCGTGTTCTTCCCCAAACACACCAACAACTTAGAGTATATGCTGCACGAGCTTGATGTTCATAGACAGCTCAGATTTTACCTGGATAGAACAACTTTTTGTTTCCTTTTCAGATTCTAGGAAAGGTATGCCAGTGGCAAAAACAACACTTATCTAAATGGTTATCTGATTGCATCACCGTCACTTATTCAACTGCCAATTTACCTTTACAGCACAAGATTAAGGCTCATTCTACCAGAGCAGTGACCACATCATCTGCTTTTTCTGCTAGGCTTCCTATAGACAACATTTGTGCAGCAGACACTTGGTCAAGACCTCATATCTTTATCACTCGTTACAAAGTTGATAAGGCCTCCAGGGACGGGGCCTCTTTTGGTTCTACTGTCCTGAAAAACACACTCCCGTGAGCCACCCGAGAAAGATGGTGCTTGGGACACTACCCATCTGTAAGAATGAACGGCGAGATAGAACAACTTCACTTAAAGAAGTTATGTACTCACCATAATGTTCCATGTGAGTTGTTCATCTCGCCTTCATTCTTACCTCCCACCCCCTCCAGGGTTTTTCGAGGACCGAGATACTAGTTTTATCCTGGTTGCTCAGTCTTTTATGGGGTTTCTTTCCTAAAGAGTGATAGAATGGCACATGGTATTATTAAACACAGCAAACAAGATCTGAGGTAACTCAAGGTGCATCATGGGATAGAGGCTTGTCCTCGAGCTTTGTAGCAGGCCGACTCGGAGCCAAAGATCGGCTCCGAACCCATCTGTAAGAAAGAAGGTGAGATGAACAACTAACATGGAACGTTATGGTAAGTACATAACTTTTTTTTTTCAAATCTGTCTGGCAAGCTCCATTTGACTATGTATAGTTTTACCACTTCCTGTAATGGTCAGGAGCATAGAATATGCATCCAAGATTATACAGATTCTTACCTCAGCCAAGAGGCCTGATGTCAAGATGATGTACAAGAGCAAGTGGATAGGTTTTCTTGTTTCTGTTACTTCTGAGTGGCAAGATATTTTCATCAGCTTCAATATTAGCAGTTCTGGACTGTATTGCAAGGATTTGACTTTGCTCTTTGTTATTCTTCCTTTAAAGTTCATCTTTTGTCTATTTCTAATTTTCATAATGGGTTTCACAAATGGCTTCCCTTAAAGTGTGTAAAGCCTGTCTTTGAGGCACCTTTCCTGTTATGCCTTCTCTTAGTCACATTCTCCTGACTTGAAATTTAGACTTTGCTGGAGAGGTTAACTACAGTGTTTTTGAGCCCTCATCCAGAGACTAGTTACAGTATCTGTCTTGAAGACAGTTTTTTTCTGGCTGTGATTATTTCAACTAGAATTTCTGAAATTCAAGTCATCTGCATTGATTCCACTTACCTGACCTTCCAAAAGGTTAGAATAATCTTGACAGGCCCTATATTTATGCCCATGGTGACTATGGAACTGAGTTAGCCTGGTTATTAATATAACATCATTTCCCCCAAACTGCTGTAACAGAAGGGTATATGTTCTGTATTGTTTAGGTGTATGTAGTTGGGTGAAATTTTATCTTGACAGGATCAAATGAGTGAAAAAGGCCCTACAGTCGTCTGTGTCTTGTGCTGCTAATAGGGTGATATTCTAAGTTCATAGGTAAGTACTAGGCTATCTGCCCAAGGGCATTTATAAGCCTAGCCAGAATGTGCTGGCTTTCGCCACTCCCTTAGATTAGTTCCCTGTGCCTCTGTCCAGCAGAGCCATCAGTTCCTTGCGCCACTGTCCAGCAGAGCCATTAGTTCCCTGCGTCACTGTCCAGCAGAGCCAGTGCAGTGATCCCCGGGGTAAATTTTCTGTTTCCCATCCACCCATCAAGGTTTCTCTTGAAGAGTATTAGTGAGGGGCTCTGCCTGATGTATATTGGAATCCTGTTCCAAAGCAAGGGGGAGTCTCTGGGATAGGAATCTATCCCTCCAGCATGTCCTATTTATCGTTGTGGTGAGGTTTATATCTCTAGAGCGTGTGGCTCTCTGGGATTTGTTTTTTTTTTAGGTGGAGCATGTCCATCAATTCTGGGTTGGACATGGCCTTGTATGTCAGGCAGAGATCACCTCTGAGTAAGCGGTATGCTACTGAGTACAGCTGGAATTTCTTGAGTCGGGCTGCATAGGGCATCTGTTTGAGGCCAGTAATCCTCTTGGTGAGGTACTTTTGTGGCCTTTTTAGCTGTTGCAGGTGTCTTGTAAGGTACATCCCAAATGGGGCGTTGTAATCTATGATGAGGCTAATGAGTGATGAGTAGAGAGGCACAATAACCTCTTTTGTTCTAGATGCGAACCCTTTTGTGATTAGGGTGGGCCACATAGAAGGATTTTCTAACCACCTTGGCCATATGATTATCAAAGGAGAGATTACTATCTACTTGGGTCTCCAGATCCCTTATTACATTTTCTGTATTTAGGGGACTACCACCTATGTGGTAGTTCCCGGGTATATGAAGACACCTCTGTGAAGGTAGCAGATAGAATATTAAGTTTTGTTAAGGCAGACAGTGCAAGTCATTGATAACTACTTATACAAATTCAATGGGAACAGCTACTACTTTTCAAGCCTTTTTACATAATATATCCTTTGACAAACTCTGCGTGACTGGAAAGTGGGGTTTACTGCATACTTTCACAAGTTACTTTGAGCTAGATGTGATCTCCAAGTCAAAGTCTCCCTTCAGCACCACTGTATTACATGGAATGTTTTCACAGGACTACACAAAGTCGACCAGGAGACTCAGTCCTACAGGTTTGAAGAGGATAGACTGGTTCATCTTGAATATAAAAGTTTTACTTAACGTAACCAAGATCAGGATGGTCCTAGTCCATCCATTTCAACAACCCTCTTTCTTCACCCCCAGCCTGGCAGCCAAGAAACCTACAGGGTACTGTTTAAGGTTAATTTTCTCTCATATGGTTGTTCATAGGAGGTTACTAGGCTAACAGCCCCAGGGCCCTTACAAGCCTAGCCAAGTTCAACCTATGTTCCCAAGGGAGATGTGGTTCAAACAGACACTAAAATCAGTACCTGTTACCCCTGTCGAAGAGGGATACAGGTGGAACCCCCAGGATGAATTTCCGTTTATCCATCCACTTGTCCAAATTGCACTTAAATAGGGCCAATGAGGGACTTTGTTTAATTTGAATAGGAAGCTTGTTACAAAGGTGGGGCAACCTCTGTGAGATAAATTTGTCTCTCAAGCAAGTTCTGTTGATGTCACATACCAAGTTAAGGTCTTTTGAGCGAGTGACCTGTGTGCCATTTAATTTGTGAATATGCAGCATTTCCATCAAAGCTGGGTCAGAGATAGCTCTATATGCAAGACTAAGGTCGCCTCTGAGCAGTCTGGATGACACAGAGTAAGGTGACATTGATTTCAGTTTGTCCGCATAAGACAGATCTTGAAGACCCTGAATTTTTTTTTGTAAGGAGCCTTTGTTGTCCTCTAATTGCTGCAGGTGTTTGGAAAGGAACATACCAAAGGGAAAGTTGTACTCTGTTACTGGCCTGATGAGAAAGAGTACAGAGGGTTATAACATCTTTTTTTCTGGAGGCAATGCCTTTACTTATGAGATGAGCAAGATAAAATGCCCTTCTTACCACTGTGGAGACAGTGATCGTAGTTAAGGTTGCTGTCAACCTGTGTGCCCAGATCTCTCACCACTGACTGTGTGGTAGTTTGCAGGAACATCACCCTTGCTGAAGGAAATGATAATGCATTGTCTTTGCATTAAGTTTAAGACCATGACTTTGGCACCAGTCATTAGTCTGCGTAAGACCTTCTTGCAGGATGCTGACATCAGTGGGAGTTTTAATGACTGCTCCCAGTTTGCAGTCATCAGCAAACTTTGTCAGCCACAATCCTTTAGTTTTAACCTGTACTTTGGAGAAGTAGATTCCAAACAGTAGGGGTCCCAGAACCGATCCCTGTGGAACACCACTGGTTTTGGATCTGCTGGAGGAGGTGGAGTCCCCTGTTTTGACCGTGTGAGTTCCATCAGTGAGCCAGTTTGCAACCCACGTGACAGTATATGGGTTGATACCCAGCTGGGTGAGTTTATCAATGGTGTCTGAGTGGGGGATTGTGTCAAAGGCCTTGTCTAAGTCTATATAGGCCCTATGCACAGATTTGCCCTCATCTAGGGCTTTGGTGACTGTCTCAAAGAAGTCCACCAAGTTTAACAAGCATGATCTCCCCCCTGACAAAGCCAAACTGGATAGGGTCAACCATTTGGAGATTTCCTATATCTTTGTTAATAAGGTCCATGATGATTCATTCCATGGTCTTACGGTTAAGGCTGGTCAGGCTAATGGGTCTATAGTTCCTGGGACTGATGGATGCACCTGCTTTTTGTGCATAGGGATGACTGCAGCCGTTTTCCATTCCACTGGGATGAAGCCAGTGCTTAGGCTGTGATTGTAAAGCATGCTCAGTGGTGGTGCTAATTCCTGCCTTAACCCATGTAGAACATAGCCCAGGATGTTGTTTGTTCCCATAGAGGTTGTGTTGTGTTTTTGGCCTTGGAGAGGACATTTAAGACCTGCTCCTCAGAGATACTAGGCAAGGGGACAGGTGTTTGGGATGCTTTGGGGGTATATGTGGCAGGGACAGGGTATTGAAGTTTTCACTGAACCTGTCAGCCAGCAGGTTTGCCATATCCACAGGTTCTCTATATATGTAGTACCATTAACTATGAGTTCAGCACAAATCTGAGCCTTCCCTTTGATGTTATGGATGTAACTAAAGAATGCCTTGTGGTTATCCTTAATTAGGGAAGCTAATATGGATTCATAGTTATCTTTGGAGGACTTCACTAGGACTCTTATTTGCTTGTTTAAGTTGGAGTGTTTTCAGTTTTGAAACCATTCCTTCCTGCTCTTAGACAGCAGTTTTTTTCTCCTATTTTATAGCCTATTAATGGCAGTTGTCCACCAGGCAGTTTTGTTTTTCCTTTAAGGTCTTGCTTTGGTTCTATCGGGTATGACAGAGTTAATGCAGTTGTACAAGTGCTTGTATAAAGCATTGGTGTATAACTCAGCATAGGTGTCTGTTCCATCAGTGAGGGAGGGGCAAAGAAGCTATTTATACCATCACGTAAGAGGTTGTAATTGGCCGTGGAGAAGTTTTTTTATCTAGTTGTTGGGGGGGGGGGTCTTGTGGTATAGTTACTGCTAGTTAGATTGATTTGTGGTCAGATCTCACCAGGGATGGCCACACACTGGGGGCGTTGCAGTAGTTTCCCATGTTGGTGAGCACCAACCAAGTCCAGGATATTTGAACCCCTTGTGGGTGTCTCAACTAGTTGGTCCAGGGCATTGGAGTTAACGAAGTCCAGGAACCTTAGGGCAAGTGAGTTAGAACACACACAGTTTACCCAGTCTATGGACTGGTAATTAATATCACCTAAATCCAGGGTGTTTGGTTGTATCTTGATTGACTCAAGTAGATCCAAGTAGGCTGAAGTGGATGTCCTGATTCATGGAGGGGGTCTTGCATCTGGCAGTGAACTGAAGAGGGGTCTTACCCACAAGTCAATTGCACCTGAAGTAATTTAAGGGAATCGTGCTGTTTAACCAATCTAGAGGTGTATTTATATTTAATGAATATTGATACGCCACCTCCTTTAGTTCTCATGCCTTCACCTTGTGGTCTGAACGTGTGGAAGGAAATGTAACCTGGTACAGGTGTGGTGCTCTCTGCAGCCTTAATCCAGGTATCAGGCACAAATGTCAGCATCTTCCAGGGTGAGGACTGCTTCCAGTGAGTGCAGTTTCTGGTTTAGACTCCTAGCATTTAGCAGCATAACCTTGTTGTATTTAGAGGGTATTTTTATGTCAGGAATTTTGTTCTTGTGACATTACCTAAAAAAGGCACTGTGGGGATGGCAAGAGCCTTAGCCAGTAGCCGAAATCCCAGGGGTGACAGATGAAGACCATCTCTGGCAAAGCATCGAGGTCTGTCAGCCATGTCATCCCAGGCTAACGGGTACTGGATCCCCTTTGAATGACACCAGAAACTAAGCCAATTGTTGAAGTCACTCACTTTTTATTTGTATTGAGGTATCATCCTAGACAAAGATAAAATGATGCTTAAGATTAGAGACATGGCTGCCTGAGACACATAATCCGAGAGCTCAGTCATGTCTCTCTTCATGTAGTTCAGTAAGGTATATCTCAAGTCATTCACACCAGCATGGACTGTGACAGAGTCATAGCAGTGCCTGTTGTTGAGAGACTTGAGTGCTCGTGTGATGTGGTGGATCCTGACACCTGACAGACAGTTGACTGTGACCGTTTCCTTATCCATCCTGGTGAGAGGGACATCTGTGTGTTTCGCAACTGAGTTGCCTGTGGTTAAGATGTTTGTTTTTGTGTTATGCCTTAGGGGCTTGACTGGTGAGACACTGGTGTGTGATATATTGTGTGTACTGTGTTCTACAGGGGATGTGTCATGTGAAGCGTGCTTCTGTTTGTGAGGTCTCTGATGTTTAGGTAAGCTTCGTGGAAGGATCTCCGCATATGTAGGTTTGGTACGTGCAGGAGGTGAGGTGTGCATGCTGACAACCTGCTCAGTTTCAGATGGACTGACTGGTGAGCAAGAGAGCCTGGATTCTAGGTTCTTGATATAGATGCATGTCTCGCATAATGAATTTGTTGTGGACCAGAAGAAGTGGGTTGTCAGTGCACATGAGGCAATTAATACATTGCCTCAGGATGCCCATGTCGACCAGGCTGGCTGGAGAAACTGTTGGAAATTGTCCGTCCATAATGCTAGGTAAGCTGATGTGGTCAGAAAACAGGGATATAGGACAGGAGAAGTGGATAAAAAAATATGAAGGGCTAGTGGGTAGGATCTGTGTTGGTACTTCAGGGGCTTTGCGGAATGTATCACCTGTCAGTGAGGGGCAGTTACGAGAACTCACTGATGGAGCGCCAGCAGAGTACTAAGGGAAAATTTGCTGGCAAAAGTGTTTGTGTCTGTAACCACCAACGGTGCCCACTGCTGCGCGGCAGTGAGCGATGCATAAACGCAGTGCTTTGTAGCAAATGTGCACAAACTGATCTAAACAAATTAATCAGTAGAAAAGCTCAAAACTGAGCCCTGTTGGAGCAACTTTCAATCAGATGAGTTCTAACTGCACACTCCTACCACTAGGTTGCAGGAGAACCCCCTCCAAAAAAAAAAGATGGCCTGGTTTAGTACTCTAGTTATACAGAGTTAGATTTAGCAGGTCTCAATCTAATCTATGCTACAGCAAACAAAGTGCAAAAATTTCAAAACAGCAAAAAAAAACAGTTCAAATAAGCAGTGATATGGTAACAATGCACTTTAAAAGAGCAATATGCAGTGAAAAATTCTACTCAAGTATGATAACAGTGAGCTTGCTCTTGAGCAGCATTTTTAGATCTGGATAACAGGGATGTCTGTGAAACATTGTGGGTAAGAGGAAGCAATGGAGCCAGAAAAAGTTTTTATGCGCTGAGCTGACTTATGTCTCCATATTTGAGGGCCTTCAGGATGAAGAAGATGGATTCTGGTCATCTTAATCAGTTGCTGTGGATGGGTACCTAAATTTTGTTTCAGTCACTACTTTCAGTTAAGCTTCCTTTGCAGTACTTCAGAGCTCAGCTTATTGAACTCTGCTTTTGTGTCATCTCCCAGTTCCAGCTGTTCTGATAGTTTATGCTTCAGATATAACCTGTCCACAAGACCAATTAAGGAGGGTCTTCATTCTTCAGTGTAATGTATACGTTATTAATAAATCAGTTAATCTGAGAGGATCCTCCCTTCTACTCTGTCTGGGTCTCCACTCTTGGAGCTTCTTATTTTGTTAGATGTGCATGTCTCATCTTATATATTACTTTATCTTTATTGTAGTTCAGGTGTAAATTGCTATTATTTTTTTGATTTGTAAGTCAGTGCTTAGAAGTGTTTTCAGAGTAAGCTGTTGGGAGCAATGCTTTTTATGTTGTTGATTCATTACATCTCACTGTACATCACCACAGTCATGCAGCTATTTCTAGGTGTGGGCTTCTCTGAAAACAGATGTCAAATTGTGATTGTGATTGCTTAAAAGGATGAAATGTACTACTGAACTTATCAAGGAGGGTCCCCTTGTAGGATTACTGAATGTATCTGTTTCTCCATTAAGCCCGGCTGTCTGTTCATGTCAGGCTCTGAAGTTAGTGTTTTGAATCTTCATAATTCTGACTTTTCCACTGATAATTTATGGTGAAACAGAAATCTTACTTATCAAAATGGATGAGATTCTTCTTTTGGTATCAGTGTATTTTTTTGCTCTATAAAATTGCCAGTGGTCTTGGATTACTTCTGTCATCTTTATCTGCTTGTCTTCTGTATGATCCATGCACTTCTCTTTTGTTACATCCATCCATTCATTCATTCAGTCATAGGTTCATAGGTTGGTACTAGGCTATCAACCCTAAGGCCTATGCAAGCCTAGCCATAACAATTCCCTGAAAATGTTTTCCCACAATATTTACTTCTCTGGGCCCCTGTCTAGCAGGGCGACTGACATGATCCCTGGGGTGAATTTCCCATCTCCCATCCAATCATCAAGGTTCCTTTTGAAGAGGGCCAATGAGGCGCTCTGCTTGACATGTACAGGCAAGTCTATTCCAGAGTATGGGGAGTCTCTGGGTCAGGCACCTATCCCTCCAGCATGTTTTGTTCATTGTGATAAGGTTTAGATCCCTGGAGCGTGTGGCTCTGAGGGATTGGGACTTCTTTAAGTGGAGCATGTCCAACAGGAAGAAATAACAAAAAAAGCAAGGCATCCAACAGTAAAGCGGGACACGAAAAATGATTCACTGTTTTATTATAAAATGAAGCGCTTTCAACAAAAAGCACTTCATTTTATAATAAAACAGTGAATTATTTTTCGTGTCCCGTTTTACTGTTGGATACCTTGCTTTTTTTATGTTGATCGTGTTTCACTGTTACAGTCATTACACTTGAGGTTATCTGCTGGCAGGCTACCCGCAGTCGGCCCGAATTCCAAAGTCTTGGTCCAGTGTCGGTTGCTGTCGCCTCTTCCCTGACGTCAGTGTGCCAGGGGTATAAAAGATGCAACCAACGCCATTTTCTTCCGTCTTTCTTGCCGCGCGGTGCCTGAAGCAAAAACAGTTCGCAAGTGCCGGTCGGCTGACTCCTGAGATTTTCGAAATTGAGTTTCAGAACCGAAGTCTTCAATAAAGCTAAGCACCCCGTTGGGGAAACTTTTTCTTGCTCCAGACCGATGTCAGTAAAAGTTAATAATTGTATTTCTTGTGGGAAGCAAATACCTCATAAGGACTTTCAGTCTTACTGTATTCCTTGCCTAGGCCCTGACCACGACGTTACTAGTTGTCGGTTTTGTGCTAGATTCAACAAACGCACTATTAAACATCGGTTTGATTTTGCTTTACATTATTTTGGCCGAAGGTTTAATTACATAATGCCGTCGGAACAACCGACCGGAATTTATAAAAACCGCAAAGACAAAAAAAAGGACAGGCATCCGAAGTCCAAAACCGATGATGAAGCCTCTTCTAGGCCAGTCGCCGGTTCTCAGTGAGGCGCTTTTGCAGCCCATGACACCTGCTACCTCAGAACCACAGGCCCTACACGACAGCCATGTCGAGACACCAAGGCCTGTGGAAACTCAAGGTATTGGACCTACGGAAACTATTCCCTCAGATGGGTCTGGAGCCGCTGAGCAGGCATCGGCTTCTGAGGATGTTTTCAGACCTTCACAGCTTACAGTTAAGCCCACTACAGCAGCCAAAGCAAAGTTAAAAGCACCATTAAAGACAAACATCATTCTACTGAACAGTCATCCATGCCAAAGAAACAGACACTTAAAATGGCCGAAGACCTAGTTACTTTAATCAGACGTTCCCATCCCCCTCCTGACAAAATGCCTAGGCAAGACACTGATTATGATTCCTCTGACCAGGTTTCTATTTCCTCTGATTCTTCTTCTGACCAGGGATACTCTCCCCCTCCCTATGAGGACTCTGATGCAGAAGAGTCTATACCTTCAGCCTCTCCACCTGAGGATTATTCTTTTGGGGAAACCCTGCACACCATGAGGGAGCATTTCCATTGGGAGAGCCAGGATTATTCAGAATCCAAGAAAAGGCTCAGAGACTTCCTTTTATTGCCCCAGCACAGGCCCCTGGCTATTCCCCCTGTGCTTGATATTGTTGATGATGATTTTTCTGAATCCAGTCTGACTCCTGATTCCTTACCCCCTGCACCAGTCAAGCCTGACAGGTACTACAGGGTCCCTGACTCTCATAAATGTCTTTACAAAAACCCTGCTGCAGATCCAGAAACAATTTCTCAGGGTCCTAAAGGGGTTAAGGCTTCCACTGCTAAAAATCCTGTCCCCTCGGATAGAGATTCCAGAGCTCTGGACAGATGGGGGAAAAAAGTTTACACTTCTGCTACTTTAGCTGTAAGGGCTTTAAATTCCCAGTTTCACATGCTTAAATATCAACAGTATCTCATGTCATTGTTAAAGCAGAAAATGGTTTCAATCTCAAAGTCCTGACAGTAAGGAATTGCAGGATTTATTGCATGCAACTGAACAAGTGGGAAAGTATACTTTACAATGTGGTTTTGATTCATTAGAGGCTTCTTGTAGAGCCGCAGTTACAGGCTCTGTTATTCGAAGGCATGTTTGGTTGAAAGAACAAAGTTTACCTGACCATGTTAAAGTTAAATTATTGAATGCTCCACTACAGCATGATACTTTGGTGTTAAGGCAGAAGAGGTGTTAAAGAAAATGAAGGGTAAAGCAAAATCAATGCAGACAGTGAAGGATTTCTTACAGGTTCAACCACCCAGGTTTAGCAGAAACTGGCCTTCAAAAAATTGGTCCTTTCCAGTGTCAGACAGGCCACAAAGAGGCAGATACAGACGCCCAAGAGGCAGATCTCAGCCCCAAGGCTCCTACAAACCTAAACAATGGGGTGCTTCAGCCCCCGAGGGAGGGGAAGACAAATCACAACCTTATAGGAAACAGTCCCAATGACTTCCCTCTACAGATGCCAAGCACTTACCTTTTGGCAGCACCCCTAGGGGGGAAAGCTATCACTTTTCTCAAAAAATTGGCACATAATCACCCAGGACAAATGGGTACTGAATATTGTTTCTCAAGGTTACAGGTTCCACTTTCACATGCTTCCAAAATCAAAAGGTATACCAGACCTGCCAAAGAACCAATGGGCAGAGGCGCAAAAACAAATTGCTGCTCTCATGGACATGGGAGCTATTCAAAGAGTACCACAGCAAGAACAGGGGCAAGGGTTTTACTCAAGACTTTTCTTAGTACCCAGAAAGAACAAAGCCTGGAGACCAATAGTGGACCTGTCAATCCTAAATACTTTCCTGGATGTTCCAAAATTCAAAATGTTAACACTACAGCAGCTTCTTTTTATGCTGGGCAAGAAGGCTTGGCTAGATACTTTGGACCTCAAGGAGGCATACCTGCATGTCCCAATCAGACAAACTTGCAGAAGATACCTCAGATTCATAGCAGGCTCAATGCATTACCAATTCTCTGTACTGCCCTTTGGCTTATCTACTGCGCCCAGGGTCTTCACAAAATGCCTGGCACCAGTAATTGCATTTTGCAGACTAAAAGGAATTCAAATATATCCCTACTTGGACGACTGTCTTATTCAAACAGAGAGCAAGGACATTCTACTAAAGCATCTGGCGTTTGTAAAAAGATTACTAATTTGCCTAGGGTACACAGTAAACGAAAATAAATCAAAACTAGTGCCCTCTCAAGAGATAATATTCCTGGGTGCAAGCTTAAATACAACTGCCCAGATGGCTTATCTCACGCCAGACAAACAAAGGCAACTGACTCAATACTTTCAACTGATGGCAACAAAGACCCAGCTCCCTGCAAGAAAAATTCTGCAGGCCCTGGGCTTCATGGCATCCTGCATTCTACTAATTCCATATGCAAGACTGCATATGGGGAAACTACAGTGGTACCTAAAAAGTGTTTGGACTCAACATTGTCAGAGCCTGGAAACAATCATAACTTTAATTCCTTGCCTACAACAGGAGTTTTGATGGTGGTCCCAGGCCTGTCACCACAACAAGGGGCAGCCTTTCGCCTTACCCACAGCCAGGCAGACCATAACAACGGATGCATCGGATTATGCCTGGGGGGCACATATGGCAGAGAAATGTATTCAGGGCACGTGGCCCAAGGAACAAATGCATCTCCACATCAATCAGAAAGAGATGCTAGCAGTACAGAATGCCCTGACAGCTTTCAAGGACCTACTACATCCAGGACAACTACTAATAAAGATGGACAATACCACAGTTATGTGGTACATAAACAAGCAAGGGGGCACACATTCCTACCCCCTATGCAGGCAAGCCATGACCTTGTGGAACATAGCACTAACCTATCAGGTACATCTGCAGGCACAATTCCTGCCAGGAACAAAAAATACACTGGCAGACAAACTAAGCAGAAATCTAATGGACCCTCACGAATGGAAACTAAATCCACAGGTGTTCAGTATGATAACAAGGAAATGGGGATGCCCAGACATAGATCTTTTTGCCTCCCCTCACAATTGCCAACTACAGAAATTCTGCACAAGAACTTATCACCCTCAAGCATGGAAAGTGGATGCTCTATCATTCAGCTGGAAAGCTCAGACAGTCTATGCCTTCCCACCAATGCCTCTTCTTACCAAGGTGCTCCTAAAAGTCAGACAAGAAAGGCCAAAAATGATCCTGATTGCCCCAGACTGGCCACGCCAGCACTGGTACCCAATCCTAAAAAACTTGTCTCGGGGCTCAGCTTGGCCTGTACCTCAAATTCCTCATCTTCTGACTCAACAAAACAATCAGATTCTGCACAGTCACCTCAGAACCTTAAATTTGGCAGCATGGCAAATAATGTAGCCACTCAGACTGCACCTCTCTCTAAAACCGTTATGGATGTCATTTTAGAAGCCAGGAGGCCCAGCACTAGGAAATCTTATGCAGAAAAATGGAAGAGATTCTGTGCTTGGAACCAGTTACAAGGGCTCGACCCACTTGTTCCAAATATACCTCAGATTTTACAATACCTGACTGAGATGCTGGACAAAGGCCTTTCTTTCTCATCAATTAAAATCCATGCCTCTGCCATTTCAGCTCATTACAATACGGATCCTCCTATTTTTTCACATCCTTTACTAAGACAGTACCTCAGAGGGGCAAAAAACATAAGACCCCCAAGGAGAGCACCAGTGCCAACTTGGAATCTCAATTTTGTTTTAGAAAAACTCACACTGCCTCCTTTTGAACCAGCCAGCACAGCTGATATAAAATTCTTATCATGGAAAACTGCTCTGCTCCTAGCAATAACTTCAGCAAGAAGAGTATCAGAGCTACAGGCATTAATGGTTGTGGAACCTTTCATCATTTTTCACCAGGACAGGGTTTCTCTCAGGACAAACCCAACATTCATGCCAAAAGTAGTTTCCAATGTGGCCTTGAACCAAACCATTCATTTACTAACCTTCTACCCAAATCCCCAGAATAAAGGGGAGAGACTTCTGCACGTTTTGGATATACACAGACAGCTACGATTCTACTTGGACAAAACAAAAACCTTCAGAAAAACTGAGCAACTCTTTGTAGCCTATGCTGCAGGATCACAAGGAAAACCTATCACAAAGCAGAAAATTTCAAAATGGATAGGACACTGCATCCTCTTCTGTTATGCTCAACATGGCAAATCAGTGCCTAAGGTCATTAGGCCACATTCTACCAGAGCAACAGCCACTTCAGCAGCCTTTCTCAGAGGAGTACCAACCAAAAACATTTTAGAAGCTGCAACCTGGAGCTCAGTGCACACTTTCACCAAACACTAACACTTGCTTCTCTACTCTAAATCCAGAGCAGGCTTTGCCACTGCAGTCCTGTAGGGCCTGGTAGCCTCTCCAAATCCAATCTAGACCCAGCCGCCCAACCTCAGCTTTGGGATTCTACCCATGTGTAATGACTGCAACAGTGAAACACGATGAACATAGTACAGTTGTGTACCTACCATAAATGTAGATGTTCGAGTGTATTCACTGTTGCAGTCCAGGTTACCCACCCACCATCCCCCTTTACTTTGCTGGGACTTCTCTGTACTTCTCATCTCTATACAACCTATGTGGTGTATTTGCTTGTAGATGAAGGAAATGTTTATTTTAGTACATGCATGCTTTTTGGCATAATTTTATTTTTCCAGCCTTCCTATCTGGGGGCACCTGACATCTGGGGCAAGAAAAACTGAAATGGCGTTGGTTGCATCTTTTATACCCCTGGCACACTGATGTCAGGGAAGAGGCGACAGCAACCAACGCTGGACCAAGACTTTGGAACTCGGGCCGACTGCGGGTAGCCTGCCGGCGGATAACCCCAAGTGTAATGTCTGCAACAGTGAATACACTCGAACATTTACATTTATGGTAGGTACACAACTGTACTTTATTTCTTCCAGTTTGTCGAGTATCTTGTTTGTTCAGTTGTGAGCATGTCCAACAGCTCAGGGTTTGACATGGCCTTGTATGTTAAGCAGAGATCGCCTCTGTGTAGACGATATGCCACAGAGTATAGCTGGAGTTTTTTTTTTTTAGACGGTCAGCATATGGCATCTGCTTTAAGCCTGTGATTCTTTTAGTGAGGTATTTCTGTGGCCTTTCCAGCTGTTGCAGATGTCTTGTGAGGTACATACCAAATGGGGCATTATACTCTATAATGGGTCTAATGAGGGATGAGTACAGTGGGACAATGACCTCCTTTTTTCTGGGTGAAAAGCCCTTAGTGATGAGGTGTGCCACGTAGAAGGATTTCCTGACTGTTGTGGCGATGTGGTTATCGAAAGTGAGACCACTGTCCACTTGTGTCCCTATGTTTCTCATCACACTTTCGATGTTTAGTGACCTGCCACCTATGTGGTAGTTCATGGGTACATGTTTTTTTCCAAAGGGGATAACTATACATTTCTTGGCATTAAGCTTGAGCCCATGGCTCTGGTGCCAGGCATCTGTTTCTGTAAGGCCCTTTTGTAGAATATCCACATCATTTGGGGATTCAATAATGGCCCCCAGTTTGCAGTCATCTGCAAACTTTGTTAGCCAGAGTCCCTTAGTGTTGGCCTGTACTTCAGAGAAGTAGATGCCAAACAAGAGTGGTCCCAGGACTGAACCCTGAGGTACTCCACTTGTCACTTGTCTGGAGCTGGATTTGGAGTTGGCTACTTTTACAGTCTGGGTTCTGTCAATAAGCCAGTTGGCAACCCATCGAGTGACATAGGGATTTATGCCCAGCTTAGTAAGTTTATCTATGATTCCAGAGTGGGGGATGGTGTCGAAGGCCTTGGCAAGGTCCAGATAGGCTGTGTGGACTGCCTTACCCTCGTCCACAGCTCAGGAGACACTAGTTAAGTGTTTGGTTTGTTAACAGGGTGAACCCTACTGGACATAGTTTATTTTCAGACGGTAATAGAGGGGCAGAAGCCACCAAACAAGATCATTTACATGAGACATGGTGCAAAATATGGAAGACAAGTGCATGTAATCAGGCTACATTTCAAAAGTAGTTGGAGTCATTCTCTGAGAATAGACTGCAAAAAACATTCATTTTACTGTATAGTTGCAGAGCAGAAATGTATATTTAAAACTGAACTGAAAAAAAAGCAGCAGTATGGTACAGTATATTTTGTTGTATTAGTGTATCTAGGGGTACATTGATAAACACTCAGTTATAACAGTTCTGTATTGCCAAATGGTCATTTAAATGTAAATATACATTGTACAATTATTAAGAATAGATGTGATACTGTTTACACTGTATCACCAAGAAATGACTTCAGTCCTTAGGATATTTACTTTGTGTACATATAAGACTTTAGTGAATGAGAATGTGGAGAGGAGGAAAAAGGATGGCTTGAGGGGGGTGTTAACAGTTAGTGGTATTTATTTCCAGTGTGGTAACTGGGTAAGTGAACGAGACCCCTTTTCAGCCATGATCTAGGCCAGGGACACGGTGGTAATATACAAAACGAGAATACAACAAATAGCTTGTATTACTTAATATACACACTGACAGTCATTTTTACAGTTTGTACATTTTCACATTATATGCAGTTAGGATTAGATTTTGTACACACAGAAAGCTGGGTGCTAAGATATAACAATGCAAGTCCTTGATTTGACTTGGGTTTGAGATGTCAAGATTAGCCTTTCTCCTGAAATAGTCTGTTAGCAGATGCTCTTTTAGTTTGGGTTTGAATATTTCTGGTACGTTTTGGTATGTCACGTCTCCTGATAGTTTATATTAAATTGCAGGGCCCATCTTTGAGAAAACTCTTCCCTTCTGGAGGCTTTGAATCAGGGTCTGATAATGATTAGGGCATCTTCCTGACTCTCAGTGCATAGCTGTGACATTTACTTGTAAATTTAATTGGGGGGGGCAATCTCCCATTTTTAGAACTTATCGATTTGTGACTTAACTAGCAGGGCTGATGTTTCTGTGACAGGCAGCTAGCTGACAGTGTTGAGTATGTGAATCTGCAAGCAGGACAAATATACATATTATATTTACAGTTTGTATTTTTGTGTGTATTGGTGCTCAAGTGCAGTGTTAATTGCAGGAGACCATACTCTTGTCTTAGGTTTAAAAGCATTCCTGGCTATAGACTTGTTATTGAGGGATGAGCAGGTGTCGCATAACATTTGTCAGAAAAAATAGTGTAATGGGTATAGACACTGGAGGGAGGGTTAACTGATATGGTGTTTGAGAAGGCAGGTTGGATGGGAAAAAAACAGCTAGTTATGTAAGGTTGTGAAAGAAACAGTGGTTTGGGAGAAATGAGGCTAGAGGGAGTTAGGGGAATAGAAAATGTTTGTCAGTATGTTAAAGCTGCTTTTTAGAGTATTCTTTTTAAGGAAGATGTCCATGGAATCTGCAGTTCTTTAGTGGATTTATAAAACTCCCTTTAGAGTAGGTTATTTGGTTCTTCAAAGATACCTGCGTTAGAAAACAGCTTTGTTGACCAGAGAGTCTCTGAACTTCAAGGACTTTTTCTAAATAGTTTAGGCTTTCATTTTCAAGTGATACCTTTCTGCCTAAGGTTTTGTCAATCTAATAAAAAAATATTTTGTTCTCTTGCCATCCACACTGTCTTTATGAGGCAGTTGTGTACTTTGACTCTCTCTACTGCTGTGGGCTTGCATGTCTAGAATAAAGCTGTGTGAGAATTCTGACCATTTCCTATTGCATAAAGTGGAATGTATATAGGAGTTTCTATGTAATTGGCTTTAAACCTTTTTGTAACAATGTAAACAATCCACTTACATACAGGTTAAAACTTATTTTATTAAGTTTCCTTCTAGTTTATTGGCTTTCTCATCGGATTCTTCCATCCACATTTCTAACATTATAAGCTGGATTCCCATTCTAGGGGTAGAAAATTTTTGATGACACATTAGTTCAGAGTATGAAAGCAGATGTTTCTAGGATTCATTGCATAGGAATCTACCCAAAGGTGGTAAAAGGAAGTAAAGAAATGCTATATTACATTTGTGTAAGGTACCCTTTATAAAGTTGAAGGTTAATTTCTTGTATATTTTCAGTAATAGGAACCCCTGTCCTTCCCCTTTGCTTGTGGACTTTGTCTAGTTGTCTGTGGAGGTAAATTAAGAAGTTGCAGTAGAGCTACTGTTAAAGTTAAGATATGCATTCAGAATCCAGTACTGCATAAAATGAGAGAGAGTTTTGCAGATATTCCAGTGATACTGACTGGAAGTGGTGTGCTTGACACTTAAAATAAAGGATCGAGTGTATTGACCATTGCAGATTTGACCATCTTGGCTGATATATTTTGAGGTGTTTTAGCTTCTTGGGTAGTATGTAGGGAAGAATGGTGAGAATTTCTTTTGGAAGCACTGTGGAAAATGAGGCGTTCACTGGGTTCCTTTCTTGTACACCAGCCAGCTGGGATTTCATATGAACATTATTTGCTGAACTATGGTGCCTTATACTGTAAGAATTTGTCTTAGTTTAGTCCTGCCTTATACTGCAAGAATTTATATCTTAGATGAGTTCTTGTAGCTAAAGATTTTTAGGCAAGTACAGGGGCAAAAAGTGATCCCTCGTCATTCTAATTGTTTATAGTACTGACATCCTTTTCTGAGCACATTCATTACTTGCTGAGATAGTGCTGATTTCTAGTTTTCTTTAAAATAAGGTTTTATACACACTGAAGTATGTTTTACATGTCTTGTTGTTTTATGTATGTAATATGCACATTTCTTTTGTTTCAGGAAGTAACATGCTCCTCCGATGCAGCCACCACTGGAACCCCTGCGAGCCAGCATACTGCAGTACCGTGTGATGGAACTGTTCATCTGCAGACAGGAGGTGGATATTTTGGCCTAACCTTTACTTGTCCTAGTCTCAAAAATCCTATTAGCAAGAAATCCTGCACTCGCAAATTAAAAAGCTGGGCATACAAGCTACGGCACTCAACCAGCTTTTTCCAGAGATCAAGAGTTCAGCAAGGTAGTATGCTCAGTGGTAGGGATGTAGGCTAGGAAATTTCATTTTAGTACTGATTTTTATCCATACCTTTGTTTTATCACTCCACATAAACATTATTACACCTCTCTCCATTGTTGTGGCAGTTTTTTCCTACACATTTAACCTTTCAGGAGATATGGTCATCCCCTGCCCATCCCCTTTCATGGTGTGTTTTTTTTTCTTTACTTTCTATTGATAAGGATAGATTGGAAATGTGATATTTGTAATATGATCCAGTTTCAGCTAAATTAGCTGTGGAAACTCACAGCAGCTAATATATGCGTTTCCCCATTTGTTAGGATTTCTAGAATTTTTTTTGTATTCCTAGGTTCTGATTTCATAGCATATTGAGTCTGACTTTCCATTTTTATGGAACATTTAGTAATAAATGGATTGTTTTGGGTGAGTAGCTAACTTTTAAAATAAATTCAAGGTAAAAATCCTCTTCTTTGGGGCAGTTTCTTGAGTAACTATTCTAAAGCTATTTCTGCAGCATAAACACAACTCATAACCATAGAAGATGGTCAGTTTGGTGGTTGGGACTAACTCCTTAACAGGTCTTTTGATGCTTTGTCATTTTATTATTGTGTATAATACGGTGATCCATGAGGCATGAAGCTACAGATTTTAGAGTTATTTTTTTTCTTTTAAGAATTATGACCCTTATACTTTGTGAGCTACTTGTCACTTTCAGTTGTCTGGAGAAACTGTCTTTATTTTGTGTTATTGGGATGATTTTTTTTTCACTCTTAAGAAAAGTTAGTTTATGTAAAAAGTATATCTTGACGCAGGCTGTAGCACTTTTATATTTGTCTTTAACAGTCCTCCCACATAGGAGTTACTGTAGGAATCACCTTCTTGAATGCTTCAGTGATCTAGTATACCCCAGGCTTTTACTGTATGTAGGTGTCACAACATGTTAACATCTTTACTTATAGCACCAGTAGTTGCATCACTGTATCTTTGTTCTTCCTTAAGATGTAGCTGCTCCTGGAATAACAGAAGGAGTCTGTCTCCAGAGTCAGAAAGCAGTGGATGACAATTTAGAGACAGCTGGCCTTGTGGCACCAAAAGGATCCTTTAAACGGGGACGCTTTCAGGTCTGTCAGTCTTGTTCCTTTTTTTTTTATCTTGGTAATTTGATTGCAGATTATCTTTGGCTGTGTTATAATCACCAAGTCCAGCATCATCAATGGTTCGATAATTCAATTGCCTTTTTAGGGCCATCACCTGTGATACCATTGTGTTACCAGTGGTGGCTTTGCAGTTAATGACAAAGATTGGTGATCTCCTTTAAGTAAATATACTGTTTAATTTCTTTTGCACTGAAGCTTGGATAGATTTTGGTGATATAATTTGCAGTTTATTTCTTTTAAAAGAGAAGCATTGGCCAGATAAGACTCTTTTTCTTTTTTTAATCTGACAGAGAAAATGGTAGTCAAGCAAGCTTCATGTAATTCGTTTTCTCTGTTTTTTTGCAAGATCTTGACCTTTTATGTAAGTAAAGGTCCAGTTCCCCCTGTCTGATTGTCAACTGGCATGAATAGATGGCAGTCTCAGAGTACTGCCCTTAAAAGAAAGCCAGCTATAGACAAAACTGCACCATTACCACTACTCTTTGCTGTCTAAAGTGAGTGTTGACCCAGTATGCTTTGCTGTTCATTGTTTGCTTTCAGGCATCAGCC
Source organism: Protopterus annectens (assembly GCF_019279795.1). Classification (NCBI taxonomy): domain Eukaryota; kingdom Metazoa; phylum Chordata; order Ceratodontiformes; family Protopteridae; genus Protopterus; species Protopterus annectens. The sequence continues at coordinate 604,006,447 of NC_056741.1, read as the reverse complement.
TTAGTAATGCAAAGTCCATTTTAAAACGGTTTTGTGATTTTACTAATGATGTCCCAAGAGAAGATTATCAACAGATGCTGTTATGGTAACATTTTTTCCTCCAAAGAAAGTGAATGGAAAAAAGAACTAGAGTATTTTATAGATAAAATAAAATATATTAAATTTGAAAAGTATTCAGCCGGCATCAGAAGTGCTACAGGAACAGGCAACTGGGACAGAAAGGCCCAAGGTTCTTGTATGTAGGAGGACTATTTTTTTTCCTCCTGCTATTAGGATTTGTTGCACCACTCCACAGGCTGATGGCAGCTGTAGTTCCCAATTATTTCTAGCATCCAACTTGCCTCAGCAGGGTGTTGCGTGAATTATGTGAAAGAGAGGCAATGCTAAGACAAGACTGTTTCATTGAAATAAATGTTTGATGTAGGAACTTTGGCTGCCTGTCTACTTGAATCGCATTTCTCCTCGGCTGCCTGTCTCCTTGAATCGCATTTTTCCTGAAGTCACTTGCGTACCTTTATTAGAACAAGACGAGGATGGTTTGAGATTGCATTACACAGTTTTGGGTTGATTATCCTTTCCCTATTGCTGTGGCACCATGGAGTTGATATATTTAAATTGTGGTGGTACAGTGGGGCTTGCCCCTTTTCAGCTAAAGGTGTTTTTGATTTGTGCCTTCTCTTTGAATGACATATATTTTGATTGTTCCAAACTATTACACTTCAAACTGTCATAGTAGAAGCTGAGACTTCTTTTCTTGGGATAAGGAAGTTGTCACCCCTTGACATTTGTCCTTAATTATCTGTATGAGTCCTGACATTGTAAGTTTTCAGACTCTGGTGTTGGAAACACCTTCTTTTTCTTCTGATCCTTAACTGGCTTAGAATCCTTTTGGTGTTGGGATATCCATAGACTGGATGTGTATGGGTCAGATTCCCATGTCTTTACCAGATGTTCAGTATGTGGAGCAGAAACGTGACTGGCTATCCGGGGAGGGGGGGAGGGGATAGTCACATGTTCATCTGATGTATTCATAATGGTCATACTGATTATTCTAAATTTTCTACAAGTTTGTTTTGCTTTATTTCAAAAGATTACTCCAATTTCAGCAGCCACTCAAAATTGCTACTAAAAAGTGAAGAAGGTTTCATTCTCTTCCTCCACCTTTATGCATCTCAAAGGAAGACAAGATGTTGACTTGTTTTGATCAGAGTACTTTTGTACCCACTCCAGGACCTTGTCCTATGGCTACATTATAGTCAACCCATTCATTCCAAGGACACAGGAACCTGGTATTCCTGGGCTGGACGAGAGCCCTACAGCCCATTTGTACCCACCCAGGAATTCTGATCAGTTTTTCCATTACCTAATTAGAGTCAGATGGTAGGAAGCCAGCTAGTTTGCTGATACTAGGAGGTAGGCTACACTCTGCTATTGGGAGCACCCTCCCCCCTCAGCATATCCGTTGTTGTTATTTTTACCAAGAAGTGTGCCTCCATATGTGGGTTTTGGCTGTATTGGCACTAAGCACTATGACAGGCTCATCTGTCTCAAACTCCACTGTATAATAATTAGTGCTCCCGCTAGGTGCCATCCTTGTGGCAAGCCAAAGCCACCTCCTGTCACCCAGAGTAGGTGAGCCACAATGGCTAACTATCCCCATCAGTCAGCTACTACAGACACCCAAGCCGCTACTTACTTGGATTGCCTACACCACAGAGTTGGCGTTGATGAGAGTACTTTGCCCTTTGGTTTTGGTTTGGATATTGAATACTGTCTATAGAAACTGAATATTCATCATAATGATCACTGCTGCAGTAGTCTTAGCTATATGAAGTGGGGTTATGTCCTCATAGGATATAATGGCTAGCCAGCTTCCAAAGCTTCAGGGCATTTTCTGTGTGCCCAAACAGTTGGTCTTCTTGAGTTGAGCTGACTGAAATGTCGGGTTTAAGTGCCAATCCCTTTAGAACTTTCCTGCTGCTAAGAAGAGTGCTCCTCTGATGGCTTTCAAGGATTTTGATGGTCAATCACGCTTTTCCATTGCAGGGCAGATGAGTTCTCTTTGGGAGAAAACCTTCCACGTTACTATTTTTCTTCAGAAAACTTTTTTTTTTTATCCAAGCTTACTTTTACAGCGTTTTTTTGATTTGCTCAAGACTTTTATGTACTTGTAAACAGGAGTGCACTTTTTTTACTTTTATGATAAAAAGTTATTTAAAACTACTTTTTCTGTGTAGAAGCTGTGGTGTTTTACTTTTTGGGACAGAGGAGAGTGTTTAAAGTTTTTTTTTCTGGGAAAGAATCACTTTTTTGCTATTTTCATATTTTAATGCTATTGCTATTAAGCTTACCTGGGAAACATGCACCATTTTTGACGTGACCATTTAACAAAGTAGTGGTCCCTTGTTTAGACCTTCTTCCAGTCACAAAAAGAAAAAGATTGTTAAACAGCCTTTGCTACTATGGTGAGTTGGTAGTTCGCATAATCCATAGGTAGATGACTGCTGTGGCCAAAGCTGGTACTTCAGATATCTCATCTCTTTTTTTTTTGGGATCCCTTTGATGTAGTCCATAAACCACCATGGACTGGTGGTTGGACACATACTTTGTGGTTGTTGTGGTCCCCTCAGTGGGAGGGGAAATCCTTTCTTGTCAGTCATGGGAGAATGGGCAGAGAATGTGCCCCTGCTTTGCCAGAGTGTTGTGCCCATCCCTGGGAGAGCTGTTTCTGGCAATGCTAAGTTTGTTCTTAAACAAATTCCTGTCAGAAAGGGAGAGAACACTTAACATTTATCTTCTCCTGTGTCATTCCTGGGAAAAGTAATTTATTGGGGGTTTGTTCAGGCTGTTGCCCCTTCTTGTAAAGCAGTTTCTGATAAAAGAAAAAAGGATTTCACTTTCCCTGTAGAGGTTCAAGAAATAGAATATGTAGAATATGTTAAAGGGGACAGATGCAGTTTTTTTTCTCCTCAGATTTCTGATTGTGATGAGTGTGGTATCCGGTTCTCCTTCTAGTGGACATCCCTCAACCCCTGTATCGATGGTTGGTGGGGCCTCCGAGGGAGTAGCAGAATTGGTAGGCCTTGAAACTTTGGCCTTCTTTTTAGGCTGCTCTGCCTCGGCAGCCGACTCTGGATCCATTTATAAAGCTAGTCTTTTTAACTTCTGGTTCTCTAGGTATAAATCTAGGGCTGCCAGATGACTGCGGAGAGTTTTGGGAATAAACGAGTTTTGGGAATAAACAACTGGCAAATGCTGCAGGTAGTGTGGTCTTGCTCCTGGCCCAAACAGAACAAAGAGTTCATGGGAGTCTTTGTGCGGAACTTGACGTCTGCACCTACATTTCCCCTTCTTAGCAGACATTGGCTAAGAAAACAAGCAACAACCAAAGCTCAAGCAAGGATAGTAAAGGGTTTCCCCAATGGGGTACTTATCTTTAGACATCTTGAAGACAGCAGAGTGATCGATCTGATGATCGACTGCTCAGAGAAGATGTTCTTCGTGTTTCACTGTTGCAGTCATACTTGGGTTATCTGCCTGCAGATAGCTCTCATCAGCCCGAATAACAGAGTCTTGGGATTTCTCCGTCGGATGCGGTCGCCTCTTCCATGACATCAGTTCATCAGGGGTATAAAACATGCAGCCGACGCCACTACATCAGCCTTTCTTGCTGAGAAGAAGCCTGAAGCAGAAGCAGTTCACAAGTGCCGGTCTTGCAGGGCTGCTGTCACTGGGTCTGTACTGAGAAGGCATGCTTGGCTAAAGGAACAAGTCTTGCCTGACCATGTCAAAGCAAAATTACTAGATGTTCATTAAGTCAAGAGCATTTGTTTGACACAAAAGCAGAAGAAGTTCTTAAAAAGATGGAAGAAAAAGCTAAATTTATGCAAACCATCAAAGATTTCTTACAGGTGCAGCCACCTAGATTCAGTAGGCATCGGCCTTCAAAAAAACTGGTCCTTTCCAGTCCCTATCAGTCCTTCTCAGTCCAAACCCAGGGGAAACAGACCACCAAGACTACAGTCTCAGGGTATTCAGAGATCTAAACAATGGAGTGTTTCCTCCTGAAAACCAGGAGTGGCAAGCCACCACCGTATGGAAAAAGTTCACAGTGACTTTCCAATTATCCTTCCCAGCCCTGCCCAAGTATTTGCGCCCCTAGGAGTAAAACTCGCTCTTCATGCAAAAAACTGGATGTCCATTACTCAGGACCAATGGGTTCTAAACATTGTATCCCAGGGATGCAGATTCTACTTCCACTCACTGCCAATACCAAGCAGGTTGCCGGACCTTCCTCCAAACCAGTGGGCAGAGGCTCAAAAGCACGTACTTTCCCTTCTCCATATCAGGGCTATTCAACCTGTTCCAGTAGAACAAAGGGGACAGGGTTTCTACTCCAGACTGTTCCTGGTGCCCAGAAAATAGCACTCATGGTGCCCTGTCCTGGATCTATCAATACTCAACACCTTTCTGGTGGTCCCAAAATTCAAAATGCTTACACTGCAACAGTTTCTTCCTATGCTAGCCAAGGATGCCTGGTTAGTCACCCTAGACTTAAAAGAAGCTTATCTGCACATCCCCATAAGGGAGTCTTGCAGGAAATATCTAAGTTTCAGGGCAGGGTCTATGCACTATCAGTTCTCTGCACTTCCCTTTGGCTTATCTACTGCACCCAGAGTATTCACAAAATGCCTGGCTCCAGCCATTGCATACTGCAGGCAGAGAAATATTCAAATCTCCCCATACTTGGACGATTGCCTGATTCAGGCAGACAGTCAGGAATTGCTACTTCAGCACCTGGCATTTGTAAAAAGACATATAACTTCACTGGGATATACCATCAACAAAAATAAGTCACAACTGGTGCCCAGCCGACAAATTGTATTCTTGGGAGCAAGCTTGAACACAGCTTCCCAGATGGCATTCCTCACTCCAGAAAAACAGGTCCATTTGACAAACTATTTCAAACTAATGGCCAACAAAACCCAGCTATCTGCAAGGAAAATACTGCAAGCCCTAGGGTTCATGGCCACATACATTATGCTAATTCCATATGCAAGACTGCATATGAGGAAACTTCACTGGTACTTAAAAAGTCTCTGGTGTCAACATTCTCAGGACCTGGAAACAGTGATTCCTGTCATACCTTGTCTAAGGGCAGAGTTCCTTTGGTGGGCAGAAGCATGCAACCACAACAAGGGATATCCTTTCACTCAACACCTCACCACCCAAACCCTGACAACAGACGCATCAGACTATGCATGAGGGGCTCACATGGCAGGCAAATGCATTCAAGACAAAAAGAGCCCAGAACAAATTCCCCTGCATATCAATCAAAAAGAGATGCTAGCTGTACAGTATGCGCTGGCAGTCTTCAAATACCTTATCCTTCCAGGACAGCTCCTGATAAAGACAAGACAACACCACAGTTATGTGGTACATAAACAAGCAGGGCGGAACTCATTCTTACCCACTTTGCAGGTTAGTCATGGCTCTGTGGAACACAGCCTTGAGCATCCAAGTGCACCTGCAAGCAAAATTCCTGCCAGGCAAGCAAAATTCACTGGCAGACAATTTAAGCAGAAATCTACTGGACCCTCACGAGTGGAAACTGGAACCCAACTCATTCAAACTTCTAACCCAGAGGTGGGGAACACCGGAGGTGGACCTTTGATTCCCCGCAAAACCACCAATTGAACAAATTTTGCACCAGGAACCCTCACAGCAGAGCCTGGAAGGTGGACAACCCTAACTTTTACATGGGAAAACCTCTCAATTTATGCCTTTCCTCCTCTGCCCCTCCTCTCAAACGTGCTACTCAAGATCAAGCAGGACAGGCCAAGGGCAATCCATATTGCACCAGACTGGCCACGCCAATACTGGTACCCACTCCTATGCAGTCTGACAGCAGTGCCACCCTGGCACCTACTTCAGACACCTTCCCTGCTGTCTCAGCAGGAGGGACAGATTTTGAATCCACAGCTGCAAACCCTAAACTTTGCAGCCTGGGTTATCCCTTGAATACACCACCAGCATCCCTCAGCAAACAGGTGCTGGACATCATCCTTGCGGCCAGAAGGCCTAGTACTAGGAAATCCTATGCTGAAAAGTGGAAAAAATATTGTTCTTGGAGTCAGTCTCAAGGAAAGGACACAGCTGTGCCCAACTTACCTCAAATCCTTGATTACCTAGCAGAGCTGCTCCAGAGAGACCTATCCTTCTCATCCATTATGATTCATACCTCTGCCATCTCAGCTCATTATAATACTGAGCCTCCCCTCTTTTTTCACCCTCTCATCAAACAGTTCCTGAGAGGAGCTAACAATTTAAGGTCCCCTAGGATAGCTCCCACCCCGGCCTGGGACCGTAACTTTGTACTGGAGAAGCTCGCACTTCCCCCTTTTGAACCTGCTGCTTCAGCAGAGTTAAAATTCCTCTCTTGGAAAACAGCCTTACTTCTAGCTATTACTTCAGCAAGAAGAGTGTCTGAGTTACAGGCACTAATGGCGATGGAACCCTTCATTATTTTCCATGCTGACAGGGTTTCCCTCAGGACTAACCCTTCCTTTATGCCCAAGGTGATATCCAGTGTGGCTTTAAACCAATCCATCCATTTGCCAACCTTTTTTCCCTAATCCTCAGAATAAAGGGGAAAGGATCCTGCACTCCTTGGACGTGCACAGACAGCTCAGGTTCTACCTTGACAGGACTAAGCCTTTCAGAAAATCTGACCAGCTGCTAGTCAGCTTTGCTACAGGGGCAGTGGGCAAGGCCATTTTGAAGCAAACCATTTCCAAACGGATAGCACACTGCATCCATTTCTGCTGCAAGCACCATGCAAAACCTACCCCTCTGGGGTTCAGAACTCATTCCACTAGAACTACTTCAACCTCTACAGCATTTCTCAGGGGAGTCCCTACTAGGGACATCCTGGAAACTGCAACCTGGAGTTCTGTACACACCTTCATCAAGCATTACCACTTATCTATTTTTTCTAAATCCAGAGCTGGATTTGCTACAGTAGTCTTACAAGGCCTGCTAGCCAGCCCCAACACTTCTTGACTGCATGCACCCTTCCTCAGCTTTGGGAGTAAACCCAAGTGTGATGACTGCAACAGTGAAACACAAATAACATAGTACAGTTGTGTACACTTACCATAAATGTAGATGTTCAAGTGTATTCACTGTTGCAGTCCTGGTTTCCCTCCCTCCAGCCCCCTGGCTTTCTCTATCCTTTCTACCTATCCTCTTTATGGCCATCCTTTATGACAGGGGTATTTACTTTTTACTGGAGGTGTTCCACACCATGTAATAGCTTCCTATTTTGAGGGCTCCTGACATCTGGGGCAAGAAAAACTGATGTAATGACGTCGGCTGCATGTTTTATACCCCTGACTTCATGGAAGAGGCGACAGCATCTGAGACAGAAATCCCAAGACTGGTATTCAGGCCGACTGAGGGCTACCTGCAGGCAGATAACCCAAGTGTGATGACTGCAACAGTGAATACACTCGAACATCTACATTTATGTAAGTGTACACAACTATACTTTCTGAGGTCTGTGCATGCAGATGTCACATTTAAGGCCCTTGATTTATGGCCCTGCGTGTGATGTCCCACGCACTAGCAGCTTTGCATAGGAGCCAACGTTCAGGTTGCCTGAGGCAGAGGATCCCCACAGTAACAATACTGCAACACGGAAGAGAAGGACATCTATGGTTATGGTAAGATTTTACACAAGTATTCTTTCTCTTCTTTTCTGAAACTGTTTCCAGGATGAACCAATGTTTTCAGTGGGAAATTTAAGATTTTTTAGTCCCTAAGAAAATATTTTGATGTGTTAAACTGAAAAAGTTTTTTTCATAGTCTGCAGTTTCCATGAGAGTCAGCCTGGTGCCCCTAAGAAAGCAGACAGATTGTATAAAGTTCCTCAGTCTTTCGAGTTTTTAAAGCCCCAATCTCAGACATGGCCCAGCAGCTGTATCTTTAGTAAATCCAGCTGATGCTAAACATGTTAATTCTAATCTCCCCACTTCTGATAATGATGCGAAAGTTTTTGATAAATTGGGAGGAAAAGAGTGTGGTTTTGCAGCTTTGATTTTTAGTATTCTAAACTGTCAGGCTCTTATGTTGACATTTATCCTGACTAATTGTGAAAGTATGAGGAATATTTTGGCTTCAGTTTCCTCTTGTTAGGAAAAATCTGCTTTGTGTAATTTAGTTTCTGCTATTTCTCAGGGCTCTACTCGTGTGAAGTGTGTTTGACTTCTTTAGATACTATTACTAGGGCTGCTGCTACTATAGCTGTTATAAGGAGGCTTGCCTAGCTGCTTACTAAGAACCTCTCAGAAGATGCCAAGGATGAAATTTTGAATCCTTCCTTGGACAGAGGTTTAGTTTTTGAACCTTCTGCTGCAGAGGTTATCAAAAAGTGTGATAAGAGGGAAAAGATGATTAATGGAATCGTTCAGGTCATTCAAGCCCTCCTTTTCTTAGACTTCCAAGGGATTCCCTACTTCGTCTAAAACTGTGTGTGTGTGTGTGTGGGGGGGGGGGGGGCAGTGTCTGCAGAATGCTGATAAGCAGATGTTTTAAAAAGCAATGGCAGGGAGGTTTCAAAAAGAAAGTAGGACCTCCTCCCAGAACAAAGGACTGTCAAGTCTGAATGACTATGTGAAGGATCTTGCCCCCCCCCCCCCCAAGCAGTCCTTTAATCCTTTCTGAAAGTGTGAATTTCCATTCCTGTTTTTGGCAACAGGTTATTGCAAACAAATGGGTCCTGAATGTAATCCATCTAGGCTACAGATGGCAGTGGAAGGAACTTCCTCCTTTTTAGGGGATTCCTCCTCATCTGTCAGACCATACTTTTGTCTTCTTGTTTTATATTATATTCTGTTTCAGGAAATAATGGAAATTGTTTTCCTCTGCAGTTAGGGGTAGAATTTTACTCAAGAAGGTTTTAGTGCCAAAAAAGAAAATTCTTGGAGACCTTTCTGGATCTTTCTTTCCTGAACCAATTTGTTATAGTGCCCAAGTTAAAAATTCTTTCACTTCACAGCCCGTTATTCCTCCTTCCTCATTTGAGCTTTCTAATAACCTTAGATTTAAAAGATGCATATGATCACATTCCTGTTCATCTAGATTTCAGGCCTTTTGTGTGTCTGGATGACATTATCAGTTTTCTGGCTTACTGTTTGGAATATCCAGTGCTCCAAGAGTATACACTCCTATGATAGCCCACTGCAGAGTCTTTACCAAAGTGTCAGGAATCTCATTCCTGGGTCAGAGATCTCCTACATAGTATGAAATTCTATGAGAACTTTCAAATGTCTTTTTCTGACTCCTTACAAGATTGTGTTTCTGGGGTGCCTGGTTAGACACCTTAGTACAAAGAACTTTTATTTCACAGTGAAAAGTGTATCTAGATCTGTTCCTGTGGTCTTCCACTCAGACTTCTGTTTCAGCGAGGAAATTAGTAAGGATTCTGGGTCTCATGGCATCCATGATTCTCACGATACCTTTTTTAAGACTCCACATGAGAAAGGTGTAATGGTATGGGAAATCTTTGGTCCCAGCATCAGCCCCCATGGTCTTTTGAAATTCCAATTCTGATATTTGTAAAAAAGGAAATCAGACGGGCTTCTTCTTCTTCTTTCGGCTGCTCCCGTTAGGGGTCACCACAGCAGATCAACTGTTTCCATTTCTTCCTGTCCTCTGCATCTTGCTCTATCACACCAATCACTTTCATGTCCTCTCTCACCACATTTTATTTTATTTTACATTTGTTGACCGGGCCAGTCCAGCTGGATATATGTCCATTTTCAGTGGAGGCCCAGGGAGAAAAACTCCACAAATTACAACAACATAAAAGGTCAAGAAAAAAGACAATAACAGTATAATTTGGTACATAAGAAGTTTTAACAATTATAGTGCAAGCCTAAGATTATATATTTTATATTTCAGTAGGAAAAAGGAAAAATTTATCTAAGAATAGATGAATAAGACTAATACATTTGTATTAGAAATGTAGTACAAATCGTTATAACATATTACAAAATTAGATACACCTAGTAATTTATGATGAGATACTAAGGTCTCACAAAAACCTAAGAAAGAAAAACACTAGAGATCAATAGATAGAGTATAGAAGAACAGCAAACAAGGATGGATTTCTAGTGTTATTTAACACATAGGTTGTGATACTATATGAAGGTGTTTGATCATTCCACAGTATATACTTATTTACATGAGAAAAAATCCTAAGGAAGGTTAAGCTCACTAAAAATTAGTGAGACAACACAAGATCATGATCATGGAAGGCTAGGAATTGTGGAAGTCTAGTTAATAGTTAGGTACTTAGTCTGGGTTAACACAGGCGCATAGCCAGTGTGATTTGAGGTAGGGTTTAAGCTTGCTTTTAAATAAGCTGACAGAGGATATTGAGGTTACCTGGCTTGGGAGGATGTTCCAGGCTTTACCTACTGTATTGGAGAACAAGGTGTCATCAGCTAAGTTGTTGGATTTTGATATTTGTACAAGTAGGTTATTAGCTGAGCGTAAGGTCTTGAGGTTATTATAGGACTAGGGATGTAAGTATGGGTGTATTTTGAGGTAAATACAGGATCTTATGGGCTACTATTAATTGATTAAAAAGTATTAAATTTGGCAGCTCTAACCATCCTAACTGATTCAGATTGTTACAGTGATGAGTTCTATAGGAGGACCCAGCTGCAAATCTGACAATATTGTTGTAGGAGGATGTACGTTTACTCAGATTACTTCTACATATTTTGGTATAGATAGGGGAGGCATAGAGCAAGGTAGAGATGAGGTGGGTACGAGCAATAGTAACCCTGGCTGGAGGTGTAAGAAAGGGTTTTTTATTCTATAGAGGGAACCTAGTTTCTTTTTTACTATTTTTATGGTGTTATTAATGTGAGGTTCAAAGGACAAGTTGTTCTCTATTAGCACCCCAAGTAGTTTGGTGGTTGGTTCAGGAGATATTATAGTTGCATCATTTGAAGTAATAGTAAAGTTAAGTGGGGAGGTTCTGCGGGTGGGGGTAAATAGTAGCATTTTTGTTTTTTTGGGGTTAAGGATAAGACGTCTTTGTAGGAGCCAGTTTTCAACTGTACTAAAGGTCTTTTGGGTTAGTGACTGAAGTTCAGATTGAGAAGCAGCAGCGCATATGGGTGTAGAGTCGTCAGCGTATTGGATACAGTCAGCTTGAGGAATTACAGAATGAAGGTCATTTGTAAAGATGGAGAAGAGTAATGGGCCTAATATAGATCCTTGCGGGACCCCTAGAGTGACTGGGATGTGGGAAGATGAAGTATTTTCCCATAGTACAGCCTGTTGCCTGTTATGAAGGTATGATTGGAACCACTGTATAGTATGGTTGTCCAATGACAGGTTTTTGAGTTTGTCTATAAGGAGGTGGTGATTCACCATGTCAAATGCTTTGGACAGGTCAATAAAAACAGCTAAGGATAAAGTATCAATATTACGATTACTGTTAATACGGTTAGTGAAGGATAAGAGAGCAGAGGTGGTGCTATGAAATGGTCTAAAGCCATGTTGACAGGGTGCTAATACATTGTGATCGAGTAGGTAGGTTAACAGTTGTATGTGTATACATTTATCCATTATTTTTGCCAAAGGAGATAGAATAGCTATGGGCCTATAATTGGACAACTCTTTGGAGTTACCGCCCTTATGCAGGGGAATTATGTGAGAGACCTTCCAGATTAGGGGAATAGATCCTTCAGAAATAGTTATGTTAATGAGGATGGATATGGGGTAGGGCTATGACTTTAGCAGTTTTTTGCAGGTATTCTGCAGGTAATTTATCAGCAGAGAGAGTAGTGGGTTTAAGTTTCTGTATGAGGTTACAGATAAGTGGAGTGGGCACTGGCTGAAAATGAAATTGATGAGAATTATTGGTAAAGGTTGTGGCAGAGCCTGGGGTGCTAGGGGATAGCTGGTTGGCTAGGGATTGTATGGTTTCAGTGAAAAAAGTATTAAATGAGTCAGCTATTTGGATGGGATTGTTGTGATCAGAGCCAGAGGGAGTACTTGAGCATCCAGGGTGTAGGAGGTTATTGATACCTCGCCAGAATTTTTGGGGATTATTTTGGTTGGTTTGTTGTAGTTGGTAGTAGTAGCTTCTTTTTTCGGCTAATATGGCTTTTTTGTTTCATTTCTTAGCTGTCTGAATTGCAGGTGGTCTGAGGAGCTTTTTGTTGAGCGCCATTTGGCCCATTGTTTATTTCTTTGGAGGATTTTTTTTGGTCGTTTTGGTGAGCCATGGTGCCGGTTTGGTTCTAATTCTAACTTTGCGTAATGGGGCATGGCTGTCTAAAATGGTTAGAAATTTAGAGTTAAAGTATTTCACGGCATTATCTATTGGGTGACCAGTCACAGGTGACTAGTTCAGCTTGAAAGTGAGCAGGGTTAAAATTTTTGGTAGTGCGAATAGTTCTACAGATGGTAGAGTTTAGAATGACAGTTTTTGTTCTGATTAAATAGGTAAGCAAGTGATCACTTATGTCCTCAGGGAGGGTGCCTGTTTTATAGTTTAGTTGGGGGGTATTGGTGAGTATCCAGTCAAGGGTACTAGTTTTGTTGTTAGTTTTATTGGTGCGGGTTGGGGATGTTATAGTTTGGGTAAAACCATATAAGTTGATATGAGTTGAAGGCTGCTCAGATATACAAGAGTTCCAGTTAATGTTAAAATCTCCAAGTATAATGGTTTCTTGGGGGTAGTTACTAGAGAGCCAGCTGAGGATAGCCTCTAATGTGTTGATGTTATTGCATGGGGGAAGATAGACACATGATAGATATATGGCTTTGCTTTTGTTAAGCTGAATCTTAGTTAGAAGAATTTCTGCATTGTTGCAAAGTGGAGGTTTGGAGTCTAACAAGGTAACTTGTAATCCATTCTTATAAAGTATGGCTACGCCGCCTCCTTTTTTAGTGTTACGGTCATGTCTTATGATATTATAGCCAGGGGGTAGAACTCCACTGTCTTGTATTGATGGATTAATCCATGTTTCAGACAGACAGAGGATGTCAAAGGAATAAACATCAATAAGGGCATGCAGGTGAGCTATTTTGTTATTGATGCTATGAATATTAAGATGAGCTATCAGGAGAGAGTTGGGGGGCTTGGTAAGTGTCTGTGTGATTGAATTTGTTGGTGTATCACGCTGTGTAGCTGTGATAGTGGTAGGACCTGGGTTAGGGTGTATATCACCATCTAACAGGGAGTGGACATGAACTTTTAGGATGAGTTGTAGAAGTTTAAAAATTAGGTTCTTATTTTTTCTAGCTAGTGGGTTACATTGAGAGATGTGATGGAGTCTATGAAATATGGCTGCTGAGTGCTTAGCTGAGCTGGGGAGGTTGCTAACACTATGAGTGGAACTGGGGGTAAGGACAGAGGTGTGTGTGATGTGGGTATGCAGTCCTAGGAATCTATGGTGTTCGTAGAGAGTAAGTAGATAGGGAATGATAAGTATAATTAAGAGTAGTAATAAAGGTAAGGGTTTACAGGATCCTTGAGCCATTTGTTTAGGTTAAGGTGGTTAAATGTAGGGATATTTGTGGATAGAGTGGCAGGGTAATGGATAAAGGTAAATGAGTGATGGTTCTTTAAGGGGGAGGAGATAGGGGTAAAGTGAGAATATAATAGAGGTAATAGCACTTTAAGGGGAGGAGTTAGAGGTTGGTCCTAATGCATAGGGGTGTGGCAGTTAGAGTATAAGTTTAGGACCACTGGGGGCGGGTGAGATTTGGGGGCAGGGTAGGGGAGCGGAGTGAGCCCGCAGGGCGAACGGAGCGGGATGAGCCACAGAGGAGTTCACCCTAGGAAAACAGAGGAGCAGTAAGCAAAGGTAAGTAAAGCAGCAGAGGGTAAGGTGACATAATGCCTTGATAATAGAATATGCAGAGAGGGTTGGCAGTGAAGAATATTAGAAGAAAGAAAGAATAGAGTGGGAATATTAGCTCTTCCAGAATATTAGAATCCAAGAGCCTGTAAGTTACTTAAAATTGGAGTCAGAATGTTGGTCTAAAGGAAACTATTGCCCTCTAGTGGACAAAAGCTGTATAGCAGAGGCAATATATACTGAGAAAAGAGTGCAGGGCAGTAAGTATGCTATAGAGGATTGAAGAGGAACAACAGTAAAATTACTTGTAGTCTAAGAAGGGGGAAGGGGTGACAGGTATGGGAGCAGATAGTAAAGGCTGCCGGCTGTCCTGGCTGGTGAAAGTAAACTTACAACCTAGGATATCTCACATTAATTGTCTTAAGACTTTGGTTTAAAGTACGTACTTTACTTATAATTAAATTCCCTTGGGGACTGTAGCAGAGGGGAGGAAAGGTTCAGTTCCTTAGTTAGGGGAAACCGCAGTGTGTTGAGGAGAATAGTTGTTTTCAGCACGCATAACAAGTCCTCCTTAATACTGGGAAACCAGGTCGGGCAGTTTACTTATAATTAAATTCCCTTGGGGACTGTAGCAGAGGGGAGGGAAGGGAAGGTTCAGTTCCTTAGTTAGGGGAAACCGCAGTGTGTTGAGGAGAATAGTTGTTTTCAGCACACAGGGCAAGTCCTCCTTAATACTGGGAAACCAGGTTGGGCAGTTTACTTATAATTAAATTCCCTTGGGGACTGTAGCAGAGGGGAGGAAAGGTTCAGTTCCTTAGTTAGGGGAAACCGCAGTGTGTTGAGGAGAATAGTTGATGTGAGTGTGTTCAATCTCGCCGTTTGTTCTTACACATGGGTTCGGAGCCGATCCTCGGCTCCGTGTCGGCTGCTTGGCAAGCTCTGCATCGAGAAGAAGCTCGAGACCAACCTAACTCCCACAATCCCCCTCTGCATTTACCTCAGATCTAGTTTGCCGCTGCAACGTTCGCATCAGTTTGATGAGCTCGAGCAACCTTAAGCTAAGATTTATAATTTTCTTATATTTCTTCTAAATTTTTCTTCTAAAAACATTGTCTTTAAGTGACTGTGTGTGTGTGTTAGTAGTGTTTCGAGGAATTCTCGGTTCCATATAAAGTCTATTTATATACTTTATTAGAGTTTTCCCTCTGGGCCTACCCCACCCTTTAACTTGGATTGACTTTTTACAGGATTTGACAATAAGTTTTCTGGATTAGACAAAATTACTGGACTTGGCATAATATTGACTTTTTCTCTGTATCTAAAATTGTGACATGTCTGAGAAAGCTAAGTCTGGCTTTAAACGCTGCCAATGTGGGCAGAAGATGTCAGTGACTGATAATCATAGTTCCTGCGTCTACTGTCTTGGCCCTCTCCATCTGCAAGAAGACTGCTCTATATGTCATTCTTTCAGTGGAAGGGTCATGACAGATAGGCGCAGGAAACTTATGGATAGGGGGCTTTTGAAGCCTGCCTTTCAAGAGGCTCTGGATGCATCAGACCAGACATCCAAATCCTCGAAGGAATCGAAGACATTGGAGCCCAGGTCATCGGCTCCGAGCTCTTCAGTCAAAGTTCGATCACCGGTTCCACAGACTTCGGGGCCGAGTGTTGAACTGTTGTCAGTTTCCTAGCCTCGAGTCTTGGAACCGGTGACGGAGCTTCCTCCCACGGCACTGTTGAGGTCGGCTCCGTCTTCGATTCCTTCGACGCGCTCTTCCAGGCCCCTCTCCGACACCGATGTAGACCGCGTGGTGCAGAAATTAATGGAGAATACGGCCTTATCCAAACTCATCTCTGTCTCCTCCCAGTTGGTGTCGAGACTCGAAGGCCTTCCCTTATCTCCACCTGTTCCTCCTCCGAGACCTACCCAGTCTTCGGAGCCGGGAGAGGCTGATCTGGTGATTGTGGAGCCCTCTGTGCCAGAACCGTCCTTTTCTCGGTCGGCTCCGTTCACCTCGACTCCGTCGGAACCGGTACCAGAGTCTCGGAGCCGAAGATCCATCCTTGGATCCGGGACTGAGAGTCGGACCGATGTTTCGGTTCCGACTCTCCCTCTCGGGGCCTCGGCTCGGATCGACTCGGCTCCGTCCTCGGGGTCGATGCCTTCGGTGCCTGTCTCGGGGATTCTTCCGATTTCTCGAACCGGAGATACCTCGACTCGGGACCCAGGGGCCTTCGACCTCATGAGGAAGGTGTTGTCTACTCAGACAACCACGTCAGCAGAAACAGCTTCTCCCTCCCATAAAGGACCGTTATCCTCCTCTGCACCCACGGCTACATCTAAGCGTCGAGCACCAGTGTCTCAGCCACCCCTGGAGGGTGCCCCCTCTTCCTCGGAGGCTTCTTCGGATGCCCCCCCCCCGAGGAAGTTCCGAGGAAAAGATTGTGCAAGAGGAGACACTTAGATTCTCCACAAGAATCATTGACATTGGACACTGACTTGGATGAGTCAGAAGGGTCCCCAAAGTCACCCATAGAGGATGTCTCTTTTTCTGACATCCTGGAGATCCTAAAGCAGAGAGGTGATTGGCAATCCCTCCCCCCTTCTGAGGATGAGTCAGTCTTGCTGAAGGCATTCGGTGCTCTCCCTTCCTCCTCCTGGGTCACTCCGCCCTTTGATGAGTTGATGGAGCTGATTGCTCGAAGGGCGTGGGAGACGCCTGACACGGTGGAGCCAGTCCCTAGGAAGCCTAATAAATATATTACTGCCCCTCAGGATAAGACTTATCTGACAAAGGGAGTGCCAGTGGACGCTATGGTGGTGGCAGCGGCCACGAAAAAGGAGATGTCTGAATCTTCCTCATCTGTCCATCCGCCTAACAGAGATTCTAAGACTATGGACAGGTATGGGAAGCGCATTTTTAGTTCAGCGGCTTTTTCTATGCGATCCCTGAACTATTTGACCCACTTCACACGGCTACAGAGGGATCTAATCAAAGAGTTGGGAGATACCCTCCAGGGTACTACAGATGCTACTGTCTCAGAGAAAGTTACAGCACATCTCAATACCCTTACATCTATTACGAACTCGTCCATGAGGCTGATCTCATACGCAGCCGAAGGATCGAGTAGGGCAGCAGCTTCAGCGATTGCTCTTCGTAGACAATCCTGGATGCGCTTATGTTCATTTGCGGAGGCCTTCAAGTCTTCCTTTACTAACGCCCCATTTGATGGTGCCACTCTCTTTGGCCCCAAAGTAAAGGAAACCCTTACCTGGTGTGAGCAAGAGGGAAATACTCTGTCTACTGTCGGAGTCCGTTTTTCCACCCCATCCAGATCGTACCCCAAAGGGCAACGTGGTGGAAAAATGTGGTTTCGAAAACCCCAAGGGTCTTTCCCAGGCGCACAGGGTGATGCCCCCTCTAGAGGCAGAGGAGGGGGCAGAGGTGGAAGATGCCGCCCTGGTGGCAGAGGGGGTCCGCAAAACCAAGGTGACAGGGATACACCCCCTGGGAAACCTTTCCAGCACTCCTGAGAGGAGGCCCGACTGTCCTGCTCTGGAGGCAATCGGGGGTCGCTTAGCTTTATACCCTCAGGCCTGACAAGGTCTTACATCAGACAATTGGGTAAAAAGCTTTGTTACCAGAGGCTACAGAATACCCTTCCTATCGCCCCCAATTCCACAGAAAAGACTCCCAGATGTGCCACCCCATCTGCGAGGCCCTGCAGCTATAGAAATTTCAAAGCTGCTAGAAAGAAGAGTCATCCAACCAGTCCCAGCGGACCAAAGAGGATTCGGAACTTACTCAAGGTTTTTTTTAGTTCCAAAGAAGACAGGGGACTGGAGGCCAATTCTGGACCTGAGCAAACTCAATACCTTCGTCAAGAAAGAAAAGTTCCGGATGGTCACGCTTCAATCGATCCTTCCATTTTTACAGAAGGACGACTGGATGTGCTCAATAGATCTGAAGGACGCATACTACCACATCAAAATGGCCAGGGCGTCCAGGGATCACTTGCGCTTCCAGCTGGGAGCCAGTCACTTTCAGTTTCGAGCCCTGCCCTTTGGTCTGACCTCAGCCCCCAGGGTTTTCATCAAATGCATGGCAGTGGTAGCGTCTCACTTGAGACGCCTAGGATTCCAGGTGTTTCCGTATCTGGACGACTGGCTCCTTTCTGCCACCACCCAGCGTCAACTGATTCAGGCCAGGGATTACACACTACAGCTTTGTATTCAACTCGGAATTTCCGTAAATTTTGAAAAATCTTTACTACAGCCATCACAGCATATCTTATTCATAGGAGCAGAATTGGATACGCGTCGTTTAGTTCTAAGGCTTCCTCCGGAAAGGATAGCCTCACTACAAAGCCACATATCTCTCCTCCTGTCATCCAGAAAATCCCCAGCAAAGCTGGTTCTGAAGGTCTTGGGTCTCATGGCAGCTTCTCTCATTGTGATACCCTTGGGAAGACTGCACATGAGAGTTCTACAATGGCTACTGTTTGCACAATGGTCGTTCCAACAGCTACCTCTGACACACGAAATTCTAATCACGAACACATGCAAATCACACCTAGCCTGGTGGCTCCGGACTTGCAATCTTTCCAGAGGAAGACCATTTGTGCTACCAACGCCGACAGCTGCGGTTACCACGGACGCTTCCCTGATAGGGTGGGGGGGCATCTTTCAGGGACAGACAGTCCAAGGCGAATGGACCAATTTAGAATACAATCTGCACATCAATGTTCTAGAGTTGAGGGCAGTGTTTCTAGCGTTGCAACACTTTGCTCCCCTTCTTCCTCTAGGGACTATTGCAGTTCAGACGGACAACATGTCCGTAGTCTGGTACATAAACAAACAAGGGGGAACCAAGTCTTATCAACTATGCAGAGAGGCCATGAGAATCTGGCAATGGGCGGAGTCCACGGGTCGCTTTCTGATAGCAACGCACATCCCGGGGTCATCCAACGTCATAGCCGACAGGTTGAGCAGAGCAATCCTGTTGCCTCACGAGTGGTCCCTCAAACAATCAGTTGCGAAGGAGATTTTTCGCAAATGGGGCCAGCCTTCCTGTGATCTTTTTGCGTCTCCAATGAACGCCAAATGCAGGAGCTATTTTGCCCTATTACCCCCTCCAGGGGAAGTCCCCAGGGACGCTCTGGTTCACGATTGGCCCCCGGGTCTCCTTTACGCTTTTCCTCCCTTTCCCCTGATTGCAAAGTTTCTGCAGAAAGCCAACAACCTGCAAAGGACGATTATCCTCATTGCCCCATTCTGGCCTCGTCAGATCTGGTTTCCCTTTCTTCTGGCACACCGCATTTGGGAACCCTGGATCCTGGACCCGAAGCCAGATCTACTGACCCACTCGTCAGGGGTTCCCCACCCCTCGCTACTTTCACTCAAACTAGCAGCTTGGCTGCTCGCTCCCTACTTAGCCAGGTCTGATCTTCTTTCACCTGCAGTTCAGAATATACTAGTGGCTTCTCATAAAGCTTCCACTACAAAGACTTACACTAGTAAATGGAAGCGTTTTGTTTACTGGGCAAATACACAACAATTGGACCCTGTTATAGCTCCGTTAAATAAGATCTTGGAGTTTTTAACCAAATTGTTCCACCAAGGAGCTTCTCCTGCCACTTTGAGAGTGCAATTGGCTGCCATTTCCAACTTTCATGTGGAAGAATGTGGGGCTCCTATTATGGCTCACAGACTTTGTAAGGCCTTTCTGAAAGGATCTTTCCATATTAGACCACCAGTTAGAACTCCCACATCACCTTGGAACTTGAACCTTTTATTATCTAAATTGATGCTACCGCCGTTTGAACCAGCCTCTTCTTGTTCATTGAAATATTTGTCGTGGAAGACCCTCTTTTTGGTGGCCATTACATCGGCTAGACGGGTGTCAGAGCTTCAAGCTCTTTCTATTAAACATCCTTATTTGATCTTTCACTCTGATAGAGTATCTCTTCGCACTAATCCTTCCTTTCTCCCCAAAGTTTGCTCCGTTAATAACATTAATCAATCCATTGAGCTCCCTACCTTTTTCAAAAATCACTCCAATAAGTTGGAGTATATGTTACACAAGTTGGATGTTCATAGACAACTTAGGTTTTACCTGGATAGAACGAAGGATCATAGGAAAACAGATCAACTTTTTGTAGCCTTTGCAGACAGCAGGAAAGGTACAGTAGTTACTAAACGAACCCTTTCCAAATGGCTAACTGATTGCATTATATTTGTTTATGCTACTTCGGAACAAACTCTACCTGTCAAACCCAAGGGGCACTCTGCAAGATCAGTATCTACATCCCTGGCTCATGCAGCTCGCTTGCCATTAGACACTATTTGTGCAGCTGCCACTTGGTCTAAACCACATACATTCATTTCTCATTACAAGGTAGACAGGGTTTCTAGGGACAGGGCAACCTTTGGTTCCACTGTGCTCAAGAACGTTCTCCCGTAAGTTCCTCAGGAACATGGAGCTAGGGACGCTACCCATGTGTAAGAACAAACGGCGAGATTGAACACTCTCACATTTAGAAGTTATGTCCTTACCATAACGTTCCATGTGGAGTGTTCATCTCGCCTTTGTTCTTACATTCCCACCCTCCCACCCTCAGGAAGAACGTCCAGTTTGGTGTCTGGTTTGGTTTCTCCTGCTTCTGCATTTCGCAGTTGTTGTGTATATATGTATATATATATATATATATATATATATATATATATATATATATATATATATATATATAGGTGTTTCTTTCAGTTATGTTGTTTTTGGCATGAATGTGTTACTCTCTCTGTTGACTTCTGGTTTGCTTGCAAACTAGATCTGAGGTAAATGCAGAGGGGGATTGTGGGAGTTAGGTTGGTCTCGAGCTTCTTCTCGATGCAGAGCTTGCCAAGCGGCCGACACGGAGCCGAGGATCGGCTTCGAACCCATGTGTAAGAACAAAGGCGAGATGAACACTCCACATGGAACGTTATGGTAAGGACATAACTTCTAATTTTCAGCACGCAGGGCAAGTC
Organism: Protopterus annectens; assembly: GCF_019279795.1. Classification (NCBI taxonomy): domain Eukaryota; kingdom Metazoa; phylum Chordata; order Ceratodontiformes; family Protopteridae; genus Protopterus; species Protopterus annectens. Next base: position 603,985,531 of record NC_056741.1, on the reverse strand, counting down.
CTCCTTAATACTGGGAAACCAGGTTGGGCAGCTAAAAACCCTATTTACTCCACCGCCAGGACCAAACAGCACCCTAAGGCTAATTAGGAGAATAATCCATCCATCAAACATCCATAACCCTTATCTTAGGCCTCCCCCTTTTCCTGTTACCTGGCAGCTTCATCCTTGGCATCTTTTTCCCAATATACTCTGCATCCCTCCTCAGCAAATGTCCAAACGAACGTAATCTTGCCTCTCTGGCTTTGTCTCCAAACCTTCCAACCTGGGCTGACCCTCTAATATACTTATTCCTAATCCTGTCCATCCTCGTCACACCCAGTGCAAATCTTAACATCTTCATCTCTGCCACGTCAAGCTCTGACTCCTGCCTTTTTGTCAATGCCACTGTCTCCAACCCATGTAACATAGCTGGTCTCACTACCCTCTTGTAGACCTTCCCTTTCACTCTTACTGGTACTCGAATCACTCCTGACACTCTTCTCCACCCACTCCATCCTGGTACTCTCTTCTTCACCTCTCTTCCACACTCACCATTACTCAGAACTGTTGATCCCAAGTACTTAAACTCATCCACCTTCGCCACCTCTACTCCTTGCATCCTCACCATTCTTCTATCCTCCCTCTCATTCACACACATATATTCTGTCTTAGTCTTACTGACCTTCATTCCTCTTCTCTCTAGAGCATATCTCCACCTCTCCAGGGTCTCCTCCACCTGTTCCCTACTCTCACTACAGATCACAATGTCATCTGTAAACATCATAGTCCACAGGGACTCCTGTCTGATCTCGTCTGTCAACCTGTCCATCACCATTGCAAATAAGAAAGAGCTCAGAGCTGATCCTTGATATAATCCCACCTTAAACACACCCGTCACTCCCACCGCAGACCTCACCGCTGTCACACTACCCTCGTACATATCCTGTACCACTCTTACATACTTTTCTGACACTCCCGACTTCCTCATACAATACCACAACTCCTCTCTAGGCACCCTGTCATATGCTTTCTCTAAATCCACAAAGACACAATGCAACTCCTTCTGACCTTCTCTGTACTTCTCCATCAACACTCTCATAGCAAACATCACATCTGTAGTGCTCTTTCCTGGCATGAAACCATACTGCTGATCACTAATCATCACCTCCCTTCTTAACCTAGCTTCCACTACTCTTTCCCATAACTTCATGCTGTGACTATCTGTTTAAATTCTCTGTAGTTACTACAGCTCTGCACATCACCCTTATTCTTAAAAATCGGTACCAAAACACTTATTCTCCATTCCTCAGGCATCCTCTCACTTACCAAGATTTCATTAAACTGTCTTGTTAAAAACTCCACTGCCATTTCACCTAAACACCTCCATGCTTCCACAGGTATGTCATCTGGACCAACAGCCTTTCCGTTCTTCATCCTCTTTATAGCTATCCTTACTTCCCCCTCGTTAATCCACTGCACTTCATGATTCACTATCCGCACATCATCCAACCTTCTCTCCCTCTCATTCTCCAACCCCTCAAAGTACTCTTTCCATCTGCTCAACACACACTCCTCGCTTGTGAGTACGTTTCCCTCATTATCCTTCATCACCCTTACCTGGTGCACATCTTTACTAGCTCAGTCCCTCTGTCTAGCCAATCAGTACAGGTCCTTTTCTCTCTCCTTAGTGTCCAACCTTTTATACAACTCTTCATACGCCTTATCCTTAGCCTTCGCCACCTAAAAAGGAAATCAGATGGTGAAAACAAGAAATGTCTCAGAATCCTCTCACATGGGCTCTTCTTGCTCCACAGCAGTCAGTCACAACAGACACCTCAAATTTGCTTGGGAAGCAGTGTTAGTTGGCATAAATCTGCCAGGTCTTTGGGACAAAAATGACTGACCAAAACATGCAGACGTAAAAGAGATGCTAGCGCTTATAAATGCTGTCAACTCTCTTAATCATCTGTGGTACTTTGTGTTTACAGGTAGTGTCACAGTGGTGTTGTGCATAAGTAAGCAAGGGGGAACCAGATCTTACCCCCTGTGCAGACTAGCCAGTGTTAAGATGGGATATAGCTTTGCAGCATACTCTCACTCTACAAGCATCATTTTTTCTGTCAGAGCAAAATTGTGTGGCAGACCAGCTAAGCAGAACCAGAGCAGACCCTCATGAATGGAAACTGAATTGGAGTCTTCCAAGATTTGATCCACCCGTAGTTAATGAAAAAGGTAGATCTTTTTGTCTCCACTCTAAACAAACCGCTGGCAAAATTCTGTTCCAGGACTATGCAAGAAAGCCCAGACCACCAATGCCTTTTCTTTTCCATGGACAGGAATGCTCTTGTATGATGTCACCCTTTCCATAGATATATAGGGTATTTCTCCAAAGATCATTGTGATGACTTCCTTCTGGCTTGGGCAACAGTGATTCTTCCTTCTTTTGGATTTGATCTGAGCAGCTACCACAAGCTTACTCACAGACTGGATTTACCAACAAAATATGGGGAGTGTTTACTATATTATGCTCACAAACATTTGCAACCGACTGAATTATGGGATTGTAATACTTTTAAGGCACCTCTTTTCTGGGGATATGCTGCAGGAGTTAATGGAAGCATGAAAGCCTGCTACTAGAAGATCGAATATTGGAAAATGTAAAAGGTTTTCTAGTTGTGTTAATGGTTTTGTAGTATTTGTGAGTTAATATCCTGTGGCTTGTCTTGTTCCTCTCACAGTTTGTTGGCCATGTCTCAGCATTTCTGCCCATGGATCCCTGTTTTTCAATGCAGTGTCATGTAACTTTTTTGAAAGGGACTATACATGAAAAGCCCGTCAGAAAACCACTGGCTTCTTTTTGGGATCTTAGTTTTTGTTGAGAAGCTAACACTTTCTCCATTTGCACCAGCTCATATGGCTGACTTTAGGTTTTTAACATGGAAAGCAGTTTTGCTGATTGCTGTGATCTCCTTAAGAAGAGTATCTGAGTTGCAAGCTCTTATGGTGGGTAAGCCTTCTCACCTTCCACACAGATAAGGTTTTCTTGAGAACTAATCCTTTATGTATGCCTAAAGTAGTATCTTGAGTTTACTTAAAATCTGTATTCATCTCCGTTTCTTTTCCAGAACCCATAAACGAGGGAAAGGATACTTTGTATCTTTGATGCTCACAGACAATTCAGGTACTATTTTGACACAACAAAATCTTTTAGAACTTCTGATGGGGTGTTCATCTCTTGTAAAGTAAGAAGAAGGGACAACCTCTTTCAAAGCAGACTATTTCCAAATTGTTGTCTCAGGCTATTAACTTTTGCTATGCCCACCATAACAAAACTATTCCTACTAGGGTCAAGGTTCAGTCTTCCAGAGTCTTGACTTCATCTATGGCTTTTTGGAAAGCATTGAACTCGAAGTATTCTAAAAGCAGCAAGTCGGTCCTTTATGCATACTTTCACAAAGCACTATAAACTTGACTCCTTCTCCAAGTTTAGAACAGGCTTTGCAACGACCATTCTCCAGGGGCTCTTGGACTCTACCCCTTCTGCCTCCCATTTATTTTAAGATATAGTAATCTACCCATACAGCTAGGACTACTATGGCAGTAATCATAATGATGAACATTGTACAGCTGTGTAAGTACTCTTTCTGAAACACTAGAATTTCGAATGATCACTGCTGCAGTAGCTGCTTCCTTCATCCACCCTTTTGTTTTTGTGTGTTTTTATGCTAGGATTTGGACATTATTTTTTTTTCTTTTCCTAGCGATGTCCTCTCAATTGGCATAAAAGCTCTGAAGGGAGTAGTGCCCAAAACTCACTTTTTAGTCAACTCAGCTTTTGCTGACTGAGTTTGGGCATGTGGAAGGTGCCCCAAAGCTTTGGAAGCTGGACAGCTGTTGCAGGATATAACCCGACCCCCAATTATAGCTTAGGTTGTTGCAGTATTGATCATTTAAACATCTGCTGTTATGGCAAGTTTACTTACACAACTGTACTCTCTCTTACTTTTAGCTTCTGTCCAGAGAGTATTTAATTTCATGCTGGCACATTGTTGACATACTTCACGAATTTATTTTACAAATTGCAAAAGAATTCCTGAGGCTGCCACTTGGCCTTAAAAAGAGGAAACTGTGTTTGTCTGGTTCATAGTTAGTGACTAGGCATGCAGACAAGTATTTATTATGTTGCGATACTTATATTCTGTTTTTTTAAGACATATTTTTTAAGGACAAAGTAGGGAATTTTTTTTTTTTAATGGTTTTCATATATTTGTGTACATGTGTCAGAATGTGCTTCTGACCAGGAGTGAACTGTGCTAACAATTGTAATTCAAGCGATTGTTTTTATTTACATATTTACATATTGAATTTAAAAGAAGTAGTTGATGAAATGTATATTTGATTTAAATGGCTGAGTATGAATTTTATGAAAGTAGTACTAATAGCACTGGCTCTTTAGCAATATGGATCTGTGTCAGCTGCTGATGACATAAAAGGAAGTGATTAAGTTAATTGGTATTCTTATGAAGTCCCAGGTTAGGGATGAAAGTGCTAAATTTTGTTTTGGAATAAACGTTTTTGTTTGCACCCATGACACAGTGTGCGACCAGTTTCTTTCTGCCTCCAGGTTGTTACTTCATATTTGGTTCTTAGTTTTGTTTGGTACGCCTATTTCTTTCTTGCTTAATCCTTGAATCTGATGTCATTTTTATTCATTCCTCAACTGATGGGTCTATGATCTGGCTTGGTTGCTTTTTCCATGTTCACAAATCCAACTCTTGTGTTCCTCCATTTACCCATAATGCCCCACTAACCTAGGTTACCTCAGATCTCATTTGCCACCATATCACTCCGATGCGGACTGCCTTCACTCAAGCATGTTTTTTTTTAAGCTTTTAAGAGTTGTAAGTTTCCATTGGATTGTTTTTACCTTTCCTTTTACCTTCCTTCTCACCTGCCATCCCTTACCCTCTAGTTCTTGGGTTCTGTCCATCAGGTAGTCTTTTTTTTTTTTTTTTTTTTGTACCCATTAGTTTCTTGGGTACTCTTGGTATCATTGATTTTTGAGAACCACTTTTGTATCATTGTTGGTACTCTTGCCATTTTTTTTTATCTCACTTTTTCCTCCCCTTTAGAGGGTATTTCTTCATACCATTGTTGGTACTTTTTTTCCACTGTCCAAAAAATATATATTTTTTTTACTATACAACAGTTATTTTCTTTTTGTTTTATATATATATATATATATATATATATATATATATATAAGCTGATCTCACCCCAACTCCTTTCTCTAGGAAACTTCAAAGAAGCACTTCAGGCCACTATCTACCAGCTCCTCCTTTAAGTCCTCCAGGAGCTTGTCTGAAGTAGAGGTGAATAGGATCATGAGGAAGTTTCTCAGAGCTCAGATCCAGATGGGGGTAATCTTGTCTCCATCTCCCATTGGACCCATGAGCCTGCCCTCCTCCATTGACCCTCATTTAATATCTCCTCCTTCAATCTGTTGTATGTTTTTAGAGTCCTCATATCTGAGATCCTTGAGGGTGTCCTCTTCTGATCTGAAGACAAGTCCGTCTTCAATTCTGACCACATCCCTGAGTCATCTGGCTCCAGTCCTTCTGGAGCAGGCAAACTCTCAGCCGAAGCATTGGCACTGGCTCCAGGGAGTTTGGTTTGACTTCAGAGTTATCGGAGCTGCCCATGCCTCTAGGTGCTTTAGCAGTAAACAGCTTGAATCCAACTCCATCCTTGGGCTGGGGGTCTGAGGGGATTCAGAGCTCATCGGCACAGGGGTCTTTGGTTCTGGTGCTGCAAGGCTTCTGTTTCTCCCATGCCCCTCTGCCTTTAAAGGTAGTGGAGAGGGCTTTCTCTCTGCCTAGAGAGAGCACATCCTTACTCCCTTGGGATCCTGTCTTTATTCCATCATCAAGTTTGTGATATGGGCCTTGCAGTTCTATCCCACAGAGACAGCCAGCCCTTTCCAACATCCATTCAGTCCTTCAGGACTCCCTGTCACTTGCGATACGTCATCAGACCATCCCACTGATGAAGTCCCTAGGAAGTGAACATGCAAAAGGAGACAGATTCCTCTTAGGAATCTCTCACTGGGGGGACTGACTTCAGTGAAGGGAAAGGATCCCCCAGATCCCCACCTGAGAGTGTCTCTCTCAGGAAAAATCCTGGAGCTTTTAAAAGAAAAGGTTGGATGTTCTTCCAACTCCCCCCCCCCCCCCAACACACACAAACACAGACACCAGGAAGAGTTGGTGTTCCTGGAGGCTTTCAGGTCTGGCCCAGCTACGTCTTGGGTGACACACACACACACACACACACACACACACACACACACACACACACACACACACACACACACACACACACACCTTGGCTGAAGAGCTAATAGTCCTTGGTTCTTGCTGTGCATGGAAAGAGCTGGATACTGTGGAGCTTATCCCCAGCACCCCAAAGGGCAGAGCACACTAGACCAAGGGGGTCCCAGTAGATGCCATGGTTGTGGCAGCAGCAGCCACTAAAAAAAAAAAGAGCATGCAGAGCTAAATCTGTGCATCACTCTAACAGGGAGTCTAGGGCTTTGGACAGATTTGGAAAGTGCATTTTTGCTTCAGCGACCTTTGCCCTTCTGTTGCTGAATTATTTTGGCACACTTAAGGTTGCAAAGAGGTCTGATAAAAGAACTGTCCAAATGTCTTTCTGGGTCCATGTCTGTGGAGGATCAGAGCAAGATTTCTTCATAACTTTCCACCCTTCAGTCCATATGTGACAAGTCCATGAAACTGATATCCCACACTGCAGAGGATACCTCATGGACAGCGGGTTATCAGCATAGCCACCAGGAGACGTGCCTGGATGCTCCTGTGTGATTTTGTGGAGCGCTTGAAGTCTTCATTCATCAGTGTTTCTTTGATGGATCATCTTTGTTTGGTTCAGAGATGAAAGAAATGCTTTCCAGAAGTGAGCAAGACCTTGTCTGCTTTTGGGATCAGTTTTTCAACTCCTCAGAGACCCTTTTCCTGGAATCAACAGGGAAGTAGAAAAATGTGGTTTCTTAAGTTCCAGGGTCCTTTCCAAGACTCTAACAGAAGACTCCGCCCTCACAGGAGAGGTGACCCGCAGAACCAGGGTTTGCAGGATTCCTTCTCAAACAAACCTTACCAACAATCCTGAAAGGTTGCCTGGCTATTGTTCTCTGGAGACAATCCGGTGGCACTTGTCTCTGCACCATGAAACCTGGGCATCCACCTTAAAAAATACTTGGGTGCAGAAGATCATATCCAAAGGTTGTTTCATACCAGTCCCCAAATTCCCCCTACAAAAATGTAAATAATCCCCTATGTCCCATCCAGAGAGATGGAGGCAGCAGCCTTAGAAATAGAAAAGCTGCTTAAAAAGTTGTCATCCAGAAGGTCCACTAGACCAGATAGGATCCAGAACCTACTCAAGATTCTTTTTAGTGCCAGAAAAGCCATCCTGGATCTCAGCAAACTGAACTAGCACTTGGGAATATTCAAGGTTTCAGATGGTCACAGTTCAGTCCATTTTGCCCCTGTTGAAAAGGACAATTGGATTTGCTCGATAGATCTTTAGGATGCATACTATCACATCAAAATGAACAGGCACTCCAGAAGATATCTGCTCTTCTAGCTAGGAACCAGTCATTACCAGCTCAGAGCACTGCCCTTTGGCCTCTCCACAGCCCCCAGCATGTTCACCAACTGCATGGTGATGGTAGCAGTTCACCTGAGACTGCTGGGATTGCGTGTTTCTATATTGAGATGACTGGCTCCTGACTGTTCTAACCAGGCATCTCCTTATACAAGCAAGAGACTACTTGCTTTAGTTGTCTCCAATCAGTCACGAAGTCACAGTTCACACCTACACAGAATCTGGTGTTCATAGTTGCTTGTCCAGACATAGTCAATCAGTTAGTGCCACTTCCTCCAGCAAGAGTACAAACCCTCAGATCCGAGGTCATGGAAGTGATCTTGCATTCTTCTTCTCCAACATGACTAGTCTTGCAAGCCATAGGGTCCTGAAAGCAACATTTACTCTGGTTCCTTTAGCCAGATTTCATATGTGGATTCTGCAGTGGACGCTGTCAGTATAGTGGTGTGTTCTCCAGAAGCCCCTTGTATGCACCAGTCAGGATCACACAAGTTTGCAAGAAATACCATCTTTGGTGGTTCCATTCAGACAAGTTTCTCAGGGCCATCCATTTGTTCTCCTGACGGTGGCCACAATAACCAGTGATGCCTTCCAATAGTGGTGGGGGTATTTCTTGGAAAGGACAGTGCAAGGTACGTGGTCCCCAGAAGAGGCCAATTTGCACATCAGTGTCCTGGAAATGAGAACAGTCCTCCTAATGTTGCAGACCTTTCAAGATGCTCTCCCCTCTGGGATGGATCACAGTTCAAACAGACAGTGGCTGTAGTTTGGTACAGCAACAAACAGGGGAGCTAGATCTTACCCTTTATGTTGAGAGGCAGTGAGAGTGTGGCAGTGGGAGAGCTATTCTGGCCATTTCCTTATAACAATGCACATACCAGGGAAAGACACTGCTTGCAGACAAACTAAGCAGGTACATTCTGATTCCTCACTAGTGGTCTCTCAGTGTCATTGTGGCTGAGAGAATTTTCCATCAGTGGGGCCAGCCATGCTGCAGTCTTTTCACTTCCCCCTTCAACAAGTGTTGTAGTTACTTTGCCTGCTCCCCCTCTCTGGGGTAATCACCGAGAGATGCTCTATTTCACAATTGGCCCTGTAGTCTCCCTCATTGCCTCTAATCCCTAAATTCCTACAGAAAGCATACTGGTTGAAAAGCAGTTAACTTCATTGCACCTTTTGGGCCTCGTCAAATTTGGTTTCCCTTCCTGTGCCCTCCTCATCTTTATCCACACTGGATGCTGGACCCCAGTCCCAGTCCAGACCTCCTGTCTCATCTGATGGGGATGACTCATCCAGATATAACAGGCCTCAAGTTGACTTCATGGTTTCTCCAGTTGCAGTAATGGCTAGACAGCCCAGGCTTTTCTCTCCAGTCTGTATATTCTCTTGTCTTCTCAAAATGCATATACCAGGTAAATCTACAAAAGTAAATGGAAGAATTTTTCAGTTTGGGCCCACAAAAGATTTGGATCCCTTTTCTTCCCCAAATACCCACTGTCCTTGAAATCTTGGCTTCCATATTTTATGAAGGGGCTAGTTTCTCTAGTATTAAAGTGCAGTTGGCTGCCATTTCCAGATTTCAGTCAGGTGAAATCATTATTCTTTAGCGTCTTCTAAGTTGTCACTTAGGCCCTCAATCAAGGACCCTACTCCTGCATGGGATGTAACTGTATTGCTTCAAGCCTGAACCTTCAGCCAAGACAGACCTTACATTTTTGTCATGGAAAACAAAATCTCTAGTTGCTATTACATCATCTAGACAAGTATCTGAACTCCAGGCTCTCTCCTCCAAATCTCCCTACCTGTTTTGTCATAAGGATAGAGTCTCCTTGTGTACCATTCCATCCTCTTTACCTAAGGTGGCTTCTGAGTCTAACATTAATAAAGTCATTAGCTTCCCAGTTTTCTTCGCAAAATTTTCTAATAAAGGTGAATACATAGTCCATCTTTTTGATTTGCACAAGCAATTTCAATTTTATTTCCATCAGACCAAAGATTTCAGAAACTCAACAACTATTTGTATCCTTTTCATTGAACAGATTGGGCATGGCAATTTCCAAAGTGACTTTAGCTAGATGGTTGACTGACTGTGTATCCTTTGTCTATAGCCAAATAGGGTTATCTTTCTCTAGTCCCCCTAGAGCACATTCCACAAAGGCTAAAGCCACTTCAGCTTTTTGCTCAAGAACACCGATAGATGACATTTGTACTGATGTTACTTGGTCCATTGCTCATACCTTTATTGCTAATTACAAGTTAGAGCTGCTTTTGGCTCCACAGTGCTACAAAATATACTTCCATGAGGACCACCCAGAGTTCATCTAGCTGGGGATTTTGTCCTATCAGATGAGGAATGAATAAAATTGACAATATCAAATACAAAAGACATATAATCATCATAACAATGCCTCTGTGTTGTCCATTTTCTTTCTTCAACTTCCTGACCTCCTAGCCCCTTCCCTTTCTTCCTGGAGAGACCTAAAGGATGTTACTTTGGGAGCCAATTGTTCCTTGTTTGAGCTCAAGTTTTCTCTCTATTGTGTCTGCCTTATACATTCTTTATAGTATCAGCCACGTATTACTGGGAACAGCAAAGTCGATCTGAGGTGTGCTAGGTTAGTGGGGCATTATGGGTAAAGGGAGGAGCTCTAGAGTTCGATCAGTGAATCTGAAAAAAGACTGCTGAGACGGATCTAAGATGCATCAGTTGAGGAAGAATGAAAATGGATGGACAACACAGATGCATCATTATGAAGAGTGCATAATTTTTCTTCATCTGTAATGGAGAGTCTAGGGTGTTAGAATGGGGAAAGTAAGCCTACGCTTCAGGCACATTTGCCTTGAGGGCACTGAATTACTTAATGGATATGAATTGCTTTCAAAGGGATTTAGCAACTCAAGTTGTAGGTACATTGAAGAAGCTTCCTCAAAAAAAATACCCAGAAACAATTGTAGGCTACCCTGGGAATTATGTTAAATATCATAAATCTCTCCAAGTGGTTACTCCATAGTGCAGCACATGGAGAGGTAAGAGCTGCTAACTGACCTTATTGTGCCCTGTTATGCCTGCTACTGCTTATGTGGTTTTGCAGATAATAAAGCATGCTTCACCAACTCACCTGTGTGGTGACAGTGCCTTATTTGGTCCTGTGGTGAAGGAAAGATTGTTGAAGTCTGAAGAAGACAAACCCTTGTGTGCCATAGCAGTTAGATGATCCTTTAATAGGAATTAAAAGGTCTTCAAGTCCCTGTGCTTCAGAAACCCTCCATGTTAGGCCTTCAATACAACTTTTGACAGTAATGCTTGTAGCAGAGGCCATGCCTCCAGTCAACGTAGACCTCGAGTTTTGCAGAATCAGTGCTGCTTTTGGTCCCTTCTTGTGAAAACCAGAGTCAGCAGCTTGAATGATTGCCTGGCTGTCCAGCTGTGGAAGCAGTCAGGTGGGAGGGGGAGCATCTGTCTTTTCACTCAGCTCTGTGGCTAGGCATCACCTAAGACAAATGGACAAGAGACATAATATCCAGCGGCTGTTTCATTCCATTTTCCAGTCAGAAATTGCAACTTCTGGAAATTCTATCCTGTTATTTAGGAAGTCCCACCAGACCAGAGAGGGTCAGGAATTTGTTCCAGATTCCTTATTTAATTCTCAAAAAGAACAAGGACCTCAGGCTGATTTTGGACTTCAGCTGTCTAAACCAGTTTGTCAAAAAGAACCCATTCACTGTGGTCACAGTGCAGTCAGTCCTCCCTTGTTTTAAAGGAGGACAATGAAATGTGCTCCATAGACCTCCATAATGCTCATCTCTGCATAAAATTGCCAAACACTACAAGAGGTATCTTCACTTCTAGCTGGGAGTGGTTCATTAACTATTCAGAGCCATGCTCTTTGGTCTCAGTGCAGCCCCCTGGGTGTTCAAGTGATTGAGAGTAGTGTCATCCCATATGTGCCTCAGAGGGATGTGTGTTTCCATATGCAGAGCTACCATAATTTGCTTCCCTGTGGCTCACTCTAGGATGGTTTACCTTGCTGAAGCATTTTCTAAAGAAGTCTCCCTGACTCTGAAGCCAGTCCTGCTTTCTTATCCATCTGGCCAGTGTCATCTTGATCTCCTTAATCTCAGACTTAACATATGGCATTGACAATTCTCCTTGATGGCCGTGGACCGTTCTCTAATGCTGTGACTGGTCTGCATTTTGTCAGCTTCCCAGAAACTCTGCTGAGATGATGTATAATAACAAATGGAAAACTTTTCCATTTGGACTTTTTACATAACCTAGGCCCCTTGACTGACTCAGTGTCACAGATTTTGAAATTTCTAGCTATGAATATGGATCTAGTTTCTCGCTTATCAAAGTCTGGCTAGCTTCCATATTAACTTTCATCTTGTTTTTCAGAATTATTTCCTGGCCTCTCCTGAACTTTGTAAACCTGTCCTGAAAACATTTTATGCTAGACCCCCTCCCTTTTATAAAGGACTGTACCTCTCTCTGGGATCTGAACCTGGTTTCACAGGCCTTAACCACATCTCCCTTTGAGCAGGCATCTTTTTCAAGTCTCAAGTTTTTGTCTTAGCTCTTTTCTTGGTGAGTATTACATTTGTTAGAGCATGAAACTCTGAAATTCTCCTATCGTCATAGTCACAGGTATCATACTTGATGTTTCACAAATATAGAGTGCCTTTGGGTAGTTCCAAGATGGCTGCATACTGAGTAACAGCTTGTTTCAAGCTCTCCCACTGTGAAAACAGAAACTCAGCAAAGAAGGCCAGTAGACTTGTGTTTATGGGTGAATTTCAGTGACTGGCTGGTGGGTACACTGTCTGGATGCCAGCATTTAAGAAATACATAAGACCTGGGAAAAAATCAGCTACAGAAAGTGAGGAATAAACACTGACTATGGAGAGTTCTGCAGCTGTATAGCAAAAAGTAAGGCAACCTTCAGACATGACTTCCAATAACTTACAGGATGATACAAGACAACTGCATATAGACCTGGTTAAAATAAACACAACACTGATAGAGTATATCAACATGAACAACAAAAGGCTGGAACAAATGGAAGAAGCTTTAAACAGATATTCCGATGAGATGATAAAGCTGCAAAAATCAGGTTAAAAGCTTTAAACAGATATTCCGATGAGATGATAAAACTGCAAAAATCAGGTTAAAATGAAGAAAAGGCTGGCTGAATATGAGACTGCCAACACACCACCAAGGAAACTCGCAACTCAGCTGGATGCCAATATTTAATGATTGCCACAAATAACGCTTTTAATCCAAGTACATTTTCGATAAAAATCTTCGTCAGAAACAGTACAGCACACAATTAATGATTGCTCCAGTTATATACCTTGTCAAATTAACATAATTAATTAATTGGAAATCAATTAGTAAAGCCAATTAAAAACTTGCAAACTTGAATTTTTATCCATTAAGCCAGTATTGAAACTCAGATCAGCTAAGTTATGAATACAGAGGTTATTTACCTACTATCACCATTAGATGGCAGCAGACAATCTACCTATTTTTGTACATACACCTTAAAGTATAAGAGCTGGGGTTAATTTATTATTTAGCTGTGTTTTAGATTTAGATTTTATACACAACACACTATGTAAGCATGTCTTACTATATCAATTTTACCAATAATAACACGTTGAAAGTTATTTTTATTAGATTTTCAGTAAGGTTCTATGTGTTTTTTAAAAATTAGCCTGCTTGCAAGTTTTTAATTGGCTTTACTGATTGATTTCCAATTAATTAATTATGTTAATTTGACAAGGTATATAACTGGAGCAATCATTAATTGTGTGTTGTACTGTTTCTGACGAAGATTTTTATCGAAAACGTACTTGGATTAAAAGCGTTATTTGTGGCAATCATTAAATATTGGCATCCAGCTGTGTTGCGAGTTTCCTTGGTGGTGTGTTGGCAATTTTGTTTGGTTACTAGTTTTATTCACTGCCTCCATCTTTTTACTTTGGTTTTTGCTTCAGAAGTGATGGCAGACACCACGGAAGCAGCAACGGACTTGGAGCCTCGTTTTGACACCAGAGGAGAGCTAGGGAAATTTATCGGGCAGCTCTCACAGCTAGTGGAGCTTCTTACTCCAGTATGTCACTCTCTGGTTAGTGTGTCCTCCGAACGGAGGGCTACTACACAAAAGGATTTATTATCTCGAGGTACAGGACAGCGAGAATCCTGCCTCAACACTGGGTTGCATAAAGAAGCTAGTAGTTCCGTTTTGACTGGCAGTCAAACGTTTGCAGATTTTCCAAGACTCTTGCGTAGCGACAACGCACAAGCAGGCAGTAATGCTAAACCATCAGCGGATTCAGCAGAAGGCTCTACAGAAGTTTTTAACCAAGGTGACTTTAATAATAAGCAACCAAACCTTGATTTTCAAGGTTTTTTAAAGAAAAATTATGACATTAATCATGTTACTTCCAACAACAAGACTAATGCTTTTAAATCTTACAAGCAAAGTCTTGATGACTTATATTTCTTTCTTGATAAATATAAAAGATTGGAATGTGACTGTAATTACTTGAAAGAATGCCTTAACAAGCAAGTTGTGCCTAAAGGCTTAAGATTTTCTAAATTTCCCAACAAAGTTGAGGAAGGGTCTGATTTCCACCTAGAATTAATTAAGATATTTGATAAATGTGGATTTGATGTTATTAGAGCAATTATTAAGGAGAATGGGAAGGTGATGGCAGGTATTTTGGAAGAAATGGAGACTATTAATGACCAAATTGTTAATGATCTTTTATTTCAGGTAGAAACAGAGAAGCAACAGTATTATAATATTTTTTTACAAATTGATACTGATTCTATGACTAACATGGACAGGAAAAGGGGTAAGTTAGCAAGAGATATTAAGGAATACAGGGACCAAGTAGCGTACCCCAAACCTTGTCCTTTTTACAGGTTCCGAGACTCTAAGATCATCAGGGACCAACCGCGCCATCATTCACACACATTTGATCAGGAAAAAAGAGATAACCCTTTAGACAATCCCTTCCAAGAAGAAGAGTGCCCTTTAGACCAGAGACCCCTACTTCGCCGATCCAATCGGATCCGGAATCAGAACCAGAATTATTACAATCTAAGGGGTTACAACAAGAGATAAACAGTAGTGGTACCATTATTCAGGAAGGCAATATTTTTGAGTTTCAAAATTACAAGATTTTCAATTACAGTAGCATTGAAGTACAGCCAGAACATTTTCAGCTTTTTTCCAAAGGACTTAAACTTGTGCCAAACAGGAAAGCGAGTATTCCCAGGTCTATTATAGACCTCAAACTATTTCTTAGGAAACAAAACTTACATTTATTATTCAATGGGCAAAAGACGGTTACACCTTCTAACCCAGTACTTAAAAGGAAAAGTGTTTTTAATCCCCCCCTTCATCCTCAACTGAAGAATTTTGGTAATCTATTGGAAAAAGAGATAAGGAATACCATTGCAGCACATTATGTTAACTCTAATTTAACTCAGGTGGAGGAGAAATTGTTGAACGACATAAAAAATGATGGCAATTTGAGGGTGATGCATCCTGACAAGGGTGGGGGGACGGTACTAATGGACAACATTATTTACGAATCGAAGATGAGTGAGTCTTTACATGAGACCAACAAATATTCTCAGGCATCTATCAATGAAGTTAACATAGCTAAAAGCAAAATACACTTGATGTTACAGGATTTATTGTTAGATGACTCCATTAGTATGGAACAATTCAATTTTTTGTTCAACAAACAACCACGGGTACCGTCAGTTTTCGGTATACCAAAAGTCCACAAAAATCCCATGGACCTACCGCTCAGGTTAACTGTCTCAGCAGAAGGTTCTATTACTACACCTTTGGCAGCATTTGTGGACGACAAACTGAAGACTTTATCATATTCTGGTGGTGTAGTCCTTAAAGATTCTTGGGATTTTCTGAGGTGTGTAAAACCACATCTTTACACACCTGAACTTATCTTTGTCACTTTGGATATAGTGGACTTATTTGGTTCTATTCCACATGAAACTGGATTGTTATGGCTTGAACAGGCCATTATTGACAATGGTACACTGTCCCACGAAGATTTTACCAATTGTCTCTTATTCATGGAAACTATTTTGAAAAACAATTTTATGTATTTTCAGGGAGAATTCTTTCGACAGAACAAAGGTGTTGCAATGGGTGCCAAATGTGCCCCAACATACGCCAACATTATTTTGAACTGGTGGGAAAAACAATTCATTTTGAATAGCCCATTCACTAAATGTTGGTCTATGTATAAGAGGTTCTTAAACGACATATGTATTTTTTGGACAGACACTGAGGAAAGATTCCTTGAATTCCTTGACTACATAAAGGGCACAACAAATTTTTTGGAATTTACTTATGAGACTAATGCAGAACATTTGATATACTTAGATATTACTCTTAGAAAGGATGAACAAGGGTTCTTTTCTTCAAGTATACACCGTAAGAAAACTTTTTCTAACTCATACCTTCACTACAGAAGTGCTCATCCATACTACCAAAAGAAAAATCTGGTGAAGGGACAACTTGTTAGGGTCTGTAGAATGACCTCTGATGACCACAAATTCATTAAGGAGTGTAGTAATGTGTGTAATATGTTGACTGACAGAGGGTATCCTAAACCTCTTCTGGACGATGTATCAGCAGAGGTAGTACGGGAGAGACACCAAAGATTTGCCCCTATTTTGGGACAAAATTTACCTGCCCCGATGGACATTTCAACAAACCCAAATACCAACTTTCATGATGGAGCCTACATACTTGATTACACAGGTGACTCAGGTCCTATTAAAGAATTAATTTCAAGGGAATGGGGGAGATTTGTTCAATTTACAGATTTACCATTAAACAACCAAACTCCCCTGAAATTTGTTTACAGGAAAGATACTAATTTTAAGAAAATCTTTGAATATGGAGGCCCTAGGGCCAACAATATAGGTCCACATGGTGTTGGTACATACAAATGTGGGTTTTGTTCCTAATGTCCAAGGATACACAATAGGAAAGAAATTTTCTTGGAAGCTAGGAGCAAAACACTTACAAGTAAGGGTTCCTTTAACTGTAATAGCTTTGGAATAGTTTACTTGGCTACTTGTAATTTCTGTACTTCCTTCTATGTGGGCAAAACAGAAAGGAAACTGAGATGTCGTATTTACGAACATTTATACGAAATCAAAAAGCAGAATATGAACAATGCACTATATAGACATCAAACAACTTGCCCTCAAGCAATATTTTCCTTTTTTGTTTTAGATTCTGTGCCCAAAGACCCTAGGGGTGGTTTATGGGAAGACAAATTGGAATATAAGGAATTGTACTGGCAAATAGTTTTGGAATGTAATAAACTACTGGGACTAAATGATTTTTTATCCATTAAGCCAGTATTGAAACTCAGATCAGCTAAGTTATGAATACAGAGGTTATTTACCTACTATCACCATTAGATGGCAGCAGACAATCTACCTATTTTTGTACATACACCTTAAAGTATAAGAGCTGGGGTTAATTTATTATTTAGCTGTGTTTTAGATTTAGATTTTATACACAATAACACACTATGTAAGCATGTCTTACTATATCAATTTTACCAATAATAACACGTTGAAAGTTATTATTTTTATTAGATTTTCAGTAAGGTTCTATGTGTTTTTTAAAAATTAGCCTGCTTGCAAGTTTTTAATTGGCTTTACTGATTGATTTCCAATTAATTAATTATGTTAATTTGACAAGGTATATAACTGGAGCAATCATTAATTGTGTGTTGTACTGTTTCTGACGAAGATTTTTATCGAAAACGTACTTGGATTAAAAGCGTTATTTGTGGCAATCATTAAATATTGGCATCCAGTTGAGTTGCGAGTTTCCTTGGTGGTGTGTTGGCAATTTTGTTTGGTTACTAGTTTCATTCATTGCCTCCATCTTTTTACTTTGGTTTTTGAATATGAGACTGCTCAGAAAGAGATGTTTCAAAAAATAATAGAATTAGAGGGACAGAGAATGTAGGGAAACCTAAGATTTTCAGCTGTACCAGAGAAGCTGGGAAGAACAGACTGCATTTATTTTATGAAAGCAGAAATAAGCAACTGGAGTGGTATTCCACAGCAGGATTTATTAGTTGAACGGGCACATCTTGTGTATGCTCCAAATGTAGCTATAAGAAAAAATATCTAGACCCTTAATAGTAAGGATGCAATTCTGCCAGCAGAAAGAATTTATTTTGAAAAAAATGTGGCAGAAGGAGAACATACTAAAAGTAGGAGACAGCAGGGTGTTTGTGGAGAATGATTACTCATTGGACACCAGGCAGAAGAGGAGCAAATTCATTCCTCTGTTCAGACTGTGTCGAGATGCAGGTGTGAGATTCAAATTATGTATCCATATGCCTTCAATGTATTCTTCCTTAGAGGGACAAAGTATTTTTTTGATGAAGTGCATGCTAAGGAGGAAATACAAAAGTTTCTCCAGCAAAAACTGAACAGGTGGAGACTGCTTCTTGTTACTCTGGTAATAAAGATCCCAGAGAGAGACTGCACCTGTGAAACCGTTTCCAGTTTTTCAACAGAAAATGTTGGAGAGAAGGAAGGGAGCATGAGAGTTGACTAGAAGAATCGAGAGTACATTAGAAATTAAGCAGAGATAAGTTTTGGGCGATGGAGAAGAACAGTAATAAAATAAGAAACTTAATATGGGATTACAATGCAATAGTTATATTTGTGAAATATGACAGTACAAGAAAATCTGAAAATGTTGGACTTCAAAATCTGTTTGCTGTATGGGGAACTCAAGTATATGCCCTACTTCATGTCATTAATGTTCGGAAAAATGCTTTGGGGAGGGGAAAAGAGGGGATGATGCTAACTGTAAGTAAAGAAAATTCTTTTCTTAATAATACTGTATTTGTGTTGCATGGTTTTCTTTGCATGCTATTTTTGGGTGTAATGGGAATATAAACAGTTTTTTTTTCTCCCCTCTTCTCTTTTTCTTGTGCAGTTTTGAGAAACCTAGGCAATGTAATGATTAAAAAAGGGAACATGGTTAAAGGCATGACAGAGTTCAAATTAATGTTTTTTTTTTCATTCTTGCATGGGGAAAAGACTGATTAAGGACCTCTGTTTTAAGAGGGATAGCAAGTAAATGAAAAAGAATTTAGAATATTATAAGGCTTTCTTTTCTAGTACTTGCATATATGTATACCAAGTAGTATTTCTGCAGCTGGTCTTCATGCCTCCATGGAGACAATCTGATAAAGAGAAAGTGGAGGCAGTCTAGTGGAAGGGGATTGGCTGAGGGAAAAGAAGAAAAAAGAACAGAGAAATTGGCAGGGACATAATGTTCCTTGAAAACAATCAGGGGTTTCCCCAGGTGTGACACCTTTAAAGATGATACAAAACCAATTAGACTTGAAGTAAAGTCCTCTGTTTTTCTAAATGCAGTAAGGGATACTAATAAAAACAGGTGCTTTTGATTTTTCTTGTTCACCCTTCTATCTTTTTCTTTGTTCAGTTCTGAGAAATGTAGGCCTTGCAATGGAAAAAACAAAAAAACAAAGGAGGAGGAGGCGAGGAGATGGGGGGATCAGAAGGGTCTGGTTAAGAGTGTGTGATAAAAGAAAAATCAGTATGCTTTTCACCATGCTTGTATAAGGAAATGACTTGTTAAAAACCCTAGGCAGTATCCAGTAACAAGTTTATTACAAGCCATGTAAATGAAAAAGAATATTGAGCATTACAAGCCTATGTTTCTGGTAAAAAAGGTTTTGTGTCTGGTTTGCATGTCACTAGAAGACAATTTGATAAAGAGAAATGGCTTGGACAAAGTGTTTACTGAAAGCATTCAAGTGTTTTCTCAACTGGGAAGTTATACAGATATATAAAATCAAATAGCACTTACTAATAGCACAGGCTATACCATGCATCTTACTTTTTGTTATCTTTAGCCTGGCTGTGTAGCTATCAATTTAGAACTTATGTTCTTATTAGGAAGCAGAAACTTAAATATTTGAAGATGTACGTAGTTTTGTGTGTTATTGTAAAGTTCATAGGTTTTAGGAGGGTTTTTTTTTTTGGGGGGGGGTGTTGGTTCTGTTTGAGGGCTTTCACAAAAACAAAAATTTATGTAAGATATGACATAAGCGCAAATGGATATGACAAGAAACAGCTGTATAAAAGACCAACCTGCCGAACAGTATACACATGTAACATAAAAGTTGGAATTACACATTTAGCAAAAGAGAAGGCGATAATTATAACTATATAAGAAAATGATGCTTTCTGTAATGTCTTTCATTTTGAATGGTCTTACAGATAAATATAAAAAAAGAGAGCAGTGAACTATATTAAAAATGTAGAGTGCAAACAGCTGTGCTACAGGAGACACACCTGGAAAGAACTGAACATGTGAATTTGATAAAGGTTTTCAGGATGGTTATTCAGCAGAATATCTGGGGCAAAGGAAAAGAGGAGTACTTATATTAATTGCAGGAAGAGCTCCAATACTGATAGAAGAGGAAAAAAAAGATAATCATGGAAGATGCATAGTACTAAGGGGCTACTGGCTAGGGAGTAGGATTACACTGGCATGCATTTACATCCCTCCTAAAACTGCTATAATGGAACTTAAGAAAGTTCTGGGAGATTTTATATCTCATAGGAGCATGTGCATTTAATTGAAGGTCTTGAAACGCACCCAATAACTATTTCAGATCATGCGCCAGTACTAACTAAAATGAAAATGAGACACTGGTGCTTTCCCACCTATTGGTTGAAAAGAGGAATTTAAGGAATGGGTTGTGAAATTAATTCGAGTGCTACTAGAGAAGATAGGATTATCTTCTGAAAACACAGCTAAGGAGTGGGATAAAGTTAAAGTGCCGTTTAAAACTTGGTTGGAAATAAATGGAGATTTGATTAAACAGTAACAAGAATTATTTAGAGGGACTTGACATGTTAAAGTATTGCAAAATATGGGAAATCTCTCAGAGCAAGAAAAGGAGCAACCGTTAAACAGAAAATAAGGGATTACCTCAATAATATACACAAGTTTAGAAAGATTGCTGTTAAACAACTGTTTTTTGATAATTCTAGAGCACAAAAACCTTCAGCACAACTCAGGCAACAAAAAGTAGAAAGTGCAGTCACCAAGCATAGGAACCCTATAACAAGGAAGATAACAAGAGACCCTGTAGAAGAAATAGTTTCCAAAATTTAATTAAACTTTGTATAAAGCAGAGAAATATGGAAATCAAGAAAAGGTACAAATGGAAATGTTCATGGAAGAATTAAATCTGCCAAAGTTAGAGGTAGATGAGGCTCAATTACTAACTGCCAGGATAAGAAGGGTTGAGATAAAAGTGGCTATGCATAACCAATGTACAGGAAAGTCCGCAGGAACAGATGGTACTCCTATGGAAGTTTGGAAGATAGGAGGGAAAATTATAAAGTGCTGGAAGGTTTTGTTTAACAATATTTTATGAGGAGAAGTACCAGCATCCTGAAAGAAGCAGTGGTAATGATAATACCTAAAGAGGGGGATCCATTGGATCCAGCTTCATACAGGCCCATTTCAATACTAAACCATGATTATAAAGTGTTTGTCTATAATGGCTAAAAGAATGGCAAAAGTGATGCCAGAATTGATAGATATTGATCAGTTTGGTTTTGTGGAGGAGAGACAAACATTTGACAAAATTAACAGAACATTGATGATCCAGAGGGAAGCAGAAGGTAAGAAAGTACCACTTTTATTGGTGGGTCTTGATGCAGAGGAAGCATTTGACAGAGTAGACTGGGACTTCATGAGCAGGGCAATGGAAGCATTTGGCTTCCCTGATACAATTATAAGGTTGATTAGAAGAATATTTGAGGGATCAGAGATGCCTTTTAAAGTGGGTGGGATCCTCTCCGATAATTTCTGCTTGAGTAGAGGAACCAGGCAGGGTTGTCTGCTTTCTCCTTTGTTGTTTGCATTATATTTAGAGCCATTGGCACAGAAAAAATAAGGTGACTCAAAAATTCAGGGATATAATTGGTATGGCAGTCAGGAAAAGTTGGCTTTATTTGCAGGCATTATTTTATACATGACAAAACCAGAAAGAAACATTACAATGTTATGGAGCATTTTAAGACAGTTTCAGATCTTCTCGGGATACAAAATTAATGAAGCTAAAACAAAGGCAATAGAGGTAAATTATGTACCCACACACAAATTGGTCCAACAATATCCATACTTATGGGGACATGATAAATTGAAGTATTTAGGAGTATGGATTAGAAATTACTCCGTGGTGGCAGCTAAGTATATGTGGGAAGAGACTAAACAGAAGACAATAAAAAAAATTTAAAAAAATGGAAGTTTTGTTGCATGGATATGAATACCAAGATAATTGCCATTAAAATGTTTTAGTCCCTTTAGTCTTATACACTGGTCAGGCATATTTTTATCAACCAGCGGAGAAGTTGTGGCTAGCGATTAAAAAAAAAAGAGTTGAAGGATTTTATCTGGGAAGGGAGAGCAGCAAGGGTCAAGTGAGATAAAATGATTTTACCAATAGAACAAGGTGGACTAGGACTATCTAATTTGAAGGGGTATTTTAGAGCTTATACATAACACAAGCAGAAAACTATAATTCAAAGTGGAAATGAATGACATTGACACAGGGAGGAAACTCAAGAAATAAGGAGAGATTGGGATTTTGGATGCAGACTCTTTAGGAGAACAACCAAAATCATAACAGATTACTATATTCGTAAAATAGCAGGGAGTATTCTAAGAACCAAACCAGCATGAGAATGGAGAAAAGAGATTTTGCCGATAGGGATGACTGCAGCCAGGGATACAGATAGTAGGCAAGAGGGGGCTGGAATTTATTGGAGAAAACTGGCAAAGTAACCAAGGTATCGGGAGCAAATAACTAGAAAGGGAAAGTAATAGAATGGAAAGAGGCCAATAATTTATTTGGCTGATATCAGAGTATTGGCAAAGAGAAAGAAATAGGGGCCTCCTAAATGAAAAAAACAACACTGGTAGAGTTTTTAATAGAATGTAGAACAGAAGCTGCCATAAAAAAAGGAATAATTAGTAAAGCATATAAAATATTGCGTGATAATTATAAGAATCAATTAGAGGAGCTTAGAATGGATGAGAAGTGAGATTGGATAAGCAATTCACAAAGAGACAGTGGGGTGGGTGATGTATATATACATTTCCCAAATATTCAACAAAATCTAGATTTACTGTCTTTGCCTGGAAGTGTTTAAATAGGTATTTTTCTACCCAAAGTAGACTCCATAGAATGTTTCCTCAGGTGGATTGCAAATGTTGGAGGTGTGACAGGCAGGAAAGAGGTAGCTGGGAACATATTTTTTGGAAGTGTAATGGGCATACAGACTTTAGGGGTTCCCTGCAGACTGCCCTGTCGGACATGTTGGGTGAGCGGATTGGACTGACTGGGGAAATGATTTTTTTTGTTATGATACAGAATCAGAATTGCCTAGAGACACTAAAGCCTTGCTGAGTCTAATTATGGTGGCTGCCAAAAAAGTAATTACTAGAAAATGGAAATCAAAGTCTAGACCAACTTTACTAAAAGTAGTGAATATAGTAACAGAAATAAAACAACTGGAATTCGGATATTTAGAAAAGGGAAGGAGCAAACCTCATAATTGTGGGAACAATATATGCAGAGTAGGAATGAGGTTTAAGAGGCAGGATTTGAATGAGAGGCATATAATGCTTAATTGACAGTGACTGGAAGGTTTATAAGTGATGTATAATGCTTGCAACTACAGTTGTTTCAAGGGTGTCTGTGATGTAAACTGTTTACAACTAAAGTGGTATAATTTTGTATGTTTTTTGTTTATAAAATGTAAGATTGCGTTTGTCATATGTGAAAATTTAATAAAGATGTTTGGGAAAAAAATATTGCCCTTGAGAACAACCATGTTAAGTTGTCTATCTCGCCTTCATTGCTGGTTGGGATCGATCCGATCCTCTGCTTCGACTCGGCCATCTTCAATAGCTCGAGAGCTGTTTACTGACTCGAGGCTACCCCTTATCCCGTAATGCCTAGCGATAGCTACCCAGATCTTTTTTGCCTTTTCAGCTGCGAGGTGTCGTTTTTCTGGCTCAGGCTTGTATAGAGTTTTTTTGTATACATTTTTCACTAGAATTTAACTTTTCTAGTATTTTGTTATTAGTGATAGTTTTATTTCTGTGATAGATAATTGTTTCTCTTATAGTATCCCTCCTTTGTAGAACTCGTTTAACATAGAGAGTTCTCCCCTCACCCCTCTCCCCCCTTTTTTCTCGTCAGGTTAGCCGTTTAAGTTAGAGGCTTTCCTTCTGTCTTTTTCTCATAGGCTAGCCGTTTAAATTAGAGGCTTTCCTATCACCTTCCAAAAAAAAAAAACCTTTATCTATAGTCTTTCTAGTAGGTGTGTTTTTTGTAGACTGTATATTGTTTCTTGTTATTGTTATTATAATTGGTTTCTTTCTGCTGTAAAGGATGTCAAAGGATCCAAGGTTTCCGGGTTCAAGAAGTGTGACTCATGTTGTGAGAAAATGTCTCTGACAGATGGGTACACTTCTTGCGTCTATTGTTTAGGCGCTGTGCACCTGCAGGACTCTTGTTCTATTTGCCATGCCTTTAGTCCAAGAGTCCTGCAGAAGCGTAAGAATAAGCTGTTTCTTAGGGGTCTTTTAAAACCCTGGGATTCACCGGACAAGAGCTCACTGCCAGTGAAATCCCCTAAATCCACTAAGCCGTCGGCTCCAAGTTCGGAGCCGTCTCCGGTTCAGGATTTACCTTCTACATCGGTTCCAGCTGGCACTGACAAGACAATCTCCCCATCGGCTCCATCAGAGACTTCGGAGCCACAAGAGGCTGAGGTCCCCTTCACTAGAGTCGGTGCATTCGGCTCCTCGGTCTCCTTTACTTCAGAGTGAGCATAGTCATCGATCCTCTCACTCCTCTCGATCCTCTAGGGTGTCAGATCATGATGTGGTGAGAGTGGTCAGTAGGTTGCTAAAGTCGCAGACACTAGCTAAATTGTTGTCCAGCCCTCCTCAACAGGTATCGGCTCCATCCACTTCTCTTGATGTTCCTCCTCCGACTCCAATGAGTTCGGAGCCGGAGTTCATTGGGGTTCGAGTAGTGGAACCGTCGGCTCAGATAACCTTTTCCTTCAGTTCTGACGTCTGCTCCGATTCCCTCGGTGGTACCTTCCACCGAGGGATCTGGGCACTGCGGCTCCCTCGTCGGCTCTGAGGGGGCGAGTGGCATCGGACCCTTGTGTAACCCCGTTCTACCTCTCGGAGCTTCGGCGCAGGTGAGCTTGGCTCCAAAATCGGCCTCGGAGCCATCCCCCTTGGTGCGGAGAAAGATTCCTATTTCTTCGGAACCGGAGCTTTCTCTGCATCGTGGCAGGGACGCCTTTGATGTCATGCGGAGTGTGCTGTCCTCTGAGTCAGCTCCACTTTCAGCCCCACCGGCTCCGTCCCCCGTAGTGCCTGTGCCAACCTCTGCTCCTCCTCCAGACCCTAAGTGTAGGGAACCATTGCTCCAGGACACCCCATTGGGTGTTTCCTCCTCTTCTGAGGCCTCTCCTGATCACTCAGAGGAGCCCCCTCAGAAGAAAAAGTGTAAGAGGAAGCATATTGACTCCCCCGAGTTTGTCACTTCTGATACAGACTTAGATGATTCGGAAGGGTCCCCGAGATCCCCCTCTGAAGATGTTTCCTTCTTGGACATCCTAGAAATGCTTAAGCAGAGGGGGAACTGGAATCCCCTAGCCCCTGCTGAGTATGAGTCTGTATTTCTGGATGCCTTCGGTTCCCGACCTTCCACCTCCTGGGTGTCTCTGCCTTTTGATCCACTTATGACAGTGGTGGCTCAGAAGGCTTGGTCAGCTCCGGATACAGTGGAACCAACTCTGAGGAGACCTAGTAAATTCATTACAGCACCCCTGGATAAGCAGTTCCTTTTGAAAGGTGTTCCTGTTGATGCCATGGTGGTAGCAGCAGCAGCCACCAAAAAAGAGTTAGCGGAGACCTCTTCGTCTGTCCATCTCCCTAACAAGGAGTCTAGGACAATGGAAAGATACGGGAAGTGAGTGTTCACTTCAGCGACCTTCTCTATGAGGTCACTGAACTACCTATGTCATTTTACCCAACTTCAAAGGGATCTCCTTAAAGAGCTCGGAGATACCCTTAAAGATCCAACAGCTGAGGGAGCACAAGCCAAGGTAGCTTCCCAGCTAGTGACGCTTAATTCTGTTGTTAACTCCTCCATGAGGCTCATTTCCTATGCAGCTGATGGGGCGAGTAGAGCCGCAGGTACATGTGTGGTCATTAGGAGGCTTGTGTGGATGCAGCTGTGTATCTTTGCGAAACCCTTTCGAGCATCCTTCACCAACACTCCCTTTGATGGTTCCTTTCTTTTTGGACCACAGGTGAAAGACACTTTGACTAGGTGTGAGCAAGAAGGCAAGACTCTCTCTGCCATGGGAGTCCATTTTTCCACTCCCTCTAGACCTTACCCCAAGGGTCAGAAGAGTGGGAAGATGTGGTTCCGTAAATCTCAGGGAGCATTGCTGGACACACGTAGTGAATTTTCCTCCAGAGGCAGATGGGGAAACAGTAATAATAGACGCCACCCTCGTGGCAGAGGGGGTCTGCAGAACCAGGGCAACAGAGGATCCTTCTCTGATAAGCCCTTCCAGCATCCCTGAAGGGTTTCCCGGCTGCTCACCTCTGGAGGCAGTCGGAGGAAGACTTTTGCTGTTCCCAAAAGCCTGGCAAAGTTTAACACAAGACAGATGGGTACGGTCCGTTATATCAGGAGGTTACAAAATTCCCTTCCATCAACCCCCTTTACAGTCAAGGAAGACCCTTCCAGATGTTCCACCCAATCTGAAGGAGCAAGCAGTAATAGATGTTTCAAAACTGCTAGAAAAAAGAACCATCCAGGAAGTCCCGGCAGACCAGCATGGATCCAGAACTTACTCAAGGTTCCTTTTAGTACCAAAAAAGACAGGGGACTGGAGACCGATTCTGGATCTCAGCAGACTAAACAGGTCTGTGCAAAGAACAAAGTTTCGGATGGCCACACTACAGTCCATTCTACCCTTTCTGGGTCAGGGCAATTGGATGTGCTCGATAGATCTTCAGGACGCATACTACCATATAAAGATGGACAGGCGCTCCAGGAGATATCTTCACTTTCGGCTTCATTATCAGTTCAGAGCCTCACCTGAGACGTCAGGGATTCCAGGCGTTTCCGTATCTAGATGACTGGCTCCTTAATGCTACCACCAGGCATCAACTCATACAAGCACGGGACTACATAATCACAATCTGCTCCCAGTTCGGCATTACAATAAATTTCAAAAACTCTGCCTTGTTGCCCTGTCAATCTATCACTTATATAGGAGCAGACTTAGACACAAGGGATATGTTTGCAAGGCTACCACTGGAAAGGGTGTCTGCAATCCATCAGCAGGTACAGGTTCTGATGCAGAGCAAAAGGATCCAAGTCAGGTACATCCTTCAAACTCTGGGTTCCATGGCAGCAGCCATTCTCCTAATTCCACTAGCACGCTTTCATATGAGAATTCTTCAGTGGCTCCTGTTTACGCAGTGGTCTTTGCAAGAGCTACCCATGACTCACATGATCACGGATACATGCAAAAGACATCTTTCTTGGTGGATGGTCTCCACACTAGTTACTCAGGGCAGACCTTTCTTACAACCCCCTCCAGTAACCACAGTGATGACAGATGCCTCCCTGATAGGGTGGGGGGGGCATTATATGGACAGGACAGTCCAAGGCATGTGGCAACCTCACAAGTTCCATTTGCACATAAATGTCCTAGAAATGAGAGCCGTGCTACTGGCGCTGCAAGCCCTTCAAGACTCTCTTCCTTCTGGGACCATTGCTATTCAAATGGACAACATGTCAGGGGTGTGGTACATCAACAAGCAGGGCGGAACCAGATCCTACCCCCTGTGTCGAGAAGCACTCAGACTTTGGCAGTGGGTGATTTCTCCCAACATTTTCTGATTGCGACGCACATCCCCGGGAGATCCAACGTCATAGCGGACAGGCTCAGCAGAGCTATCCTCATGCCTCACGAGTAGTCTCTGAATCAGGAGGTTGCGAATCTTATTTTCCGCAAATGGGGACAGCCTTGCTGCGATCTCTTTGCCACCCCCTTCAACAGCAAATGCAGCAGCTACTTCTCCCTTCTTCCGTTTCTGGGTCACATACCCAGAGACGCTCTAGTCCACGATTGGCCCCAGGGACTTATTTATGCCTTTCCTCCTTTCCCCCTGATACCCAAACTTATACAGAAAGCAATATCGTTGGGTTGCAAAATGACCCTCATTGCTCCCTACTGGCCTCGACAGATATGGTTCCTGTTCCTGCACCATTACATTCTCGATCAACCCTGGACTCTGGGCCCAATTCCAGACCTCCTGGTTCATCAATCAGGTGGGTTGCATCAATCCCTCAAACCTCTCTAGCTCACAGCTTGGTTGCTCCACTTCCAACCTTAGCCAGACTTCCCAGCATCTTCCCAGCAGTCCATGACATTATTGTCTCCTCTCACAAGTCTACAATGAGGAAAACTTATGCTAGCAAATGGAAATGTTTTTCTTGTTGGGCAGAGGCTAGGAATGTGGATCCCTTTTCAGCCCCAGTCTACGAAATTCTGGAATTCCTAGCACAACTGTTTCACTCCGGGTCCACTTCTGCTACGATCACGGTACAAATGGCGGCCATTTCTAACTGTCATGTTGGTTTTTCGACTTCTAACATTGTCTCATAAGCTCTGTAAAGCTTTTTTGAGAGGGACAACTCTTCTTAGGCCTCCAGTGAGAGATTCCCCTCCTCCTTGGGACCTTAATTTAGTCCTAACCTTCTTAATTCTGCCCCCTTTTGAACCAGCAGCATCCTGCCCTGTCAAGTTTCTATCTTAGAAGACACTCTTTCTGGTAGCTATTACTTCAGCCAGACGCATCTCCGAACTTCAGGCTCTGTGTGTTCGTCCTCCCTACTTGATTTTTCATAAGGACAGGGTTGCTCTGAGGACTAATCCTTCGTTTCTTCCTAAAGTCTGCTCAGAAAATAATTGAAACTAATCGATAGATCTTCCTGTGTTTTTCCCTAATCATACCAACAAGGTAGAGTACAAACTACACCAATTGGACGTTCATAGGCAGTTGCATTTTTACCTGCACAGAACTAAGGAAATGAGGAAGTCGGACCAACTATTCCTTTCTTATGCCTTGGGCAAACAAGGTCTCCCAGTTTCCAAGGTGACCTTCTCCAGATGGTTGTCACACACTATTTCTTTCATTTATCAGTTAAGGAACAAGGAGTTGCCTATTAAACTGAAAGATCATTCTACTAGGGCCTTGGCCACCTCTGTAGCCTTCCAGTCTAGGTTGCCTATGGATATCTGTGCAGCTGCCACGTGGGCAAACCCTCATACCTTTATTTCTCATTACAAGTTGGATATGGTCTCCAGGAGCAGAGCTGACTTTGGTTCCACTGTTTTGAAGAGTCTGTTCCACTGAGCCACCCTGGATTTTAGGTGCTAGGGACGCTGTCCCAACCAGCAAGAACGAAGGCGAGATAGACAACTTAACATAAAGAAGTTATGTACCTACCATACCGTTCCATGTTAGTTGCCTTCATCTCTCCTTACTTATTGCGTCCCACCCTCCGTCTCCCTGTCGTAGTGGACCGAGAGGAGGTTTTTTTCCTGTTTCACTGGCTGTGTGTTCTCTTGTTTTCCTCTATTAACCTAGAGAATATGGCAGGTATAGTCAACTGATTTTTTGACTGGTTTATTCTCTTGTTATGTCTGGAGTTAGCTATTTCAAATGAGATCTGGGTAGCTATCGCTAGGCATTATGGGATAAGGGGTAGCCTCGAGATAGTAAACAGCTCTCGAACTATTGAAGATGGCCGAGTCGGAGCCGAGGATCGGCTCCGATCCCAACCAGCAAGAAGGAAGGCGAGATGAAGACAACTAACATGGAATGATGTCCTTCAAGGATGCATCTGCAGTCCTAACAAATGGGTTGCCCTGGCCTCAGGCAGCCCTTCGGTCGGCCGGATTCCAAAGTCTGGGTCTGGCCTCGGCTAATGTCGCACTTCACCCGACGTCATAGCTGCAGTTCAGCGGGTATAAAGGCATCAGCCGATGCCATTTTC
The DNA here is from genome assembly GCF_019279795.1 of Protopterus annectens. Taxonomy (NCBI): domain Eukaryota; kingdom Metazoa; phylum Chordata; order Ceratodontiformes; family Protopteridae; genus Protopterus; species Protopterus annectens. The sequence continues at coordinate 603,955,612 of NC_056741.1, read as the reverse complement.
CTCAGTCTTTCTTGCCGCGTGGCGCCCGAAGCAGAAGCTGTTCGCAAGTGCCGGTCGGTCAGAACCAGAGATTGCTACTACCGAAGACTTCTAAAAAGCTAAGTACCCCGTTGGGGACTCTTTCTTGCCTCAGCCGATGTCAGAAAAAGTGAATAACTGTTTAACTTGTGGGAAACAAATACCTCATAAAGATTTCCACTCTTACTGCCTACCTTGTTTAGGCCCAGACCACGACGTAGCAGCCTGTCTAGCCTGTGCTTCTTTCAACCGACAGACACTTAGACGTCGGTCGGAATTTGCTGAGGAGTTTTTCGGTTCCGATTTTGCTTACAACATGCCGTCGGAAACTCCGACTTCACAATTAGCTAAAAAGCGCAAGGAAAAGGACCGACACTCGCCGTCCGCGGTTTCGGCCGAAACCGCGGTTAAGTCAACCGCGAGTGTCTCGGTTTCGGCTGAAACCGAGCCCTCGGTTCTTCCTTCGGCCGAAAGCTTGCCTCCCACCGAGGCCTCATCCAGCATGGCTGAATCTGCTACTGAAATTCCACCTGCTCTTACAGCTTCACAGGATTTATCTGATACTATCCCTTTAGATATATCCACTCCTGCACGTGGAGCTGCTAGGCCCCCTGCATCCATGTCGATTAAGGCTTTTGCCAGGGCTAAAGCAGCAAAATCAACCAAGCCTGTGCCTGCTAAGACCCCCTCTCACAGGCCTAGCTCTAGTACTCAAATGCTTAGTCTTGCAGAGGATCTCATTTCTTTGATCAGGGGATCCCAACCTCACCCTGACAGGGCCTCTCACCCACCTCCAGAGAAGAGGCCTAGAGCAGAGCCCCCTGAGCCAGTTTCTTCAGATTACTCTTCTGATGATTCAGAAAATACAAACCCTCCAGAAGGCCCTTACTCTCCTTATGAGGACTCTGATGCAGAAGACTCCATTCCTTCTGCCTCTCCGCCTGAGGAATTTTCTTTTGGGGAAACCTTGCATGCTATGAGGGAACAATTTCAATGGCAGGGCCAGGATTTTTCAGACTCTAGGAAAAGGCTTAGGACCTTTTTGCATTTGCCACAGCATAGGCCTTTAGCCATTCCTCCAGTACTTACTGTTGTGGATGATGCATTTAATGATGCTTGTACTGCCCCTGATTCACTTCCTCCGGCCCCTGCTAAGCCCGACAGGTACTACAGGGTTCCGGACACACACTATCATTTGTATAAGGCCCCTTTTGCAGATCCTGAAACTATTTCACAGGGACCCAAGGCTGTAGCAGCTACCTCTGCCAAAAACCCCCTCCCCTCTGAAAGGGAATCTAGGGCCTTAGAGAGATGGGGTAAAAAAGTTTATACTTCTGCTACTCTTTCGGCTAGGGCCTTAAACTGTCAATTCCACATGATTCAGTATCAGGAATTTATGTTAGACCAGTTAACTAAAAAACTGTCCTCTTCAGGAAATGGTACATAACATTCAGCAGGTCAGTAATCATTCCTTAAAATGCGGCTATGATGCACTGGAGGCTTCCTTTAGATCAGCTATGACTGGTACAGTGATCAGAAGGCATGCATGGTTAAAAGAGCAGTCCTTACCAGACCATGTAAAATCAAAGCTCCTAGATGCTCCCATGGATAAGCACAATTTGTTTGGCTCACCTGCACAGCAGGTGCTGAAGAAGGTGGAAGAGAAAGCAAAATCTGTCCAGACAGTCAAGGATTTCTTACAGGTCCAGCCTCCAAGGTTTAGTAGGAACTGGCCTTCCAAGAATTGGTCCTTTCCAGACTCCACCAGAGCACAGAGGGGCAGGAATAGGCGCCCAAGAGGCAGGGGTCAATCCAGAGGTGCCTACAGGGGACGTCAGTGGCAGCCTAACAACCAGCGAAGTACTGCCACAGATCCAGCCACTACCACTTCCACAGGACAATCACAGTGACTTGGCTCTGAGACCGCCTACCAGGGAACAACTAGATGCACCCTTAGGCGGAAAGCTAGCCTTATTTTCAGTAAACTGGCATTACATCACAGGAGACAAATGGATTTTACAGACAATAGACAAAGGTTACAGGTTTCACTTCCATACTCTACCAAGGAAGAGAGGAATGCCAAACCTACATCCAAATCAAAAGACAAAAGCTCTAGAACAAATAGACAACTTAATAAGGATGAGAGCTATAGAAAAGGTACCGTCAATGGAACAAGGGCAAGGATTTTACTCCAGACTTTTCCTGGTGCCAAGAAAAGAAAACCAATGGAGACCTATTCCAGACCTGTCCGCTCTGAACACATATCTCATTGTTCCAAAATTCAAGATGCTGACCCTACAGCAGCTTCTTCCCATGCTGGGCAAGGAGTCTTGGCTGGTAACTCTAGATCTCAAGGAGGCATACCTGCACGTCCCCATACGACCAAATTGCAGAAGATACCTCAGGTTTCTTGCAGGATCAGAGCATTATCAATTCTCAGCATTGCCTTTTGGCTTATCTACTGCGCCCAGAGTATTCACGAAATGCCTGGCATCAGTAATTGCTCATTGCAGGCTTCAGGGAATTCAAATTTACCCTTACCTGGACGACTGCCTGTTACAAGCGGACAACAAAAACAAATTAGCAAAAGATTTGAAAAAGGTCATTCATCTGCTACAAGCCCTGGGATACACAGTCAATATAAAAAAGTCAAGGCTGATACCATCCCAGAGGATAACTTTCTTGGGTGCAGAACTGGTCACATCAAATCAAATGGCATCCCTCACAGCAGAAAAGCAGAAGCACCTTCCTCTCTATTTCATGGCATTAACAACGCAGAACCAGCTAACAGCAAGGAAAGTCCTGCAAGCCCTGGGTTACATGGCATCCTGCATAATATTGATTCCACATGCCAGACTACATATGAGGAAGTTGCAATGGTACCTAAGGAATTTATGGTCTCAGCACAAGCACAGCCTAGAAACCCAAATTCCAATAATTCCATGCCTGAAGCAAGAATTCCAATGGTGGGCTCAGGCCTGTCAGTTGAACAAAGGACTGCCCTTCCACAGCCCTCAACCAAGCCAGACTATCACCACGGACGCCTCAGACCTCGGTTGGGGGGCACACATGCTGGACAAGTGCATACAAGGCTTATGGACTCAAGACCAGCTGAACCTACACATAAATCAAAAGGAGATGCTGGCAGTAAAACTGGCAATTCAGACATTCAGACCGTTTCTTCAACAGGGTCAATTGCTGATAAGGACGGACAACACCACAGTTATGTGGTACATCAACAAACAAGGAGGCACACATTCATACCGTCTATGCCGGATGGCAATGGACCTCTGGAATGTGGCCCTGAGTTTCAACATTCAGCTCCAGGCAATATTTGTACCAGGAAAAGAAAATATACTAGCAGACATCCTAAGCAGAACTACCACGGATGCCCACGAATGGATGCTGCATCCAGACATCTTCAAATCCATTACAAGGAAATGGGGACTACCAGAAATAGACTTATTCGCATCCCCACACAACCACCAATTGAAAAAATTCTGCACAAGGACATACCACCCTCTGGCTTGGAAGGTGGACTCCCTATCTTTCAGTTGGGAAAACCTGACAGCATATGCATTCCTACCTCTTCCTTTGATGCACAAGGTGCTATTGAAGATCAAAGAAGACTGCCCAAGGATCATCCTGATAGCTCCAGACTGGCCGAGGCAGCATTGGTACCCATTACTGAGGAGTATGTCTCGGGAACAAATATGGCCTCTGCCCCTAGTTCCCTTACTGCTAACACAGAACAACTTCAAAACCCTGCATCCAAACTTGAAAACGTTGCAGCTAGCTGCCTGGAACATTGCATAAGACAAAATAACCCAGATTTATCTCAAAGGGTTAAAGACATTATCTTGGAGGCTCGCAGACCCTCAACAAGGAAAACTTATTCAGCAAAATGGAAAAGATATCTCATTTGGAGTGCAGCAAAAGGAGAAAATGTGTCACTGGTAAACATAGCTAACATCCTGGAATACTTGGCAGAACTTTTCCACAATGGCCTGTCCTATTCGTCCATTAAGATTCATGCATCAACTATTTCAGCAGAATACAACATGGACCCTCCAGTCTTCTCTCATCCTCTACTCAGGCAGTTTCAGAGAGGAATTAAAAATGTAAAGCCACCAAGGAAGCCACCATTGCCCGCATGGGACTTGAACTTTGTGCTGGAAAAGTTGACACTCCCTCCTTTTGAACCAGCAGCAACAGCAGAATTACAGTACTTATCATGGAAAACTGCTTTCCTGCTTGCAATCACTTCAGCAAGAAGGGTTTCTGAATTACAGGCATTAATGGCAGTACAGCCTTTCCTTATCTTCCATCAAGATAGAGTGCCCATGAGAACTAATCCTACTTTTATGCCAAAGGTGGTCTCCAGGGTATCTCTAAACCAAGCTATCCACCTACCTACATTCTTCCCCAACCCACAGAACAGGGGAGAAAGATTATTACATACCTTGGATGTACATAGGCAATTGCGCTACTACCTGGACAGAACCAAGAGCAATAGAAAAACTGACCAGCTACTGGTAGCATATGCAACAGGAATGGAAGGAAAAGCAATTTCAAAACAGACAATCTCAAAGTGGATAGGAAATTGCATTTGATTTTGTTACTCTTACCATGGAAAGACAACTCCAGAAAACATCAGACCTCACTCCACAAGGGCTACAGCCACTACTACAGCTTTTTTATGAGGAGTGGCTACCAAAGACATTTTAGAGGCTGCTACTTGGAGCTCCGTGCATACATTTGCCAAGCGTTATAATCTACCATTATACTCCAGATCCCGAGCAGGTTTTGCCACTGCTGTTTTGCAAGGGATCTTAACTACACCATAATCTTATTATTACCTCCTCCCCCAGTTTGGCTATGGTATTCTACCCATTTGTTAGGACTGCAGATGCATCCTTGAAGGACATAGTACAGTTTTGTACCTACCATAAATGTAGATGTCCGAGAGGTGTGCATCTGCAGTCAGGATTACCCACCCTCCTTCCCCTCTGTGGTACTCCTAGGGTATTTGCCCATCTTGTAGCTAGCTGGGTGAATCTATTATGGTGTATTTGTTTGTATATATGTATATATGTGTTTATTTCTATTTGCTCTCTATTGTTTGGAAACATTTGCATTTATCCAAATTTAGCCTTCCTAGAGGGCACCTGGCATCTGGGGCAAGAAACACTGAGAAAAATGGCGTCGGCTGATGCCTTTATACCCGCTGAACTGCAGCTATGACGTCGGGTGAAGTGCGACATCAGCCGAGGCCAGACCCAGACTTTGGAATCCGGCCGACCGAAGGGCTGCCTGAGGCCAGGACAACCCATTTGTTAGGACTGCAGATGCATACCTCTCGGACATCTACATTTATGGTAGGTACAAAACTGTACTTTATAGTAGGTACATAACTTCTTTTTTCCTCGACACCTAAAGTAACCACAGAGTCTAATCTGAGTCAAACCATTCATCTACAAATATTCTTTCAAAATCACACCGACCAGGGAAAATATTTGCTTCACACCCTCTGTGTACAACAACTCATTTTATTTGCACCCAACTGGAGCCATCAGAAAAGACACAAAACTGTTAATTTCCTTTACTCCCAGCAAATTGAGTCAAAAGATTTCTAAACAAACCTTGTCCAAATGGTTGTCAGATTGTACATCATTTGATCCAATGTTTATCTTATCCATACTTTTCTCTGTGTATGGGTTCTCTGATCTGACTTTGGCCACTTTCAAGCTTTTTGACCCAGTCCTCAGACTCTCCCCTTACCCATAATCCTTGGTGTTAATGTGATATACCATACCTACCTCTTTTGCCTCTACAAGCTTAGGACAGATCTGTGGGTGCTTAGGAGAAAAGTGATTAAGATTTGAAAAATCTTTGTATGTCTTGGTTAATTTTTTTGACATCTTGTATATTAGTATATCTTGCTATATCCTATTATTCTCCTAACCTTCTTTTTCGTGCTTCTTTGCATTGGGTGTTGACTTTCCTTTCTCTAGAATTTTCTTCAAAACAAAAAATGGCTTGCAATTTTCATATCTTTTTCATTCCTGTCAGATTGTTGATGTTCTCCGTGTTTCACTGTTGCAGTCATCACATTTGGGTTATCTGCCTGCAGGTAGCCCTCAGCTGGCCCGAATACCAGAGTCTTGGATTCCTTCGTCGGATGCTGTCTCTTCTTCCATGACGTCAGGTTGTCAGGGGTATAAAACATGCAGCCGATGCCATTACATCAGTCTTTCTTGCCACATAGTGCCTGAAGCAGAAGCAGTTCGCAAGTGCCGGTCGGCTGATTCTTGAAATTTTCATTTTCAAATTTCAGAACCGAAATCTTCAAAAAAACCTAAGTAACCCCGTTGGGATCCTTTTTCTTGCTCTTAACTGATGTTAGTAAAAGTTAACAATTGTATTACCTGTGGTAAGCAAATACCTCATAAAGATTTTCATTCGTACTGCATTCCTTGCTTAGGCCCAGACCACGACGTCCCTCGCTGTCGATTTTGCGCCTTGTTCAACCCTCGAACTATTCTTCGTTGGTCTATATTTGCAGCAAATTATTTTGGTACTCGATTTAACTATCCAGAAATGGCTTTGGTAAGCCATCCGACTACCGATATTCCGAAAAAAACGTAAGGATAAAGACGGAGACAGACCGCATAGATCCAAAACTGCCAGTGACGCTTCCGTTAAGCTAGTCGCCAGTCCGCCGATACTCAGTGAGGTGCTTTTGCAGCTCCTGATACCCGCTACTTCAGATTTGCAGGCCTCTACTGAGACCCATTCAGAGTCCGGTATGCCGCGACATGCTTCTTCGACTATGGAACCTGCAGATGTCTCCACCTTGGATGGGTCCGGAGCCGCTGTGCAGGCGCCAGCTTCTGAGGGTGTATTCAGGCCTACAGACTTGAATTTTAAACTGACGCCATTGTTTTCATCCAGGCCTAAAACTCGACCTGGGCCTAGAAAACCGACGTCCAAACCGCATGCTTAGGCCCATATGCCTAAAAAAACAAATGCTTAGAATGGCTGAAGACCTTATTACCTTAATTAGGGGAAGCCAGCCTTCCCCCTTTAAGAGACCTAGAACTGATTTTCTTTGATTCTTCTGATTAGGAATCTGATATTTCTGTTTCTTCTGATTACCAGGATTTGCCCAATCTACCTATGAGGATTCTGATGCAGAGGATTCCATTCCCTTTGCTTCCCCTCCAGAAGATTTCTCATTTGGTGAAACCTTGCACACCCTTAGGGAGCATTTCTGCTGGGAAAGCCAGGATTACTCTGACTCCAAAAAGAGGCTTAGGGAATTCTTACTCCTCCCTCATCATAGGCCTTTAGCTGTCCCTCCTGTTCTGGACATTGGAGATGATGCCTTCTTGGAATCTAGCATTTCCCGCAGACACTTTACCTCCAGCTCCTAGGAAAACCTGACAAGTATTGCAGAGTACCTGACTCTCACGTTCCTCTTCAAGAATCCGACTGCAGATCCAGAGACCATTTCCCAAGGACCAAAGGACATTAAGGCCACTGCTGCCAAAAACCCTACCCTATCTGATGGAGATTCTAGAACCTTGGACAGATGGGTTAAGAAGGTATATACTTCTGCCACTTTGGTCATTAGGGTTTTAAATTGCCAGTTTCATGTGTTAAAGTACCAGAAGCATATTATGGGACTGCTTAAACAGAAAGTGATGTTGATTCCTGACTGTGCTGAACACAAAGAATTACAGGATTTAATGCATTCTGTGGTACAAGTTGGTAAACATACTTTGCAATGTGGTTTTGACTCTTTAGAAGCATCTTGCAGGGTTGCTGTCACTGGGTCTGTACTTAGAAGACATGCTTGGCTTAAGGAGCAAAACTTGCCAGATCGTGTTAAAGCTAAATTACTGGATGCTCCCTTAAACCAAGACCACCTGTTTGGCAGCAAAGCTGAAGAAGTCCTCAAAAAGATGGAGGAAAAGGCTAAATCTATGCAAACTGTTAAAGATTTCCTGCAAGTACAGTCTCCCAGATTTAGTAGGCATTGGCCTTCAAAGAATTGGTCCTTTCCAACCTCTTCCAGGACTTCACAGTCCAAACCCAGGAACAGCAGACCACCAAGGTTACAGTCTCAGGCTACGCACAGGCCTAAGCAGTGGGGTGCTCCCACTTCCAAAGCAGGGAGTAGTAAGACACCCCCCTACGGAAAAATGGCACAATGACTTAACCTTAAACCTTCCAAGCCCTGCTCAACTACCTGCTCCCTTAGGAGGAAAGCTCGCCCTGCATGCAAAAAACTGGGAACTCATTACCCAGGACAAATGGGTTTTGAATATAGTTTCCCAAGGATACAGATTCAACTTCCACACCCTACGTACCCCAAATGGTCAGACCTACCCCCAAATCAGTGGGCAGAGGCTCAGCAGCAGGTTCTCTCTCTCCTAAGTATCAGGGCTATTCAACCTGTCCCAGCAGAAGAAAGGGGACAAGGTTTTTATTCAAAACTTTTCCTGGTACCCAGAAAAAAATTGCTCCATGCGTCCTATCCTGGACCTCTGTATTCTAAACACTTTTTTGGTAATCCGAAAAGTCAAGATGCTAACACTTCAACAGCTGCTTCCTATGATAGGCAAAGATACCTGGTTGGCAACTTTAGACTTAAAGGAAGCTTACCTGCACATTCCAATAAGGGAATCTAGCAGGAAATACCTACGCTTCAGGGCAGACTCCATGCACTTTCAGTTCTCTGCACTTCCCTTTGGCTTATCTACTGCTCCCAGGGTATTCACAAAGTGTCTAGCTCCAGCCATTGCATTTTGCAGGCAGAGAAATATTCAAATATACCCATACTTGGACGATTGTCTGATTCAGGCAGAAATCCAGGAATTGCTTTTAAAACATCTGGCATTCGCAAAGAAAATTCTAAACTCACTGGGGTACACAATAAACAAAAAGAAATCTCACCTAGTACCTGCCAACAAATTGTATTCCTGAGAGCAAGCTTGAATACAACTTCCCAGATGGCTTTCCTCACTCCAGAGAAACAAGTTTATTTAACAACCCACTTCAAACTACTGGCCACAAAGACCCAGCAATCTGCAAGGAAAATTCTGCAAGCCCTGGGGTTCTTGGCCTCTTGCATTCTACTAATTCCATATGCAAGACTGCATATGAGGAAACTGCAGTGGTATCTAAAAAGCCTATGGTGTCAACATCCTCAGGACCTTGAATCAATGATTCATATCATTCCTTGTATAAAAACAGAGTTCCTTTGGTGGGCAGAGGCCTGCTACCACAACAAAGGGCTCCCTTTCACTCTACCCCCTGCCACCCAAACCCTAACAGACTCATCAGACTGTGTATGGGGGGCTCACTTGGCGGGGCAGTGCATTCAGGGCAAGTGGAACCCAAGACAGATGCACCTGCATATCAACCAAAAAGAAATGTTAGCTGTACAGAATTCCATGACAGCCTTCAAGGACCACATTCTTCCAGGACATTTATTGGTAAAGACAGACAACACCACAGTTATGTGGTACATAAACAAGCAGGGGGGAACCCACTCATACCCTCTCTGCAGACTAGCCATGGCTCTGTGGAACATAGCCTTGAGCTACCAAGTGCACCTACAACCTCTTTTCCTGCCAAGCAAGCTAAATTCACTGACAGCCAACCTAAGCAGAAACCTCATGAACCCACACGAATGGAAATTGGAACCAAAAATATTCAACCTCTTGAGGGACAAATGGTGGACCCCAGAGATAGACCTGTTTGCCTCCCCTCAAAACTTCCAGTTGGACAAATTCTGCAAAAGGACTTCCCACAGTCAAGCTTGGAAAGTGGATGCCCTGTCCTTTACCTGGGAAAGCCTCTCAGTTTATGCCTTCCCCCTCTGCCTCTCCTCTCAAAGGTTCTGCTAAAGATCAAACAGGACAAACCAAGGACAATACTGATTGCACCAGACTGTCCACGTCACCACTGGTACCCCCTCTTGCGCAGTATGACACTGCTGGAAACATGGCACCTGCCTCAGACCCATTCCCTGCTGTCCCAGCAGGCGGGCCAGATTCTGCACCCTCAGCTTCAAACCCTGAACCTTGCAGCCTGGTTAATTCCTTGAGCTCTCCAATAGCATCCCTCAGTAAGCAGGTGCTAGATGTCATTCTGGAGGCAATGAGGCCTAGTACTAGAAAATCCTATGCTGAAAAGTGGAAAAGATACTGTTCCTGGAGCCAGACTCGGGATGGGCACAACGGTGCTCAGCTTACCTTATATTCTTCAGTACTTAACAGAAATGCTCCACAAGGGCCTTTCCTTCTCGTCTATTAAAATTCATGTCTCTGCCATTTCAGCACATTATAATACTGAACCTCCCCTCTTTTCTCACCCCCTGCTAAAGCAGTTCCTCAGGGGGGCCAAAAATTTAAGACCTCCCAGGAGAGCCCCTACTCCAGGCTGGGACCTTAACTTTGTATTGGAAAAGCTCACTCTTTCTCCTTTTGAGCCAGCTGCAACTGCAGAGTTGAAATTCCTCTCTTGAAAAACAGCCTTCCTTCTAGCCATCACTTCAGCAAAAAGAGTGTTTGAATTACAGGCCCTTATGGCAGTGGAGCCCTTCATTATCTTCCATGCAGACAGGGTTTCCGTCAGAACCAGTCCTTCCTTTATGCCCAAGGTGGTGTCTAGTGTGGCCCTTAATAAGTCAATTCATTTGCCTACCTTTTTCCTGAATCCACAAAACAAAGGAGAACGAATACTGCACTCTTTGGATGTGCACAGACAACTTAGATTTTATTTGGACAGGACTAAGCCTGTCAGAAAATCTGAACAGCTGCTAGTTAGCTTTACTGCAAGGGCAGAGGGGAAGGTCATTTCAAAGCAAACCATTTCTAAGTGGATAGCCCATTGCATTAATTTCTGCTATAAGAACCATGGAAAACCTACCCCACAGGGGATAAGATCACATTCCACCAGGGCTGCATCTACCTCTGCAGCCTTTCTCAGAGGTGTCCCTACCAAGGACATCCTAGAAGCTGCTACCTGGAGCTCTGTACATACCTTCGCCAAGCATTACCACATGCCTATTTTTTCTAAATCCAGAGCTGGTTTTGCCACTGCAGTCTTGCAGGACTTAATAGCTGGCCCTAACTCTCTCTAACTTCTTCCTCTCTTCCTTAGCTTTGGGAATCTACCCAAATGTGATGACTGCAACAGTGAAACACGAAGAACATAGTACAGTTGTGTACACTTACCATAAATGTAGATGCTCAAGTGTATTCACTCTTGCAGTCCTGGTTACCCTCCCTCAAGCCCCCTGTCTTCTCTTGGCTCTACCTTTCCTTCTTGTTTGGTGTATTTAAGCTTTCTGGTGTATTTGCTTTTTGTTGGAGGGGTACCATAACATATAATTGCTTCCCATTGTGGGGGCATCTGACATCTGGGGCAAAAAAAACTGATGTAATGGCGTCGGCTGCATGTTTTATACCCCTGATGACCTGACGCCATGGAAGAAGAGACCGCACCCGATGCAGGAATCCAAGACTCTGGTATTCAGGCTGGCTGAGGGCTACCTGCAGGCAGATAACCCAAATGTGATGACTGCAACAGTGAATATACTCGAACATCTACATTTATGGTAAGTGTACACAACTGTACTTTATTCCTGGTGTTGTAATTACTTTATAATCTTTTATCCATGTCTAGTAAACCATCTGGTTTTAAACTGTGTGTGGCTTGTTCTCACAAACTACCTAACTCTGATGCTTATGACAAATGCATCTGTTGTCTGAGCCCATCACACCTAGACGCAACCTGCTACATCTGTGAAGCTTTTGGCCAGTGAGTTGTAGAGAGAGAGGAAACAAACTTACCATAGGAAGTTACTAGGCTAGTGGCCTTAGGGCCCTTACAAGCCTAGCCAAGTTCTACCCTTATTTCCACGATCAGCACCTATTGCCCCTGTCCAAGAAGAACACAAGTGGACCCCCAGAGTGAATTCACTGTTACCCTTCTAATCGTCCAGATTGCATTTGAAGAAAGCCAATGAGGTGCTCTGTTTGACATGAAGTGGGAGTCTGTTCCAAAGGTGTGGTAACCTCTGGGAACAAATCTATCCTTCCAGCAAGTTCTGCTAATGTCATGTACCAGGTTAAGGTCTTTAGAGCGAGTAAGCTGTGTACCATTTGACCTGCGCATATGCAGCATTTCCAGTAAAGCAGGGTCAGAGATTGCCTTATATGCAAGGCAGAGATCACTGCTGAGTAGTGTGTATGAAGCAGAGTAAAGTGACAGTGATTTCAGATGATCTACATAGGACAGATGCTGAAGACCTTAAAACATTTTCTTGTGAGGAAACTTTGTGGTCTCTGCAGTTGCTGCAGGTGCTTGGAAAGGTACATACCAAAAGGGGCATTGTGCTCAATTATTGGCCTGATGAGGGAAGAGTACAGGGAGGTTCTAACTTTTCTTGTTTCTGGAGGCAATGCACCTGCATATGAGATGAGCAATATAGAATGCCCTTCTTACCACTGTTGAGACATGGTGATCAAAGGTAAGGTTGCTGTCAAACTGTGTGCCCAGGTCTCTCACCAGTGACTGCTTTCTTAGGGTGTTACTGTTGATGTGGTAGTTGGTTGGAACATCTTTCTTAAAGGGATGATAATATTTTTTTGCATCGAGTTTAAGGCCATGACTTTGGCACCAGTCATTTGTTTGTGTAAGATCCTCTTGTAGGATGTTGACATCATTTGGCAGTTCTGTGACCGCTCCTAGTTTGCAGTCATCAGCAAACTTTGTCGGCCACAAACTTTGTTTTTGCTCGTACATGGGAGAAATATATTCCAAACAAGTCCCAGGACTGATCCCTGTGGAACACTACTGGTTACAGGTCTGCTACTGGAGGTGGATTCCCCTATTTTGACTGTATGTGTTCTGTCAGTGAACCAGTTAGTGACCCATCTAACGATATAAGGGTTGATACCTAGCTGGGCGAGTTTGTCAGTGATGCCTAAGTGGGGGATAGTGTCAGAAAAAGCCTTGGTTAAGTCTAGATTGGCTGTATGCAGAGATTTCCCCTCGTCCAGGGCCTTGGTGACTGTCTTTAAGAAGTCCAACAGGTTTAACAGGCATGATCTCCGTTTGAGAAATCCAAACTGAGTCGGGTCAAGTGTTTGGAGATTACTTGTATCTTTGTTGTTAAGGTCCATGAAGATTCGCTCCATGACCTTGAAGGTAAGGATAATCAGGCTAATAGGTCTGTAGTTCCCAGGTTTAGTGGAAGCACCACCTTTGTGCAAGGGAATAACGGTGGCCATTTTTCATTCAGCTGGGACAAACCTGGTCCTTCGACTGTAATTGAAAAGAGTACCCAATGGTGCTGCTAATTCTTTTTGGAGCCCATGTAGGATGCAGCTTTGGATGTTATCAGATCCCATAGATGCTGTGTTTTTGGCCTTAGAGTTTTTGGCCTTAGAGAGGGTGTTTATGACCTGCTCTTTAGAGATACAAGGTAGGGGACGAATGGTAGTGATGTCATGGGGGTACGTTTGGCGGGGACAGGGGAGTGAAGTTTACACAGAACCTGTCTGCCAACAGGTTAGCTATGTCAACAGACTCCGTACATGTGTTATCATTAACTACCAGTTTGGCACAAATCTGGGCCTTTCCTTTTAGGTTACGGATGTAACTAAAAAACGCCTTATGGTTGTTCTTAGTTGAGGAAGCTAATTTGTATTCATTGTGTGCTTTGTAGGACTTCACAAGAAGTCTTTATTTTGGTTATTTAAGCTGTGGAGGGAATGTTTACAGTTTAGAGCTTGCTCCCTTTTACTCTTGGACAGCACTTTCTTCCCCTTATTGGAAAGCCTGTTAATGGCAGTTTTGCTCTTCTTTGAGGAGCTTGTTTTGGACCTATCGGGTGTGGCCGAGTCGATGCAGTTGTACAGCTGGTTGTATAAAGCATTGGTGTAGAACTCTGCATAGTTGCCACTTTCATCGAGGGGAGGGTGCAGTGAAGCTATTTAAGCTATCCAATAAGAGGTTATAATCTCTTCTGGAGAAGTTTTTTAGTTTAGCTGCTGCTAGGGGGAGTAAAGTGTAATAGTTTGAATGAGACTGATTTGTAGTCAGATCTCACCAGGGAAGACCTCACAATGGAGGTGCTAATGTGGTCCCGCATATTGGTAAGTACCAAATCTGGGATGTTGACACCCCTTGTTGTGGTGTCAACCATCTGGTTCAGGGCATTGGAATTAAAGTCAAGGAACCTTTGGGCAAGAGAGTTTTAGCAGGAGTAGTTTACCCAGTCAGTGGAAGGGTAGTTAGTCACCCAAAACCATGGTGTATGGATGTATCATGATAGACTGAAGTAGGTCCAAATAGGCAAAGTGGGCATCCCGATTCATGGAGGGTGTCTTGTAGCTGGCAATGACTTGAATAGGTGTCCTACCAACAGTTAATTGCGTCTGAAGTATCTCCAGGGAGTCATACTATTTAAACAATCTGGAGGTTTGTTTATCTTTAGTGAATATTGATATACCACCTCCTTTAGTTTTCATGCCTTCAGTTTTGGGGCCTGAACATGTGGCAGGAGGTGTAACCCAATATGCCTGGGGTGCTGTCCACAGCCTTGAACCACATCTCAGGTCTCTGTGACTGCACAAAAGTCTGCATCTTCCAAGGTGAGAACTGCTTCCATTGAGTGCAGTTTCATGTTAAGGCTTCTAGCATTTAGCAGCATAACCTTGAGGTTGTTTGTAGATGGAGGACCCTCAATTGGATCTGGTGGAATTTCATCATCTTGTCCGTGTCAGCTTCGGTTGAAGGGCTTTTCTCAGCCCCTACAGCAGAAAGTGATCTTTCCTCAGAACCTTCTGCTTCTCTCTCTCTTCTCCTCCCAGAAAAATCTGTTGACAAACCTAGGGAAAAAAACAGGGAGAGAGGAAAAGATAAATACAAAGAAAAGATTCCAAATCTTTGAGAAAGCAGTCTCTAGATCATTCTTCCTCTTCATATCTGATATTGAAAGTTCCAAAACCCTCAGAACCAGTGCTCTTTTCTGATCTGATTATTATTGGATCCAATACCCTGTCAAGGTTTTCTCTGGAGCCTGCATCAACTATGCTCGATTCTTTGATTCTAAAAGAGGAAAACGTATCACTCTAGACCTCCCTGTACTGCTTCATCTTTCCAGTCAGCCAAGTCATCCAGGAGCCTGACTGAAGCCGACATGGACAAGATGATGAAATTTTTCCAGACATAGATCCAATTGAGGGTCCTCCTGGCTCTGGCCTCCACCATAGCAGAGGGGAATGACTTCTCCACACCTGGTAGTTACTCCTTCTCTGATCTGACCTTTTGGATCAGAATTATTGGATCCATTCTTCATGTGTGTCAAGTGTGCACCAGCTCCTAGGCTTAGTTCCTCAACCCCAATGTGTTCTCAGATTCAGTCGGCTGTGGCTGCTTCAAAGCCATCTGAGTCTTGGAGACAAACAGTCAATGCAGAATCTTATAGAGTAGATGCAGATCACAGGTCCTGTGCACTATTTCTCCCTCTTCGGGCTTTGGGATTAGATGGTCCCGCTCCAGTATTAACCTCAAATAACTGTGTGGCATCTTGGATTGAGCCTCCCGCCAGTGCTTCAGCTCCTATGGCTCTGGTCCCTGGACCCATTTCTAGCTCAACATTTGAGGGTTTTGAGAAAGTACCATTTCATTCTTAGAGGTAAGGCTTTTCCTTCGAGCTGAGATCTGTCCCCCTCCCAAAGGATCTTCCAAGGTCGGGATCCTACTCTTGTCCTGTCGGTGATAGTCTAGCTCCTTTGGAACAGACCTCATCATCATCTGATCCCTCACTAGATTATTCCATAGAGGATATACACAGGAAGCACATAGATTTTCCTCAAGCATCTGCCAACACAGACACTGATTTTGATAAAGGAGAAGGTTCTCCCAGATCCCCTTTGGTGTGTCATTCAGAAAAATCCTCATATTTCTTAAACAGAAAATAGGATTGCCTTCCCAGCCACTTTCTCCAGAGGGGTTAAGTGAGGCTATGTGCTCTGGCCTATCTACATCTTTGGTGGTCCTGCCTGCAGATGAACCGAGGTTGCTGCGGCCACAATCCAGACTACTAACCATTATACAATCATTTATTTATTTATTTTATTTTGCATTTGTTTACTGGGAAAGTCCGACTGGACACAGGTCCATTTTCAATGGAGGCCCGGGGAGAAAAGCTCCACAATACAATACAGTACATGAGAGAAGAGAAAAAAATAGAGCATACTTACAGCAAGCATACACAATATGTTAGAGATAAACAATTCTTATAGTAGGCAATCATTGAGGTACATAATAAACTTAAAACAGCATTTGTATTATTTTTACAGTTACAAGTTTTGTCAGGTAAAATCAATAGATTCACAAGCTTTCAGGGGAACTGTTGTACACAGAAACATTCTCTTGGTTTGGGTTAGACTGGTGAGTGGCAGGAACATAGTCAGTCACTTAAATAGTGGGTTTTCAGGAGTTTTAAATGAATAAAGGCAGTGGTAGAAGTTATTTGGCTTGGTAGTGTTTTCCAGGTTTTAGTGATGGTGCTGCAAAGAGGGATTTACCGGCATCATTTCCATATTGGATGACAGTTATGAGGTTCTGATTACTAGATCTTAAGGTTCTAGAGGGAATGTGGGGCTGAATTAGATGCTGAAGTGCTGGGGTTTTCTCAGGAAGGTAGTACAGTTTGTGTGCTATAGAGACTTGATTGAGTAGAAGTATATAAGGCGACTCAAGCCAGTTGAGCTGCTTAAGGGATAGACAGTGGTGGGACCTATATGAGGCTTCAGTAGCAAATGTAGCAATTTTGTTGTAGCAAGATTCCATTTTATTTAGATCAGTTTGGCAGAGATTAGTCAAGATGGGAGAGGCATAGAGGAGGGTGGATAGAAGATGAGTCCTTGCAGTGGTTGCTTTGGTGTGTTTAGTCATAAACTGTTCCTGTAGAGGAGTCCAAGTTTTTTATTAACTTTCTTGATGGTTTGTGCTATGCAGATGTCGAACCTCAGGTTATTGTCTATTTCTAGCAGTTTAGTGTGTGTGGTTGGACTAATTTGAATGCTTTCTTTAGATGGTGAAATAACTGTTTAGAGGAGGAGATCTACCTGGGCTGAAAATATTTTTTTTTTTGGGGGGGATTAAGAAGAAGTTTGATGTTAGTGAGCCAGGTTTCAGCTAGGGTGAAGTTATTTTGGGTTAGGGTTTGTAGTTCACTTAGGGTGGGGGCAGCACTTTTAAGGGTGGTGTCATCTGCTTATTGTACTACTGAGGCAGTGGGTGAGGATGAAGAGACCTTGTTAGTAAATAAAGAGAACAGCCAAGGGTACATCCTTGAGGGACTCCTATGGTAACGGGGAACAGTTGTGCCTGCCATAGGACTGCTTGCTGACGGCCAGGTAAGTAGCTGTTGAACCGTGATATAGAGAGGGAGCTTATGTTTAAGGTAGATAGAGTTTCAAGAAGCATACTGTGATTTACCATGTCAAAGGCTTTTGATAAGTCTAAGAATATGGAAGAAGCAAATAGTCACTTGTTTCTATGGTGGTTAACTATATTGGTGAATGATAGTAATGCTGTGGTGGTGCTATGGGAAGGTCTAAAGCCATGCTGGGATATGGAGAGTAGGTTGTTATTTTAGAGGTACTGCATTAGTTGATTATGAACTCTTTCTAATATTTTGGATAAAGGTGATAGGATTGCTATTGGGCAATAGTTGATGAGCTCTAAGGAGTTACCTCCTTTGTGCAGTGGAGCAATATGTGATGTTTTCTATGTGGTGGGAACTTTGCATTCTAATAGAGATCTATTTATGAGAATAGAGACAAGATAGGCTATAGCTTCAGCTGATATCTGAAGGAAGTCTCCTGGTAGCATATCAGCTGCTAGAGTGGTTGGTTTAAGTTTCCTAAGGAGTTTCGAAATTGCCTTGGTGGACACGAAGTAGAAGGTGAAAACTTGGGGTATTGTTTTGTATATTGGGGTGGGTTGGTGTAGTTATTGTTGTGGGGCTGCTAATGCTGTTTTGGATATTGGCAAAGGTCTGTTTCGATAAAGAATTTGTTAAATTGAGTGGGAATGTTTTCATGGTTATTTGGTAGCACAGGGGTTGGAGTAGTGGACTTTCCTGGGTGTAGTATACCATTTATTGTGGCCCAGAATTTTTGGGGGTTGTAAGCATATTTTTCTTGCATATTTTTATAGTAGCTAGATTTGTCTAGTTTGATTTTTGATTGTTTTTTGGCTTTGTTACGGAGCTCTAGATAGTTTTGTCTCAAAATAGTGTTTTTTTTTATACTGAATCAAGGCCTTGTCCCTTTCTTTCATTATAGTTTTAGTATCCTTTCTTAGCCATCGGGCATAGTTAGTTTTTATTCTAATGGTTCTGGGGGGTGCATGATGATTTAAGATTTTTATGAAGGTTGTGTTAAAATATTCAATGGCTTTGTCTAGAGATAGAGTAGAGAGTCCAATTGCAGCTTTTTAGTGCATTGATGAAGTCAGTAGCTATAAAGGTATTTTTGTTTCAAACTACTCTGAGGATAGGTTGGCTGATGGTTTGGGATCTGTTCCTAATTAGATAGGTTAGATGATGGTCACTTAGAGTATCTGGAAGACAGCCAGATTGCTGTGTAAGAGTGGGGTCAGATACCAGGATCCAGTCTAAGATGGACTGACGTTTGGATCTTTTGTCAATTCTAGTGGGGGTGGTTATAGTTTGCATAAACCTGTGGAGGTTAATAAAAGCAGAGGATTATGACTGAAGCAGTTAAGCCAGTCAATATTGAAGTCCCCTAATAGTATGGTCTCATGTGGTAGGGAGCTGGAGATCCAATTAAGCAGGCTTTCCATTACAGTGATGTTATTGCCTGGTGGGATATAGCCACCTGCAATAATTATGTGTTTGTTGGAATTTATTTTTAATTTGTCAAGGATAAGTTCTACATCTTTGACTTCTTGGGTATGGTAATCTAGTTGTTCTATGGTGAGATGATTTTGGAATAATATTGCAACACCTCTGCCCTTTTCCTTTAATCTGTCTCTTCAGATAATTTTATAACCAGGGGCAGTAACCTCATTATTATGGCGTTGTGGTTTGAGCCATGTTTCAGTTAACACAGCGATATCTGGTTTGTTTAGAGCTAGTAGGACATTTTGTTAAGTATACTTCTTGCATTAATGTTTAAGAGGAGGAGAGCTGAGGTAAGTCTGTGGTATAGGGGATGTAGCTGATTTGAGTTTGGGTTGGCTGATGTTTTGGGTCCTGGATTGGGGTGTATGTCCCCGCTACAAGTGAGTTTATGGACTAGGTGTAGATAGTTTGATTAATTTGTGAATTATTTTAGTTTGTCTTTGAGAAGAGTGGAGATTAGTTTTGATTGTGTTTATTGCACGAGTAAGAGAAGGCTTGGGAGGAGGTAAGGTCACATGGCGGTATAGGGAAGTTTTTTAGTTTGATGGGATTGGCTATAGATTCTGTTTGCCATGGGCATGTGGTCTGGTTATGAAGTTGAGTGTGGTAGGAGGACAGGATGGAAAGGAGGAATAGGGTGAAGATTATTAATGGATATA
Source organism: Protopterus annectens (assembly GCF_019279795.1). NCBI lineage: Eukaryota > Metazoa > Chordata > Ceratodontiformes > Protopteridae > Protopterus > Protopterus annectens. Next base: position 603,935,971 of record NC_056741.1, on the reverse strand, counting down.
ATGATGTTTTTAGTAGTTGGGTTGGATATGTGTAACTCATGTTATTTAGTTTCATAACGAAAGGGGTGTATGTAAGGGTAATAACTAAAACTGTATGAGATTGGTGTTGTATTAAAGGTACACTATAAGAGATGTGGTGGAGTTCGTGTTTGATGGGGGTAAGAGATTTGAAGGGATAGGTATTTGAGAGTGTAAGAATTGATAATGGGAGTTGTGTATAGCTGCAAGTTGAAGTGATATTAGGGAATTGAAATGATAGACCTGATCTGATAGACCTGATCTCCACACGGGCTTGGAAGAAGCTGGACACAGTGAAAACCATTCTGAAGAAAGCAAGCAAATTTCTCAACTCCTTTAAAAAACATCCCCATCTGAGCAAGGGCCTGGCTTGTAGGTTCTATGATGTGGTGGTGCCGCCAAGAAGGAATTAATGGAAGAGAGTTCCTCTATCCACCCACCGAAGAGAGAGTCTCGTGTGTTAGACAGATTTGGGAAGTGAGAAGTAGACGCCTTGTCTACTTTCTTGGTGAAAGCTTTAAACTGTTTGGTACGTTACACAGTTTCAGAGAGATTTGACTAAAGAGATATCCAGATCTCTCCCAGGGACCATACCTGTGGATCAAAGGAAGTCCATTGATGTACAGCTGGCACCATTCAATCTTTGTCCAATATCTCTGTGCACCTTGTCTTCAATGCTACAGAGGGTGCATCTAGAGCAGCTGGCACAGGCACATCCATTAGGAGACATGCTTGAAGGAGGTTCTATGACTTTCCAAAACACTTCAGGACATGCTTCTTGAATGCCCTCTGACAGCTCAACACCTTTTTGGTCCTAAGGTGAAAGATACAGTCTCTAGAAGTGAAAAGGAGGGCAAATCCATTTCTGCTGTAGGGATCAAATTTTCCACTCCTCAAAGGAGCTTTTCTGGAAATCAAAATGGAGGCAAGAAAAACTGGTTCTGTAAATCATAGGGTTTCTCACCCAATATGTCCGGATTCATGGGCTCCCCCCATGGCAGAGGGGGGAACTCCTATAATGGGTATTACCCTAGGGGCTAAGGTGATCTGCAGAATCAAGCTTCAGAGGTCACTTTTTCTAAGAAGCCTTTTCAGAGCTCCTGAGCTCTTGCCCAACTGCTGCACTCTGGAGGCAGTCAGGTAGCATCTATTACTGCATTCAGCAATGTGGACGTCCATCACTCAAGACTTATGGGTGCCGAAGATAAGCAGATGCCACGTCATTCCCTTTCGTACCATTTCTTCAGCCTCAAAAAGACTTCACAGAGTACCACCCTCTCAAAGGGAAGCAGCAGCTTCAAAAATAAAGGAGCTTGCAATCAATGTAGTCATCCAAGGGAATCCCACCAAACCAAAGAAGATCCAGAATTTGCACAAGATCCTTTTTAGTGCTGAAGAAAAACGAGTACCTCAGACCAATTTTGCATCTTAACTACATAAACAGTTTTGTTAAAAAAAAAAAAAAAAAAAAAAAAAAAAATATTGAGGATGCTCGTGGTGCAGTCTATTTTCCCTTTTTTGAGAGAGAATGACTGGATGTGGTTGATAAATTTTCAGAATACCTGCTGCCATGTAAATATGGACAGATGCTCCAGGAAGTATCTTCACTTCCATCTGGGAGCCAGTCCATTTTCAATTCAGAGCTCTGCCCTTTGGTCTCACCATCACCCCTGGGTGTTTACCAAGTGTATGGCAGTGGTTTCAGCTCGTCTCTGACTGCATAGGTCTTGGGTGTTCCCTTACTTAGACAAGTGGCTTGTTACTGCCCCTACCTGGAATCTACTAATCCAGGCCAGGGCTTCCTTGCTCCACCTCTGTTCGGACCATATCATTTCTGTCAGTAAGACAAAGTCCAAACGCTGTCCAGCTCAATCCTTAAAATTCATAGGGGCCCTTTTGGACACAAAACTTCAAATTGCAAGACTTTCCCAAACAAGAATTGCAACCATTTGCCATCATGCCTTAACACTTCTGTCCTTTTAGAAGTGACCATTAAGGCTGATTCTTCATCTTTTAGGGTCCATACCAGCTTTCATTACCCTGGTTCCCATAACCAGGTACTACATGCGAGCTCTTCAGTGGACTCTTGCAGCCTAGTGGTTAAGACCATAACTTATGTCTTTCCAAGTACCCTTAACAGAGATGTGCAAATCGCACATCCAGTGGTGGTTGAAGTCACCATGCGTCTCACAAGGATGTCCTTTTAACCTTCCTCCAAAGCCACAGTGACCACTGATGCTTCACTTTTGGGGTAGGGGGCACTACATGGGAAAGACAGTCTGAGGCACATGGTTACAGTCAGAGGCTAGATATTACACGTATTGGAGAAGAGAGTGGTCCTCTTAGCATTGCAGGCCTTTCAGGGTACTCTTCCAAAGAGTGTGATCTCCATTCAGACAGAAAAAAATGGTTGTTTAGTACATCAACAAATAGGGAGGAACCAGATCTTACACATTATGTCAGAAGGTCATGAGAGTATGGCATGGAGAAGTTGAGCAGGTCATCCTGCTTCCTCACAACTATCGGATCAGACACAATCTTCCCTTTCGGAGCCTGCTCCTCCTCCGATCCGTCATTCGGTTTCAGAGCCGAAAGACTCCGATATCCACTTTGTGTCTGTATCGGGCCAGGGGCCTGTTGGCTCCTCGGATCCAATATCTGCCCCGAGCGTATCTGCCCAGTTGGAGCAGGAGACCTCTGGGAGCCAACACTCGCTGATCGGGTCATCAGAGCAGGCTCAGATCTCCTTGGATCCAACCCTGCCTGTCCGGGCCTCGGCGTGGATGGGTTTGGCTCTTACCTCAGCTTTGGAGCCTCTGTCGTCAGCTCCACAGATTCCTTCGGCCCCAACATCTTGTCAGGTCCGGGGAGTTCTTTGGAGCAGGGGTGGACTTTCTTCGAAGTCATGAGGAGGGTAATGACTACTTCCCAGTCTCAGGCACAATTCTACTCGGCTCTTCCTCCCTCGTCGGCGCATTTGTCTCTGCCTACTCATACCCATCCACAGGACCGCAGGGATCACAGACCTCAGGATGTCCCTCAAGGGACCCCCCCCCCCCCCAATTCCAAAACTTCCCAGAATACCCTACTGAGGAAGTCCCTCAGAAGAGATCATGCTAGAGTCCATCACGTCCGATACCGACCTCAATGAAACAGAAAGGTCCCCATGGTCGCCTCCTGAGTAAGTCTGCTTTGGAGACATCCTAGAAATTTTAAAACAGTGAGGTGATGACTGGCAGTCGTCCTTCTCTTTGGCCAAGGAGTCTGTATACCTGAAGGCCTTCAGATCTTGCTCTTCAACCTCTTGGGTGACCCCTCCTTCTGATGAGTTTATTAAGTTAATCTCTTGGAAGGCTTGGGAGACCCCAGATTCTATAGAACCCACTCCTAGGAGGCCCAACAAATGTATTACATCACCAAAGGCTCGGGGTTTCCTAACCAAAGGTGTAGCAGTTGATGCCATGGTCATGGCCGCTGCCAGGAAAAAGGAGCTTTCTAAGACCAGTTCCTCCATCCATCCTCCTAATAAAGATTCCAGGACTATGGATAGGTATGGGAAGCATGTCTTTCTATCAGCAGCCTTTAACTAATGGTCACTGAACTATCTTACCCATTTCACTAGACTACAGAGGGACCTGTTAAAGGAACTATCAGACTCCCTCCAAGAAGCTGTAGCTGTTGCGGCAGCAAATAAGATCAACGCACAGCTCACTACCCTCAGTTCGGTTGTCAACTCATCCCTGAGACTCATTTCATATGCAGCAGATGGAGAGAGTAGGATGGCGGGTTCAGGCATTTATTTCAGGAGAGAGGCCTGGATGCACCTTTGCGATTTCGCGGAGCCCTTCAAGTCTTCCTTCATTAATGCCTCTTTTGATGGCTCATCTCTTTTTGGGCCTAAAGTAAAATAAACGCTGACCAGGTGTGAAGAGGAAGATAAGACCTTGCCTGCCATTGGAGTATATGTTTTTTTGCACCTACCAGACCGTTCCCAAAGGGTCAGAGAGGGAGTGGAAAGATGTGGTTCAAGAAATTAGAGGTCTGACCAGGACACACAAGGTGGAAGTTCCCCAAGGGGAGAGGGGGGGAACAATAACAGAAGACGCTGTCCTCGCAGCAGAGGAGGCTCACAGAATCAGAGCTCCAGAGAATCTTTCTTTGGCAGACCCTTTCAGCACTCATGAAGGCGTGCCCGACTATTCGCCTCTGGAGGCAGTCGGGGGGGGGGGGTGATTGCCTCTGCACCTCAAAACCTGGCAAAAGATGACAAATGGGTGCAGGACATAATACACAGGGGATACATGATTCCCTTCTCCTTCCCCACTCCCATAAGCAAGTCAGTTCCAGGTGTTCCACCCAGTCAAAAGTAACCAGCAACATTAGAAATTCAAAAGTTGCTAAGAGAGTCATCCAAGAAATCCCTGCAGGCCAGAGAGGATCCAGAACTTAATCAGGATTCTTTTTAGTTCCAAAGAAAACGGGACTAGAGACCAATCTCAGATCTCAGCAAACTAAACAAATCTGTGAAGAATACCAAGTTCCAGATGGTGACACTGTAGAGAGTACTTCCATTCCTGAAAAAAGACAGTTGGATGTGCTGTATAGACCTTCAGGATGCGTACTACCACATTCCAATGGAAAGGCATTCCAGAAGGTTCTTGCGCTTCCAGCTAAGAGCCAATCACTTCCAGTTTCGAGCTCTGCCCATTGGTCTCACTGCAGCCCCAGAGTGATCATGAAATGCATGGCAGTAGTGGCAGCTCTCCCGAGACACTGAGGATTCCAAGTGTTTCCATATCTGGACAACTGGCTCATAACCGCCCTGACCAGGCATCTCTTGCTACAAGCCAGGGACTGTACACTTCAGTTTTCACATCCCTTAGCATTACCATAAATTGACAGATCTGCTCTAGAGCCAAGTCAAAACCTAATTTTTATAGGAGCAGAGATAAATACAACTATGCTGATAGCAAGACTCCGTTATGACAGAGTGCATGATCTCCACTTATGTGTGAAACTGTTAATGAGGAAGACAGGAGCACTGCAAAACAAGTGCTACATGTTCTGGGGAAGATGTTAGCATCTATCTTACTTATTCGCCTAGCTCGACTACATATGAGGATACTTCAGTCGTTACTTTCCACACAATGGTCAATCCTAGAATTACTAATGTTTCACAAGATCCTCATAACCAACTCCTGCAAAAAGGATCTTGAGTGGTGGATTCACACTCCTTTAGTATCTCAAGGTCTTCCCTTCATCTCCCTCAACCCCAAGCCACTGTGACCACGGACACTTCCCTGATGGGGGACATTATCTGGGGAAGACAGTTCAAGGCATCTGGCAGGAACACAAGGCTCACTTGCACATAAACATCCAAGAGATGAGGGTGGTACTGTTGGCATTGCAAGCATTTCAGAACACTCTCCCTCTAGAAATGATAGCAATTCAGTCAGACAGTATGTCAGTAGTCTGGTACATAAACAAGGAGGAACCAGATCTTGCCCCCTTTGTCAAGAAGCTGTAAGGGTTTGGCAATGGGCAGCGACCTCTAACCGTTTTCTGATTGCAACAACACATCCCAGGGAAATCCAGTGTGATTGCAGACAAATTAAGCAGAGCCATATTATGGCCTCACAAGTGGTCCCTCAATCTGAAGGTTGCGGAAGAGATTTTCTGAAAATGGGACCAGCCTTGCTGCGATCTCTTTGCATCACCCGTCAATCCTAAGTGCAGCAACTACTTTGCCCTGATCTCTCCCATGGGGGAGTCACCAAAGGATGCACTTGTTTAGGATTGGCCTCTGGGACTCCTCTATGCATTCCCTCCAATTCCCCTTTTTCCCAAGTTGATACAGAAAGCAAGTTTGTTGGAGACTATGATAAATCCTGATTGCCCCGTATTGGCCTCATCAAATCTGGTTTCCCTTCCTTCAGCCTCATCTTGTGGATGAACCATGGATTCTGGACCCTGATGCAGACCTTCTGACTCGTCCATCAGGAATGGTATATCCCAGCCTACACAACCTCAAATTGACAGCTTGGCTACTCCAGTTTCCCTGACCACCAGGTTTCCTCTCCTTTTCTCCCCAGTAAAATATATTTTGTCGTCCCATAAATCTTCTACACAAAGATTGTACAAGAGGAAATGGAATAGGTTGTAATATAGGCAAGTGATAATCAGGTAGTTCCTTTTTCTGCGTCCATATATTCTATCCTGGAATTTCTAGCAAAACATTTTCATGAGGGAGCTGCTGCTTCTACTATTAGATTTCAACTAACAACAGTTTCAAATTTTCATGTGGGAGAAAATGGCTCTACGATTATGTTGCACAGACACTGTAAAGCCTTCTTGAAAGGAACAATGATAAGACCCCCATACAAAAGTCCAACTCCTCCCTGGGATCTAAATTTCATATTAACAAACATAACATCATTTGTCCCCAATATGAACCTTTGTCCACATGTAATTTAAAATTTCTATCATGGAAAACGCTCTTTTTAGTGGCTGTTACATCAGCTAGAAGAGTTTGAGTTGCAAGCCTAGTCTGTCAAGCCCCCATACCTGTTTTTTTCATAAGGACAGAGTTTCTCTTTGCACTAATCCTTCCTTTCTTCAAAGGTTGTGTTGGAAAGTAATCTAAACCAAGTTATTGAGCTGCCAGTTTTCTTCCTTAATTACCAAAACAAAGGTGAATACTCTTTGCATCTTCTGGACATGCATAGACAGCTTTTACTTGAGCAGAACTTCAGAATTTAGGAAATCGGATCAACTATTTATATCCTACTCTGAGATTAGAAAAGGTAAACCCGTTTCAAAAGTTACCTTATCTAGATGGCTTACCTTTTGTATATCGTACATCTACAGCTCTAAAAACAGGCCTTTTCCTTTCTCCATTAAAGTGCACTCCACCAGGTCAATAGCTATATCTGCAGCTTTCAAAGCAAGGTTACCCTGGGACATGGGTGCTGGAAGCTGTTGAAGACTGGGGGGGGGGAGGTGGGTGAGAGGGGCACTTAGTGATATAAAAAGGACATTTTTTTAATAACTATTTACTACCACAACATAGGTTCACTTGGAGGATATTTTAAGCTTAGCCAATTCCCTTTTGGTGATTGAAGTAACAGTTTCTGTTTGTTCTAACCTACCCCATGGCTGATAATTGTAATTAGCTCTAGTGAGAGCAACTGTGGTCATACCATAGATAATTTGAGTGGACCCTTGTAAGGGATGCAGCATTTAGGAACTGCCTCTATCCAGTGGCATAAGGGGCAATCCTGGAGTGCATTTTCTATTATCCATCCTTAGATCCAAGTTGCATTTGAATATGGACGGATGAGCTTTGTTTTATTTATATGGATAGTCTGTTCTGGAACAATGGTAGCTTCTGTGATATACATCCATCTGTCCACAACATTCAGTTTAGATACCTGGACTGAGTATTTCTGATGCCATTTGACTTGCTGATGTTCAGTAGTTCCAGCTGCATTAAGTCAGAGGATGCCCTGTATGCCAGACATGTCACCTCTAAGCACTCTGTAGGATACTGAGTATAGTAATAAATCTTTGAGTTGGTCCATGCAAGACCTATTGTTTAGGATTTGTATCCTTTTAGTAAGGTATCTCTGAAGGTATTCCAATTATTGCATGGGGCTGGACAGATGCATGCCACCGTGGACATTATACAAAATGATTGACGTAATGAGAGCTTTCTAAAGGGGGACAACAACATCTCTAGATCTAGTCACAATCAATTTGTTTATAAGCTGTGCAATATAGAAAGGCTTTCTTATGACTCTGGGCACATGTTGGTCAAAAGTTAGGTCACTGTACACACAAGTTCCCAAATGCCAAACAATTGGGTCAGTTCTCAGAGAGCATTGTAATGATTTTGACACCAATTATTTGGGACAAACCTTCCTGCATGATTGAGTCATTTAGGGATTCAATAACTGCTCCTAGCTTGCAGTCAACTCAAACATAGTCGGCCAAAGCCCTTTGGTATTTCTTTTTACTTTTGAGATGTATATGCCAAACAGTCTCAGCACCGCGCCCTGAGGGACTCCATTGGTGACTGTTCTCTTCCTCTATTTTGATCAGGTCTTTATTATGTTATCGAAGTTTTACAACATTGAACGCCATATGGTCGAACCCATATGTTAGAAGTTGTAAAACTTTGAATACATTAGAAAAAAAAAGAAAACAGTTACCTGATGATTGTAAGCAGGTGGGAAGCACCCCCACACCCCCCACTCTTTAAATATACCAACTCCTAGATTGCACTACAGTGTAGTAAAGGGAAATCTTCCCTTTCCGCGCTGTACTGCATTGTAGTGCGGTCTCAGAGTTGGTATATTTAAAGAGCGGGGGGTGCATGGGGGCTTGCCCCCCTGCTTACAACAGTCAGGTAAGTGTTTTCTTTTTTTATTTCTTTAACGTTTTCGAAGTTTTACAACTTCAAACATATGGGTTCAACCATATGGCGTTCGAAGTTGTAAAACTTCGATAATGTAATATAGACCTATTTTGATCTCCTGCATCCTGTGAGCAAGCTGGCAATCCAGCTAGTGATGCAAGTGTTTGTTCCTACATTATTCATCTTTTGTACTACACCTGAGTAAGGGACTGTGTCAAAAGACTTGGCCAGGTCAAGGTAATGTGGTGTGAACTGTTTTACCTTCATCCATTGCTTTGATAACAAGACTAAAGCTTAAAATTTGCCCATGATTTTGAGCCTTTCACACTTTCCTGTGGGCTGATTTCAAACCCATTTTAAGGCCATGCATACATGTATGCATTCTTTAATTCACCTTCCTGATTGTATTAAATTGTATTCCTTGTATAGTACAGCACCAGTTGTTAGAATGTTTGAAATTTGTAGTTTTAAACAGTCTTCTAGTAAGCAGTGAAACAAAATGTATGAACCAATAATGACAAAGCTACCCATTTCAGAAAATTTCAACCATAAAAGGCCACTCAAACATCTGTCATTACAATCCTCCAATATCAGTAAATATGCAAAATCTCTGCAGAAGTAAGTCATCTAAATAATTCCACATTAAAGGGGTCTGTAACTATTGAAGAGGTTGCTGCTAGGAAACAACTTTATATTTCATTGTTTCATCTACAAATAGTGTCTGTTGCCCTTGAAGAATAATTTTCCTATGTTATATTAAAAAATGATAAGCTAGTAATATTGCAATAGGGAACGGATGGCAAACTGATAAGTTCATAGTTACTACGTAATTCCTCCAAAGGAGGACATTCACAGGACTGCAGCATCCACTCCCTTTAAAGTACAACACAGTACAGTATCAGTGATCCATCTGCATACTATGGGAGTAGAACCCACAGCCTTTTGCATCAAAATACTACCTGTTGTGCTACTAGCAATGCAAACAGACTTGGAATAAGCAGTGCTAAACTTCTGTTCACCTGAAGCTCTCAGCTCCTTGTAAATTTTTTTATTTATTTAACAAGAAAGTCCAACTTGGTGCAAAGCCACTTTTCAGCAGATGCCCAGGGAGAAATGCTTCAGATGCATGTCTTTGTAAAATGGGAGGAAACTGGAGCACCCAGAAGGGACCCACACAAACACAGGGAGGACATACAGACTCCACACAGAAGGAATCCCCAGCCAAGAATCAAACCAGAGAACCTCTTGCTGGGAGGCAAAACACTACCACTGCACCACCCACTTGACATAAGTGACTCACTCAATTTCACAGCAGAAAAAATCGTGAAAAAGACAAAATTTATTGGGGGGGGGGGCAAAGGCACAAAACCAGGGACACATTTTAAATATGTCTTGTATAATCTTAGAAAGTTGCTAAAATAGTGTTTTGTGTTACTATGTGTTTCCAAAAAAGATAGGAAAACTGAACCTTAAAGGGCTATCATTATTTAGTGAATTCCATTCTCATTGATTTGCCAGAAAACCACAAATTTTAAGAGGAACAGACCAAAAGTATGAGCCAAATATTTTGTGAAAATCTAAACAGTTGAGACCTATGGAGTAAACTCCCTGAATCACAAGTGGTGGTGTGGGTAGAGAATGCAGGCTGCTGTACCTAAGGTACGGCATTTGAGCCTCAGAAAAACACACACACCTTATATAAACAAAACAGAGCACCAGAAATTCTAACCAACAGTTAAATTTAACTGGACACACACAACTTGTATAAACAAAACAGCACCGGAAATTCTAACCACCAGTTAAATGTAATTGGGGCATTTTACACAGACACACACACACACACACACACACACACACACACACACACACATACCTTATATAAATGGAGCACTAGCTACTTATATAAACAAAATGAAGTACCAGAAATTCTAACCACCAGTTAAATGTAACTGGGGTGTTTTACACACACACACACACACACACACACACACACACACACACACACACACACACACACTACTTATATAAATGGAGCACCAGCTAGCCACCAGAAATTCTAACCAACTGTTAAATGTAACTGGGGCATTTTACACACACACAGAAATGCACATACATGCGCTACTTATATAAACGGAGCACCAGCTACTTATATAAATGGAGCACCAGCTACTTATATACACAAAACAGAGCATCAGCTGCTTATATAAACAAAACGGAGCATCAACTATTTACATAAACAAAATGTAGCACCAGCTACTTACATAAACAAAACCGAGCACCAGCTACTTACATAAATATAAACAGAGCACCAGCTACTTATATAAATGGAGCACCAGCTACTTATATAAATAGAGCACCAGCTACTTATATAAATGGAGCACCAGCTACTTATATAAATGGAGCACCAGCTACTTATATAAATGGAGCACCAGCTACTTATATAAATGGAGCACCAGCTACTTATATAAATGGAGCACCAGCTACTTATATAAATGGAGCACCAGCTACTTATATAAATGGAGCACCAGCTACTTATATAAATGGAGCACCAGCTACTTATATAAATGGAGCACCAGCTACTTATATAAATGGAGCACCAGCTACTTATATAAATGGAGCACCAGCTACTTATATAAATGGAGCACCAGCTACTTGCATAAAACGGAGCACCAGCTACTTGCATAAAACGGAGCACCAGCTACTTACATAAATATAAACGGAGCACACCAGCTACTGAATAAATGGACAGCCTTGGGGGAAGCACTTAAATACCTCTCCTTCGAAAGACATGTGTAAATGGGTGTGCCTTGGTTGAACGTCGAGCTGGCACCTCAGCATTCGTGAAAAGCTACTGCCAATCATTAGTGGACCGGAGTTCCGCTGTGGCGACTCCTAACCGGGAAAAGCCGAAAGACAAACAACAACAACCATGGATGATATGCCAGCAGGCTTGATGTGATCAGGTAGTTTTTTCCACACACTTTTGTGTTTAAATAGCGTGCGACGCATGCATGAGTCCTTACAGGTCTTGCAGCTGTAAGTGTGTGTGTGGGGGGGGGTGCTCCATCCTCCTCACCTTATGGTTCCGGCGCCTATGCCCTAGGACGGTGCCTGTGCTGCAGCTATCTGGGCAAAACCTCATACTTTTATTACTCAGTAAAAACTGGATTTGGCCTTCAGGAGTAGAGCCTTTTTTGGTTCTGAGAAGGATACTCCCATGAGCCACCCAAGAATCAGGTTGCTTGGGACGAGGTCCCATCAGTGAGAATAAAGGTGAAATTGACAACAACACACAAAGAAGTTATGCACTAACCATAACATTCCATGTATGTTGTCCTTCTTGACCTTAATTCTCACAATCCACCCTTCATGCCCCCTTCCTATATTCCTGAGAGACCAAGTAGTTATTGGATTGATGGATCTCCATAGCCTCAGAAGTACTGCCTTTGGTCCATTGATAAATGTATGTACCTTGAGCATTATTCCATATAAAAGAAGTTTTTGCTCATTTTATGATTTCGTGGCAGACAAACAAGATCTGAGGAATTTGGGGGACTGCATTATGGGTAGGGAAGGATGCCCATGAGCTTTGCTGAAGACCTCGAGGTTTTGGAAAGGCCAAGATGGAGCCGACCCATCAGTGAGAATAAAGGAAGAGATGGACAATACATATGGAATGTTATGGTAAGTACATAACTTTTTTTCCCAACCCTTATCCTTTAAAACTTTCATGACAAGTTAAAAAGAAATTTTTCGCTTCTGCGTGTCTGTAGAATAGTCCTGTTTAGCATATATTCTTTCCCCTCAGGTGTTATCACCTTGACAGGTGTCCATATTAAGATAACACTTTTTCTTTAAAATTGTATACCACAGTGCAGACCAGGATTGGCTTTAGCCAGAGGCAGAAATAACTGGTGAGCTCTTTCAATATGTGAGGATTCCACCTATTGGCCAGTCCACTTTGAAAGACTCGTGGGCTCTATATGTTATACAGTCTCATCCTTCCTAAACCATTAGAGACACTATTAAGATCAGTGTTCTTCTGATGAGCTCTGTCCACTTGTTCTATTAAACATGCTTCTGCTAGTTCTAGTCAACTCACTGTTTATGCTAGCCTGTATTGTAGCTCTGATAACCACCATATTAAAATCTGCCTTGTTGTATGAATGGGAGATTAGGACTCTTACCTCCTCTAAATCATTTTCATTTTTCTGTAATTGCCCAGTGAGGAGCTGATCGTCTGTAGCTTATTCATTATGGAAGTAAATTTTATACTATGTAGTTGTTCTGAACTTGTTTTCAAGGGGTAAACTGCTATTCTGCCCTGGGGTAGGGGACTGGTCTGGTGAGTTTTCCTGCTTCTCTGTGCTGGGTGCTGATAAAGTGCTTTTTCTCCCTTTTCAAGACACATGCCAAGTAGAAGCCAGCAAATTGAGCTGTTACTCTCATGTCCACTAGAAAGCACAAAATATGATTTTTAACCAGCAATGTTTTGGGAGGAGCCAGATCTAGAGGTGTCAATTGGTCTCCATCTCTAGAACTCTAGAAGTCTACGAGAAGAAGCACTTTTTAAATGTTACTCCAACTCACTTAAAAAGTTCATAGGTTCAAACTAGGCTGTCTGCCCTAGGGCATTTACAAGCCTAGCCAGAGTGTGTTTGGCTTTCGCCACCCATTTTAAATGAATTTTGCTATGCCCTTTTTCGAGGTTAGTATACTGTGCCTCTGTCTAATAGTGACACAGAAGTGATACCCGGAGTAAATCTACGATCTCCCATCCACTCATCAAGATTCCTCTTGAAGAGAGTCAGTGAGGGACTCTGCCTAACCTGGACTGGGATTTTATTCCAGAGTGAAGGGAGCCTCTGGGTTATGAATCTGTCCCTCCAGCATGTCCTATTTATTTCAGTGCTGAGGTTCAAGTCTCTCGAGCGCGTAGCTTGATGGGATTTGGATTTTCTGAGGTGCAGTATGTCCATTAATTCCAGGTTGGACATGGCTTTATACGTCAGGCACAGATCGCCTCTGAGCAGGCGGTATGCCACTAAGCAGAGCTAGAGTTTCTTTAACCGGGCAGCATATGGCATCTGTTTGAGCCCTTTGATCCTCTTGGTGAGGTACTTTTGGGGTCTTTCCAGTTGCTGCAGGTGTCTGGTAAGGTACATCCCAAAAGGGGCATTGTACTCAATTATGGGCCTGATGAGGGATGAGTAAAGAGGCACGATGACCTCCCCTGATCTAGATGTGAATCCCGTCATGATTAGGTGGGCTATATAAAATGTTTTTCTAACCACTTTGGCCACGTGGTTGTCGAATGAGAGATTGCTATCAACTTGGGTCCCCAGGTCCCTAATTACTTCTTCCGTACTTAATGGATTACCATCTATGTGGTAATTTGTGGGCACTTTGTTTTGCCAAGGGGATGACTATACACTTTTGGCGTTTAGCTTGAGGCCATGGCTCTGGCACCAGTTGTCTGTTTCTATGAGGCCCTTTTGTAGGATGCTTGTGTCGGCTGGAGAGTCAATTATGGCACCCACTTTGCAGTCATCTGCGAACTTGGTCAGCCACAGTCCTTCCGTGTTGGCCTGTACCTCCGAGAAATATATACCGAACAAGAGAGGTCCCAGGACTGAGCCTTGTGGGACGCCACTTGTAACTGGTTTGGAGTCTGACATGGCTCCAGCAATTCTAACCATGTGGGTTCTGTCCTTGAGCCAGTTTGCAACCCATCTAGTGACATAGGGGTTTATATTTAAGCTGGTGAGCTTATCTATAATGCCCGAGTGGGGTACTGTATCGAAGGCTTTTGCGAGGTCCAGGTAGACTGTGTGGACCACCTTCCCCTCGTCAATGGCCTTGGTGACTGTTTCAAAGAAATCGACCAGGTTTAAGAGGCAGGATTTGCCCTTAACAAAGCCGAACTGGGTAGGATCCAGTGTCTGTAGGTCCCCAATATCTTTATTTATGAGGTCCATGATGATCCTTTCCATAGCTTTGCAGACCAAACTAGTCAGGCTTATGGGGCGATAGTTTCCAGGATCCTTTGAGGCACCACCTTTGTGGAGAGGGACCACTGTTGCTGTACGCCACTCTTTGGGTACATATCCTGTAGTAAGGCTGAGATTGAACAGTAGTTTTATGTTTGGGTTTAGTTCTTCTTGGAGTTCATGTAGGACACAGCCCGGGACACCGTCTGGTCCCATTGATGCTGTGTTTTTGCTTTGGAGAGGGCAGCTCTTACCTGAGCATCTGAGATGTCAGGGGGGCAGCACTCTGCTGGGATAGATATTTGCCCTTTTGGTGGGGAAGGGGGAAGAAGTTTGCACTGAACCTGTCAGCTAGGATGTTGGCAATGTCTGTGGGTTCGGTGTATTTTTTGTCATTTTGGACTAATTCTGAGCATATCTGGGAATTCCCACCCAGGTTCCTAATATAACTAAAGAAAGCCTTGTGATTATCCTTAGTGTCCTGTGCAATTTTTCTCTCGAAGCTGGCCTTAGACGATTTTATGAGTGCCCGTAGTTTTTTGCTAATACTGATCAGAGATGCCTTCCCTTTTTGGGATTTTGCTCTATCATGTAGTAGCTTCCTCCTTCTATTGTATAGTTTGTTTATGGCTGGGGTCCACCAGACAAGACACCTGCCTTTGGAGGATTGGGTCTTGGTTTTGTTTGTGATTGCATGATCCATGCATTCCTGAAGGTGTTCATAGAATGCGTTTATAAAGGATTCTGAGGTCTGGGCCATATTTTCCACAGGCCTGAGGCTTTGAAGAATTCCACCTCGGTTTTGAGGAGTGTGAAATTTGCTTTAGAGAAGTTTTTCACTGTGGTTTTCTGGGCAGGGGCTGGAATCGGGATGTGAATATCTTGTGAGATTAGTTTATGGTCTGATCTTACCAGTGAGGGATACACTTCTGGTCTGGAGCATAGAGTCCCCATGTTGGTGATGATCAGGTCCAGTATGTTTTTCCCCTCTTGTGGGAGTGGTAACAAGTTGTTCCATAGCATTTGAGTTTATAAATTGTAGGAACCTTTGGGCTAGGGTGTTGGAGCTAGAGTAATGTTCCCAGTCTATGTTTGGGTAGTTGACGTCACCCAATGTAATGGTGTTTGGAGAGGCCTTCATATTTTCCAGTGTTCTCAGGAAGGCCGAGTGGGGTTCCTGGGTTTGGGAGGGTGGTCTATAGCAGGCTATGAACTGGAAGGCAGTTTTACCCACTGTTAGTTGCACATGGATAGTTACTAAAATAAAAGGTTTTCATCAGCATAAACTGTCCCAAGTACTGAAAACTACTTGATGCCATCCTCTTCAATGCTTTACTGTGACTTCGGAATTATAGCTGATCACATAAACTGACATTTGCTGAAATCTGCTGTTGCTTGAAAGGATACCCTACCACACATTCAATTGTACGTACATTCACACATCTCAACTGTAACTGTTTATATACTCGCTCATCTTGACTACAACAGTTTAGAATTTTGGGTATGGGTGTGTGTGTGTGTGTGTGTGTGTGTGTGTGTGTAATGTTCATTTGTGTGTGTGTGTGTGTGTGTGTGTGTATATATATATATATATATATATATATATATATATATATATATATATATATATATATATATATTGTCTGTATATTTAATTGCAGGAGATTTTGTGCCACTTTGCCCTCCCTAAAAATTCAAAATTGCGCATAGGCAAAACTTAAGAGCTGTGATTTTTGATGATCCCTGCTATGATTATGAGAACTGGCAGGTTGAGAAGTATACTGAACCTTGAATTGCTGTAGTGAGGATGTACTGGGGATCTTGAGGGGAAAAAAGGTAGTCTCTGAAGAAGTGCATGAGAATATTTGGTTTGAAAGTTTTGAGTTCAGTAGTAGGAATTTAGATGTTATATAATTCCCCAAGTACAACAGCTGAGGTAGATGGATAGTAACTACAATTCACAGAAATATTTTCATTTAATTACAAGATTTGATACACATCCAATAGCTGATGCACCTATAAAAACTTTGACAAAGATATTTGTTAAGAAGGTAAAATGAGGCAGGAAGGAACATGAGCAATATTACTGCCAGTTTTCTCCATCTTAAGAAAGTAGGTCTTGTTTGAATTATTTAATTGCTTCTGTCTCCCAGGTAACTAAGCATTCTTTGTTCGTGTGACTGTGCAGACTCTGTTTCTAGGGTACTAGCTTCTGCCTCTGTTTAAAAAAAATGGTTTGCATGGGTGCATGTGCGGAAGTTTTCTGAGGATGTTAAATCTGAAAGTTTGAATTATTTGGACAAACAAATTTTGTTTTTCCCTTCTGTTAATAAAATAGTTTGATGTAAGAGGGAAATTAATTTGGGGTTTACTCAAATTTTTCAGCTCTCCTTATCCAAATGTGCAAAAACTTTTTCTGTAAACTGCTCCTTTTTACTAAAAGAATATGAACAGTCTTAAGTTTTTAACAAGTTTACGTACAAGGGAAAAAGTGCCAGGAAGGTTCAAAGAAGGAATGAGTCCTCTAGAAAAAAAGAACAGTCTGTAATGCAGAATGACTATAGCAGTAATCCTCTCCCTCCCCACCCTGGCATTCCCGTAAACTTATCGCAGAGTCTGGTTCTTCATCTTCCTTTTTGACAACAGATAGTTTCAAGACAAATTAGTTCTAAGAGTTGCTCAATGGGGTTACAGATAGCAGTGGGAAAGACTGCCTACTTTTCAGGATATCCCATCCTCCAAATCAGACTTCCCTGTTGTCAACCAAATACTTTGTCAGAGTAATGGAACTAGTTACCTCAGATCATTTGGGAAAAGTTTTTCTTTTTATTCTAGAATTTTTTTTTGGTGGCAAAGAAGGATCCTTCTTGGAGACCAGTTCTCAACCTATCCTCCTCAACCTGTACAGTTCTAACAGTTCAAAATGTTGTCCCTACAAACTGTTACCTCTCATCCCTTCTTTCAGTTTTTTGGTAACGCTTGATTTAAAGGATGCTTACCATGTTCCTGTTGCCACAAATTTCAGAGATTATCTAAGGTTTTTGTGTCTGGCTTTCATTATCAATTCCCTGCATTACCCTTTAAGTTATTTACTGCTCCAAGGGTGTTTGCAAAGTGTATCGCTCCTGGGATTAGCTCATTGTAGACTGCAGAGTATTCACATTTTTCCTTATTTAGATGACTTGCTTATCTTTGCAAAGCCATTCTCAGTGTCAGTAGTCTGTTACTTGAGTAAGACGTCTTCTCAATCCAGGTCCCCTTGACATATTAGATTTCAGTTTTGGGCTTTGTGAAAAGAGAGTTGCTTAGGTGAAGAGACCAGATATCATTTAATCCAAGTCTCCACATTTCTCTTTGCCTCCTGCACTTTGTAATAGGTGACTCAGATTTTGTATGGGGAGCAGTGTTTATGGGGGTAAACGTGCAAGATCTGTGGAACAAAAAAGGACAAGTCAAAGCGCATAAATGTGAATGAGATGTTGGCTGGTTTTCATGCCCTGTATTCTCAGTATCTGTGGTGTCCAAGTAGAAATTTCCACAGGAAAGTTTTTATTCAGCTACGGTCTTCGACAATGTTTGTTTACAGTTTCTGAAGAGATGTTCAGTATTTCTCATAGAAGTGCAGTGTGCTTGTGTGCCGTTAGACCCTAGAGGCCTGTTTTTACTGTTGTTCTGCTTTATTTTTATCCTTTAACATGAAAATATTGCAGAACTTGGATTTTTCAGCATTTATACATTATTTACTGTATGTATGACCTCTGTATTTTTATTTTCTCAGTGCGATTTTACTGTGAATGAAGTTATTTGAATATACTGTGGATATTTTATCTTACAAGAAGAATATAATTTAAATTGCTATTAACCATTATTTTATGACAGTTTAACATGGTTAAAATGTGTGGAATATTAAAACTTGTTTGGCTCGTTGCTTGCTTTGCTTTGTGGACATTGTGTCATAGATATTCTTTAACTCCCATCCTGCCTGGAGTACTTATTTGAATATAGACCTTTCTGTTGCTTCAGAGAATAATAAGGAAGACAATGGTCATTTCCAAGTTGACACCAAGTCCAGTCACTCTGATTCTTTGAAAGGTGAACCTGAGTTGTTCATTTTTCCTCAGATGATTGCTAGATTTAATGGTGGTTTTGCTTCAGAGCCATCAGGAACTACCCCAAAGGTAGGCAAGGGTTTATGATTTTATCAAGGACATGATGCCAAATTTTGCGGCTGCCCTGTCCCCCCCCCCCCACCACCACCACCACCACCAGCACTGGAAAATATTTTATAGTATACATACAGCAATGATGATTTGTTGCACCCTTGCCTGCAGAGCTAAAGTCTTGTATGAATTACATTGTTTCTTATTTGACTCGGATCTCAGAACTTGCTTTTAGAGGTGTGCTTAACATGTACAGATGCAGTCTTGAGAAATGCTGCTGCTTCTGTTGTTGTAAAACTGTATGCTTGGTTAAATAATCAGAACTTCTTAGACGATTTAAATGGCAAAATTTTGAATGCATCTTTAAGTTTTGAATTGGTGTTTGGGCCCAGTGTTACACAGATTCTCAAACAGTGGGATCAGAGACAAATTAATGTATGAGGCTATCTAGGATGTTTCATGTACCTAAGTTCTCCCCAAACAAGTAGCCTTTCTTCAATGGGCAGAACAAACAAAAATCCCAGCCAAACAAAAGTCAGGAATCCAAAAGGAATTGGTAGGAGGATAATTCTTTGAAACCAAACAAGAGGTTCCTTTCCAAAAAGGGATCAACTCCCTTCAAGTGAATGACTACGCAGAGTCATTCAGCACCCCTAACCACCCCACCCCCTTCCTTCCTTGTCTTCCAACCCAGCAGCTAGTTGCAAATCAGACAAATGTGTTCTGAGAATAATTCTGAGAGGATTCGCTTTGCAGTGGATAGAAAATCTTCCCCCATTCATGGGAATTCCCTCACACCCACCAGACCAGACAGAACTATTTGCTCCAGTGGTCCATCACATGGTAGAAGCAGGGTTATACAAGTGCTTAAGACGCACAAGGGCAAAGTAGTTTACTCTAGAATCTTTTTGCTACCAAAAAATGAACACTCCTGGAAACCCATTCTAGATTTGTCCTTTCTAAACACTTTGTAAAAGTTATTAAATTCAAAATGCTCACAGTACAGTTGGTACTAGAGTTGCTTCCAGGCATCTGTTTCATGGAGAGACTAGATCTCAAGGACGCTTAAAATCATATTCCTGTTTTTCCCAGTTTCAGGAAATTTTTGAGATTTCCTATGTCTGGCTTACATAATTAGTTTTCAGCATTACATTACTGCACCTTGAGCGTTTACAAAGTGTCTGGCCCCAGTGGCTGCTTATTGCAGAACCATAGGCATCCACATTTTCCCTTATTTAGACAAGTTGCTGATTTGTGCAGATTCTGTTTCCAGGTGCTTGTAGTCCTTAAACATGGTCAAATCCCTACTTTCCCCCTTGGACTTTTGAAAGTTTAGTTTGAAGACTTTCCTCATGCACTCTCAATTAATTGTTTTCTTGGGTGTTGGATAGACACAGTAAAAAGGATGATCCTCCTGTCAGAAGGCAAAGTTCTAACTTATCAGGCTATTTTTTTGGATTTCTCTCTCCTAGACTTGACCTTTGCAAGAGCATTCTCCAGAATTCTAAACCTAATGGCATCAATGATCCTCATAGTACCAATGGCCAGACTACACATGAGAAAAATTCAGTGGTACTTGAATTGCTGAACCCAGTACCTTCATCCTTTGGATTTCCAAGTACCTGTACTGGGATTTCTGAAACCAGAATTGTAGTGGTGGAGGGATCAACTGTTTCTGAATCCAGGAGTCCCTTTCTTTCTTCAGACCACAGACCACTCTGTCCAGACAGACTCTAGATTTTGCTTGGGAAGCAATATCATGGGAGTTCAAGTGCTAGGTTTGTGGAGTCATCTGGACAGGCCAACGCACATAAACAGAGAGATGTTGGCAGTGATTCATGCCTTAAACGTTTTTCACCATTTATGAGTGTGGATTCTCTTCTAGTGGTCACAGACAGCACTACCTTGATGTGGTACCTGAATGAGCCAGTGGGTACAAAGTCATAACCTCTTTGTCAGCTGGCAATGAAGCCTGGGAGCTGACTGTATAGCATTATCTGACTCTTCAGGCCTTGTACATTCTGTCAGCGCAAAACACAATGGCAGACAGACTAAGCAGATCCTGGACAGACCCACAGGAGTGAAAGCTCCATGTCTTCCAGGACTTGACCCAGATGTGGGGAATATCTCAGGTAAATCTGTTTGTGTCTCCTTTAAAAACAGCTTAAAATAAACAAAAATGTTCAAGACATCCTTGCAGCTATGCTTGAAAGAAACTTATTCCATTAGGATGTGCAGCAGGTATTTAAGGAGGCAAGAAAACCTGCAGCTAGAAAAGCATTGCTTTTACAAGTGGAACAGGCTTTCTAGGAGGTGCCTAGCCAATAACAGAGGACCCGAAAGGGTTTTAGCCCCTCTGATTTTGAAATTTGTGTACGAGCTACTTAGAGGGTTTGTCATTTGCTTCTATCGAAGTCCATCTTGAGGCCATCTCAGCTTGTCTGCCCATGGATCCCCCTCTTTCATGCCTTTTGTGATCAAACAGTCTGTGTGTTGCATGTGAGATCTCCTCAAAAGCAAGTTCCTCCTCCCTGGGATCTCAACTTTGTGAAAAACTGACCTTGCCTCCTTTTGAAACCTGCCTGTCGAGCTGCTTTATGATTCATTACTTGGAAGACTGTCTTAAGTCATTGCTCTGACATTTGCAAGGAGAGTCTCTGAGCTCCAAGCTGTCATGTTGGGCCAAACCTTCTCTGATCTTTCACAAGGGCAGGATTGTGTTATGCACTAATCCGTCATTCATGACTACAGTTGTTTCTAAATTTACCTTGAATCAAGCCATCAATCTCCCACTGTTATATCCTGATCCAAACAAGTGGGGAGAAAAGATTCTACATATCTTGGATATTCACAGACAGCTCAGGTACTACCTTGACAGAACAAAGCCCTTTAGGAACAGATGCTTGTTTTCTATATCCAGACTAATAATGCTCAACCTGTCTGTAGGCAATCTTTTGCATGATGGTTGTCCTCTGATACTGTTTTCTGTACTCCCACTATGGTAAATCTGTTCCACTCAACTAGGGCCTTATGTTGTCCAGTGGCGTATTGGAAAAGGGTTGTACTCTATAAGCAGCAAGCTGATCATCTACTCATACCTTCACACAACACTGCAAACTGGATTCCTTTTAGTGGTTCAGATCTGACTTTTGTAGGATCATTCTCCAGGGTATCTTGGATCCTTATTCTTCCACCTCCCAGGTTGGGTAAATTTTGAGACTCTACAGAAAATGCCCCTGAAGTAGTGGGAATGATAAACCTAGTACAGTTGTGCAAGTCATACTTACCTGTAATAGTGTATGTTTGAATTCTTCACTGACTTAATATCAGCACTCACCCACCATCCCCCAGACTGTACATAGATGAGGTTGGTTTCAACCTCTTTGATTCAGTGGTTGTTGAAAGTTGTGACTGGCTGAGAATTTACTCTTGCTAGGTGATTCTGGCTTCTGGTACTTTCCTTCTTTATGGAAGCAAAAAAGTGGGAACATTCACTTTGTCTGACAAACTGAAGGCCTTATTCTCAATATATGCTCAACCAATCAGCTGGTACAGAAAGAGAGAGGGTGGGGAATCTCAGCTTTTGAAAACTGGCCATTACTGGGTTATCTTGGCAGATAGCCCCGGAATGCCACTGAGGCAGTGACAAATTGGAACATCTACTTTTACAGGTAACACAACTGTACTTTTTCCCTTAATAATGGAATTGGCCAAAGACAGGTTACCAATCAGTTTCCTCACACAGTGCATCTACTCACATAAGACTGGGTGCTTGATACATCCCAGTTTGAAACAATTACAACTGACTGACATTTAGGTGCCTTTTTTCTTAGGACATGCATCAGGTGTTAAAATAGTCAAAGAAAAAACTAGAAGGTCTTATTTTTTTAAATTGAAAGGATTTGCTGGTCGATACTGCGCTAACAACCAGGGCCCATTCAGGGTTTCTGAACCACTGGTTTTGCAATATTAGTCAATACCTGTGGAGAGAAGCTCACTAGTTTTGCAATATCTTTGCAAGCTATCCTCTGGCCTTTGTCTCCTCCGTCAAGGTTCATCTGTCAGCCATCTCAATATGCATATCTATGATCTTCCCCTTTTAGCACTCTTTGGTCAAGTTTTTCTTGAGAGGGGTTTTGCATTTACCTCATTATAGGAAATAGATGCCACCTACTTGGGATCTTAACTTTGTTTTGGATAGGTTAACTTTGTCTCTGTTTGAACCAGCTTATTAGGCTGATTTACATTTCATTACTTGGAAACAGTATTGCTAATTGCTCTGGAATCTGCAAGAAGAGTTTGAGTAGCAAGCTGTGATGGTAGCTCATGCTAACAGCAACCCAGGATGCATGTGAAGGGTATCCAAGGAAGAATAGTTAGCTATTAAATCCTTGGCAGAGTATAACCCATACAGCTAAGGCAACTGCTGGGAGAAGGAGCAGGGGATATCTCTTTGCCTAGCCAAATTGGAATGTCTGTTCCTAGAGAGGTTTTGTCTGGCAAATGTGGGTCTGCCGATTCATAAAATTCTGTCAAAAAGAAGCATAACCTGGATGGATGTATTCTCCTGTCTCTTACTTTGGACAGTAGTCATTTATTGGTCTTAGCTGGGCGGTTAATTCAGGCTGTTGATCCCTCCAGTCCTGTTTCTAGCAAGAGAAAAAAGGATTCTTCATTTTGTGAAGAAGTTAAAAGATTTTCAGCTACAAAATTATTGTGAATGGAAACCTGTTTTTTTCTCATCAGGTTTCTGATTCAGATTTTGTGTAAAGTGTGATTTCTGCCAATCCCTTTGAATGCTTCTCTGTTTCTCAAACTATTTCCAGAATGAACAAGTTGTTCTTCCAGCATTGGAGGATGTATTTGTTACAGCTTGTAACTTGTTTGACAGTCAGCTTGATGCCTCCAGGAATTGTATAAAGTTCCCAAAGCTTAATTTTTTTTATATACTAATCGCAGATCAGACCCAATTGTTGTGTCTGTGGTGAACCTAGCTTCTGTTAAACATTTGGCAAATACCAATCCCTTCCCTTCTGAGAAGGATGGAAAACCTTTTGATAGATTTGGGGAAAAGTGTACTCTTTTGCAACACTTGTTTTGGAATTGTCTACTCTCAAGCTCATATCTTAAAGTTTATGCTTGTCTCTTGAGAATATGAGGAATATTATGGCATCTGTTTCATTTTCTGAGAAGAAAAATCTTTGTGGAACCTTATTCCTTCTGTATCAAAAGTGGTTTCTCAGCTGTTTGAAATGTGCTTATGATTTTGCTGATGGCATTTACAAGGCTGCTGCCACTGGAACTGGTATGCGGAGATCTTTTCGATTTTCTACTCGGAGCCTTCCTGTGGATGTTAAAGTTGAAATTTTGAATTCTCCCTTAGTCAGAAAGTTAGGTTTTGAACCATCTGGCGCTGATGTCATCAAAAAGTGTGATGAGAGAGGTAAGCTAATTCAAGGAACATTTAACAGATTTTCAGCCTTCCTTCCTTCCAGTTTTTCAGAAGTTGAATGCTGCCCCCCCCCCCCCAAAATAAATAAATAAATAAATAAAGTAAGCAAGCTGAAGCAATGGCAGGGAGATTCCAAAAGCAAATTAACTCCCCGAGAGCATGAACTCCCCCTTCCCACCCTGGCAAACATTTAATCCTTCCAGACAATCAGATCTCCATTTCTCCCTCTAGCAACAGATAGTTTCGGACAGATGGTTTCTGTATGTAATCTGTCAAGGTCATCTGCCAGATCACTCACCCCCCTCCCCCGTGTCATTCGCCACCCACTGACTCAGGGGGGTGATAGAAGTGGTCCCTCCTCTTCAGCTAGGGGAAGGGTTTTATTCAAGAATGTTTCTGGTGCCAAAGAAAGATTCATGGAGACCAGTTGTGGATCTTTCCTTTCTAAAGCCATTTGAAATAGTGTTCAAGATGTTCTCTTTACAAGTTGTTGCTACCTCTCATTCCCTATTTGAGTTTTCTGGTGACCTTAGATTTAAAAGATGCATATCATCATATTCCAGTAAACCCAATTTTAAGAAGTCCCTTATGTTTTCTGTGTCTGGATTATACTATCCGTTTTCTGCATTACCCTTTGGCCTATTCACTGCTCCAAAAGTGTTTCCAGAGTGTCTTGCACAATTGATAACCTATTGCAAACTACAATGTATTCACATTTTTTCTTATTTAGATGACTTGCATATTTTTTACAGTCTCTCTTTCAGTGTGTCAGCAGCCTTGGACTTTGGTGAAAGATCTACACAAACTGCATTTCAGGAACACAAGTATTGTTTAATTCCTTTTCAGAGGAATGTTTTCCTGATACTTGTATCAAAGAGCTTTTCTTCCCCAGGAAAGCCTTGAACTGTGTCTAGATCTGTTCCTAAGTTTTTTTTAAGTCAGACTGCTGCTTCAGTCCGAGTATGTCTCAGACTTCAGAGTCTCATGGCATCTATGATTCTCAAGATTACTCTAGTAAGACTGTACAATAGAAAAATGCAATGATACCTAAAATCTAAATGGTCCCAATATCAGAATCCCGACATTCCAGATTACAGTTTTTGGTTTGTGAAAAGGGAGATTCTCTGGTGGAGAGACCAATTTTATCAGGGCCCAGGTCTCCCATTTTCACTTCCTTCTGCAGCAGTCTGTAACAACAGAGGACTCAGACTTACCCTGGAGAGCACTGTTCATAGGGAAAAATGCAGGGTCTTTGGAGCAGAAAAGACAGACCAAAACACAAATGTAAAATGCTGTCAACATACTTAATCTGTGGTCCCCAGGACAGAATTGAATCGGTTGTTTTTTGAGGAATTGATCCAGCCATAGGGAATACTATCAAGTAGATATTTTTACTTCAACTCACAACAAGTTGGATTTGCCATGCAAGAAGGCCTGCACAGCAGATGCTTTCTCTTTTCCCTTGGCCAGGAATGTTTCTGTTTGCTTTTCTACCCTTTCCACTAATATTCAGGGTTGATGTCCTTCCATTTCACTGTTGCAGTATTCATTAAATAAAGATCCCTTGCCAAGGGCGCCCAGACATCTGGCCTTTATACCAAAACCTTGAGTTTGCTGTAAGTTACACCCTATATCACACATATGCTCCTCACATAACAGGGCATAAAGGTGAGTTCTGGACATACCATCCTCACAACTACTTTGCCACCAGTTGTATTACCATCTCTTGATCGTCTGTCTGACCACCCATTCCTTTGCTGGTTCACCAAGCCATTGCAGGTAAGTGTCCCATTAGGATTTATTGTATCTTATTTTTCTTTTTATTTTATTTTTTTTATTGCTTTTGGGGTTTCATGTCATCCAAAAGGGTAAATGCCAGTGTGGAAAACAGATTCCCCATAAAAACCATCACAAGCAGTGCCTGTTTGGCCTTGCTTACTTGACCATAAGTCCTGTTCTGTCTGTCAAGCTTTTGTTCCCAAGACCCTCTGTAGTAGGCGTTCTTATTTGGCTTTGTATCTGGTGAATCAACATCTTAAGCATTTAGTTAGACACAATGGAAGGAACTTCCCGCTCCAAGAGGCAGCTGTCCGTGAAGAAAGCAGCCAAGAAGTCTAGGCCAGACTCTTCTGCTTTACAGCCTCTGCCTGATGTCTCTCCTGAGGTAAGTGAAAGCCTGGAGGTTCGCCCAGCTCCATAGTTGGATTCTTCAGCCACGACCGGTTTGGAGGCCAACAGAGGTCCAACCTAAGGTACATCCTTGGAGGTGTTGTAGACGTCCGTATCGGACATTCAGGGGGAAACCACATCCGATTACTTCTGAGGGGACTAGGCGTGTTCCTCAAATTTTAGTAAGGGATGAAGTTCCTATTATAATTATTGAATGCCATCTGGGGTCGGAGCCTTCTGCTTTTCATAAGTCGGTAATCTTAAAGAAAAAGCAGAAAACTAAACATGTTACTCCAGCTCCTAAGGACCCACAAAGTGAATGGCAAAATTTCCCTTTGGGTTGTTTAACCCTTTGATGGCTTCAAAACCTCCTCAGGGAGTTTCTGTCCCAGCTCTTCCTTGGTCCTCTACTCCCCTTAGAAGATCCAGGGAACAGGATTCCTCTGAAGAGGAGATGGATTCAGATGAGGAATCCCTTGCTTACTCCTCAGATTCCTTCTCCTCTGTGTTATGGGTCTGAGGAAGAGAAATTTACTAGTCCTGATACTCCTTTGGAGGAAATTTCTTTTTGGGGACACAGTCTCTAGAAAGTAAGAGTTTTAAGTGAGATTGTGCTCAGGTTTCTGAAGTACAGAAAAGGTATTATGAGCTCTTGCACATAAATTCTCCCAGACCTTCTGCTGTCCCTCCTGTTTTGGCTGCCATATTGGATGCCTTTTCTAATGCTTCTAAGGTTCCTGACTCCCAGCCCCCTGTCCCCAAGAAATTTGATAGGTTTTATTGGATGCTTGAGGACTGTAAATTTCTTTACAAGTGCCCTTCTGGTGACCCCTCATTGGTGCCTGTAGCTTCTAATAATCTATTTCAATTGCTACCGTCTCCCAAGTTACTGTCTTCTGATAAAGATAGCAGAACCATGGAAAGGTTGGGGGAAAAAGGTTTATACCTCTGCTACTTTAACTTTTAGTGTGGTCAGTTATCAGACACACATGTTCCAGGTACATGTTAACTGTTCTTTCCTAGGCATGTCAGGTAATTTCTGATCTTCCTGACTGAGGGGAAGACTTCTGCTCTTTCCCTGCTAGAGACTTCCGCCCCGGTGGCTCATTTCATCAAGTGTAGTTATGATGCAGCAGATGCTTACTCTAGGGATGCTTCTTTTAGGTCTGTAATGAGATATTCTTGGCTTCCGCTTCAACCTCTGCCTGATGATATTAAGCCTCAGTTGATAGACGCTCCTCTGGATAATAAACATTTGTTTGGCGAAGCTGCCGCCGCTTTAAGTCTCTTCAGGGTAAAGGTAAGGCTTAACAGGAAGTTAAACATATTTTTGTTTCTCCTGTTTCCAAGTTTCAGGTAAATTACTCCAGTAAGCCATCCTTTGTTCGTATTCAGTCTCACCTTCCCATCAAGGGCAAGAAGAGTGGGAATTGGGCTCCTCCTGATAAAGCTACTCAGACTTCTCTGCCCCAGAAGTTTCCTTTTCCTGATAAACCAGGTGCTGTCTGACTATTCTACTCTTCCCAGCTGCATTCCTTTTTGTATTTCTCTATCATGCCCTGCTTGGTTAAAGATTACTCAGGACTCCTGGGTTCTGTCCCTTATCTACCAAGGGTATTTCATGGTCTGGAAATCTCTTCCCCCTTTTATGGGAATTCATAAGCCCCCTCAGGAGCAGCTGACATCCTTTCCAGGGGTGCTTTGGGAGCTCTTGACTCAGGGTACTATTCAAGAAGTTCCAGTTCCCCAAAGGGGGACAGGGTTTTACTCCAGAATGTTCCTAGTACCCAGGAAAGAGGGCACTTTTTGACCAGTTTTAGACCTCTCTGTCATCTAAATACATTTCTGAAGGTTACCATTTTTTGAATGTTCTCCCTTCAGATTTTGTTCCCTCTATTGCTTCTTCAGGCTTACATTGCGTCTCTGGATCTCTAGGATGCTTACATCCATATCCAAATTTATCACCTTTACAGGAAGATTTTACATTTCTCTGCTTCTTGGCATTTTCAGATGTTCATCGTGTTTCACTGTTGCAGTCATTATTCTTGGGTTATCCTGCTGGCAGGCTACCCGCAGTCGGCCTGAATTCCAAAGTCTTGGTCCGGCGTCGGTTGCTGTTACCTCTTCCCTGACGTCAGTGCGCCAGGGGTATAAAAGATGCAGCTGATGCCATTTTCTTCAGTCTTTCTTGCCGCACGGTGCCTGAAGCAGAAGCAGTTCGCAAGTGCTGGTCGGCCGACTCCTGAGATTTTCGTGTTCGAATTTCAGATCCAAAGTCTTCATTTAAAGCTGTGTACCCCGTTGGGGAAACTTTTTTCTTGCTCCAGACCGATGTCAGAAAAAGTTAATTGTATTTCTTGTGGGAAGCAAATACCTCATAAGGACTTCCGTTCTTATTGCATTCCTTGCCTAGGCCCTGATCACAACGTTGCTAATTGCAGGTTTTGTGCTAGATTTAACCAACGCACTATTAAGCATCGGTACGATTTTGCATTTCATTACTTTGGCCCAAGATTTAATTACATAATGTCGTCGGATAGCCATCCGACTACCGCAATTGACAAGAAATGCAAGGAAAAGGAAAAGGATAGGCATTCGAGATCCAAAACTGCCGACGAGGCTTCTTCTAAGTCAGTCGCCGGTTCTCAGTGAGGCGCTTTCGCAGCCCCTGACGCCCACTACCTCAGAGCCGCAGGCCGCTTCTGACTCCCACATGGAGCAGACTAGGCCGCTGGAAACTCAAGGTATTGGACACTTGGAAAATATTCCCTCAGATGGGTCCGGAGCCGCTGAGCAGGCATTGGCTTCTGAGGGTGTTTTCAGGCCTACACAGTTACATGTAAAATCGACTACAGCTTCAAAGGCAAAGACTAAAGCACCACTAAAGACAAAGAAACAAGTGCAGCAAGCCCATGGGCAGGCCTCCATGCCTAAAAAACAGATGCTCAAAATGGCTGAAGACCTAATTACTTTGATCAGGGGTTCCCATCCCCCTCCTGATAAGAGGCCTAGGCAAGAGACAGAATATGAATCTTCAGATCAGGTTTCCATTTCCTCTGACTCCTCTTCTGAACAGGAATACTCTCTTCCTCCCTATGAGCATTCTGATGCTGAAGAATCTATCCCTTCAGCCTCTCTTCCTGAGGATTATTCTTTTGGGGAAACCCTGCATACCATTAGGGAGCACTTCCACTGGGAGAGCCAAGACTACTCAGAATCTAAGAAAAGGCTCAGAGATTTTCTTTTACTACCTCGGCACAGGCCTCTTGCTACCCCCCCCCCCTGTTTTAGACATTGTAGATGATGTATTTTCAGAATCCGGCCTGTCTCCTGACTCTTTACCCCCTGCACCTGTTAAGCCAGACAGATACTACAGGGTTCCAGATTCACATAAATTTCTTTATAAAAACCCTGCTGCTGACCCAGAAACTATTTCTCAGGGTCTCAAAAGGGGGGGGTCAAGGCTTCCACTGCAAAAAACCCTATCCCTTCTGATAGGGATTCAAGGGCACTGGACAGATGGGGGAAAAGGGTTTACACTTCTGCTGCCTTGGCTGTGAGGGCTTTAAACTGTCAATTTCATATGCTTAAATATCAGCAATACTTAATGTCACTGCTTAAACAGGAAATATTAAATTGTGAAAGTGCAGAAAAGAAGGAAATGCAGGATTTATTGCATGCAACTGAACAAGTGGGAAGGCATACTTTGCAAATGTGGTTTTGATTCTCTGGAGGCCTCTTGCTGGGCCCCTGTTACGGGTTCTGTCATTAGGAGGCATGCTTGGTTAAAGGAATAGAATCTGCCTGATCATGTTAAAACAAAATTATTAGTTGCTCCATTACAGCATGATACTTTGTTTGGTGTTAAAGCAGAAGAGGTGTTGAAGAAAATGGAGGACAAAGCAAAATCTGTGCAGACAGTTAAGGATTTCTTACAGGTGCAGCCACCCAGATTTAGCAGGAACTGGCCTACAAAGAATTGGTCCTTTCCAGTGTCAGACAGGCCAAAAAGAGGCAGATACAGTCGCCCCAGAGGCAGATCCCAGCCCCAAGGCTCATACAGGCCTAAACAATGGGGTGCTTCTACCTCCAAAAGCGGAGAAGACAAATCACAGCCATACAGGAAACAATCCCAATGACTTTCCTCTGCCAGCACCAAGCACTTATCTTTTGGCAGCCCCCTTAGGGGGAAAACTAGCACTTTTTTTCACAAAACTGGCACATGATCACCCAGGACAAATGGGTCTTGAATATAGTGTCTAAGGCTACAGGTTCCACTTTCACACCCTGCCAAGGGCAAAAGGTATGCCAGACCTGCCACACAATCAATGGGCAGAGGCACAAATGCAAGTTTCATCCCTCATGGACATGAGGGCCATTCAGCACGTACCACAGCAAGAGCAGGAACAAGGATTTTACTTGAGACTTTTCTTGGTACCCAGAAAGGACAAAGCCTGGAGACCAATACTGGATCTGTCTATTCTAAATACATTTCTGGACGTTCCAAAATTCAAAATGTTGACTCTGCAGCAGCTTCTGCCCATGCTGGGCAAGAAGGCTTGGCTTGCAACTTTGGACCTAAAAGAGGCATACCTGCATGTCCCAATCAGACAATCTTGCAGAAGATACCTCAGATTCATAGCTGGCTCAATGCACTACCAATTCTCTGCACTGCCCTTTGGCTTGTCTACTGCACCCAGGGTCTTCACAAAATGCCTGGCACCAGTAATTGCATTTTGCAGACAAAGAGGAATTAAATATATCCTTACTTGGACGACTGCCTTATTCAAGCAGAGAACAAGAACATTGTACTAAAGCATCTGGCGTTTGTAAAAAAAGATTACTAATTTGCCTAGGGTACACAGTAAACGAAAATAAATCAAAACTAGTACCCTCTCAAGAGATAATATTCCTGGGTGCAAGCTTAAATACAACTGCCCAGATGGCTTATCTCACGCCAGACAAACAAAGGCAACTGACTTCTTACTTCAAAATGTTGGCAACAACGTCCCAGTTATCTGCAAGAAAAATTCTGCAGGCTTTGGGCTTCATGGCATCCTCTATTCTGCTAATTCCATATGCCAGACTGCATATGAGGAAACTACAGTGGTATCTAAAAAGTGTTTGGACTCAACATTGCCACAGCCTGGAAACATTAATTACCCTCATTCCCTGCCTGCAACAGGAGTTTTGATGATGGACACAGGCCTGTCACCACAACAAGAGACAGCCATTCACTTTACCCACAGCCAGACAGACACTAACAACGGATGCATCAGATTATGCCTGGGGGTCCCACATGGCAGAAAAATGTATTCAGGGCACATGGCCCGCAAGCCAGATGCATCTTCATATCAATCAAAAAGAGATGCTAGCTGTTCAAAATGCCCTGACAGCTTTCAAGGATCTCCTTCATCCAGGACAACTACTGATAAAGACGGACAATACTACAGTCATGTGGTACATAAACAAGCAGGGAGGCACACATTCCTATCCCCTCTGCAGACAAGCCATGACTTTGTGGGACACAGCATTGATTTATCAAGTTCACCTGCAAGCACAATCCCTGCCAGGAAAGATAAATACTCTGGCAGACGAACTAAGCAGAAACCGCATGGATCCCCACTAGTGGAAACTGGATCCACAAGTCTTCAGCATGATAACAAGGAAATGGGGATTCCCAGACATAGATCTATTTGCCTCCCCTCACAACTGCCAACTACAGAGATTCTGCACAAGGACTTATCACAAGCAAGCATGGAAAGTGGATGCCTTATCCTTCAGCTGGAAAAACCTAACAGTATATGCCTTTCCTCCACTGCCTCTCCTCCCCAAGGTACTCCTAAAGGTCAGACAAGAGAAGCCAAAAATGATACTGATTGCCCCAGACTGACCATGCCAGCACTGATACCCAATCCTAAAGAACTTGTCTCAAGGTTCAGCCTGGACATTGTCTCAAATTCTTCACTTACTGACCCAACAAAACAATCAGATCCTGCACAGCCAACTCAGGACCTTAAATCTGGCAGCATGGCGGATAATGTAGCTATTCAGAGCACTCCTCTCTCCAAAGTTGTGATGGATGTTATTTTGGAGGCCAGGAGGCCCAGTACCAGAAAATCTTGTGCAGAAAAATGGAAGAGATTCTGTGCTTGGTACCAGGCACAAGGAATTGACACGTTTGTACCAAACATTCCTCAGATTTTACAATACTTAACTGAGATGCTGGACAGAGGCCTATCCTTTTCATCAATTAAGATCCATGCCTCTGCCATTTCAGCCCATTACAATACGGAACCACCTATCTTTTCTCACTTTTTAATAAGGCAGTACCTCAAAGGGGCCAAAAACATAAGCTCTCCAAGGAGAGCACCAGTACCTGCATGGGACCTCAATTATGTCTTGGAAAAACTCACACTGCCTCCTTTTGAGGCAGCCTCAACAGCTGATATAAAATTCTTATCATGGAAAACAGCTCTGCTCCTAGCAATAACCTCTGCAAGACGAGTCTCTGAGTTACAGGCGCATATGGCTGTGGAACCTTTTATCATTTTCCATCCAGACAGTGTTTCTCTGAGGACAAACCCGACCTTTATGCCTAAGGTGGTGTCCAGTGTGGCCCTTAACCAAACCATTCACTTGCCTACCTTTTATCCAAACCCACAGAACAAGGGCTTGACACTTCTGCATGCTTTGGACATACACAGACAGCTACGCTTCTACTTGGACAGAACTAAAGCTTTCAGAAAGACTGAGCAACTTTTAGTGGCATATGCTGCAGGATCACAAGGAAAGGCGATCTCAAAACAGACTATTTCAAAATGGATAGGCCATTGCATTTGTTTCTGCTATTCACAACATGGCAAATCAGTGCCTAAGGACATTAGGCCACATTCAACCAGAGCAGCAACCACTTCAGCAGCCTTCCTCAGAGGAGTACCAACCAAAGACATCTAGAGGCTGCAACTTGGAGTTCGGTGCACACCTTTACAAAGCACTACTACTTACCTCTCTACTCTAAATCCAGAGCAGGCTTTGCCACTGCAGTTCTGCAGGGCCTCATAGCCTCTCCTAATCTTATTTAGCCCCAGCCACCCATCCTCAGCTTTGGGATTCAACCCAAGAGTAATGACTGCAACAGTGAAACATGATAAACATAGTACAGTTGTGTACCTACCATAAATGTAGATGTTCGAGTGTATTCACTGTTGCAGTCCAGGTTACCCTCCCACCACCCCCCTTTCTTTTGCTGGGTCTTATCTGTACTTCTCTATTCTATACACCCTATGTGGTGTATTTGCTTGTAGTTGAAGGAAATGATTACCATAGTGCATGCATGTTTATTGGCATCATTTTTATCCTACCCTTTTGGGAGCACCTGACATCTGGGGCAAGAAAAAAAGAAAATGGCGTTGGCTGCATCTTTTATACCCCTGGCGCACTGATGTCAGGGAAGAGGCGAAAGCAACCGACGCCGGACCAAGACTTTGGAATTCAGGCCAACTGCGGGTAGCCTGCCAGCAGGATAACTCAAGAGTAATGACTGCAACAGTGAATACACTCGAACATCTACATTTCTGGTAGGTACACAACTGTACTTTCTCTGCTTTGCCCTTTGGCTTTTCTACTGCCCCAAGGGTATTCACCAGATGCCTTGCTTTTGTGATTCCTTTTTGCAGGCTAAGTGGGAGCCAAATCATTCCCTACTTGTATGATCTCCTGTTTCATGCATCCTCTCCAGAGACCTTGTTGCAAAATCTTCACTTTGCAATCTCCCTTCTGCAGAGCCTGGTGTTCACTATAAATTTCAAAAAGTTCTTTCTGACACTTTCTCAGGATCTTGTCATTCTGGGGTGCAGGATCCAGACTGTTTCTATGCTGGCATCCCTGCCTCCTTCCAAGGCCCTAACTCTCATTTCCTTTTTTCAGTCCCTTCTTCCTCTGATCTCTGTAACAGCAAGGGAATTTCTGAGAGCTCTGGGGTTCATGGCTTCCACTATTCTTATGCTCCTTTTGCCAAACTGCACATGAGAAAACTTCAGTGATTTCTAAAGTCAGTTTGGCTTCAGCATTTTCATCCCCTTGTTTTTTTTTTTAGTTCCTGTTCTTCCATGTCTCAAGCAGGAATTTCATTGATGGATTCAGCAGTTGACTCTCAGTCCAGGTCTCCCTTTTCATCCACCTCTTCCCTCTCGGGAGCTGTTCCCAGGTGCCTCAGACATGGGATGGGGAGCAGCTTTCAGCTTCCTTCAAGGTGCAGGGAGACTGGTAGCATCATCAGTAGACTATATCAACATCAAGGAGATGAGAGCTCTTCTGCTTGGCTTTTCATCCTATTTTCTCCCGAAGACCTCTCAAGGTATTTACAGACAATACCATGGTGATGTGGTATGTCAACAAACAAGTGGGGACAAGGTCTTATCTTCTTTGCCAAGTTGGCACTCTAATGTGATAACTAGCTATCCTATTCAAAGTGACTCTTCAGGTAGTGTACATGCCTTCAGGTCAAAACATTGTGGTAGACTCTCTGAGCAGGTTCATAACTCAATCCCACAAATGGTTGCTTCACTGAGATGTGTTTCTGGACATTGTCTACCAGTGAGATACTCCTCAAATGGATTTTTTGTCTCTTTGAACTGACAACTTCCCTCTAGTTTGTGCCAGAGTCCCGGGTACTCTGGTTTGGAAGATGGAAGCCTCTCTTTTCCTTGGAAGGGGATGTATCTTTATAATTTTCCTCCCCTTCCCCTCATTCCAAAAGTCATGTTCAAAATGTAACAGGATACTTCTAAAA
This sequence comes from Protopterus annectens, assembly GCF_019279795.1. Taxonomy (NCBI): domain Eukaryota; kingdom Metazoa; phylum Chordata; order Ceratodontiformes; family Protopteridae; genus Protopterus; species Protopterus annectens. The sequence continues at coordinate 603,900,972 of NC_056741.1, read as the reverse complement.
TCTTGTTGGTGACTCCCTTTTGGCTGTGGACAGCATTGGGTTCCCTCTTCTTCTGAATTTACCCAGGGACAATCATTACAAGTTACTTCACAGGGTTGACCTACTCGCATAAGCCAAGGGATCTCTCATCCATCTCCACCTGTCCACTTTTCATCTGATATTGTGGATGATTGGATTTTGATTCCACACACACACGCACCTTTTTTCTGGGGACATGCTTAGGGTCCCTGCAAGAGGCGAGGAAACCCATTATTAGGAAATGCTACTTATCTAAATGGAAGAGGTTTTCTGTTTGATGCCTTTCTCGTAACCTGCAACCACTTTCTGTGGATGTTCCTTTGGTTTTCTTACTTGTATGAATTGCTTACTCAATGCTGAGTTGGCTTATTCGTCTGTTAAGGCCCACTTATTAGCTATTTCTGCTTGTCTGCCTTTATTGCTTCCTTTAGCTTCTAGATTTGAAGCTAAACAATTTCTTAAAGGCACCCTTCATATTAGGCCTCCTAGGAAGCCTGTTCCTCCTCCTTGGAATCTTATTTTTGTTTTAGAAAAATTGACACAGGGTTTGAGCCTGCAGCTTCTGCTTCCTTGCAGCATTGCTCTTAAAAGACTGTGTTTTTGTTGACCCTTACCTCTGCCAGACAGGTGTCTGAGCTTCAAGCCCTTATGGCTTGTCCTCCTCTTTTGGTGCTTCATAAGGACAGGGTGTCCCTTCTTACTAATTCTTATTTTATACCCAAGGTGGTGACTGCGTTGTCTCGTAATTTGTCTATTCGTTTGCTCACTTTTTTCCATTTTCCACAATCTGCCAGTGAGAAAATGTGCTGCACATGTTGGATTTGCATAGACAACTCAGATTGTATTTGGATGAGTAAGACTTTCCGTACATCTAATCAGCTCTTTGTTTGATTTCATCCTAGGTCATTAGGATTGGCTGTGTCCAAGCAAACTATTTCTTCTTGGATTTCTAAAGCCATTTATTTTTGTTATTCCTTTCATGGTAAGAGCCTTCTGTTAAGGTTCATTGTAATAGAGCTGTGGCTTCTTCTGGTGCTTTTTTAAGGGTTTGGATACAAACTCTGTTCTTGAGGCAGCTACCTGGACTTCTGTGCATACATTTACCAAGCACTACAAGTTGGTTGGAGTTTCCAGAGCTAGAGCTGGTTTTGCTAGGTCCAGCCTTCATGGCTTTCTTAGAGAGCTCTGCTGGTCCTTCCTCTTCCATCTCTCCTTCCTGAGCTTTGGCACTCTCCCTGTTGTAATGAATACTGCAACAGTGAAAAGAAAGGGCATAGTACAGTTGTGTAAAATCTTACCATAATGGTAGATGTCCTTCTGGTCACTGTTGCAGTATTCAGTCCCTCTCTCTGCCCCCTGGTCCATTTCTCTTCTGGATGTACTGATTATTTCTCTATTCCTTGGACTGGCATCCCTACTGGGACACTCGAGTTCTGAAGATGGTTTGTCTAGATGTTACCTTTATGCCATGCGTGTGATGTACAGCGTACCTTAAAGCAACTTAAAGGCTTTGGTATACTAGCCAGATGTCAGGCCACCCTTGGCAGGGGATCCCTATTGTAATAAATACTGCAGCAGTGAATAGAAGGACTTCTACCGTTATGGGTAAGATTTTACACAACTGTACTTTTCTGAAGATTCAGAGGGATTCTCCAAAGATCATTGTGGTGACTCTCTTCTGGCCTAGGCAACAGTGGTTCTCTCCCATCTATTGAAAATGGATAGGGGCAGTTACCACAAGCTTCCTGATGGACTGGACCTGCTCAGACAGGACAAAGGGGTGTTTGCATCCATACCCCCCACTACTGCAGCTAACTGCTTGAACAATAAAATAATACCTTTTACTCACCTATTTTATGAGTGTGTGCAGCATGTATTGAAGAAGGCAAGAAAACCTACTGCTGGAAAATCATACATTGGTAAATGAAAAATATTTTTAGTTGGTACAAACACAAGAACCAGCACTGTTTCAGGGCTAGTATCCCTCTCTGGTTCTACATTGTGTGATTTACTATCCTCTGGCCTGTCTTACTCTCAAAGTTTCATTTGTCAGCCATTTCAGCATGTCTGCACATGGATCTCCCTATTTCAATGCATTGTCACATGAAAACTTTTTTGAAAGGAGTGTTGCATACCAAGCCTCCTTAAAAATCAGGTAGCTCCTTTTTAGGATCTTTAATTTTCTGTTTGAAAAATTAACTCTTGCTCCATTTGAACAGGCTCATCAGGCTGCTTGAGGTTCTTAACATGGAGAACAGTGTTACTGATATTCTTCTTACAGCGGTTAGAACTGTCTGAGTTGCAAGCTCTTATGGTGGGTCAACCTTATCTCATTTTCTGCAAAGACAGGTTCCTTAAGAACTAATCCTTCTTTTATGTCTGAAGTGGTATCCGAGTTTGCTTTAAGCTGAGCTATCCTTTTCCCTGTCTTCTTTCCAGAACCTTTAAAAATAGAGAACAATATATCAACCATGATCAGAAGAATGCCACTTTAATAAGTACACAGGAACATTTTCTTCACTTCACATAATTAGAGACTTCATCAGAGTCAGGGTTTTACATCACTTCAGTCAGTCTCATTTAAATAAATGCCACTAAGTCGCATGTTCCTGTTAAGATCTCCCTCCTGGTTGAGATGAAACAGTATCACTTATAAAACTTACAGTTCAGGTGTAGACAGACATTTGCTGCTCATCTTGTAATCCCTTATACTTAGTGGCATTCTTGTGACCATGGTTGGTGTCTTGTTCTTTTTTAAAGTTTGTTTTTTGAAAGTGTGCTGTTTTGTATTTCTGTACAGACTCTAAAGATGAGGGAGAAAGGATACCCCATATCTTGGATATCCACAGACTGTTCAGGTGTACTATCTTGGCAACACAGTCTTTTGGGAGCTGTGATCAGTTATTTTCTGGGAAGGTAAAAATAATGGACAGCCTGTGCCAAAGCAGACTATTTCCAAATAGTTGCCTCATGCTATTATCTTTTTTATACCTACCACAACAAGCCAGTTCCAGACAGGGTTGGTGCTTATTCTACTAGGGCCTTGGCTTCATCTTTTCTATTTTAGAAAGAGTTGGATTCTGTAAGTATTTTAAAAGCAGCAACTTGGTTCCCGTGCATATCTTTACAAAGCACTGCAAATTAAATTACTTTTCCATGTCTAGGATAAAGGCTTTGCCAGGACAATTCTCCAAGGTCTCCTTGACCTGCGTCCTTCCTCCTCCCAGTCATTCAAAGCAATAGTAATCTACCCATGTAGCTAAGGTTATGGCAGAAGTGATCAGTATGATGAACAAAGTAGAGATATACAAGTAAACTTACCATAACAATAGATGTCAGAGTGAAATGATCAGTGCTGCAGTAACCTCTCCCTCTTCCACCCCCTGTAGTTGTGTATGTTTTTCTTGCCAAGTTGAGAATTTCTAGCTTAAGTATATTAGCATTAACCTTTTCAGGCCTTTAGCCTCCCTCTCAAAGTTAGCGTGAAAACTCTAAAAGGCTTTGCACCCAAACTACTCTTTTTCTTCAGCATAGCTAGAGCTAAATAACAGTTTGGGTCCATGGAAAGTGCCCATGAAGCTTTGGAAGTTGTCTGGCTGTATACTATGCAGGATATAACTAAGGCTCCTGCAGCAATGGTCATTTGAACATCTACTGTTATGGTAAGTTTACTTGCACAATTGTACTTTCATGGTCAATGCATGAAATATTTTTCACTATGTTATATATTTTTTGGAGATTTAGTATAAGAATTAGTCGATGTATGTAGCAAAATTCATTTAAATATTCATAAGTATGTATGGATTTATGACATTTTATTGAAATGGCACGAAGTCAAGCCTCCTACAAATCAAACTTAAAAGGTCAAAGTCTGCAACATCAAAAACAAATCAGACAACAAAATACATCTTTCTTTGCAGGGGGGCATCCCCACACCTCCTACTAATTATATACACCAACTCTGAGATCGCACTGTAGTGAGGAAAGGACAATTTCCCAATCACTACTGTTCTGTGATCTTGGAACAAAAAAGCTGGGAATTCAGCTGTAACTGCTTTCTAGGAATTTGACAGAAAAAAATGTCAATTAAAAGTTAGGAACCCACACATCCATATACACACACACACACATATACGTATATATATCTATATATATAAAATGCATTGTTTTGCTCACATCTGCCAGGCATTAGTCCCCTCCATTTGAATGGGACCCTTGCATTCACTAGTAGGATTCTCATATTCTCATCCAGGCAGCTGTAGAGGGGAGTTTATTCCCTTGTCTCCCACCATTTTTCTGTCCTTTATTGCCAAGGCTGCATCACTGCAGCAGCCTAGGCTCTACCGTAACAGAGTCTAGTTGACCCACGGCCAGAGAAGTACTTAGCAGCCCCAGCTCTTAATCTTTCCTATACACTTGTGAGGGTGACAGATCCTCTGGTTAATTTCCTAGCCCCACTCGTCATGGGTATCACATGTATGATGTTGAGGTGAGATTGCACAATACCAGCCAGTGCTGCATCTATGCTTCATCGCTCATTGTAGTGCCATGCTTAGTTTGGTGCACCCAAGTGTGACACTTTGTGACTGTGCTTTTGTTAACAGGCCAGCAAAACAAGGTTAGGGTTAGCACCCATTACTAGAAAGGGTAGGGGCTTTTCCCTCTGCACTACTATAGTAATGAATGCTAACCCTAATGCTGCCCCCTGCCTCAACCCTAACCCTACACCTTACCTTCATAAAAACCTTCCCATAACACTGTCACTACACAAGACACACAAACATTCACAAGCACACACAAAATGACTATATATCCCGTAATCTATTTGCTTATTACATTTCTGTTGTAAATATTTCAGACATTTCCTAAGTTTTCTGTAGCTGGCTCAAAGTGACAGTTCTCTGTCTTACCCTTTAGTGTCTCTAGTGCACTAAGGGAATTTGCAAAGTGTATGGCTCTAGTAATTGCTTACTGCAGACATCAAGGAATTCACATCTTTCCATATTTGGATGATTTTCTTCCATTTGCAAACTTTTTCCAGTTGTCATGAAACTCCTGCTCAGTCTGTTTATTTTTAAGTAAATTTATACAAATTTTCCTTTATCTCATTGTGCACACTAATTTTACTGTGTTGTTTTCCAGATACTTCCCTTTGACAAGATTTTCTTCCATGAGATAGAGTATAACTGTCTGAAGAAATATTTCTGAGCTTTTCCAACCACTCTCTGGTATCTGGCAATGCATTTCTCAGGGTTTTGTATTTCACAGCTTTAGTGATTACCATGGTTCCAATGGCCTGACTTCACATAAGAACAATTAAATGGTACCTCAGATCCGTTTAGTCTGAGCATCAGCACCCTTTCTTTTCAAATCCCATTGCTGGAGTTTGTAATAAAGGAGGTATTGTGATGGGTGGACCCAGTTGTCTGTCTTCATCCTCCTCTTCCATTCTCCCTGTTACTTCTTCACTGTATTGCAACAAATGCTTCAGACTTTGGGAGGGTATCGAAAGGAGTGAAAGTACAAGGTCTGTGGAATAAGCATGGCAGACAAAAACACACCTACGTCAAGGGGATGCCAGCAGTTACCAAATCATCTCTGATCGCCAGGACCACCCCAAATTATTGCAGGTAACACCACAGTGAAGGTATATATACAAACAAGGGAGTGCTAGATCTTACCCTCTATACAGACTTACTATGATGGGTTGGGGAGCTGGCAACTCATTTCACTTTGACTCTTCATGCCACATATATTCTGTCAGAGTAAAATATTGTAGCAGACAAGTTGAGCAAGAGCAGAACAGATCCTCCTGAATGGAAATTATATCCAGGATCTTCCAGGAATTGAGCCAGCTTTGTGGAACATCTCAAATAGACTTCTCTGCCTCCTTTCAAAATGCATTTAGAGGGGACTTCCAATATGCATGCACACTGATCACCAGCATAACTTCAGCTCTCCAAGTATGAAAATAGAAACTGAAAAAAAGGAGTGTCAGTGAATTTTGGGGGGGTAAAATTTAGTTCCTGGCTAGTAAATACATTGCCTGGATGGCAGTAAAGAAGAAAATTGGAAAACCTGAAAGAAAATCAGCCAGAAAAGATGGAGAGAACACTGTCTGGAAAGGATTATGCAGCTGTTCAGCAAAAAGCTTAAGATTTGGTTCAAGAGATGGCTTCCAGTAATTTAGAGGAAAAAATAAATCAGATGTACTCAAGAGGTGATTAAAAATAAATGAAACATTGAAGGAATATATAAAGTCAAAAAACAAAAAGCTGGAAAAATAGAAGGTTTAATTAGCCATTCAAATGAACTGTTAAAACTGCAAAAACGGGTTGACATGAAAAAGCTGACTGAATATATGGGGTTCCTCAAGAACTGTTTAAAAAAATAGAAGCCAGAGCAGAGAGAACCTGAGATGTTCTGCTGTATCAGAGAAACAAGATGGAATAGACTGTATTAATTTTATGAAAGCACAAAATAAGCAGCTGGACTGGTGTTCCACAGCAGAATTTATTTATTGAAAGAACGCATCGAGCGGATGCCTCAAACCTGGCCATGAGAAAGCAGCCAAGACCTATATTAGTAAAGCTGCAGTCATACTAGTAGGAGGAGTTGATCCTGACAAAATTATGACAGAAGGGCAAAAGGATTATTTACTGTACATCAGGCAGAAGAGAAGTAAATTCATCCCAGCAATCAGGGAATGTCAAGAGGCAGGTGTGAGATTGAAGTTGCTGTATCCACCTGTCTTCATAATGTTTTTTTTTTTTTCCTGGAGGATCAAAGTCCTTTTTTTGATGCAGAACAGGGTAAGGAGGAAATAAAAAAGTTTATCCAACAATGAGTGAATCGACAGGCAGAAGGAGAGACTGCTTCTTGTTCTTCTGATGGTAAGGTTCATAGACAGACTTTGCCAGTGAAACCTTTTCCACTGTTCCAAAGGAAAATGCTTGAGAGACTGAAAGAAGCACAGGAGTTGACTAGTAAAATTAGCAGTACTTTGGATTTGAACCAGAGTCTGGTGTTGCGAAATGGAGATAAACAGGAAAAAGTCCGGCAACTCGGAATGTAGTGAATAAACAGAAGACTATAAAGCATCTTTTCACATTTATGAAATGTGGTTTTGCAATAAAAAGTGGTGGAAAACAGTGTAATTTGGTGACTTTGTTAAACTTGTGGTTGGACTGTAAAGTTTATACCCCACTTTATTTCATTAGTCAGTGGCAGATCCAGGAATTTGCAAAGAAGCCGAAGTGCAGTCTGGTTAGTTGATTAATGGGGAGAGAGCGGGAAAGTGGGACACTGGATTTGGTGGTTATGAAAAGACCACCTTAAGAAGCTCTGACATGTGGAAAGACATCAATTTACCTTCAGCTGCATATGATTTTGCTGTAGATATGTTAGTAGAAACAGGTAATTACCCCATCTGTACATGTGCTGCACAGGAATCTCTGGGATACATATTCTCTCCAGTAGATCCTGTTTATATCACAGGCAAGGTTTAAGTCTTTAGAATGTGTAATACTGGTACTGTTTGTTTTGCAGATATGTAGGATATCCAGCACAGTGGGGTCTGACAATGCCCTGCATGTCAGGCATAGATTCCCCTCAAAAGCTTGTAGGAGATGGAATACAGGGGGATAGAGTCTTGAGGAAGTCTGCATAGGACATTTTACTTGAGCCCTGTATTCTTTTAGTGAGGAACCTCTGTGGGCATTCCAGTAGTTGGATATACCTGGCATACCTCTCAACTGTAGAGATTTTTGTAGAATGTCCAGATTTTTGCTTCATATTTTTGGTCTTTCATAAAATTGTGGCTGTTATGTTATCCTGTCTCGCCTTCATTCTTACTGGTTGGGTTTGGAGCCGATCCCTGGGTGGTGCGCAGACTGCCGTATACTAAAGCTCAAAGTCTTTCCCTTGGCTTGAGGCTGAATACCCATCTCATCATGCAGTGGTGTAATTCCCCAGATCTCGTTTGCCATGTAAACAGATCTGAGGTTCTTCATCTTGGCCATGGCTAAGTGTTAGATTTTTTGCATTAAAACCTTTATATTTACTTAGTTACTTATAATTAGTTTCAGTATTAGTTACATATCTTATACTATAGAGTGTTTTTTTCACTTTTGCTGTTCGTGTTATTGTATATGTGTGTGTCTGTGTGTGTGTATATATATATATATATATATATATATATATATATCGCCATATTTGGCTTTGTGGTTGGCCGTTGCTTCTTTTGTCAGGCCATTTTCTCCTATCCCGTTTAAATTGCTAAACCCGTATCTTTTAGGGTGGTGGTGTACTTTCTTCTTGGTGCACTGTTTAAGTTAGAAGTGCTTCCAATCTCTGTTAGTAATGTTGTTGTTGTTGTTGTTGTTGTTGTGTTACTTTTCCCCAAACTGGTAGTTAGTTAAGCTTGTGCCCATTTAAGTTAGAGGGTAAAGCTAACTTCCTCCTTTTCTAGACTAGTTGTGTAAGATTCTTTGTAGACTTTACAAAAACTTTAGATGTATTAGTGTGGTGTGCAGTTTTTAGTTATACATATATACTTATATAATCCTTTTCAGTGTGTGGTTTAAATTGATATAAAAATAGTTGTAGCTTGTTGTTCACTTTGCCATAATGTCTAAAGACCAAAAGGAAACAAAGCCATCTGGTTTTAAAAAATGTCAAAAATGCTCCCAGAAAATGTTCTTGACCGATGGTCATGATATCTGCGTGTACTGTCTTGGAGCCATTCTCTTACAAGAAACATGTACCTACTGCCATTCCTTTATCTCTAGGGTTTTACTAGAGAGGAAAAACAAACTTGTAAGAGGGTTTCGGCAGTCTTCTTTCTCTGAAAGCTTAGAAAGTCAGAGCACCTCCAGTAAGACTATGTCTCCATCTAAAATTGACAAACCTACCAAGAGATCATCTTCCGGCTATTCAGAACCGCCAGAGAAGACAGCAAAGACTACTCATTTGGATCGAAAACCTACTGGATCAGACAAACCAAGGTGTCCTCAGTGCCACAGATTTCGAAGCAGAGAGTCTCAGGTTCAGAGCCAGTCTCCAGAATTGTTACTGGTCTCATCTACTCTGAGATCTCCCATTTTACAGAGATCTCGCTCACCTACCCTTTCCTCTATGTTCTCCAGGAGCCTATCGGATGATGATGTGGATAGGGTGGTGCGCAGACTGCTGAAGTCACTGCCGCTGGCAAAACCTTTCTCTGCTCCAATCCAGTCGATTCTGGAGCCAATAAAGACCTTTTCATACACGTCAGTTCCTCCTCCGAGCCAAGCTGGATCATCTGAGTCAGAATGTCTGGTACCCATTGTAGTAGAACCTTCGCTGCTGAGACCCACTCTGTGGATTTCGGAATCGTCTGCTCCAACATCCTCTGTGCCATCTGGGATGTCTAGTAGCCGAAGCTCTCCAGTTTGGTCCGGAGGGAACGCTCTGACCTGAGACTCTTCAGTTCCGAGCTTGCCTCTCTGTGCTTCGGCACGGGTGAGCTTGGCTCCTACATCGGGTCCAGAGGGGGGAATTCCCTCTGCTTCTTCAGAACCTCAGAGCTGGGGGGGAACGGCTTTTGAGCTGATGAGGAGTGTGCTGTACCCCCCCTACAGCTCTACACAAAGGTACTAGCATTCTTCCCCCTAAAGCATCGGCTTCTGTCTCGGCACCACCCCAACCACAGGACAGCGGCGATTCTGGGCCTCATGGTGCCCCTTTGGGTGAACAACACTCTTCTGAGACCTCTCCAGAATACCCTTCTGAGGAGGCTCCCTAGAAGAGACTTTGCAAAACGACTCACCAGATGAGTCAATCACCTCAGACACTGACCTCGAGGAGTCAGAAGGGTCCCCAAGGTCACCCTCTGAGGATATCTCCTTTGCAAATATCCTAGAAATCCTTAAACAGAGAGGCAGCTGGAAACCCATCAACCCTTCTGATGAGGAGTCTGTGTACCTGAGGGCCTTTAGATTTCAAACTTCAGGCACCTGGGTGTCTCTGCCATTCGACGAAGTCATGGAACTAGTTAGTCGAAAGGTGTAGGAGTCACCAAATGCATTGGAACTGGTCCCTTGGGGACCAAATAAATTTATTACAGCTCCAACGGGCAAAGAATTTCTTACAAAAGGCGCCCCTGTACATGCGATGGTGGTGGCAGCATCCACTAAGAAGGAATTTTCCGAAACGTCCTCTTCTGTCCATCCTCCTAACAAGGAGTCTCGAATGATGGACAGATTTGGGAAGCGTATTTTTTTGTCAGCGACTTTTGCTGTTAAATCGCTGAACTACCTAACGCACTTCACTAGACTTCAAAGAGATTTCCTGAGAGAGTTAGGAGATACTCTTCAAGGTACATTAGCTGTAGGGGTCTCAGATAAGGTATCATCTCAGCTATCCACCTTAAACTCTGTAGTGGACTCCTCCATGAGACTGATTTCTTATGCAGCGGATTCAGGAGTTTCCCTAAGGAGACGCTCCTGGATGCACTTGTGTAACTTTGCGGAACCTTTCAAGTCTACCTTTGTCAATGCCCCTTTCGATGGTTCCTCACTCTTGCATTAAAAGTCAAAGACGCACTCACCAGATGTGAGCAAGAAGGAAAAACATTCTTTGCCGTTGGGGTATGTTTTTACGTACCTTCCAGACCCTATCCTAAGGGTCAGAAGGGTGGTAAAACATGGTTCAAAAAATCCCAGGGATAGTTTTTGAAGATGCACGAGGTGAATCCTTTCCCAGGGGCAGAGAGGGAAGTGGTAATGGAAGACATCGTCCATGCGGCAGAGGGGGTCTGCAAAATCAGGGTGACCATGATTCCTTTCGTGGCCGACTCTTCCAGCACTCCTGAAAGGAGGCCCGCCTGCCCTCCTCTTTGTACCCAGAAGCCTAGCTAGAGATCACAAAAGACAAGTAGGTACAAAGTATAATATCCAGAGGCTATTCCGTTCTCTCTTGCCTTCCCATTCCACGTGTCAGAAAAATCCCAGATGTTCCACCCAGTCAAAGGGAACAGGCAACTGTAGAGATTTAAAAGATGTTCTTCGTGTTTCACTGTTGCAGTCATCACACTTGGGTTATCTGCCTGCAGGTAGCCCTCAGTTGTCCCGAATACCAGAGACTAAGTATTTATTTGTCGGTTGCTGTCGCTCCAGGTCTGACTTCAGGTCATCAGGGGTATAAAAACAGGCAGTCGAGGCCATTACATCAGTCTTTCTTGCCGAGGAGCCCGAAGCAGAAGCAGTTTGCACGAGTGCCAGTTGGCCACTACCTGAGTTTTCATTTCTGAATTGAATCATCCTGAAGTCTTCTAAAGCTAAGTACCCCACTGGAGATCCTTTTTTCTTGCTCTAACTGATGTCAGAAAGAGTTAACAGTTGTCTTAAGAGCCTGTGGAAAGCAAATACCACACCGAGATTCTTACTGCGTCACATTTTTAGGCCCAGACCACGACGTACTTCACTGTCAGTTTTGTGCCTTGTTCAACGCCCGAACTATTCGTTGTCGGGCCCTTATTGTCGCTAAATACTTTCGTTCTCTATCTCCATATTCCGAAATGACTTCAGTAAGCCATCCGACTACCGCTTTTCTGAAAAAACATAAGGATAAAAACAGAGACCGTACAGGTCCAAAACTGCTGACGATGCTTCCGCTAAGCTATTCACCAGTACTCAGTGAGGGTGCTTTTGCAGCCCCTGATGCCCGCTTCAGTGGATTCACAGACCTCTACCGAGACCCGTTCAGAGTCCGGTATGCCACAAGACTCTTCTTCAACTACGGAACCTGCAGATGTCTCTACCTTGCCGATGAGCAGGCACCAGCTTCTGAGGAAGTTCTTAGCACTACCAATATTCGACACAAACTGACGACTTCCACATTTTCAGTTCTGTCTCTACCTTGCCGATGAGCAGGCTCCAGCTTCTGAGGAAGTTCTTAGCACTACCAATATTCGACACAAACTGACGACTTCCACATTTTCAGTTCTGTCTAAAACCACCGAGTTTCTAAGGCCAAGAGTATGCACTACGCCTAAAAAAGTGACGACCCAAACTCATACACCTGCTTTCTTGCCACACCATCAAATGCTTAAAATGGCAGGAGACCTTATTATGCTGATTAGGGGAAGTCCACCTTCCCCTGCTAAGAGAAAGAGACCTGTCCCCAGCAGCTGTAACAGACCAAGAGTCCGACTCTGAGGTATCTGATTATGAAGACATGCCTTTATCTGCTTATGAGGATTCAGATGCAGAGGAATCCATTCCCTCTCCTACTCCTCCAGAGGATTTTTCTTTTGGGTGAAACCTTACATACTTTGAGAGCATTTCCACTGGGAATGCCAAGACTATCATCAGTCCAAAAAGAGACTCATAGAATTTCTAGATTTGCCACAACATAGGCCTTTAGCAATACCACCAGTCCTGGATGTTGTGGATGATGTCTTTATGGAATCCAGTTTAACTCCTGATACTCTTACCTCCTGCTTCTAGGAAACCAGATAGGTACTACAGAGTTCCTGACGCTCTCAAATTCCTTTTCAAAAATCCTACTGCTGACCCAGTGGTCATCTCCCAGGGGCCTAAAGGTATCAAAGCAACTACAGCTAAGAATCCCACCCCTTCAGTCAGGAATTCCAGAGCTTTAGACAGATGGGGAAAGAAAGTATACAAACAACATATTATGGAACTTATTAAGCAAAAAAATAGCTACCTTTACAGACTATGCAGAAAGTAAAGAATTACAAGAGCTTATGCATTCTGCAAGCCAAGTCAGCAAGCATACTTTGCAATGTGGCTTTGACGCCTTAGAAGCATCTTACAGGGCAGCAGTTATTGGTTCTGTACTGAGAAGGCATGCTTGGCTTAAGGAGCAGACCTTGCCAGGCCATGTCAGATCAAAATTACTAGACGCTCCTTTGAACAAGGACAATCTGTTTGGCACCAAAGCCGAAGAGGTTTTTAAAAAGATGGACTAAAAAGCTAAATCTATGCAGACACAGACTTCTTGCAAGTACAGCCTCCTAGGTTCAGTAGGCATTGCCCTTTGAAACATTGGTCCTTTGCAGCCCCCTCAAGGCCATCTCAAACTAGACCCAGGGGAAACAGACCCCCCCCCAGACTACAGTCTAAGGGTATGCAGAGATCTAAGCGATAGAGTTCCTCCACTTCAAAAACAGGGAGTGCTAAGCCACCCCCCCCACGGAAAGAATTCACAATGACTTCTCAACTCCACACCCCACCTCTATCCAACTGCTTGTCCCCCCTAGGAGGAAAACTTGCCCATCATGCAAAAAACTGGACTTCCATCACCAAAGGCCGATGAGTCCTTAACATTGTATCCCAGGGGTACAAATTTTACTTCCACTCTCTGCCAACCCCAAAAGGGTTCCCAGACCTTCCTCCAAACCAGTGGGCAGAGGCACAAAACCAAGTTCAATCCCTGCTCTCTCTTATAAGGGCAATTCAACCTGTTCCTGCAGAACAGATAGGTCAAGGGTTCTATTCCAGACTTTTCCTGGTACCCAGAAAAGAGGGCACTTGGCACCAAATCCTAGATCTTGCCATTCTAAACACCTTCCTGGTGGTACCAAAATTCAAAATGCTCACCCTGCAGCAGCTTCTTCCTATGCTGGCCAAAGATGCCTGGTTAGCCAGCCTAGACGTAAAAAAAGCCTATCTGCACATCCCTGTCAGGGACTCTTGCAGGAAATATCTACGTTTCAGGGCAGGATCTATGCATTATCAGTTCTCTGCACTTCTCTTTGGCTTATCCACTGCTCCCAGAGTATTCACAAAATGTCTGGCTCCAGCCATTGCCTACTACAGACAGAGAAAAATTCAAATTTACCTGTACTTGGACGACTGCCTGATTCAGGCAGACAGGAAATGTTGTTGCAGCAACTGACATTTGTAAAGAACGTTCTATCCTCCCTGTGGTACACCATCAACGAAAATAAATCAAAACTAGCCCCCAGTCAAAATATTATATTCCTGGGAGCAAGCTTGGACACAGCATCCCAGATGGCATTCCTTACTCCAGAAAAACAAGCCTGTCTGACAGACTACTTCACTCAAATGGCCACCAGAACCCAGCTATCTGCAAGGAAAATCCTGCAGGCCCTAGGGTTCATGGCCTCATGTATCCTACTAATTCCATATGCCAAATTGCATATGAGGAAACTTCAGTGGTACTTAAAAAGTCTTTGGTGCCAACATTCTCAGGACCTGGAAACTGTCATTCCTATCATACCTTGTCTAGGGACAGAGTTTCTTTGGTGGGCAGCAGCATGCAACCACAACAAGAGACTGCCCTTTATTCAACCCCACGCCACCCAGACCTTAACCACAGATGCATCAGACTATGCGTGGGGGGCACACAGGAGCCTAAGTCAAATTCATCTGCACATCAACCAAAAAGAGATTTTATTTATTTATTTATTTATTTATTAGCATTTGTTGACTGGGAATGTCCACTGGGTCAAAGACCCATTTTCAGGGGAAGCCCGGGGAGAAAAGCTCCTCAGAGTATTACAATAAGAGATAGTGTTACAAAAAGAGATAAAGTTTAACATAAGATTTAAAAGTATTACAAATATAACAGTATTAATACATTTTACAAATGTATAGGCTTACATTGATGCATTAGGAAAACATTGCATAGGTTAAGATGTTACGACATTGGAAACACCTGGATTTTGATACAGTAAATTCATTTGCAGACAGTGTAAGTTTATGCTATTTTTGTGATTGGCTAGTATACTTAATATATACCAGTCTAGGAGTCTGTGTTGTGTGTGTTGTTTAAGGAGGTTTGCTTCTAAGGCATGAGCAGGAAGGATTATTTAGATAAAGATTTTAGGGCTTTGAATTTTTTTGGATGGTCAGTTTGTGTTAATTCGGATGGTAACATATTCCATAGTTTGGCGACTGACTGGGAGAACAGACATTGTCCAGCTCTTTTGTTGCGTTTCGTAACAGAAAGCATGTGCTTACAGGAAGATCTTAGTGTTCTTGTGGGGGTATATGTTTGTAGGAGTGAACCAAGAGCTGGGGATTGATTAGGTTTACTGATTAGCTTGTGGGCTAAAGTTAGTTGGGTGTAGTGTAGATGGTGGGAAAATTCGAGCCATTTTAGTTTGGTAATTGCTTGGCAATGATGAGTGCGGTATCGTTTTTCGGAGGCGTATTTGACTATTTTTATTGTAACAAGAATGTAGTTTGTTACTAAGGGTTGTGTGTAGATTGGTAAAAATAGCACTACCATATAGAAGGGAGGGGATTAGTAGGGTATTGGCTAATTTTGATTTGGTGGATTTATCCATATAGAGTTTGTGTCTATATAGTTTGCCTAATTTGAAGTGGGTTTTCTTTACTGCATTTAAGATGTGCGGTTCAAAAGTGAGTTTGTTGTCTATTGTTAATCCTAGTAATTTAGCTGTTTTCACTAGTTCTATTTGTGTGCCGTCCTTTGCAAAGATTTTGAAGCCAGGGTCAGGTGGTTTTGCTGAGAAAAGTAAAAGTTTAGTTTTTCTGGGGTTTAGCATAAGTTGCGTGTTGATAAGCCATGATTTGATGGAGGTAAAAGCCTGTTGTGTGACTGTGAGAAGATCAGAGAAGGTTTTAGAGGAGGCTATCAGAGTTGAGTCGTCAGCATATTGGATGAAATTCTGGATATGGGAGGCTTTGTGCAGGTCATTGATGAAAATATTGAACATTAGAGGACCTAAAATTGATCCTTGTGGTACTCCTGTATTGTTGGGTTGGTAAGTGGATTGTCCATTTTGTCACCTTACTTGACTGTTCCCTGCTTTGTAAGTAAGAGATGAACCATTCTAGGGATTTTGGGGAGCAGCCTAGTTTTGATAGTTGACTTACTAGCTTAGTATGTGACACTGTGTCGATGGCCTTAGGTCTAGTAGGATAAGTGAGGTATGATGACCAGCATCTTGGGCTTTGTTGACAGTGTCAGTGAAGGGGATCAAGGCAGTGATAGTGCTATGCCCTGGACGAAACCCATGTTGGGTGGGGGATAGAAGAGCATTACTAGTTAGGTGTTTAGCTAGTTGTGAGTGGACACATTTTTCCAAGATTTTTGGTAGTGGGGAGAGTATAGAGATGGGGCAGTAGTTAGAAAGATCATGAGAGTTTCCTCCTTTATGTAAAGGGGAAATTATAGATTTTTTTCCATAGGAGGGGAAAAAAACTCACTAGCTGCAGGTATTCAGGGGGGAGATTATCTGCAGATAGTGAGTAAGGTTTGAGTTTTAGGAGTTTCAAGACCTGGGAGGTGGATACAGGTTGGATAGAGAAGGAGTTTGCTGGTGAAATATTGGTGTGATCTGAAAGGGAGGGGCTGTGTTTAGTAGGTAGAGGCAGGTGGGTATTTGGGCTTGATGGGTTACCTTTGAGTAGATTTTGAATGGTAGAGATGAAATGGGTATTAAATTCTTGGGAAATTTCTTGTGGTGTTTCTTCTGGTGCTGGGGGATGGGTTTTGGAGAGTACCTGGGTTAAGTAAAGTGGAGACAGATTTCCAAATTTTTTTGGGGTTGTTGTATGAGGAAGACAGTTTGGTGGAGAAATAATCTTTTTTGTCCTGTATCACAAGCTTTTTTTGATTTATTACACAGTTGCTTGTAGTGAAGTTAATTTTGTTTTGTTCTCTCTCTCAGCCAAATTTTCCAAGCTGTGTTTCTGAGAGAGATGGTTTGTTTGGTTAGTTTTGGTAACCAAGGGGGCATGATTGGTTCTTGTTCGTTTGGTAAACATAGGAGCTAGGCTATTGAGGGTATCTAGGAAGAGCTTGTTGAAATAATCAATGGCTTCATCTAAGGGGTGTGTTTTTAGGGGGTTCCATTTGTGGGAGTTTAGGATATTTATAAACTGATCTCTATTAAAGTGGACAAGGTTTCTGGATGTTCTATTTGAATGTGTTTTACTTGATTGAAGTTGGGTCCTATAAGTATATGCTGGGAGATGGTCACTTAGTGTGTTTGGTAGAGTGCCTGAGTTTGTGTAGTTTTGGGGATGTGTTACTAGTATCCAGTCTAAGGTAGATTCAGTGTCTGTTGATAGACCATGGGTACAGGTAGTGATGAGTTGAGTAAAACTATGAAGGTTTATGCTGTATGCAGGGGCGGGGTTATCTGAGTTTAACCAGTTAATGTTGGTGTCTCCTAGAATAACAGTTTCATGCAGTATATTCTGATTAATCCAGGATAGAAAGTCTTCTTCGAGTATGTGGATATTGTGGCCTGGGGGAATATAGATTACAGTTATGCATATTTGTTTGTTTCTGTTTATGTGAAGGGATGTGAGTAGGAGCTCTAGGTTTTCAAAAGTGGGGAGGGGTTTTGTATAGGTAGTCATTTGTAGTGAGTTTTGATAGATTAGTGCTACACCGCCACCTTTTTTATGGAGTGTGTCTGAATGGATTATATTATAACTAGGAGGGAGAATTTTGGTGTTAGCCATGTTTCTGTTGCTGCAATAATATCTGGGGTGTGTGTAGATAGCCAGGTGTGGAATTTAGTTATTGTATTGCAGATATGAGTGTTTATTGTTGTTAGAAGTGTATGGTTGGATGTGTGATTCTGTAGAGTAGTGGTGGATGTATGGATGTGATGATGTGAATGGTATGCTTGGATATTGGTGGGTGTATGAATATGAGTTGGCCCAGGGTTTGGATGGATATCTCCACACTGTGTTAATATGTGGAGTAGGTACAGTTTGATGTGGGTCTGTTGTCTAAGGGTGGTGGGTATGTAGTGTAATACTAGACACAATTTAAACTTAGGGGTAGGCAGTAGTAGTTTAAATCTGTATGTGGTGATGGTGTTGGTTGATATTAGAGAGGGAGAGATATTAGAGTAACTAAGTCTGCTTAGTTTTATAGGAAAGGGTTTGTGTGCCAAAAGTGGTTGGTGGGGGGGTTTAAGGTGTTATGTATGGATGTATTTTGTGTTAGTAAGAATAGAATTAGATAATGGACCATGCAGGAAATAATATTAATTAGGTGATGATGTGTGAGAGGTGGAGGGGCCATAGTGATTGAGGAGTTAATTGGGTGTAGGAAAATTGGATGAATCTGTTTGCAGAGGTGGAGGGAGATAATTGGGTAATGGAAGAGAAAGGGTGGAGTTGATGATAGAGATAAATGTAATGAGCTTGGGGGTGGGTGGGAATGGGGGCAGGGTAGCAAAGTGAGCCCGGAGCAGAGGGCGAACGGAGTGGGCTGAGCTGGCCTGCAGAGATGAGGAGAGAAAAGAAAAGCTATTTCCAACAAAGCAAACCTGAGAGAAATTGTTTGGTGCATACAAACAAGTAACTACAAATTGTTTTTATACCTGGTAAAACATTTAGAAAGTCTGCTGAGTACACTTGTAAACAAATATAAAAGAGTGTAATAGGAGAAAAATAATAGTTAGGAGGTGAGGGGTTATACTGAGGGGCAGGAACAAAGGATACAAACTGGGGTTGGTGGCAGAAAAAGACAGCAGCTAGCTGTTCAGCACACACTAACAGCTTTTATATCCCTGCTCTCACCAGGACCCCTGCTAATAAAAACAGACAACTCCACAGTTGTGGTACATCAACAAGCAGGGGTGAACCCGCTCTCACCCACTCTGCAGGCTAGCCATGGCCCTGTGGAACACGGCCTTGGACATGCAGGTCCATCTGCAAGCTCAATTCCTGCCAGGCAAACAAAATTCACAGGCAGATGACTTAAGCAGAAATCTCCTAGACCTGCATGAGTGGCAATTAGAGCCCAGCACCTCCAGCCTTCTGATTCAGAAATGGGGGACCCCAGAGGTGGATCTTTCTGCCTCCCCCTTTAATCACCAGCTCAGCAAATGCTGCACCAGGACACCTCACAGCAGGGCCTGGAAAGTAGATGCCCTATCCTCTCAATCTATGGATTTCCCCCTCTGCAACTTCTCTCAAGAATATTGCTCAAGATAAGACAGGACAGACCAAGGACAATTCTGATTGCACCGGACTGGCCATGCCAGCACTGGTACCCACTCCTGCGCAACCTGTCACCGGTAGCACCCTGGCACCTACCCCAGAGCCCGACCCTGCTCACTCAGCAGGGAGGACAAATCTTGCATCCGCAGCTGCAAACCCTAACTCTTGCAACCTGGCTTATTCTTTGAATTCTCCCCCAGTGACCAGCTAAAGCAAGCAGGTGCTGGACTTTATTCTTGAAGCCAGAAGACCCAGTACAAGGAAATCCTATGCTGATAAGTGGAAAAGGTATTGCTCCTGGATTCAATCTAAAGGAGAGGACACAACTCTGCTCTCCCTACCTCTAATCCTGGATTACTTAGTGGATCTACTCCACAGAGGCCTTTCCTTCTCCTCCATTAAGATTCATGCCTCTGCCATCTCGACTCATTACAACTCTGAGCCACCCTTATTCTTTCGCCCTCTCATCAAACAGCTCCTGAGAGGGGCAAACAACTTAAGGCCACCAAGGAGAGAACCCACCCTTGCTTGGGACCTTAACTTTGTACTTGAAAAACTCAAACTACCCCCTTATGAGCCTGCAGTGTCAGCAGACTTAAAATTCCTCTCTTGGAAAACAGAATTACTCCTGGCCATCACTTCAATGAGAAGAGTGTCTTAGCTACAACCACTTATGGCATTATGGCAGTGGAACCCTTCATTATTTTTCATGCTGACAGGGTCTCCCTCAGGACTAATCCTTCCTTTATGCCCAAAGTGGTGTCTAGCGCGGCTCTCAACCAGTTATCCATTTGCCAACCTTCTTTCCTAATCCTCAAAATAAAGGGGAAATGATCCTGCACTCCTTGGACGTGCACAGACAGCTCAGATTCTACCTGTATAGGATTAAGCCCTTCAGGAAATCTGACCAATTACTCAGTTTTGCACCAGGGGCTGAGGGCAAGGCCATTTCAAAACAGTTTCCAAATGGATAGCACACTGTATCCATTTCTGCAACAAACGTCAAGAGAAACCAATCACTCAGGGGGTCAGAACACATTCCACTAGGGTAACTTCTACCTTTACAGCATTCCTCAGGGGAGTCCCTACCAGGGACATTCTGGAGGCTGCTACCTGGAGTTCTGTACACAAATTCACCAAACATTACCAACTGCCTATATTTTCCAAATCCAGGGTGGGTTTTGCAACTGCAGTCCTGCAAGGCATACTAGCCAGCCCAAACACTTCTTGACTACTTCCACCCTTTCTACAGCTTTGGGAATCAATCTAAGTGTGATGACTGCAACAGTGAAACACTAAGAACATAGTACAGATGTTTCTTTGTGTTTCACTGTTACAGTCATCATATTTGGGTTATCTGCCTGCAGGTAGCCCTCAGCTGACCAGAATACCAGAGTCTTCGGATTTCTGCGTCGGATGCTGTCGCTTCTTCCCTGACGTCAGGTCATCAGGGGTATAAAACATGCAGCCGACGCCATTACATCAGTCTTTCTTGCCGTGTGGTGCCCAAAGCAGAAGCAAGTTCGCAAGTGCCGGTTGGCCGTCTCCTGAAATTTTCGTTTGAGTTTCAGACCCAAAGTCTTCAAAAAAGATAAGTACCCCGTTGGGGATTTTTTTTCTTGCTCCAACTGATGTCAGTAAAAGTTAACAATTGTCTTTCCTGTGGAAAGCAAATACCTCATAGAGATTTTCATTCTGACTACATCCCCTGTTTGGGTCCAGACCATGGCGTCCCTCTCTGTCGGTTTTGTGCCTTGTTTAACGCCCATACTATTCGTCGTCGGGCTATTTTTGCAGCCAATTACTTTCGTACTCTTATCTCAGTACTCCGAAATGGCTTTGTTAAGCCATCCGACTATCAATCTTCCGAAAAAATGTAAGGATAAAGACAGAGACAGACTGCATAGGTTCATAACTGCCGACGACGCTTCCGTTAAGCTAGTCGTCAGTCCGCCGGTAGTCAGTGAGGAGCTTTCGCAGCCCCTGATACCCGCTACTTCAGATTCGCAGGCCTCTACTGAGACTCATTCGGAGTCCGGTATGCCGCAAGATGCTTGTTTGACTATGGAACCTGCAGATTTCTCTACCTTGGATGGGTCCAGAGCCACTGTGCAGGCATCGGCTTCTGAGGGTGTATTCAGGCCTACAGACATTCATATTAAACCAACGCCATCATTTCCATCCAGAAGTACCGAATTCCTCAGGCCAAAAACTCACACTATGCCTAGAAAACCGATGACCAAACCGCATATTCAGGCTCATATGCGTAAAAAACAAATGCTTCGAATGGCTGAAGACCTTATTACCTTAATTAGGGGAAGCTAGCCTTCCCCTTCCCCTTCTAAGAGACCTAGAACTGATTTTCTTTCTGATTCTTCTGATCAGGAATCTGATATCTGTGCTCAGTCTGATGACCAGGATTTGCCCTTGTCTACTTATGAAGATTCTGATGCAGAGGATTCCATTCCCCTCTGCTTCCCCTCCAGAAGGTTTTTCTTTCGGTGAAACCTTGCATACTCTTAGGGAGCATTTCCGCTGGGAAAGCCAGGATTATTCTGAGTTCAAAAAGAGACTTGGGGAATTCTTACTCCTGCCTCAACACAGACCTTTGGCTATCCCTCCTGTTCTGGACATTGTAGATGATGCTTTCTTGGACTCTAGCCTTACCCCAGACACATTACCCCCAGCTCCCAGAAAATATGACAGGTACTACAGAGTACCTGACTCGCACAAGTTGCTCTTCAAGAATCCTTCTGTGGATCCAGAGACCATTTCCCAAGGACCAAAAGGCATTAAGGCTACTGCTGCTAAAAATCTTACCCCTTCTGATTCTGAGATTCTAGAGCCTTAGACAGATGGAGGTATGCACTTCTGCTACTTTGGCCAGTAGGGCTTTTAATTGTCAGTTTCATATGTTTAAGTATCAGCAGCATATTATGGGACTACTTAAACAGAAAATTATGTTGATTCCTGACTGTGCTGAACACAAAGACTTGCAGGATTTAATGCATTCTGCAGAACAAGTGGGTAAACATACTTTGCAATGTGGTTTTGACGCTTTAGAAGCATCTTGCAGGGCTGCTGTCACTGGGTCTATACTTAGAAGGCATGCTTGACTTAAGGAACAAAACTTGCCAGATCATGTTAAAGCTAAATTACTGGATGCTCCCTTAAACCAAGACGGTCTTTTTGGCAACAAAGCAGAAGTCGTCCTCAAAAGGATAGAGGAAAAAGCTAAATCTGTGCAAGCTGTTAAAGATTTCCTACAAGTACAGCCTCCCAGATTTCCTACAAGTACGGCCTCCCAGATTCAGAAGGCATTGGCCTTCAAAGAACTGGTCCTTTCCAGTCCCTTCCAGGCCTTCTCAGTCCAAACCCAGTAACAACAGACCACCAAGGCTACAGTCTCAGGCTACGCACAGATCTAAGGAGTGGGGGACTCCCACTTTCAGAGCAGGGAGTAGTAACCAGCCCCCCTACGGAAAAATGGCACAATGACTTAACCTTAACCCTTCCAAGCCCTGCTCAACTACCTGCTCCCTTAGGAGGAAAGCTCGCTCTGCATGCAAAAAAACTGGGAACTCATTACCCAGGACAAATGGATTTTGAACATAGTCTCCCAAGGATACAGATTCCACTTCCACACACTACCAACCCCAAATGGTTGACCAGACCTACCCCCAAATCAATGTGCGGAGGGCCAACAGCAGGTTCTCTCTCTTCTCAGTATCAGGGCTATTCAACCTGTCCCAGCAGAACAAAGGGGACAAGGTTTTTATTCAAGACTTTTTCTGGTACCCAGAAAAGACAACTCCTGGCGTCCTATCCTGGACCTCTCTATTCTGAACATCTTTCATTCTGGTTCCAAAATTCAAAATGCTAACTCTTCAACAGCTTTTTCCTATGCTAGCCAAGGATGCCTGGCTGGCAACCCTAGACTTAAAGGAAGCTTACCTGCACATCTCAGTAAGAGGACCCTGCAGACAATACCTGCGTTTCAGGGCGGGCTCTACGCACTTTCAGTTCTCTGCACTTCTCTTTGGCTTATCTACTGAGCCCAGGGTGTTCACAAAGTGTCTAGCTCCAGCCATTGCATTTTGCAGGCAGAGAAATATAAAAATTTACCCATACTTGGACGATTGTCAGATTCAGACAGAAAGCCAGTACTTGCTATTACAACACCTGGCATTTGTAAAGAAACTTCTAACCTCACTGGGATACACCATCAACGAAAAGAAATTTCACCTAGTACCCTGCCAACAGATTGTATTTCTGCGAGCAAGCTTGAACACAACTTCCCAGATGGCATTCCTCACTCCGGAGAAACAAGTTTATTTGACAACCTACTTCAAACTATTGGCCTCAAAACCCCAGCTATCTGCAAGGAAAATACTGCAAGCTCTGGGGTTCATGGATGCTTGCATTCTACTAATTCCATATGCAAGACTGCATATGAGGAAACTCCAATGGTATCTAAAAAGCCTATGGTGTCAACATTCTCAAGACCTGGAAACAATGATTCCTTTCATTCCTTTTATAAGGACAGAGTTCCTTTGGTGGGCAGTGGCCTGCTGCCAAAACAAGAGACTCCCTTTCACTCTACCCCCTGCCACCCAAACCCTAACAACAGACGCATCAGACTATGCAATGGGGGGCTCATATAGCAGGGCAGTGCATTCAGGGCAAATGGAACCCAAGAAAATATCAATTAAAAAGAAATGTTAGCTGTACAGAATGCTCTGACAGCCTTCAAAGACTGTACTCTTCCAGCACAAGGTAAAGACAGACAACATCATAGTTATGTGGTACATAAACAAGCATGGGGGAACCCACTTGTACCCTCTCTGCAGACTAGCCATGGCTCTGTGGAACACAGCCTTGAGCTACCAGGTACACCTACAAGCACAATTCCTGCCAGGCAAACTAAATTCACTGGCAGATGACTTAAACAGAAATCTCATTGACCCACACAAATGGAAACTAGATCCCAAAATATTCAACCTCTTGAGGAACAAACTGGGGACTCCAGAGGGTAGACCTGTTTGTCTCCCCTCAGAACTACCAATTGAACAAATTCTGCACAAGAACTGCCAACAGTCAAGCTTGGAAAGAGGATGCCCTGACCTTTACCTGGGAAAGCCTGTCGGTTTATGCCTTTCCCCCTCTGCCTCCTCTCAAAAGTTCTACTAAAGATCAAACAGGACAGGCCAAGGACAATACTGATTGCACCAGACTGGCCACACCGGCACTGGTACCATCTCTTGCGCAGTATGACACTGCTACAACCATGGCACCTGCCTCAGACCCCTTCCCTGCTGTCCCAGCAGGTGTGCCAGATTCTGCACCGTCAGCTTCAAACCCTGAACCTTGCAGCCTGGTTTATTCCTTGAGCTCTCCTCCAGCATCCCTCAGTAAGCAGGTGCTAGATGTCATTGTAGAGGCAAGGAGGCCTAGTACTAGAAAATCCTATGCTGAAAAGTGGAAAAGATAATATTCCTGGAGCCAGGCTCAGGGGATGGGCACAACGGTGCCCAGCTTACCTCATATTCTGGAGTACTTAACAGAAATGCTCCACAAGGACCTATCCTTCTCGTCAATTAAAATTAATGCCGCTGCCATTTCAGCACATTATAATACTGAGCCACCCCTCTTCTCTCACTCCTTACTAAAACAATTCCTTAGAGGGGCCACAAATTTAAGACCCCCCTAGGAGATCTCCCACTCCAGCCTGGGACCTTAACTTTGTATTGGAAAAGCTCACTCACCCCCCCCCCTTTGAGCCAGCTGCTACAGCAGAGTTGAAATTCCTTTCTTGGAAAACAGCCTTCCTTCTAGCCATCACTTCAGCAGGAAGAGTGTCTGAATTACAGGCCCTCATGACAGTGGAACCCTTCATTATCTTCCATTCGGGCAGGGTTTTCCTCAGGACTAATCCTTCCTTTATGCCCAAGGTGATGTCTAGTGTGGCCCTAAGTCAGTCCATTCATTTGCCTACTTTTTTCCCTAATCCACAAAACAAAGTGGAACGGATACTGCACTCCCTGGACGTGCACAGACAACTTAGATTCTATTTGGAGAGGACTAAGCCTCTCAGAAAATCTGAACAGCTGCTAGTTGGCTTTGCTGCATGGGCAGAGGGGAAGGCCATTTCAAAGCAAATCATTTCCAAATGGATAGCCCATTGCATTCATTTCTGCTACAAGCACCATGGAAAGCCTACCCCAAAGGGAATAAGATCACATTCCACCAGGGCTGCATCTACCTCTGCGCCATTTCTCAGAGGAGTCCCTACCAGAGACATCCTAGAAGCTGCTACCTGGAGTTGTGTACATACCTTCACCAAGCATTAATACATGCCTATTTTTTCTAAATCCAGAGCTGGATTTGCCACTGCAGTCTTGCAGGGCTTAATAGCTGGCCCTAATGCTCTTTAACGTCGTCTTCCCTTCCTTAGCTTTGGGAATCAACCCAAGTGTGATGACTGTAACAGTGAAACACAAAGAACAGTACAGTTGCGTACACTTACCATAAATGTAGATGTTCGAGTGTATTCACTGTTGCAGTCCTGGTTACCCTCCGTTCAACCCCCCGACTTCTCTTGGCTCTACCTTTCCTTCTTGTTGGTATATTTATTTTTTCTTGTGTATTTGCTTTTTGATGGGGGTGTACCATACCAGTATAGTTGCTTCCTATTGCGGGGGCACTTGACATCTAGGTCAAGAAAAACTGATGTAATGGCGTCGGCTGCATGTTTTATACCCCTGACGACCTGACGTCAGGGAAGAAGCGACAGCATCCGACATAGAAATATGAAGACTCTGGTATTCAGGCCGGCTGAGGGCTACGTGCAGGCAGATCACCCAAATGTGATGACTGCTACAGTGAATACACTCGAACATCTACATTTATGGTAAGTGTACACAACTGTACTTTGTGTACACTTACCATAAATGTAGATGTTCGATTGTATTCACTGTTGCAGTCCTGGTTTCCCTCCCTCCAGCCCCCTACTCTCTCTCTCCTCTCTGTGTATATTACTCACCCCTTGCAGGGGTATTGGTATTTGCTTTTTACTGGTGATGTTTTTTCCACCATAGCTTTAGCTCCCTATGGGGGGGGCTCCTGACATTCGGGGCAAGAAAAACTGATGTAATGGCGTTAGCTGCCTGTATTTATACCCCTGACGACCTGATATCTGACCTGGAGCGACAGCAACAGAGGGAGAAATACTAAGTCTCTGGTATTCAGGCCAACTGAGGGTTACCTGCAGGCAGATAACCCAAGTGTGATGACTGCAACAGTGAATACACTCTAACATCTACATTTATGGTAAGTGTACACAACTGTACTTTGCTGGACGAAAGAGTCATCCAAAGAGTCCCCGCAGACAAAATAGGATTCGGAGTGTACTCAAGATTCTTTTTAGTGCCAAAAAGAACAGGGGACTGGAGACCCATCTTGGATCTCAGCCAACTAAACAAATCCGTAAAGAAGTTTAAGTTCTGAATGGTGACACTGCAGTCTATTCTCCCTCTTTTAAGGAAAGACAATTGGATGTACTCTATAGACCTCCAGGATGCGTACTACCATATAAAAATGGACAGGCCATCAAGGAGTCATTTGTGCTTCCGGCTGGGAGCAGGTCATTACCAATTCTGAGCCTCTGCCCTTTGGTCTCACTACAGCCCCCAAATTGTTTACCATATGCATGGCAGTAGCCGCAGCTCACTTGAGACTACTAGGATTCCAAGTGTTTCCGTATCTAGACGACTGTCTCCTGACTGCCACCACCAGGCATCTGCTACAACAGGCAAGAGAGACCACATTACAACTTTTTTCTCACTTGGGGATAACAATAAATTCAAAAAAATCTGCCTTGTTGCCATGCCAGTATATTAGATTTATAGAAGCAGATCTCGACACCCTCTCCATGGTGGTAAAGCTCCCTGCGGATAGAGTCGCTCTACTCAGACAACAGATTTCCAATCTTCTGCCAAGAACCAAAGTGAAAATGAAGAGTCTTAAGAGTTCTAGGAACCATGGCAGCAACGATAACCCTAGTTCCTCTAGCCCGGATGCACATGAGAATTCTGCAATGGTTCCTTTTTTCTCAGTGGTCATTTCAAGAACTTCCCATGTTTCACCAGATCAGAATCAGAGTCATGCAAGAAGGACCTACGATGGTGGCTGCTTTCCAGTCAAGTGACGTTAAGTCACCCCTTTACCCTACAACAACCTGTGGCGACAGTGACCACGGACGCTTCCCAGATAGGGGGGGGGGCATTATCTGGGGAAGGATGGTCCAAGGCACATGGCAGGAGCACGAGACCCATTTGCACATCAGTGTCCTAGAGATGAGAGCAGTACTCTTGGCATTGCAAACACTTCAGGATTCTCTTCCATTAGGAATAATTGCAATTCAGACAGACAACATGTCTGTGGTCTGGTACATAAACAAGCAAGGAGGAGACAAATCCTATCCCTTTTGCTGAGAGGCACTCAGAGTATGGCAATGGGCTACATCTTCCCGACGCTTTCTAGTAGCAACATGCATTCTGGGGAAATCCAAAGTGATAGCAGACACTCAGCAGGGCAATACTCATGCCTCACGAGTGGTCCCTAAAATAAGAGAGAGTGGAGATTATTTTCCGGAAATGGGGCCAGCCTTGTTGCGACCTCTTCACAACACCCTTGAATGCCAAATGCAGCAGCTACTTTGCCCTAGTCCCCTGCCTGGGGGAGTCACCAAGGGACGCACTTGTACACGATTGGCCCCAGGATGTCTTTATGTATTTCCCCCATTTCCTCTAATACCCAAAGTCTTGCAGAAAGCCAAGTCATTGGGAAGCAGGCTAATTCTCATTGCCCCATACATGCTTCATCAGATTTGGTTTCTCTTCCTCTGGCCTCATCTTCAGGAGGAACTGTGGATTCTGGACACAGTTCCAGACCTTCTGACTCATATGTCCAGAACACCCCACCCCTCCCTCCACACCCTCAAATTGACAGCGTGGTTGCTCCGGTTCCAAGTTTAGTCTGGCTTCATAATTTCACACCGGCAGTGAAACATATCTTAGTATCTTCACACAAGCCTTCAACCAGGAAGTTATTTTCCAATAAATGGAGGAGGTTCTCATACTAGGCCTCAGCAAAAGACAGTGATCCTTTTTCTGCCCCAATCAGCTCTATTCTTGAATTCCTGGCAGAGCTATTTCATTAAGGTTCCGCTGCAGCTGCTATTAAAGTCCAATTAGCTGCAATTTCTAGTTTTCATATAGGTGACTATACTCCTAACTTGATGTCACACAGATTGTGCAAAGCATTTTTAAAAGGTACTTGCATACTAAGACCTACCAGTAAAGAGCCTGTATCACCATGGGATTTGAATTTTGTCCTATCATATCTAATTTTACCTCCCTTTGAGCCCTCATCAACTTGTGACCTCAAGTTTCTGTCGTGGAAAACAATTTTATTAGTGGCCATTAATTCTGCAAGGAGAGTCTCAGAATTGCAAGCCCTATCAATCAAACCTCCTTACTTGATCTTCCATAAGGATAGAGTATCTCTTCAAAGTAACCCATCATTTTTACATAAGTGTGTTGTCAAACTAATCTAAGCCAATCTATTGAGCTGCCAGTGTTTTTCCCCAGTCATGGTAACAAGGCAAAATACAAGTTTCACCAATTAAATGTGCACACACAACTCTGCTTCTATTTACACAGAACCAAAGATTTTAGGGAGACTGATCAATTGTTTATTTCCTTTACAGAAGCAAAAAAGGTATGCCTGTTTCTAAGGTCACATACTCAAACTGGCTTTCAAGTTGCATCACCTTTATCTGCAGTACTAATAACAGAGAGCTACCATTCAAGGTCAAGGGACACACTACAAGGGCCATAGCAACATCTGCCTATCTAGCTAGACTATCAATGAACAGTATTTGTAAGGCCGCATACCTTTATCATTCATTACAAAGTGGATTTGGCCTCCAGGGACAGGGCCTCCTTTAGTTTCACTGTGCTAAAAAGTGTACTCCCTTGAGCCACCCAGGAAGTGTGGTACTAGGGACGCTGTCCCAACCAGTAAGAATGAAGGCTAGATAGGACAACATAACATAAAGAAGTTATGTACTCACCATAACGTTCCATGTTTGTTGTCCATCTTGCCCTTCATTCTTACGACCCTCCCAACTTCCCCCAGCCCAAGGCTTCTGGAGGACTTAAAGGTTTTTTCCTTAGGCAAGGAGCTTCTCTGACTTTCTTTGTTGTATCTATATTCTACAAATATGACGCATGTAAATGCATTACTATGGTTAGCAGCAAACAAGATCTGGGGAATTATACCACTGCATGATGGGATAGGTATTCAGCCACAAGCCAAGTGAAAGACTTCGAGCTTTAGGATTCGGCAGAGTTGGAACCGAGGATTGGCTCCAAACCCAACCAGTAAGAATGAAGGGCGAGATGGACAACAAACATGGAACGTTATGCTGAGTACATAACTTATTTTTTTCTTGCAAATTAGTGGCAAATCATTAAAGACTGAAGTTAGAAAATAATGACAGACATTTGAGTTGCAGACTTCATACCCTTCAGAAAATTCATGTGATTACAAAACCCATTATTCTATTAACTTTCGAAGTTTGTACAAGCAGTATTTAAAAATTGTCCGTATTTTTGGGCCTTTGTCTCATTTTTATAAATGCCTTTATCCAGATTTCTTGCTCTAAGAGGTTGAGATGTATGACCTGGTTAGGCACATGCCAAAGGGGGGTATTGTAGTCAACAGGTCTTATGAATGCCGAATGCAGTAGAACAATGACTTCCTTGGACTGAGATGCCATACCTTTGTTTATAAGTTGCACAATATAGAAGGATTTCCTCACTACTGTAGTAGGCACATGATTGTCAAAGGCTAGATTACTATCTATGTGTGTCCCCAACTCCCTGACTACTGGGCCAGCTCTAAGGGGTGTGTTGTCAATATGATAGTCTGTGTCAGCCCCTCCTGGAGAACATTTGCGTTAGTGTGGGATTCAGTGACCGCTCCTAATTTGCAATCATCTGCAAATTTAGTCAGCCAGAGATGATTGACATTGGCCTTGACTTCAGAGAAGTAAATGCAAAAAGGAGCAGTCCAAGGACTTATCCCTGAGGGACTCCACATGTGACTGGCCTCTTTTTATAGGTGGATTCCCCATTTCTAACTTCCTGGGTCCTGTCTGTGAGCCAGTTGGCTGTCCATCAGGTGTATTGTGAGTCTGTACCCAACCTTTTGAGTTTGTCAACAGTGCCCAAGTGGGGTATTGTCAGATGCCCTGGCCAGGTCAAGGTAGGCAGTGTGAACCATTTTACCCTTATCCATTGCTTTAGTGACCTTCTCAAAAAAAGTCCACCAGGTTGAGTTGGCATAGTCTGACCTTGCCGAAACCAAACTGGGTTGGATACAGTGTCTGGAGATTTACTGCATCACTGTTGATCATTTCCATGATAATTATTCCCAAGTCTTTAGATACAAGGCTAATGAGACTTATGGTTCTGTAGTTTCCAGGGTCTGTAGATGGCCCACCTTTGTGCAAAGGGATGACTGTTGCTGTTCTCCATTTATGCGGCACAAAGCCTGTTTGGAAGCTGTAGTTAAATAGAAATTCCAGAGTCCCTGACAGGTCATTTTCATGCTAATTAGAAGGCATCATGGGATATTGTCTGGACCCATTGATCCAGTGTTCTTGCCCTTAGATAATATCAAGGACCTGTTCCCTAGTGGTAGCAGGGGGAGTTATATTAGATGGTATTTCCGAGGGAAGGATTAGGGGGAGAGAGGGGTAAAGTTGGAGCTGAATTTATCGGCCAGTAGGTTTGCTATATCTTCTGGCTTAGTAACCTAATGAAACAGTTTACACAATTAGCAACAACAGTTCAGCTTCTGGACAGATCCATCATTAATATTTACCACCCACACAAATCAACAAATGAAAGCAGGCTATGACATAAAACATATTTTTAGCCATAAAAAGCAAAATAAAATTATTGCCCAATGTGTGTCTTACTGTCAAACCTTTCCCTGGCTCATTCCCTCTGCTACATATTCCAATAGGTGCCCTCAAACAATTCAAAACAGAATATTTTACCCTGCATGTTAAATGTACTCCCAAATGTCTACAACCATAAAATGAATATCAATCACTGATTAAGCTCCTATCAGTCCTCATATGCAAATCTCCTGTTCCATAACATTGTTCAGCTGTCTCCTCTGCACTATCATAGAAAATGTCAGAAACTCACCTGAAGTCACACATATCATTCATCACATAAGCTCTATAGCACCACTGAAGCATTCTATATTTCTTACTTTGTATGGTAAATGTACTCCCAAATGCTGAAGTGTACCCTAAATGATTAGCAGTCACTGATTAAGCTCCTATCAGCTCACATATACAACCATCTTTTCCATAACTACTGCCCAACACTCACCTCTGCATTATCAAAAATGCATCCAAGCACTCAGACAACACATTCACTTCACATGTGGCATCCATCACAGAAGCTCCTTACCAATACAGAAGCATTCTGTATAACTGGAACTACTACACAGGACAAAATCCATGCCAGTGATATCAACCACCCCATCCTCCATCTGTTCTTGCAACTCTGCCCTTGTTACCATCCCCAAGACATCTACAAATTCCAGTCAGCTACTTAACTTCAATTTTCTCCATCTGTGTAATGAAAACATCATTCCCTTTCCGATCTTATCCCCCTCCCATCATTACAATTTTTTCTTAACCTAGTCATCAACTAAATAGCCTTCTTACTTGTACATACACAAACCTCTCAAATATACTTCATTAAAACTGCATGTTCCATAATAAAAGGATCTGTCACACGTTTAATAATAACATTTTAACAGATATCCGTTGTAAATACAAAATTATGTCAATTCATCAATATACTCTTAATTATGGCATTATTAACCATGATGTGAGCTTTCTAGATGCAGCTATTAGTAAAACTTTCACATTAAGGAGAGCTACACAGATATGTGCACAAACAGCATTCTTGAGTTATCTAGAAACTTTTAACCAAACACCACCCATTAAAATACATATTCACTGTCACGTGTTACTGGCTGCTGTGCATACTGCTCTTAACTTGTAAATAAGTTAATCTTTTATTATTGTTTTTCATGTGTTGTCT
The DNA here is from genome assembly GCF_019279795.1 of Protopterus annectens. Lineage (NCBI taxonomy): Eukaryota > Metazoa > Chordata > Ceratodontiformes > Protopteridae > Protopterus > Protopterus annectens. The sequence goes on along the minus strand of NC_056741.1, from coordinate 603,868,793 downwards.
CTTTTCCTTGCATCTATTTCAATTATATATTTTTCTTTTATATTTTAATTATATTTTTAATCATCATTTTGTTTTGCTAAAAACACCAGGGCTGTTGCTGAAGTGACATCCCAACACCATGTGCACAAGTGGGGAAAAAAAGTGTGTTGTGAATGGATGGATCAGGGCTGTTGGTTGAAAAGTCGGCCAATCTCCATGTCTCGTAACCTGTTTAGGATCTAAATAAAACTGAATTTAATTTACGTTGTGGCCAGTTTTTGACTTCAGTTACAAAGTCTCTTAGTAGGTAGTTCAGCCCAAACAAAACTGTCAAACTATGTATTTTCTTCTTCAGTTATAAATTTAAAATTCTCAGTTCCAAAGACGAGGACCATCCAGTCTGCATATCCCGAACTGAGAGAAAATTAGGGCGATACATTTACATTCATAAACATGTAAAGCGGTGTCATTTTTGGGCTTCAATTTAAATATCTGGCACAATATTCTACAATGGTGCCTTAATAACTTAACCAGAAGCACTGGTGTAGCTAGAGTTTGTGCTGCCCAGGGCTGTCTTTGAGTTTGCTGCCCCTCCCCCCTTATAAAATCGTGGTTAAATGTGGACCCTTTACACAGCCCCCAACAGCCATTCCAGTGTCCTATTACTTGGCTATTTCTCCCCATTTACCATAAACACTGTAATGTGCATACTGCTTTTTGTTTTACTTCTGCAGTTACTATTTGGATTTCATTTAAAACTTTTATTTTAAATTTTATAGTACAAACACTCATATAGACATCTGCTAAACAAAGCAATACAGTCTTACAATGAAAACAGACTTTGCATTAAAACTTCTCTGCCCTTGAAACTCACATTCATTGAAACCCATATTAAAAGAAAATGCATCTGGCCAGTGGTGGATAAAGTTTACCTTTGAACTGTTTTGAAATCGTAGGCCCTTGCACACACATTTAGGACCATTCAAACATACATGTGTTCTTTGATTCACCTTCCTGATTGTATTAAATTATGTTCCTTGTATAATGTAGCAGACTTGTTAGAGCATGTTTTAAATTTATTGTTTTGAACATTTTTCCAGTAAGCAATGAAACAAAATGTATGAACCAGCAATGACAAAACTGCCTAATTCAGAACATTTCCATCGTAAAAGTCTACTCAAACTTCTGTCATAGCAATCCACCAATTTCAATATATATCCACACACTGCAGAAGTAAAAGTCATCTAAATAATTCCACATTAAGGAGATCTATAACTAATAAAGAGGTTGCTGCTAGCAAACAACTTTATTTTTTGTAGATGAAACAATGAAATATAAAGTGCTTGTTGCTCTTGAATAAATTGCCTATGTTGCATTAACAAAAATAAGCTAGTAATATTGCAGTAGGGAATGGATGGCAAACTGATAACAGGTTCATAGTTACTAGGTATCTCCTCCAAAGGAGGACATTCACAGGACTTGCAGCATCCACTCCCTTTAAAGTACAACATAGTACAGTATCAGCAATCCATATGCGTACTGTGGCTAGAACCCACAGCCTTCTGCATCAGAAGCAAGTATACTACCTGTTGTGCTACTAACGATACAAACAGACTTGGAATAAGCAGAACTAAACTTCTCTTCCCCCGAAACGCTCAGCTCCTTGTAAAATCCACTTGACACTCAACTAAATCTCTCAACTTTGCAGCACAAGAAGTCTGGTAAAAGCCAAAATTTATCGGGGGGGGGGCGCAAAGGCCCAAAACCAGGGACACATTTTAAACATTGCTTGTATAATCTTAGAAAGTTACTAGAATAAAGTGTTTTGTGTTACCATGTGTTTCCTGAAGATAGGAAGACTGAAACTTAAATAGCTATCATTTAGTGAATTCAGTTCTCACTGATTTGCCAGAAAACCACAAATTTTAAGAGGAACAGACTAAAAGCATGAGCCAAGCATTCTGGACATACTGTGAAAATCTGGATAGTTGCGAGTTATGGATTTGACTCCTTGAATCACAAGTGGTGGTATGGGTAGAAAATTCAGGCTCTTGCTTCCTGTACCCAAGATACAGGGTTTGAGGCTGAGTAACACTAACCACCAGGGGCATTTTACACACACACACACACACACACACACACACACACACACACACACACACACACACACATACAGACAGACACACATGAATAAGAGCCAGGAACACTCACTCACTCACACACACACACACACACACACACACACACACACACTCACGAATGAAAACTGGCAACACACACACTCCCTCTGCCCCCAAATAAGAACCGGCAACACACGCACACACCAGTGAGAACCAGCAACACACAGAGCAATAAGAATCAGCAACCCAGCAACACACAGAGCAATCTTAGCAATAAGAATCAGCAGCAAAATGAATTAAACACTCTGGCATTAATAAGAAAATGAGAGCTCTCCTTACTTAGAACAGGCAGCAAAATGATCAAAATAAACGCTATACTGTATTTCAAATTGTGTGGCACGCACAGACATGACCGGAAGAACAGATGCTATGGGACGAAGAATGCCCTTAAACACTTTTTTCCATCCAATTAAAACTCTTAAAGTAAATGTGTGCCTGGGCGGACCACCCCCTTGCCCCCCCCCTCCAGCTATGCCATTAACTAAAAGCGTTTTAAGTTATCTGACCTTTGTGACATGTTTTTAACTTACCTCCTATATATTGAACTTCATTTACTTTATAAAAAAGCGCAATAAAGATCAGCTATCCATTTAAACATTATTCGTTTGCATTATAATTTCTTCATAGCACCACACCCTGTCACCCTCACTGGTATCAATGAACTGTCAGACCAAACTGTTCGAGACCATGGGATAAAAAGGAATGCACTCGGCACATGACAGATCATAAATTTTGCTACTTCTTAGCCCTAGCATTCACCCTGCCTTACGACAAGCATCCTACTTAACTTTATTGGCTTAAGCAATACCTAGAAGTGTGCAGTAGGCCACTCACAACACGCTAGTGCAATATTTTAATACAGTTCGTATTTTGTGCCTCAGTGCTTGGACAGTTAAGTACCTGATGGAATTCAAAATGGACATATAATAGTGTTTAAGGGGAGAACTAAGAAAATCACTATCCATGGTCACTTAGACTACAGAGAAATGCACATAATACACTGCCTTGAAAATTAAGTCAGTAAAATAAAAGAATTAGCATTACCTCAATGCAGTTCACTGTCTCGCTGTAGAAGAGCAGTTTCAAAGTCATTTGTCTTGACTGTATTTTTATTTCAAAATTATACTGTTATTTTCTGACAAAAGCTTAACTTTTACTCAGCCATATGACAGCTGTCACCAACGTGCCTAAAATTACAAAGCAGATGCAGTTGGAGGAGGATCATTGTAAAAAAAAAAAAAAATCATCCGACTGCAACCTCCAACTGCATCTCTGATGTATTAGGCGTGCTTGGTGACCGGATTCTTTGGAAAAATGCAACTGATTAAAAAAAAAAAGTTTAAAAAGGGGCTGGCGCTTGCCTCTGCGCCCATGCCTAAATCTGCCACTGTTAATGTTTGGAAGGACTCTAAAAGGGGGGAAACTAATTGTAAATAAAACACTTCTTATTAGTATTTGTATAAAATATTTCCATACAAAACCGCATGTTATGTGCTGTAAAACAGATTGTACAGTGTGTAGTCAAGGGTAGTTTAAATGTGGGCGAGTCTTTTCAGTGACTGTTGTATGTGTTAAAGATATTAAAATAAGTACTTTGTTGTAAGAAATGTATGTTTTACAGTATAGCGAGATAATAGGCTGGACAAAGGAAAGTTTAATGTTCATATGCTGTGATCTTGGGATGCCAGGGTGGGGTGTAAAAGTGCGCTTAATTATATGTAGAATTAGGGTGTTTTTCACTTTTTATTTTACAAGAGTGAATGTCTAGATTATTATTTGAGGTTTAAACTGTAAACGTGTTTTGTAAGCATGTAGGCTTTAAAAATAAGACAAAATTCTGAAAGCCATGAAAATACTAAGCTTCTTACAACTGCAAAGATGTCTGCTTGTCTGTTTCCCCCTTAGAAATGTTCAGTGGAGTCAGGATGTCTGCACCTGAGGCCAGTTGTGCATTCTTTTCAGAGGGGAATTTGCAAAAACTCATTGCTGTGCATATTTCCATGAAGACAAGCTGCCTGCAAGGTGAAAGCAGTTAATTTTCAGACATTGAGTATTATTTGCTGAGGGAAATGCAAAATGTAAAGGTACAATGGCAAGCAGTTCATTGAAACAATTAAGTCTGAAATTATGAGAAGTGAATAAGAGGCAACAACCTCCCTAGCAGCCTTAATACTTTAATGCAGTTAATAGAACAATGTACAATTTAGTTTTATTTAAAGATAGCCAGTGTACCTTTTATGGCTAAAAATTGTTTTCTGAAAGCATACAAGCTGTTTTTCATATCTGGGAAGGAAAAAGATAAGAAAAGAACAGACAGTGATCAGTTTAAGTGTGGGAGCACAATGTGTAGCATGCATTTAGCATGGGTAACCATCATTTTAGGTTAGATAATGCCTGTAGGTGCAGCTGTCAATTTGAACAGTTGGTCCCTCCTGGAGGGTTAAACTACATGTTTTGAAGATGCACATAGTATGTGTTTTGTTCCAAGTTAATAAGGGATGGAGGTGTTTTGTATTTAGTTTTTGACAGTTGTCATGAAAACAAAAAATCTTAAAAAATGTGCCATAGGTTTAAATGGAGATGCTAAGAAACAACTGCACAAAAGAACAGTCTGCCAAACATTAATATATGCATGTAACACAACATTTAGAAATACAGATTAAAAAAAACTGTCGTGTGTAATAGGTGGGAACAGTAGCTTTTTTTTCATAATGGCTGTACTGTCTGTATTATCCTGGAACATGAATGGCCTTACAGGTATAGATAAAAAGGAAAGAGTATTGAATTATATTAAGAAATGCAAGGTGCAAATAGCAGTGCTGCAGGAAGCACATAAGGAAAGAAATGAGCATGTGAATTTGACAGGATTTCAAAATGGATTTTCAGCAGAATATCAAGGACAGAGGAAAATGGGCATAATTATACTAATTGCTAGAGGGGCTTCAGTAGTGATAGATATGGAAAAAAAGACAAAAATGATAGATTTGTGGTAGCAAGGGGCTATTTGCAAGGGAGAAGGATTACAATGGAATGTATGTATACTCCACAGAAACTGCTATTATGGGGAGTAAGACACTTTTGGGAGAAATAATCCACTTTCAGCATGTATTTATAGGTGGAGACTGGAATTTGATTTGCAATAGTGAGGATGTATCTGGGGGACTTAGAAGGTACAATGTAATAAAAGAGGATAGATTTCCAAAGAAAACTATGAAAATATTTGGTGTGGAATATGTAAATTCTATAGTAGGAAGTCTGACAGAATTTACATGTTATTCCCCAAGATACAATAAATGTGCTAGACTAGATAGAAATTATATTTCATACAAATGTGCATTTAATTGAAAGCTTTGGCATGCATCCAGTGACCATTTCGGATTATGCACCAATAAAAACTGCAGGGTAGTAAAGTAAAAATAAGACACTGGCAGTTTCCCGCATACCTGTTCCTCTGCTGTGAGAAATTTAAGGAGTGGGTAGTGCACATTGTGAGAGTTAAGGAAGATGGAAATATGTTCAGACATTATAGCTAGTGATGGGATAAAAAAAAAGGAGTTTAAAATGGTGTTGAAATAAGAGATATGGTTGAAAAGCATTAGAAATTAATTTGAGGGGCTGACAAAGGTTAAAGTATTGCAGAATAAGGGGAATCTCACAGAACAAGAGGAGGAGCAAATGCAGAGTGCTCCAGAGAAAATAAGGGAGTGTCTGGATAATATGCATGAGTTTAGAAAGATTGCAGTTAAGCAACTAGAGGAAATTAAATCAAATGGACTTGGAGGTGATTAAAATAAATTAAATGTTGAAGTAATATAGCCACTCAAATAGCAAAAGGTTGGAAAAACAGAAGGTGGTTTATCTAGCTGTAACAGAGTATGAGGCTTCTCAAGAAGTGCTGTTTCAGAAACTAGTAGAATTAGAAGACTGAACACACAGAGTAAAAACTGAGATTTTCTGCTGTACCAGAGAAACTGGAAAAACGGACTATTAATTTAATGAAAGCACAAAATGCAACTGGACTGATGTTCACAGCAGGATTTAATTGAAAGGGCAAATATCAAGTTTATGCTCCAAATTTGGTCATGAAAAAGTAGCCAAGACCTGTATTAATAAAGATGCAGTCATACCAGCAAAAGCACTTGATCCTAACAAAACTGTGGCAGAAAAGTATTAAAAATTAGAGAAAGCAGTGTGTTTGTGGAAAATGATCGAGTGTACACCAGAAAGAAGAAAATGTATGCCAGCAGTCAGGGAATGGCGAGAGGCATGTGTGAAATTCAAGCAGGTATACACAGCAATCTTCAGAATATTTTTCCTGGAGGATCAAAAACATTGTGGATGCAGAACAAACTAAGGAGGAAAACATGTTTATCCAACAAAAAGCTAGCCAGCAAGCAGAAGAGAACTCTGCTTCTTATTCTTCTGACAATGATGCTTAGAGAGACTGCCAATGAAACCCTTTTCATTCCTTCCAAAGGAGGGGTCCATATGTGAGAGAGAGTAAGAAGCACTGGAGATGACTGTTAGAATCAGGAATATCTTTGGCTTGAGCCAGAATCTGGTGTTGGGAGATGATCTGGAAGAATACTAGCAACACTGAAATTAGTATATAAATGGGAGACTATAAAAGCATCAGTCACATTTGTGAAATATGGCTTTCTAAGAAAGAGTGGAATTTTGTTGACTTAGTTAAACTTCTGGGTGGATTGCCGCATAATTCCCAACTTTGTCATTAATGTTTAGAAGGATACTAAATGGAAAACAAGTAGTATAACTAAGTAAAGACATTTTTATTATGGATTTGTATAAAACATTTCATCATGTAAACTGCATGTTGGATTATAAATCAGTTGTGTATAGTGTGTAGCCAAGAGTATTTAAATGTGTGTGGGGGTCTTTTCAGTGAGTCTTGTATGTTAAAGATATTAAAGTAAGCAAGTACTTTGTCGTTGTAAGAAATATAGGGTTTGCAGTATTAACCTTGGGCTTCTAGGGTGGGGGTAGAGTGTAAAAGTATACTGATTATATTATATAAAAATAAAAGAATTGCAGCAGTCAACTAGAGGACTTCACGTTCGGCACATTTTAATATAACAATAAAGGCAATAAAACAAACTGATTGATTTTGTCCTGATAGCAACTAGGGCTTCATCAGAATCTGTTAAACTGTTTAAAAACAAGCCTTTAAATACTTAAAATAACCAATTACAAAAACACGTATAATTTAAAGGTAACATGGCCTAAAAAAACACTTTGACTACCAGGCAAACCATTTCAAATAAGACGTAAAGTAAATGCAAGATGCACAGTATTAAATGACAGATATGCCATTAAGTAAAATTGGACCTAGAATTTACTATAGGTTGAAAAGAAGTATTTTCATTAATGCCAGGGGTCTGAATGGCATGCAGTTTCAATTGCCATTTTACTTCTTTTTCCTCAAGTAGGGACTTAAAATCACCACCCTTAGGATTGATTTTGTCTTGCAGCAAATTTAAATGTATAACAGGGCTATTACTAATGTGCTTAAGTAAAGCATTGTTTGTGTTATACTTGCTCATCTGTTAAGAGTGGTCATAAATCCATCTCCTTAGGGGTCTTTTGGTTTTGCCCACATAAAAGGCAGGGCACCTCAAGCATTTAGCCAAATAAATTACCCTCTTGGACTGATAGTTCTCTTTAATAAACTGAACTCTCAAACTAATATTCTCTAATATTAAAGTGTCATCCTCCAGGATGAAGGAACATTGCCCACATTTAGTTTTACCATTCATGTATATTAAAGTACTGTGCTGATCCTTTTCAAATCTTTGTTTAATATTGGGACCAGTTTTGTAAACAAAAGAAGGGTTGTTCCCTAACAACTGATGGGTTACCCTTAAGGATGTTTCAATTCTTGGTAAAAATATCTTTGATCTCTCTAGCCTGTGGGCCATATTCTATTATTGAAGCCCTATCATAGTTGCTATTTTCTTCAACCTTGTCAAAATTGGCTAAGCCATTCCCTAACAGGGGTTTAAATTTCTTACCCCCATTGGGACTGCACATACTCCCTGATATCATTAATTAATGGGACCAGGTACCCCCCTGGCTAAAAACATGTCAGCAATAAAAGCAAGCTCATTGACAACATCTTCAAAAACTGAAGTCATCCTAGCAGTCCTATTGAACTGCCCTTTAAAAATGCATGTTATGTTTCCTATCTCTTTCATTCTTAAAATATGGGTCCAGAACCAATCCTGTGTTCCGACTCAGCTGCATACTACAGCTTGAGAGCCTTCACTGGCTCCAAGGATGCCTAGCGACTATTCCCCAGATCTTGTTTGCCGCTTGCAGCTTTGGGATTGTTTTTTCGCTGGCTCAGGCTAAGTGAAGTTTTTTTCTTCATACCTTATTACTAGTTAGGATAGGTTTTTTGATAGAAAAAGATTATTCAATTAGTTTAGTCTGGTCTTACTTAATTTAGTTGTTGTGATTGTTTGCTGAGTCTGTGTGGACCATCATATTTTTTAGGCCTTCTATCCTCTGTTTTTCAAATACGTTTAAGTTAGAGGATTCCCCTTTCTCTTCTATAGCCCTTTTCTCTAGTATATATTGCCGTTTAACTTAGAGGCATCTCCTTGGGTTAGAGGAGTATGTCATTTAAGTTAGAGACTCTCCTCTAAACTTCTTTTATTTTCTCTTTAAAAAAAAAAGTTGTGTGTGCCTGGTATAGCTGCTGTTCTTTTCGGTTTTTTTTTTTTTTTTTGGGTAGTCATTACTGGCTTGTGTGACATTGTTACTGTCTTTGATTGTGTTAAACATGTCTAAGGAGACAAAACAATCAGGTTTTTAAAAAGTATGATTCCTGCACTCAGAAAATGTCCCTCACAGATGGACACTCCAGTTGTCTACTGTTTGGGCGCCGTCCACCTGCAGGAGTCCTGTTCCATTTGCCATGCATTTAGTTTAAGGTTCCTGCAGGAACAGTGGAACAAATTGATTATTAGGGGCTTATTGAAAGGGCCTTTTGAAATGGCGGTTGAAGGGAATCGGGCCTCTAAACCTCCCAAGAAGTCAACCGAACTACTACTGCTTCAGCATCTGAGCCATCAAAGAGACGTGAGAAGTCCTTACCTTTGGATCCAAAATCCATTGGTTCCGAAAAGTCTAGTTGTCCATCGGTTCCACATGGAGTGTCAAAACCATCTTGGAGCCATAAGAGAAGCCGGTCACCCTCCTTGGATCCAGTTCGGTCAGTGCCACAGTTTCCTCTTCTACAATCTGTGGCAGGTAGTCACAAGTCCTCTACATATTCCTCACGATCATCCAGGAGACTCTCGGATGATGATGTCGAGCAGGTGGTTAGAAGGTTGCTTTGTACATCGGCCCTTGCAAAGATTCTCACAAGCCCAGCCCAGATGGTCGTGGAGCCCACTTCAGTAACTCATTTGCCTTCTCTTCCTCCTCCGACTCAATCGACCACTGAGCCAGAGTGCATGGAGGTCATTGTGGTGGAACCTTCAGACCCGAAATCCATACCTGGAGTTTCGGGTCTGACTTCTGCTCCGATCTCGTCAATGTTGTTATCCATTGAGAGATCTGGGGGGGGGGGGGAGTCTAATCTGACCCTTGTCAGATCTGGCTCTTCCACTTGGGGCTTCGGCGCAGGTGAGTTCAGCTCCTACATCGGCCTTGGAGCCATCACCCTTGTTACAGGGGAGGTCTCCCGGTTCTTCGGAGCCAGAGCCTCTCTCTGGCCTGAGTCGTGGTGCCTTCGAGGTGAGAAGTGTGCTGTCCCCTGAGACTGCTCCACCCTCGGCTCCAGCTAATTTTCCCCCAAAAGAGCCAGTGTCAACCTCTACACCATCTCTCAAGCCCAAGTGTAGAAAGCCTATGCCCCAGGATGCCCCAGTGGGTGAAACATACTCTTCCGATATCTCCCCAGAGCATCCCTCTGAGGAGGTCCCTTGGAAGAGAACCTGTAAGAGGCAGCACATAGACTCCCCTGAGTCAGTCACATCATATACAGACTTGGAGGATTCAGAAGGGTCCCCACAGTCACCCTCTGTGGATGTCTCTTTTTGAGACATCTTAGAGATCCTAAAACAGAGAGGTGAATGGAAGACCCTTTCCCCTTCTGAAGATGAGTCTGTATACTTGGAGGCATTCGGCTCTCGACCCTTCATCTCTTGGTTGCTCCACCTTTTGACCAGCTCCTAGGCGTAGTCAGTCGAAAGGCATGGGGCTCTCCAGAGTCTGTGGAACCAGTTCCGCGGAAGCCCAATGAATTTATTACAGCTCCTGAGGACAAGCAATTCTTGACTAAGGGTTTTCCAGTAGATGCTATGGTGGTGGCGGCGGTCACCAAGAAAGAACTAGCTGCGACTTCATCTGTCCATCCACTGAATAAAGAATTTTGTACAATGGACAAATATGGGAAGCGTGTGATTTCTTCAGTGGCCTTTACACTTTGGTTGCTGAATTATTTGTCCCATTTTACAAGGTGTCAGAGGGATCTCCTCAAGGAGATGGGAGCTACTGTCCAAGGTGGGTCAGCTGACAAGGTTAACTCTCAGATTGCTACCTTAAACCATAGTGAACTCCTCCATGCACCTCATTTCATATACAGCTGATGGTGCAAGTAGGCCAGCAGGCACAGGAATTGCTCTGAGGAGACATTCCTGGATGCGTCTTTGCGAATTTGTCGAACCCTTTAAGTCTTCCTTTATTAATGCCCCTTTTGACGGCTCATCTCTATTCGGGCCAAAAGTGAGAGAGACCCTCACCAGGTGTGACCAAATAGGCAAAACTTTGTCTGCTGTGGGAGTAGATTTTTCCGTCCCTACCAAACCATACCCCAAGAGTCAGAAGGGCGGAAAGATGTGGTTCCCCAAATCCCAAGGAGCTTCGCCAGATGCACATGGTGAATTTTCCCCCAGGTGCATAGGGGGAAATGGAAAATGCCACCCTCACGGCAGAGGGGGTCCGCTGAACCAGGGCAACAGAGATACTTTCTCTGGGAGGCTCTTCCAGCACTTCTGAAAGGATGCCCATCTGTCCACCTCTGGAGGCAGTCGGGGGGGATTTTCACTGTACCCAAAAGCCTGGCTCAACATCTCACAAGACAATTGGGTATGGTCAATCATATCCAGGGGCTACAACATTCCTTTTCTTCCCCACCCCATCCAACATAATCATTCCCAGACATTCCACCCAGTCAAAGGATCAAGTAATCCTAGAGATTCAAAGGTTGCTAGGAAAAAGAGTCATCCAAGAAGTCCCCGCAGACCAAATCGGATCCGGAATTTACTCAAGGTTCTTTTTAGTTCCAAAAAAGACAGGGGACTGGAGGCTAATTGTGGATCTCAGCAGACTAAACAAGTCTGTAAAGAAACAAAGTTCCGGATGGTAACACTGCAGTCTATACTCCCTTTTCTGAGTCAAGACAATTGGATGTGCTCCATAGAGCTTCAGGATGCGTGCTACCATATAAAAATAGACAGGTGATCCAGGAGATATCTGTGCTTTCGGCTGGGAGCCAGTCATTACCAATTCAGAGCTCTGCCCTTTGATCTCAGTACAGCCCCCAGAGTGTTTACCAAATACATGGCAGTAGTCACGGCTCACCTGCACATCAATGTTCTGGAAATGAGAGCGGTGCTCCTAGCATTGCAAGCATTTTCAGGACTCTCTTCCAACTGGTACAATTGGGATTCAAACGGACATGTCCGTAGTGTGGTACATCAACAAACAAGACGGAACCAGATCTTGCCCCCTCTGCCGAGAGGCTCAAAGAGTATGGCAGTGGGCAATATCTCCTTAATGTTTTCTGGTGGCAGCGCACATCCCGGGGAAATTCAATGTGATAGCAGACAGGCAGAGCAGAGAATTCTGATGCCACATGAGTGGTCCCTGAAACAGGTAATTGCGGATCGAACTTTTCGCAAGTGGGGTCAGCCTTGCTGCGACCTTTTTGCCACGTCCATCAGTACAAAATGCAGCAACTACTTTGCCCTAATCCCCCCACCGGGGGAGTCATCCAGGGATGCACTTGTTCATAGTTGGCCCCCAGAGCTTCTTTATACTTTTCCCCCCTTGTCATTAATATCCAAAGTTCTCCAGAAAGCCGAATCGTTGGGTTGCAAGCTAATTCTCATTGCTCCATACTGGCCTTGTCAGATATGGTTCCCCCTTCCTTTGGTCCCATCTTCAGGAGGAGCCTTGGATCCTGGACCCAGTTCTGGATCTGCTGACTCAGTCAGGCAGTCTCCATCCTTCCTTTCAAATCCTCAAGCTGACAGCTTGATTACTCTACTTCCCATCTTAGCCAGGCTTCCAGAACTATCCCCAGCGGTACAACACATCCTGGTGTCATCACACAAAAATTCTACGAGAAAACTTTATACCAGCAAATGGAAGAGATTTTCTTATCGGGCTGACAAAAAACACATAGACCCCTTTTCAGCCATCCTAGAATTCTTGGCAGAAATTTTTAATCAAGGTGCAGCTTCAGCCACAATTCGGGTGCAACTAGCTGCCATCTCTAACTTCCACATAGAAGGTAGTGGATCCAATATTATGTCTCACAGATTATGCAAAGCTTTCTTCGGGTACATTCTTTTTAAGACCTCCTATTAAAGAACCCCCTTCTTGGGATCTATATTTGGTTCTAGCTTCCTTGATTCTCCCTCCAATCGAACCAGCTTCCTCTTGTTCTCTGAAGTTTTTAACATGGAAATTTTTTTTTAACAGCCATTATCTCCGCCAGGAGAGTTTTAAAATTGCAAGCTCCGTCTGTCTGTCCTCCCTATTTGATTTTCCGCAAGGACAGTCTCTCTCTCTGGACAAATCCTACCTTTTTACCTAAAGTGTGCTCCGAATCCAACTTAAATCAGTCTATTGAGCTTCCCGTATTCTTTGCCAATCATGCCAACAAGGCAGAGTACATACTTTACCAATTGGATCTGCCTAGGCAGTTAATGTTTTTATCTGCATTGAACAAAGGAATTCAGGAAATCTGACCAACTTTGTGTCATTCTCAAAAAATAGAAAGGGAATTGCAGTTTCTAAATTTACCTTATATAAATGGCTTACAGACACCATTACTTATGTCTGTAGCTCCCATCATAAGGAGCTCCCAGGAAAAATTTGAAGCCATTCAAACAGATCTATGTCAACTTTCACTGCCTTTCAGGCGAGGTTACCCTTGGATTCAGTCTGTGCTGCAGCCACATGGGTTAACCCCCATACCTTTATCACTCATTACAAAATAGATGTGGCCTCCCGGAACACAGCTTCTTTTGGTTCCACCATTCTGAAGAGTTTATTCCCTTGAGCCACCTGAGAATAAGGTCTTGGGGCTGCTGCCCCATATTTCAAGAATGAAGGCGAGATAAGACAACATAACATAAAGAAGTTATGTACTCACCATAACGTTTCATGTTTGTTGTCCTTTAATCTTGCCTTCATTCTTGCATCCCACCCTCCTTCCTGGAAGACCAAGAGGAATTTGTCTTTTCAAATTGACTATAAGTTGCCTGACTTCCTTCATGCCGTATGACTTTTTGGCAAAGGATCTGTTGTACTTTAACTCTAGTTATTTAATCTAGTGGTTAGTCCTCTCAAACGAGATCTGGGGAATAGTTGCTAGGCATCCTGGGATAGGATGTAGCCTCGAGCCAGTGAAAACTCTCGAGCTGTAGTATGTGGCCAAGTCAGAACCGAGGATCGGTTCCAGACCCATGTTTCAAGAATGAAGGCGAGATTAAAGGACAACAAACATGGAACGTTATGGTGAGTACATAACTTTTTTTTTTCCTGACTAAATGGATGACTACTAGAAAACTCTAAAAAGGAATGAATGTAGGTTGGCTTTCTATAAATATTTGATTTAAAGCCACTTCCAATGTGGTGAATTATTGTATCGAAGTAATGGATATTTTCCTTGTTGATACTGTAAGTGAATTTAAAAAAAAATGATGTGTTAATATATTCAGTGAAACTACTGATATCCTGATCCGTACCATTCCATAAAATAAAAATATTGTCCAAGAATCTAAAGTACAATTTAATATATTAAAAAGTGACTTTCAAAAATATAATTTGATTCCCATTAAAGGAGTACTAAATTAGCGTAAATGGGGGTGGAAGAAGCCCCATAACGACACCGTTAACCTGTTTAAAGTACTCCCCTTTGAAAAAAATATAGTTATTGTCTAAAACCAAAAGACATTAGATAAAAAATCAAATTAATTTTGTCATCAAAAAAAGTAAATCTAGCCAGGCTGTTATAAAATTAATCCATTCCTTCGACCTTCAGTATGGAGGTAAGCAAGTTGACTGTGTCAGTAGTCAAAAAAGTAATGTTCTAAGACCAAAGATGTACATTGTTTTCTTAAAAAATCCCAAGAGTAAATAATGAGGCATTCCACTTTTGTTGTAAATAGGTTTTAACTATCTGTCAGTAACTAAAACAATGAGATAAGTTTTGGCCCTGTGTCCAGCCATTATCTGGTCTAAAAGGTGGTTTATCCACATTTTTGTGAATTTTAGGGAATATCAAAAATGGTTACCACAACCATTTTTCTGATTATGTTATAGGCAGAAGTAAGATAAAAATGTCCGTTGTTTTTACCAGTGTCATGGACTTAAGCAATAAACCTTTTTTTGTAAGAAAACAGGATGGAAAAATAAGACAAAATGATGAAAGACATGAGACATGCTAAGTTTCTTGCATCTGCAAAGTTATTAGCATGCCTTTTTTTCCATTACCAAATGCTGTCAGTGGAATACAAGAGGTCTGCAGCTGAAGGCAGCTGGCCAGGAGAATTCTGTACATTGTATTCTGAGTGAAATTGACAAGATTCCTTCATGCGTATGTAAAGTGGTTAGCTGTTTGTAAAGTGGTTAGCTGTTTTTTTCTGCCTCATTGCTTACTACTTTTACATGGACTTGAGCTGTGTGCAGATGCAAGCAATTATACTTAGCAGTTTGGAACATTCTTTGCAGAGGAAAATGCAGCATTTAAAGGTAAAATGGCAAGCAATGCAGCAAAAAAGTTTGATGTTATGGGAAGTGAATAACAGGTATTACCTCCCCAGCAGCCTTAACACTTTAATGCATTTAATAGAACAGTATACAGTTTAATTTTATTAAAGGCAGCCAGTGCGCTTTTTCTTAGGGCTAAAAGTTGATGTTTTCAGAAGGAAAGTAAGCTGTTTCCTCATCTCTGGAAATAGTTAATAACAGCAGTCAATGTAAGTAGGAACGCAGGTTGTAACATTGGGGCAATAGTTCCTATCTGGAGGGTTAAACTTTATTTGCTGAAAATGTGCATAGTTTTGTATGTTTGCTCTAAGTTAATAGTGGATGGGGATGTTCCAGAGGGGGAAGCACAATGTAAGTAAATACCACCGTTATTAGGTTTTAATGCAGAGAAATCTGACAGAGTAAACTAGGATTTTGAGTTGGGCAATATAAATGTTTACTTGCACTGATACAGTGATAGTTAATTAGGAGGCAAGAATTAAAGTGGGAGGGTTCATCTCTGATAAGTTATTTGAACAGAGGAGCCAGGCAGGGTTGTCTTGTTTCCCTTCTATTATCATTTTATATTTGGAGCCATTAGCAAAGAAAAGACGGGACTCAGAAATTCAAGGATATAATTTGTATGGTAATCAAGACAAGTTGGTTTTATTTTCAGGTGATATTATTTTGTACTTGATAAATCCAGAAAAGGCCACTTCTGTGTTGTGGAACATTTTGAGATGGTTTCAAGTACTTGGGAGCTATAAAGTTAATGAAAATAAAACAAAGTGTACAACTGTAAACTATGTACCCATTCATGAATTGGTTCAGAAATACCTGTATTTATGGGGACATGATAACATGAAATATTTAGGAGTATGGATTAATAAGGATCTGTTATGGCAGATAAGGATGTGTGGGATGAGGCTTAACAAAATAATAATACAAAAACTGGCAATCTGGAAGCTGTTTTCCATAGATATGGATAGTAAGGTACAAGCAGCAAAATGTTTAGTCAGTATAGTTTTATGCACATCAGGCATGTTTTTACCAACCAGAGGAGAAGTTGTGGATAGTAATTAATATAGAATTGAAAGGATTTTATCTGACATGGGAAGTGGGCAAGAGTCAAGTGGGAAGTTGATCTTTCCAGTAGAACAAGGTGTTCTGGGATTCCCTGATTTAAGGGGATATTTTAGTGTTACAGAGTTAAGATTGTTATACATAACATGAGCAGAAAGGTACAATTCAAAGTGGAAAGAGGTGGTGATGAAGCAGGGGGGAAATTCAAGAAATGAATGAAATTTTGGAAGCAGATCCTTAAGGAGGAGAATAAGAGTTATATGTACGGCTCTCAGGTATGCAACAAAGTCTGGAAGAGTTAGGATTTTTGCTTGAAAATGTTTGCATAGATATTTTTATACTCTAAGCAGACGCCACAAACTTTTTTTCCTTCGGTATACTATGCGGTTTTGTTTTTTGTTCTCTCAGCTTTCCTTGAACTGTTGTCTGGTTATTGGCCTTTCACATGGGTCTTTACCCCCTATAGATACTTTTGCCTTTAAATGTTTGTTTTCTCCTATAGCTTCCATTAACATGTGACATCTTATGATATTTATCTTTATTATTTTTTTATGTTTCAAATCTGGCCATGCTCTATTATTTTGTATTTATTGTACATTATTTTGAATGTTGATATTTTTCTATTTTGTATCTTGTACTATGTGAGCTTAGTTTTTTTCTGCTGAAAAAGGGCTATTTGCCCAATCAGACTAATCCAGTCAACAAATGTCAAATAAATAAATGTAAGTGTGATGGGGAAGAAAGAGGTAACTGGGAACTTAAGTTTTAGGAGTGTAATGAGTTGGCAGACATTAAGAATTCCTTACAGGGTACTCTGTCCAAAATATTGGTTGAACAAATGGATGTAGCTGCCCTACTAACCTCCCTCTGGCAGTTTACCAACGCTTAGGGCTCCTCCCACTGCCTGTTTATGGGTGTGGCAGACCAATCACCTGCAGTGCAGAGACTACCTTTCAGACTCAAGACAGGACCCTTTAAGTTTTCTAGTGCTATCTATTGCTATATTAAGAAGAGGATTGATTAGGAAACTGCTCCTTTATCTGGATAACTGCTAAGCCCGGATAAGAAGCTCTTTTGGGTTTTTATTTCCCCTTTTGCTTTTTCTATCAGTGCTTGAATCATGTATTCGGCATTTTTTTTTTGTCTGACCCAAAACTTTGCATGTGGTTCTGTTTATACTTTGACTAGCACAGTAAGATCTATGCTGTCGAATAAAAGCTTCATTTGGAAGTTTTCAGAGGAGAACTTGCTCTTTGTGGTTATGACTGTTTGAGGTGGTTGAGCAGGATTGTAGTGTTATAAACATGTTTTTTGTTTAAATCACAATTTTGGTGCCACTGTGTGTTAAACATTTCTGACAATAATTTTTCATTACCTTATGATTTACTTCTTTACTGCTCTAGGGCTGTGCCCATTCATTTTGACTGAAACTAGCCTTTTTTGTTTTACAACGTTAGGGGACTTTTGTGAATGTATTTTGTGCTTGGAACTGTTATTAAAACCACTGTCATTTTATACAGTGCGATGTTTAGAATGGTAACCCCTGCAGAAATAGACTTCATATTGCTGTTGGGTGCCATTTTGTATGTTAAAACATTTCTGATAGGAATTTTTCATCATTTGTTGATTTATTTCTTATCTGCAACTGTTTTAGGTAGTATCCGTTCATTTGGACTGAAACTAGTGCCTTTTTTTGTAAAACAAAGTCAGGGTTTTTTGTGCATATATTTTATGCTTGGAAGTGTGTTACTGAAACTCCTGTTATTTTATTCAGTGAAGTGTTCAGAATAGTATTCCTACAGAAATAGACTTCAGATAGCTATTTGCAGGGAGAAAAGGGTGATTTTGTCAATTTTTTTTTTACTGGGCTGACCATGCAGCCAGTATTGGATATTGATCTTGCAAATTTTTGCCCTGACTTGTACTCTGATACTATGCCCCCCAACCACCCACCGTCTACCGCTTGTGCACATAAAACAGATAGGAGTAAATCAGCAAGTATGCCTCAGGCTTTGGCTTGTGACTCCCCTATAACCTTCGGCAGGGTATTGAACCATTCACCTTCTTTTGCTTTCCTTGTTCCCCTGGTTTTGTGTTTGTACCATAACTGTGCATGACATGAGGGGTCATGCACATCCTCCAGGGCTGTACCGTTGCCTGATTTAGGTAGGGAAAACCAACCTTTTTAAGTGCAGGGGGCGTCAGGGATGCAAAATCTGTTGCACATGTTGATACATCTCCCCTGGTGATTCTCCCACTAATGTAGTGTATGCATAAGAGAGACACAAGACCCACCACATTGCAGGGCAGCAGTCTTTGACAGTGTTTCTACTCGAGATGGTGGCTATGGCTAGATCCATTGTTTGGACGGTTGATTATGGAATACAAACCCAGGTTATGGGTAACGCCAGAACTCAACTCCATTCAACTACCCAAGGATGCTGATTTTGAAGGGGATCAGGAATCTAAGAGTTCAGAAGTGTCCTAGTCTGATAAGTCAGTTTCTTATGAGGGCAAACAGGTTCAGAAACCTAAACAGATGCCACCCCCAAAAAAATGCATCTGGGCTACATTTAGAGATGTATTTAGTTTGGAGCAATTGTCAGTTTCTCTAGAGATCAGCAGGGTGTATGGCCTTTTGGAGGCTGAGGTCCCAGACAAAGCGACCTTCCCTCCATTGACCCCAGCGTTGGAGGATTTTTTTTAAGAATGCTTGTGATTCTTCTCTGCTGAACGAGTTTTTGCCAAAAAAGTCTTTAAGAAATTCAGGGTATGGTCGCTCATTCCTGGTCTCAAAGCACCCTTGTCTGTGGGCCCTGCTTCTGTGTCCATAGTGCCCTCTAAAAAATAAAAAGGCTGTGTCAGTATGAAATCCAGTCTCTCCAGATAAGCTGGACAGTTGGCAAGAATTTCAAGGAAAGAGGCCGGTGCTGTCCAGCTTGGTAACTTTTGAGGTGTTTAACTGCTTGTGTTTTGAGTGGAAGTGTTTATTGAAGTGTATGCATAATTTAGACAAATTCTCTGGAGTCATTACCTGTTAATCAAAAAGTCTGTGTCAAAGATATTGTTTCCAGTATTTATCAGATGTCAAAACATGCTTTAAGGAGTGCCTTATAAGAGGCATTTGCTGTGTCTTGGTAACCTGGCAAGAAGACTCATGAGAATCACCGATGTCATGAAAAGCAGGATCCTGAGACTCTCAGGCTAAAGTAAATTCAGGTTTCTTCCCCAAGCCAGTCTGTAACTACAGACACCTCATATTACACTTGGGGGCAGTTTCAGTGGGGTTAAACTTGCAAGGCCTATGGATTCCTCAAACAGACCAAACCACATAAATGTCAGAGATGTTGGCTGTGGTCTGTGCCTTAACATTTCATTATCTCTGGTCCTCTGGTCCTGTTAAGGCGATTTACAGACAAAACCACAGTGATGTAGTACAACAAACAAGGAGGTACCATGTCATATCCAACATTCAGGCTGGCTATGATGGCTTGGGAGATAGCTCTTCAGCACTCCTTAACTCCAAGCATTTTATCTTATATCAGTGCAAACAGTGACAGGCAAGCTAAGCAGGACCAGGACAGACCCTTACAAATAGAAATTGAACAAGGGGGTCTTTCAGCAATTTATCCAGTTGTGGAAATCCCTCAAATATATCTTTTTGTCTACTTTCAAAACAGACAACTGAACAAATTCTGCTCCGGGACTCCTTGCAGGACAGCTTGGAAAATGGATGCTTTTTATTCCCATGGACTGAAGTTTTCTTTATGCATTTCTACCCTTTCCAGTGCTACCCAGGGTAATTCAGGAGGACACCAAAATAATTTTGCCCGAGGCAACATTGGGTCTTTTTTTTTATTGAATTGGCCAAAGGCAGTTACCATAAGCTTTCTCACAAACTAAACCTACTCTGACACAACTGGGGTGGTTTAATGTACCCCACTCTCAAACATCTTCAGTTTACTGCCTTAATGATTCAATTCTAATTCCTATTAGGCACCTCTTTTCAGAGGATGTGCAGCAGGTACTAAAAAAACAAAAGAAAACAATGTACTGATAAGACTTTGAGGATAACTGTTGGTCAGTAATGCTAAGTTTCCCTTTTTTTTTTCCTCCAGATAATGCATTTCAGGTTGATTACATTGTCTGGCTGTAATACGCTGCTTCCTGTAGAAGTACAGTGTTTGAATCCTTTCATCTCCATTTCTCTACTGTGCCTTTTAGCTATTCACTCAGGTACTACTGGGTCAACCCTGAAAAGGGGCACCAGGTACAGTGAGTTTGCCTGGTTAACAAATAGTCAACTAAAGTGATATTTAAAATGTGGCTTTGTACAGAGTGCTCAGGCAAAGAAGTTGAGATTTTTTTTTTCCATTTCCATTTCTTTGTTGAAGATTGCATTGAATAATTACAGGCATGGATTTCAGACTTTGTTTTTCAGAAAATGCTTCCTAATGCAAAGGTTTTTATTCTAGCAACTTTACATATATAAGAAAAATATTTTTGGAACCTGATTTTTTGGATGTTCATAGGTTCATAGCTTGGTACTTGGCTATCGGCCCTAGGGCCTATACAAGCCTAGCTAAAACAATTCCCTGGCTATTTCTTCACACACTATTTACTTCCCTGGACCGCTATCTAGCAAGGGCGATTAACGTGATCCCCGGGGTGAATTTCCTTTCTCCCATCCAATCGTCAAGGTTCCTTTTGAAGAGGTGCTCTGCTTGACATGTATGGGCAGTCTATTCCAGAGTCTGGGAAGTCTCTGGGTCAGGAACCTATCCCTCCAGCATGTTTTGGCTATTGTGATGACAAGGTTTAGCTCCCTGGAGTGTGTGGCTCTGAGGGATTGGGATTTCTTTAAGTGCAGCATGTCCAACAGCTCTGGGTTTGACATGGCCTTGTATGTTAAGCAGAGATTGCCTCTGAGTAGACGATATGTGACGGAGTATAGCTGGAGTTTTTTAAGGTGGTCAGCTTAGGGCATCTGCTGTAGGCCTGTGATTCTTTTAGTGAGGTATTTCTGCGGCCTTTCCAGTTGTTGCAGATGACTTGAGAGGTACATACCAAATGGGGCATGTTTTTCGTGTTTCACTGTTGCAATCATCACATCTGGGTTATCCCTACCAGGGTAGCCCTCGGCCGGCCTGAATACCAAAGGTTTAGTATTTCTGCATCGGTTACTGTCACTTCAGTACTGATGTCAGGTCATCAGTAGTGTAAAGTAAGGCAGCCAACGCCATTACATCAGTCTTTCTTTCCGTGGAGCCTGTAGCAGAAGCAGTTCACATGAGTGCCGGTCGGCTACTACCTGAGTTTCGTCTACCGATTTGAAGCTGAAGTCTTCTAAAGCTAAGTACCCCATTGGGGATCCTTTTCTCTTGCTCTAACCAATGTCAGAAAAAGTTAATTGTCTCGCCTGTGGAAAACTACCACCACACCGAGACTTTCATTCTTACTGCATCACTTGTTTAGGCCCAGACCACGACGTCCCCCGCTGTCACTTCTGTGCTTTGTTCAACACCAGAACTATCTGTTGTCAGCCCTTATTGTAGCTAGATATTTTCGCTTACAGTCCTCAAACTCCGATATGGCTTTGGTAAGCCATCCGACAGCAGATTTTCTGAAAAAACGTAAAGATAAAGAGAGAGAGAAACTGCACAGATCTAAACCTACCGACGATGCTTCCATTAAGCTAGTCATCAGTTCTCCCGTCTTCAGTGAGGCACTTTTGCAGCCCCTGATGCCCACTTCCTTTCGGAGTCTGCTATGCTGCAAAATTCTTCTTCGATTATGGATCCTGAGGTCATCTCCACCTTGAATGGGTCCGGAGCCACTGAGCAGGCACCGGTGTCCGAGGAAGTCCTTTGTACTACCGATTCTCAACACAAACAGACGTCTTCTTTCATGACTACCGAAACGACCGAGTTTCTTAAGCCCAGGGTATGAACCACACCCAAGAAACCGACGACCCAGTCTCAGTCACCTGCTTCCTTGCCTCAGTTTGAAATGCTTCAAATTGTGGAAGACCTTATCATGGAAAAAAGGCCACAAACAGCAGGATAAATGCAACAAGATACCAGCTTTATTCCAATGCAAAAAACGGTAAAAGTTAGCGCCATCATCTTGCTTCAATGAGCAAGACTTTTCAAGACTAATAAAACAAACGACTAGCCATGTTTAAAATAATCACATGGCCAACTTAATGAATTAATTAAAGGCTGAAAGGTACAGTTCTTCTTAAAGGAACTTCAATGCTCATATAAATAAATGCAGTTCAGTGCACATAAAAATGAAGGCTATGCACATAGAGGTAAAATTGATCTAAAACAGTAGAAAATGTGTGCAAATGAACAAATAAAGTGAATATAATGTAAAAACATAAAATAATATAAGATAGTGAATAACCTATGAGTAACCTGTTCTAAAGAGCAGACTTTATAATAAGTAGTAAGAGCTACAGGCTACCCATCTATGTCAAACAAAGTTCATCATTAGCACTCTTCAAGAAAAATCTTGATGAGTGGATGGGAAATAGGAAATACACCAAGGGGATCACTTCTGTGTCTCTGCTCGACAGTGGCACAGGAAAATAACTTTCTTGGGTGGCGTAAGCCAGGGAACCTTGTTGGCTAGGCTTATGTAGGCCCTTGGTCCGATAGCCTAGTTACCTACCTACGAACCTATAAAAATATATTTGGGAATATTTTAAAACTTGTTGAAATCTGTCTTATAAAATGTTAATAAAAATCTTGTAATAAGAATAATGCATTGGAAAGTATGCTGTTTATGTTCTGTAATGTAATCATCCAATGTAAGAGAATGTGTTATTTGTATTAAATATTTTAAATGAATAGATAGATAAATTAATAAACAAACAATCACACAAGCTGATAAAAATGCTGATCACGCACCTACATGTTTTATCTTTGCAAGCTCCTTAATTTTAGGACTCAGGCTAATGAGCATAAATCATTTAAACCTGGAGGGTTATAGGCATTCACTTTTATCTGCCATAGTAACTCACACAATTCTAATTTCAAAGAATGGGGGCCCCCCCTAAGGTTACGTTCCACTCTATCAATGATCATGAAAGTAAAGCTATGTTGGGGGTTCTCGTGAATGTGTTTAGCCATTATGTTTTCAAGTTTGAGTTTCCTGATAACTATATAAGTGCTCATAGACTCGATCTCTAACGTAACGATCGGTCTTACTTCTATAAAACACGAACATAATTTACAGCTTGCCAAATAAACAACACCATTAGTGCCACAGTTAAATCTTTTGTTAATTCTGTATCTTTTGTTCCTGATGGTAAAGGAATTGCCAACCTCCATGTGCCTGCAATAACTGCAGCTTTCAAATTTGTACATACCTGGTGCCCTCACTTGTGGGTTTCTATTTCTTTCCAATAAGTTTTTAAAATTAATTCCTTTTCTGTAAACAATAATGGGCTTAGATCCAACCATACCGCCCAGATGTTAATCTGTGGTTTACAAACTCCA
Organism: Protopterus annectens; assembly: GCF_019279795.1. Taxonomy (NCBI): domain Eukaryota; kingdom Metazoa; phylum Chordata; order Ceratodontiformes; family Protopteridae; genus Protopterus; species Protopterus annectens. Next base: position 603,845,038 of record NC_056741.1, on the reverse strand, counting down.
ATTCTTATATAAAATTTGGTGTATTTCATAGACATTTACACTGAAAGTGGTAATAAAGGTTTTTTTTAATGGGTTCAGCGTATCTGGTTGGTTTCATTCCCTATTAGGCCAGTTATTGGTACTAGTGTCAAGATCTGTTGATAAAATAGGGTTGAAAATTCCACTACTCCTCTTTTATTGCACCTCCCCTGTCAGTTCTTCTAATAATGATAGGGGATACCCTCGTTTCAAAAACATATTGCATAATGTTTGTCATTCTGTCTTGAAATCATTGTCATCAAAGACCATACGGTCTGCTCTGACCAGTTGGCCTTTGACGACAGATTTCTTTTGCTGATAGGGGTGACAGCTGGTGAAATGGAGGAATGAATTGGTGTAGGTGTGTTTTCTATGGATTCTGGCTTTAAAAGCCTTACAAACTCCTGTCTTTGTAAAGATCAACATCTAGATACGCTATATTGTCAGTTCCTGAACTATGAGTGAAGGACAAAAATTGTGTTGTACTATTTAAGTATTCTATGAAAGTCGGGATGGTATCAGGGTTTCCTTCAAAAATAATAGACATCATCCAAATATCTGGTGTAGTAAGCTATATTCTTACTGTATGTGTTGTTATTAAAAATGTATTGCTGCTCCCAGTGGGCCATCACTATGTTGGCAAAGCTTGCCCCACATGGGGAGTCCATAGTAACACCTGATTTTTGTAAAAAAAAATCTCTCCTCAAACATAAAATGGTTATTAGATAAGATCAGGTGTAGGAACTCTTGAACCAACTCAGCTTCCCTTGCTGTACAGCCCTTTCCAAGCATAAAACTAGCTACCCATTCAATGCCTATGTCGGCAGGGATAACCATATATAGGTCCTTGACATCAGTGGTCAGGAATACATCATCATCTTTGTACTAAAGACCATTGATGTTTTTTAAGAAGGACAAGAGTCTTTGCATATGTGTTCTACTTGCTCGACCAATTTCTTTAATATGATATTTATTTATTTATTTATTTATTTGCAGTTGGTTTACCAGGATAGTCCATTGGGCCAAAAGAACCCGTTTTCAATGGAGTCCTGGGGAGAAAAGCTCCAGCACATAAAAACTAAGTTACATTCACAAGATAGCTAACTATTATTAAATTATACAAGAAGTGGGTAAAACATTTAGTTCAAAAGTCAAGCAGTATTCAAAAATACAATAAATGAATATTAATGTGATGTACATGAGCTGAGACAATAAGGAGATAACATAGCAGAGTTGTGTTGGAGAAGGAGCACAACAATTACAGTACAGTGTAGTTATTCAGAAGGAAACACGCTTTGTTAGGTAAAGTTGAGCCTGAATGCATACAGGAGGTAGGATGACATATATTTATGAGGGTGGGAGCAAGAACAATCCCATTGGGACCTAAGATGTGAGTGAAGAGATTTTTGAATAGGTAGTGATTAGAGGTGGTACGGATGGATGGTGGGAGTGAGTTCCAGAGACGGAAAGGTTAGAGGATAATAAGTGTTTACCTGGGGGGTGAGATGGTTTATGGACTTCTAGTAGGTTTTGATTGTTGGACCTTAAGACTCTATTTGGAAGGTGCATTTTGAAGGCAGAAGACAGAGAGGGACAAAGAGAGGGTTGAAAATAAGCTTATGAGCTAAAGTCAGCTGTATATAGTTAAGATGATTAGGTAGTTCGAGCCAGTTTAGTTTTTGGAGAGGAACAGTGGTGGGTGGAGGACCTATGGCTATTAGCTTAATTTGGCAATTTTGTTATAACAGGAGGAAAGCTGGCTTTTAGAGAGGACTGAAGATTAGTCAGTAATGGAGCAATCAGAGAAGAGAGGGAATGAGAAAGGAGGAAGCGAGAGTGGATTTGGAGGAACTAGTAAGATACTGATTTTGACGGTAGAGCATACCTAGTTTTTGATGTGTTTTCTTAATATTTAGTTGTAGATGGGAGTTGAATTTAAGTTGATTGTCAATTAGAACACCTAGTAGCTTGGTTTCAGATACCAGTTCCAAGGGTGAGTTGTTTTGGCTGGTAATTGAGAAAGAGTTTGTGTCAAAAGAAGTAGATTTGGAGGGGGTAAATACCATTAGCTTTGTTTTGGAGGTGTTGAGTGCCAAGTGATTTATTTTCATCCAATGCTCAGTAATTGAGAAAGCTTCCTGAGTCAGTTTTGGAGAAGAGAGGGGAGGTGGCAGAGCAGATAATTGTAGAATCGCCTGCATATTGGATGATGTTTGCAAGAGGGATGGATTTGTGGAAGTCATTTATAAATATATTAAAGAGGATAGGACCAAGAATAGATCCTTGGGGAACTCCAGTGGGTGTAGTAAGGAAAGAGGAAGTGGCCTTTTCGATATTACGCTTGGTGTCTGTTTGATAAATAACTGGAGAACCAATTTATGGAGGTGGGAGAGAGGTTAAGTTCTGATAGTTTGGATAGGAGCAGGCTATGTGAAATAGTATCGAAGGCCTTGGAGAGGTCTAGTAGTAAGGTGGAAACAATGTGGCCGGAGTCACGTGCTCTATTAACAGTCTCAAGAAAGGACAGGAGGGCTGTCATGGTGCTATGATTTGGCCTGAACTGTTGTGTAGGGGTTAAAAGGTTGTTATCTATGAGGTGTGGTAGGAGTTGAAGCTGGATACACTTTTCCAGGATTTTAGATATAGGGGAGAGGATAGCAATAGGGCGGAAGTTATTTATATTGCAGTTGTTGCCTCCTTTATGGAGGGGGATGATGAAGGCTTGCTTCCATAGCAGAGGTACAGTACATTCATGGATGGAGCGGTTGATTAGAATGCTGATGGGATAGGCAATTGCCTCCGCGGCTATACTAAGGAAATAAGAGGGAATGTTGTCTGGAGCGTTGGTGCATGGCTTTAGTTTCTGAAGGAGTTTCTTTATGGTGGAAGTAGGGATAGGTTTAAATGAGAATAGAGAAACGTTGGGAGAGAGAGAACTTGAGGAAGATATGGGTGAAGAGGGGGTTAGAGTAGTGGAAGAGGAGGAAGATTGACAGTGAGAAGATGGGAATGTGGTGGAAGTGGTGATGACGGGAGGGTTATTTGCAGGAGAGATTGGGGGTGTATTAGGTGAAGAGGAGGGGTGTGTGAAGGAGGATGTAAGTTTGCTAATAGAATCGATGAAAAATGAGTTGAACTGTGTAGCTAGATCTAGGTCTGGGCTATTTGGGTCTGGAGTTGGGGTGTGTGGTTTGCTGGGGTTTAGGAGGGTGGAGATCCCTTCCAGAATTTTTGTGGGTTAGTTTTATTGTTGTTTTGGAGTGTAAAGAAGTATTTTTGTCTGTCGGAGATTATAAGCTTTTACTTTATTTCAAGGGTTTTGTAAGCAATATGTTGTTCTGGGGTCTTATTTCTCAGATAGAGTCTCCAGGCTTTGTTTCTAAGGTGCATGGTAGATAGTGTGGTTTTGGTTAACCATGGGGCAGAGTTTGTTTTATTCTTTTGTTCTTATAGGGGCTTGGTAATCAAGTATTTCTAAGAAGGTAAGGTTACAGTGAGCAACTGCCTCGTCTCAAGGTAGTGTCTTTAGAATGTTCCAATTTACTGCTTCTAGAGAATATATGAAGGTTGATGGGTTAAAATTTTTGTCATTAAGGGTAGTGATGATATTATGGGTGCGGTAAGAGATGCAAGGCAGACGGCGAGTGAAAATTGGCAAGTGATCACTAAGAGGGTCGGGAAGAGTACCACTGTCAGAGAAATAGTGGGGATGTGACACTAGAATCCAGTCAAGGATGGTGCCACAAGAGGGGTTTGGTGATGGGTGTGTAATAGTATTGATTAGTTGGGAAAACTTAAATAGGTTGATATTAAGAGGGTTGTTTGAAGACTGGATGGAGGCCCAGTTGATATTTACGTCCCCTAAGATTATGGTTTCATTGCTGATATTGTTAGAGAGCCATAAGAGGATGTTTTCAAGTGTGGAAATATTATCCCCTGGGGGAATGTAAAGGGATGCTAAACAGATGTATTTGTGCTTGTTGACTTGTAGGAGAGTGAGGAGTATTTCAGCATTATTAAATTTAGGAGTAGGTTTATCATAGGGGGTAACTAGCAAGGAAGAAGAATATAGGAGAGCAACTCCGCCACCTACTTGGCTAGTGGATACGTGATCGAATCCTTCCCATTTACAGTTGGTCATAAAGGGGGTTATCTAAGTTCTTATGAACCTTCGGGATCCTGAAAATAATGGGTGTGCGGGGGGCTAAACAAGATAAGTAATTGTACAGATCAATGCTAATTCTGGACTCAATAAATCGTTCAAAAATAATTTCACTTTCTGCTGAGCCCTGTTTACTTCATTCAATGATGCTGGTTCATAATTACTGGTATTCAACAGCCTAAACATACGGTTTCTATAGTCAAATTCATCGAAAAATACAAGGCCGCCTATATCGGGTTTAATAACCCGTACATTCTGGTGGTGTAGAGAACCCAATAAGTCCCAGTCCTGTTTGCTAAAGTTTAATATCTTGTTATGGAAAATAGAATATGTTAAGTTGTCTATCTCACCTTCATTCTTGCTGGTTGGGTTTGGAGCCGATCCTCGGCTCCGACTCGGCCACCTTCAAAAGCTCGAGAGCTGCTTACTGGCTCAAGGCCCCTCTATATCCCATGATGCCTGGCGCTAGATACCCAGATCTTGTTTGCCGCTTCTGCTGCAAGGTTGTTCTACTGGCTCAGGTCGTATAAAACTTTATTATTATTATTGTATTTTTCTTGTCAAAACTGTTAGTTTTTAGTATAGAATTAGTCGTTAGATTAGACTGTTGTAGTTAGTTTTCTCTAGATCCCGATTACTTCTCCCCAAGAAACTCTAAGTTAGAGAGTTTCCCCTCTCCCCTTCTCTCCCTTTCCTTACCTCAGAAAAGTTTTCCATTTTAGTTAGAGGATAACCTTTTCTTTCTATCTTCCTTTTAAAAAAAAAAAAAAAATATATATATATATATATATATATATATATATAAAAAATAATTTCCTTAGTATCACTGTTAGTGTTTAGTGATAGTTATCTGTAGTGTTTGTAGTACTGCTTGTAGTTTTTTGGTTGTGGTAACTGTAGTCTGCAATTTTTAGTGGTTAGTACTTAACCTTCTGTGTGTGTTTCTTGTCCTTGGTTTTCTTCCAGGATGTCCAAGGATCCTAAACAGTCCGGATTCAAGAAGTGTGACTCATGCTGTCAAAAGATGTCTCTGACAGATGGTCACACTTCTTGTGTTTATTGTCTGGGCGCCGTGCACCTGCAGGACTCTTGCTCGATTTGCCATGCTTTCAGTCCAAGAGTCCTGCAGGAGCGCAAAAACAAATTGATTCTGAGGGGTTAAGATTCACCGGCAAAGGCTCAGCCCGTGAAATCTTCCAGGCCACCTAAACCTTCGGCTCCCAGTTCGGAGCCATCGTTGGGTGAAGCCATACAATCCATCTCAGCTCCGGCTGGAACCGATGTTCCTCCATCCCATTCGGCTCCGACATGTTCTTCGGAGCCAACTGAGTCTCAAAAAAGATCCAGGTCTCCTTCTCTGGAGTCGATACGTTCGGCTCCAAAGTCGCCTCTGCTCCAATCGGAGCGTAGTCATCGCTCATCCCACTCTTCTCGGTCCTCTAGACTTTTGGACCATGACTTGGAAAGAGTGGTCAGTAGGCTGTTAAAATCACGGGCCCTAGCCAAAATGTTGTCCAGCCCCCCTCAGGGGTGGGCTCCTTCCACAGCTGTAGATATTCCTCCTCCGACTCATCCTATGAGCTCGGAGCCAGAGTTCGTTGTGGTCCGAGTCATGGAACCGTCGGCTCCGATTCCCTTTCCTTCAGTTCAGTCGTCGGCTCCGATCCCTTCCATGGTACCTTTCCTGGAGGGATCTGGGTGCCGAGACTCCCTCGTCGGCTCCGAGGGGGCGAGTGGCATTGGACCTTTGTCCGACCCTGCTCTCCCCCTCAGGGCTTCGGCTTAGGTGAGCTCGGCTCCCACATCTGCCTCAGAGCCATCCCCCTCGGTGCGGGGAGGGGTTCTGGTTTCTTTGGAATTGGAGCCCTCTCTGTGTCCGGGCAGGGACGCCTTTGAGGTGATGAGGAGTGTACTGGCCCCCGAGTCAGTCCCACGATCAACCCCATTGGCTCCTCCCCCTAGGGTGCCTGCGTCAGCCTCTGCCCCTCTTCCAGACCCCAAGCGTGGGAATCCAGTGCTCAGGACACCCCCTTGGGTGTATCCTCCTCTTCCGAGGCCTCCCCTGATCATTCAGAGGAGCCACCTCGCAAGAGGAAGCATGTTGACTCCCCCGAGTCTGTCACATCGGATACCAACTTAAAGGAGTCGGAAGGGTCCCCAAGATCCCCCTCTAAAGATGGCTCCTTCTCAGACATCCTTGAGATGCTTAGGCAGAGGGGGAACTGGACTGCCAGTATTCCTAGATGCGTTTGGATCCCAACCTTCCACCTCCTGGGTGTCTCTGCCTTTCGACCCACTGATGTCTGTGGTGGCTTGGAAGGCGTGGACAGCTCCAGACACAGTGGAACCAACCCCTAGAAGACCTGCCAAATTCATTACTGCACCGCAGGACAAACAGTTCTTGACCAAATGTGTCCCCGTTGATGCCATGGTGGTAGCGGCGGCCACAAAGAAGGAGTTGGCTGAAACTTCATCTGTCCATCCCCCTAACAAGGAGTCCAGGATGATGGACAGATATGGGAAGCGGATGTTCTCTTCAGCGACCTTTTCCATACGGTCCCTGAATTACCTGTCCTACTTTACCTGTCTTCAGAGGAATCTCCTGAAAGAGCTTGGAGATACCCTCCAAGATCCATCAGCTGAGGGGGCCCAGGCTAAGGCAGCCTCCCAGCTGGCGACTCTTAATTCAGTGGTAAATTCCTCCATGAGGCTCATTTTGTATGCAGCCAATGGTGCGAGTAGAGCCGCAGGCACAGGCGTGGCCCTAAGGAGGCATGCTTGGATGCGGCTGTGTAACTTTGCAGAACCTTTCAGAGCGTCTTTCACCAACACCCCTTTTGATGGTTCCTCTCTCTTTGGATCACAGGTAAAAGATACCCTTATCAGGTGTGAGCAGGAAGGCAAGACTCTCTCTGCCATAGGAGTCCGTTTTTCCACTCCTTCCAGACCATATTCTAAGGGTCAGAAGAGTGGAAAGATGTGGTTCCAGAAATCCCAGGGAGCCTTGCCGGACACATGTGGTGAGTTCCCATCCAGGGGCAGAGGAGGGAACAATAACAGACGCCGCCCTCGTGGCAGAGTGGATCCGCAAAATCAGGGCAGCAGAGAATCTTTCTCTGAGAAGCCCTTCCAGCATCCCTGAAGGGTTGTCCAGCTGCCCACCTCTGGAGGCAGTCGGGGGAAGATTATCTCTGTAACCAAGGGCCTGGCAAAACATAACACGAGATAAATGGGTACAGTCCATATCCGGAGGCTACAGAATTCCCTTAGTTCGCGCCCCCTTAAGATCAAACAAGTCCCTTCCAGACGTTCCACCCAATCTAAGGGACCAAGCAGTTCAAGAAGTCTCAAAACTGCTAAGAAAAAGGGACCATCCAGCAAGTCCCAGCAGACCAACAAGGATCTGGAAATTACTCAAGGTTCTTTTTGGTACCAAAAAAGACAGGGGACTGGAGACCCATTCTGGATCTCAGCAGACTGAACAGGTCTGTACAAAGAACGAAGTTCCGGATGGTCATGCTACAGTCCATTTTGCCCTTCCTGGGTCAGGACAATTAAATGTGCTCTATAGATCTTCAGGATGCGTACTACCACATCAAAATGGACAGACGCTCCAGAAGATTTCTTCGCTTCCGGCTGGGAGACAGCCATTATCAGTTCAGAGCTCTGCCCTTTGGTCTCACCACAGCCCTCAGGGTGTTTACCAAATGTATGGCAGTAGTTACCGCTCACCTGAGACAGCAAGGATTCCAGGTGTTTCCATATCTCAATGACTGCCTCCTCACTGCTACCACCAGACATCACCTTCTGCGAGACAGAGACTGCACTATCGCACTTGCTCCAGGCTAGGTATCACAATAAATTTCGAAAAGTCTGCATTGTCGCCCTGTCAATCTATCACCTTTATAGGTGCAAATTTAAATACCAAAGACATGTTAGCGAGCCTCCCACCAGACAGAGTCTTAGTGATTCGTCAGCATGTGAAGATTTTATTAGCATGCAAAAGAATTCAAGCCAGGTTTGTCCTTCAAACTCTGGGTCTGACGGCAGCAGCGATCATACTTGTCCCTCTAGCTCATTTTCACATGAGGATTCTCCAGTGGCTTCTTTTCACCCAATGGTCCTTCAAGCAGCTTCCCATGTCTTACATGATTATGATCGCACAAATATGCAAGAAGCACCTTGCGTGGTGGATGATCTCCACATCAGTGCTCCACGGCAGACCATTTGTTCTCCCCCTCCAGTTGTTACGGTGACCATGGACGCCTCCCTGATCGGGTGGGGTGGGGGGGGCATTATCAGGGCAGAACAGTCCAAGGCACCTGGCAACCTCACGAGTACCATATGCACATAAATGTCTTGGAGATGAGGACTGTGCGCTTAGCATCGCAAGCTCTTCAGGACTCTCTTCCTGCCGGGACCATTGCAATTCAAACGGACAAATATGTCTGTAGTGTGATGCATCAACAAGCAGGGCAGAACCAGGTCCTACCCCTTATGTCGAGAAGCACTCAGACTTTGCCAGTGGGCGATCTCTTCCCAACGGTGCAATGTCATAGCAGACAGACTGAACAGAGCAATTCTCATGCCTCACGAGTGGTCTCTGAACCAGGTAGTTGCGAACCAAATCTTCCGCAAATGGGGCCAACCTTGCTGCGACCTTTTTGCAACTCCCTTCAACAGCAAGTGCAGCAATTTCTTCTCTCTCCTTCCACTTCCCGGGCACTCCCATAGAGATGCTCTAGTCCATGATTGGCCTCGGAGACTTCTTTATTCATTCCTTCCTTTTCCCCTAATCCCGAAGCTAATTCAGAAAGCTACCATATTGGGTTGCAAAATGATCCTCATTGCTCCTTACTGGCCTCGACAAATATGGTTCCCGTTCCTGCATCACTGTCTTCTTGAGCAGCCTTGGTCTCTGGACCTAGTTCCAGACCTCCTGATTCATCAGTCGGGCGGGCTGCACCAATCCTACACTCTCTCCAACTCACGGCTTGGTTGCTTCACTTCCAACTTTAGCCTGGCTTCCAGATGTCTCCCCCTCTGTGCGCAAAATCATTTTGTCATCACACAAGTCTACGACTAGAAAAACTTACGCTAGTAAGTGGAAACTATTTTCTTCCTGGGCAGAGGCTAAAAGTATAGACCCCTTTTCAGCCCCTGTACACTACATTTTGGAATTTCTTGCGGAACTCTTCCATGCTGGGTCCACTTTCGCTACAATTAGAGTTCAGTTAGTTGCAATTTCAAATTTTCACATTGGTCTGTCGGAAAACAATATCATGTCTCATAAGCTGTGTAATGCCTCGGAACCACTCTGCACAGGCCCTCAGTGAGAGATCCTCCACCGCCGTGGGATCTAAATTTGATTTTAGCTTCTCTAATTTTGCCCCCTTTCGAACCTGCAGCTTCTTTTTCATTGAAGTTCTTATCTTGTAAAACCCTTTTTCTGGTAGCTATTACTTTAGCCAGAAGAGTTTCGGAACTACAGGCTCTTTCTATTCGTCCCCCATACCTTGTGTTCCACAATGACAGGGTTGCTCTTAGGACTAATCCGTCCTTCCTTCCTAAGGTCTCTTCAGAGAGTAACTTGAATCAGTCCATAGACCTTCCTGTGTTTTTCCCTAACCACTCCAACAGGGCAGAATATAAGTTGCATCAGTTAGATGTTCACAGGCAGCTATGCTTTTATTTGCATAGAACCAAGGACATTCAAAAATCAGATCAACTTTTCCTGTCTTATGCAGTAGGTAAACAAGGTCTTCTGGTCTCCAAAGTAACCTTATCCAGGTGGTTGACTTCTGTCATCACTTTCATATATCAACTGAGGAATAAAGAATTGCCAGTTAAACCAAAAGGTCACTCCACCAGAGCTTTAGCTACTTCGGTGGCCTTTCAGGCTAGGTTGGACATGGAATCTATTTGCACTGCGGTGACATCAGCCAACCCACATACTTTCATTTCGCATTACAAGTTGGATTTGGTTTCCAGGAACAGAGCTGATTTTGGTTCCACTGTTCTGAAGAGTCTTTTCCGATGAGCCACCCAGGATTTTAGGTGCTAAGGATGCTGTCCCAACCAGCAAGAATGAAGGCGAGATAGACAACTTAACATAAAGAAGTTATGTACCTACCATAACGTTCCATGTTAGTTGTCTTCTTCTCGCCTTCTTTCTTGCATCCCACCTTCCATCCCCCTATCCTAGTGGACCGAGAAGAGTTCTTCTTAAGTTTTCACTGGCTGAGTCTTCTCTGGCTATTCCTTTCTGACTAGTAGTCTCTCCAGTAGGATTTATGCATTCTAGGATAGGATTCCTTTATTATTATGTCTGCAGTTAGACTTACGAGATCTGGGTATCTAGCGACAGGCATCATGGGATATAGGGGGGCCTCGAGCCAGTAAACAGCTCTCGAGCTTGTGAAGATGGCCGAGTCGGAGCCGAGGATCGGCTCCGAACCCAACCAGCAAGAAAGAAGGCGAGAAGACGACAACTAACATGGAACGTTATGGTAGGTGCATAACTTCTTTTTCTCTTATCCAGCATGTTACACAAGTCCAACTCACAAATCCATTCAAATGTTGACAAGGGAGAAGTTAAAGGTGGATTAAATGTACTCAAAACCTTACATTCCCTGTGGCCCATTGGTTGATTATGAAACATACTTTACAAGTTCAGTCTTCGTGTAAAAAGTTTCAAGTCTGTTATTGACCTGGACAAGACTGCCCTGTGATCAGCGACAAAAGTTAGACCCATTGCAAGTAGATCCACTAAGGAAGTGTCGACAACCATATTAGAATAATATCTTAAAATCCTGATCAATGTTAAAAATTATACTAAAAACCGGACCAGAGGAACCAGCTAGGGTGTGGCTAGCTGGACCAACAGTTACCTTTGAGCCATGTTGTTGCTTATCTGGTTGTTGGCATTTAATGCTCTCGAACTGTTCATTGAGTTGCTCTGGGACCGCCCTCTCCTGTGAAAATTTTGGTTATTGTTGTTATGGTTATAATCACGATTAAAAGCACCATTGTTTTGATTGAAATTCGCGTCACCCACATTCGGGGTGGCATTCCTGACTGCATATTTATTTTTATTGTTGTTACGTAAACGGCCATTCCAGCCAGTTCCTTCTACTTGTTGCTGACTTGCCTCACCTGCTGCTTCAGCATAGCTGCGTCTCGGAGATTGTGGGTTATGTCTGTCAGCAATCTGATTGTGGTCATTGTTATTAGAGTGGCTGGAAGGATTCAGCCGCACTTGAGTGGGTGGGGGCTTCAGGTAGGCAATGCCTTTCTCATATTCATTGCTAGCTCGTTCAAGTTTTTTTATTTTTGGTTGATTAAACTTTATCTGCCCTGTAATGTTGGTGAAAATACGCTCATATTCATATTTATATCTTGAAAAACCGGCATCACTTTTGATGATAATATCCAAGATGCTGATTTCATCATTTAAAGTTTCAATAATAGAAGCATAATGTTTTATAAACATTTTGATGAGCTCTAAACCTTGTTTGTCAAACAAGGAAATCAGCTCATGATGGAAAGCAGAATTACAGATCAGTCCATTCGGAAAATGCCTGGATCTTAAGCCTTTAGGAACCTGCCGTCGCCGTAAACATTCCCTAAAGTAAGCTATTTCAAGCTGTAACTTTTTTACTTTAAATGATTTTGCATCTAACATCTTTAAATTGTCCACGATGCTGGGATTACCTTCACTTAGATAGGAACTTTGAATTTGTGCATTTTGTTCTCCCAAAAGTACAGGTTGATCAAGCCATAATTTTAAGCAAGTACCAGAGTTTGTCACTGGTGTTGAATTAAATGTACCATTAAAAACAACATTGGATTCACCATTAAAAAGAGCACCATGCTCAGTACTCGGTTGTGTGCCCTCGTTTCACTCAGGGCTCGTGTTGTAACAGTTGTATCGTGTAACAAAATGTTTTTCCATACCGGTAATGAGTGTAGTAGTAGGATTTCCCTTCAGGTCAGGCTCCTCAACTGAATTAATGCCGATTCCGCCAAAACGAATGGTGTTCTGTAAACTGCATTGTTCAACAGTACTAAATGATGATTCCTTACTGGTTTCAGTTAAAAGTGCAGAGTTCCCTTTCAGGTGTGCTCTGCTAACATAATAGTGCAGTTGCTACATGTGGCATTCTGTTGACAATGTAGCTCGTTGGAAAACAGTCCTTGAGACAGGTTAGGCAGCTTATTCACTATAAAAGTAAGCTGATCTACCTTCCTGGTCAGGGTATAAACAATATTAAGTAGTTGCTGCACACGAAGTATTAGAATCAGCTTTGTTCAAGTTCACATCATCAATCCTGTGGAAATAAATCCTGGGTTGAACTTGTTCCTACACCCATGCGGTCTGTTGAACAAACACACTGACAAACTGTCGAAAAAGGTAAACTGCAGAATATGGAAAAAATGCCACAAGCAGTAGGATAAATCCAACAAGATACCAGGTTTACTCCAAGACAAAAAAACGATAAAAGTTAGTGCTTTCGTCTTGCTTCAATGAGCAAGACTTCTTCAGACTAATAAAACAAACAAGAGTAGCCATATTTAAAATAATCACATGGCCACCTTAATGAATTAAAGGCTAAAGGTACAGTTCTTCTTAAAGGAAGTTCAATGCTCATATAAATAAATGCAGTTCAATGCACATAAAAATGAAGGCTATGCACATAAAGGTAAAATTCATCTAAAACAGTAGAAACTGTGTGCAAATGAACAAATAAAGTGAATATAATGTAATAACATAAAATAATATACAATAGTGAATAACCTATGAGTAAGCTGTTCTAAAGAGCAGACTTTATACTAAATAATAAGAGCTAAAAATGTATTTGGGAATATTTTAAAACTTGTTGAAATCTGTGTTATAAAATATTAATAAAACCTTGTAATAATAAGAATAATGTATTGGAAAGTATGCTGTTTATGTTCTGTAATGTAATCATCCAGTGTAAGAGAATGTGTTATTTGTATTAAATATTTTAAATGAAACAAATGCTTAGAATGGCTGAAGACCTTATAAATTTAATTAGAGGAAGCCAGCCTTCCCCTCTATAAGACAAAGGATTGATTTTCCTTCTGATTCTACAGACCATGAGCCTGATGACTCTGATCCTTCTGATTACTGGGACATTCCCTTACCTACCTATGAGGATTCCGATGCAGATGATTGCATCCCCTCTGCCTCCTTTCCAGAGGACTTTTCTTTTGGTGAAACCTTGCATACCTTAAGAGAGCATTTCCACTGGGAATGCCAGGACTACCCACAGTCCAAACAGAGACTCGGATAATTTTTAGACTTGCCTCAGCACATGCTTCTAGCTATACCCTCTGTTCTTGAGATTGTAGATGATGTTTTCTTGGAATCCAGCCTTACCCCTGATACCTTGTCTCCAGCGGCCAGGAAACCTGACAGGTACTACAGAGTACTTGATTCCCACAAGTTTCTCTCTAAGAATCCTACAACAGATCCAGAGACCATTTCCCAGCTACCTAAAGGCATTAAGGCTACAATAGCCAAAAGCCCTACCCCTTCAGATAGGGACTCTAGGGCTTTAGACACATGGGGTAAAAAGATATACACCTCTGCTAGTCTGGTCATCAGGGCTTTAAATTGCCAGTTTCATATGTTAAAGTATCAGCAACATATTATGGAGTTAATTAAACAGAAAATGATGTTGATTCCTGATTGTGCAGAACATAAAGATTTACAAGAGTTAATGCATTCTGCTAACCGAGTTGGAAAACATACTTTGCAATGTGGTTTTGATGCCTTAGAAGTATCTTGCAGGGCTGCTGTCACTGGGTGTGTTCTTAGAAGCCATGATTGGCTTAAGGAACATATCTTGCCAGACTATTTCAAAGCAAAATTACTGCTACCACTAAATCAAGAACGCCTCTTTGGCAATAAAGCAGAAGTCTACAAAAAGATGGAGGAAAAAGCTAAATCTATGTAAACTGTTAAGTATTTCCTACATGTACAGCCACCTAGATTCAGTAGGCATTGGCCTTCTAAAAACTGGTCCTTTCCAGTCACTCCCAGACCTTCTCAGCGCTAACCCTGGGGCAGCATACCACCACAATTACAATCTCAGGGTATGCACAGATCTAAGCAAAGGAGTGCTCCCACTTCTAAAACAGTGAGTAGTAAGCCAACATCCTATGGTAAAATCTCACAGTTGACTTATCCTTAATTCTTCCAAGCCTTGCCCAAGTACTTGCACCCTTAGGAGGAAAACTTGCCCTACATGCAAAAAACTGTGAGTACATCACCCAGGACAGATTGGTCTTGAACATTGTATCCCAGGGATACAGCTTCTGCTTCCACTCATTGCCAACCCCAAGTGGATGGCCAGACCTCCCCCCAAACCAGTGGGCAGAGGCCCAAAAGCAAGTACTTTCTCTTATCAGTATCAAGGCTGTTCGACCTGTCCCAGCAGAGCTTAGGGAACAAGGTTTTTACTCCAGACTATTTTGGGTACCCAGGAAAGAAAACTCTTGGCACCCTAGTCTGGATCTGTGTATTCTCAACCCCTTCCTGGTGGTTCCAAGGTTCAAGATGCTTACTCTACAACAGCTGCTTCCTATGCTAGCCACAAACACGAAATGCCTACCTCCAACCATTGCATATTGCAGGCAGAGAAAAATTCAAATTTACAAATACTTGCACGATTGCCTGATTCAGGCAGACAGTTAGGAACTGCTACTCCAGCACCTGACATTTGTAAATAGACTTCTAACTTCACTGGGGTACACCATCAACAAAAATAAATCACACCAGGTACCCAGCCAACAGATTGTATTCCTGGGAGCAAGCTTGAACACAACTTTCCAGATGGCATTCCTCACTCCAGAAAAACAAATGTATTTGACAAACTACTTCAATCTACTGGCCACCAAAACCCAGCTATCTGCAAGAAAAATACTACAAGCCCTAGGGCATTCTACTAATTCCATATACAAGAGTGCATGTTAAGAAACGTCAGTGGTACGTAAAAACTCTCTGGTGTCTACTTTCTCAGGACATGAAAACAATGATTCCTATCATTCCTTGCCTAAGGTCAGAGTTTATTTGGTGGGCAGAGGCCTGCTACCACAACAAAGGACTCCCTTTCACTCTACCCCCTGCCGCCCAAACCCTAACAGATGCAACACAGTATGCATGGGAGGCTCACATGGCAGGACAAGATATTCAAGGCAAATGGAGCCCAAAGCAAATGCAACTGCATATCAATCAAAAAGAAATGTTAGCGGTACAGAATGCTCTGACAGCCTCCAAACGCCTTGTTCTTCCCGAGCAACTATTGATAGACAGACACCACCACAGTTATGTGGTACAAAAACAAGCAGGGGGAACCCTTTCCTACCCACTCTGCAGGTTAGCCATAGCTCTTTGGGACACAGCCTTGAGCAACCAAGTGCACCTGCAAGCTCAATTCCTGCCAGGCAAACTAAATAAACAGGCAGACGACTTAAGCAGAAATCTAATGGACCCGCACGAATGGAAACGGGAACCCAAATCATTCAAGCTGCTGATCCACAGGCGGGGGGGCACCAGAGGTGGACCTCTCTGCTTCCCCTCAGAGCTTTCATTTGAACAAATATTGCACCAGAACTCCCCACAGCCAAGCATGGAAAGTGTATGCTCTGTCCGTTACATGGGAAAACCTCTCTATCTATGCCTTCCCCCCCCCCGCCCCTCCTCTCAAAGGTTCTACTAAAGATCAAACAGGACAAGCGAAGGACAATCCTGATTGCACCAGACTGGCCACGCCAGCACTGGTATCTACCTTTCTGCAGTCTGACAGTACTGCCACCTTGGTACCTGCCTCAGACCCCCTCCCTGCCATCCCAGCAGAAGGACCAAATTTTGCATTATCAGTTACAAACCCTGAACCTAGCAGCCTGGTTCATCCCCTGAACCCTCAGTAAACAGGTGCATGATGTAATCCTGGAGGCAAAAAAGGCCTACTACTAGAAAATCCTATTCAGAAAAGTGGAAAAGATACTGTTCTTGAAGCCAGTCTCAATGAATGGACACAGATGTGCCCAGCGTACCTCATATACTAGATTACTTAACAGAAATGTTCCACAAAGGCCTGTCCTTCTCTTCAGTTAAGATTCCTGCCTCTGCCATCTCAACTCATTATAATACTGAGCCACCCCTCTTCTCTCATCCTCTGGTCAAACAGTTCTTGAGAGGAGCCAAAAAATTTTTGAACCCCCCCCCCCCCATGAGAGCTCCCACCCCAGCCTGGGACCTTAACTTTGTATTAGAAAAACTCACATTTCCACCCTTTGAACCTGTGGCTTCAGCAGAGTTAAAATTCCTCTCCTGGAAAACAGCTTTACTTCTAGTCATCACTTCAGCAAGAAGAGTGTCTGAATTGCAGTCCCTTATGGCCGTGCAACCCTTCATTATCTTTCATGCAGACTGAGTTCCCTCAGGGCTAACACATTATTTATGCCAAAGGTGGTATCTAGTGTGGCTTAAACCAATCCATTCATTTGCCAACCTTTTTCCCCATGCCTCAGAATACAGGGGAAAGGATCCTGCACTCCCTGGACGTGCACTGGCAGCCTAGGTTCTATCTGAACAGGACTAAACCTTTCTGAAACTCTGACCAGCTGCTAGTCAGTTTTGTTACAGGGGCAGCAGGCAAACCATTTCTACATGGATAGCACATTGCATCCATTTCTGCTGCAAACATCATGGGAAACCTGCCCCACAGGGGATCAGAACACATTCCACTAGGGTAACATCAATCTCTACAGCATTTCTCAGGGGAGTCCCTGCCAGGGACATCCTGGAAGCTGCAACTTGAAGCTCTGTACACACCTTCACCAAGCATTACCAGTTACCTATATTTTCTAAATCCAGAGCTGGATTTGCTACAGCAGTCTTCAGGGCCGGCTTGCCAACCCTAATGCTTCTCGACTGCCTCCACCCATCCTCAGCTTTGGGAATCAACCCAGATGTGATGACTGCAACAATGAAACATGAAGAACATAGTACAGTTGTTTACACTTACCATAAATGTAGATGTTCGAGTGTGTTCAGTGTTGCAGTCCTGATTACCCTCCCTCCAGCCCCCTGACTTCTGTTTACTTCTAACAATCCTTTTTGTTTGGCATACCTTATATCATTGGTATTTGCTTTTTGCTGGGGGTGTTCCACACCATGTAATTGCTTCTTATTTAGGGGGCTCCTGACATCTGGGGCAAGGAAAAGCTGATGTAATGGCATTGGCTGCATGTTTTATACCAATGACGTCCTGATGTCATTGAAGAAGCGACAGCATCTGACGGAGAAATCCCAATACTCTGGTTATTCAGGCCGACTGAGGGCTACCTGCAGGCAGATAACCCAAATGTTATGACTGCAATAGTGAATACACTCAAACATCTGCATTTATGGTAAGTGTACACAACTATACTTTTCCCTCCCTCCAGCCCCCTTTTTTTCTTCTCTTTCCTTGCAAGGGACATATTGGTATTTACTTTCCACTGGTGGGGTTATTCCACCAGAACCTGGCTCCTGCTTGGGGGGTCCTGCCAGGTTAGGGCTAGAAAAACTGATGTAATGCCCCCCCTCTCAGAAAGCTGATGGCCCTGTTTCATCCTCCACAAGACTGGAATTGCATATTGTCTTTCCACTCCAAAGCAAACTTCTCTCTGGTCTTGAAAGGGGTACTCTGTTCTTGGAGCCCTTGCCCAGCTCCTGCCATCTGGCAGATTTTGAGGGCCTAAGAGGAGGAAAAGGTGAAAAGTAAGGTGTCTTCATGTGCCAAACTGCGGTTTAGGACCCTCAACCATGCATTTCACTTGTCTAGGTTCCAGAGCCTTATGGTAGGCAGGGCTTTGGCCAGGCTGTAGACCCTCATTGAATCAGGGAGAATCTCACTTTCACCCTGGAAATTGGCATGTTGGTACTTTATCACCTTTCCATGGATGTCATGGTAGGGTTGCTCGCCTGCACAAAAGTGTGTACACAGAGGTTGGCTTGTTCACATGACATAGCAACCTTTGACCTGAGGAAAGTGTTAAAGCAGGAGTTTCAATCTCTGATGCCATCTTATTTGTTAGCTGTTTTCATATTATGTCAGGAAGTTTGTTTCTTTACCGTTAGTCTTCACACTCTTTTAGACTGCAGTACTGAATGTTCCCATGTGTCCCTTTTCCCGGTCCAGCTGTTACTTTTTTTCTTTGAATCATGGTCTAATCCTTTCCAGTATCGGGTTCCTGGATTTGTGGGGAGTGTGTGTGTTTGGGGGGGGGGCTTTCCTGGCTTCTGGAAGAGCCTTGTCTCAAGGCTTGACCATGGTGCAGGAGAGTCTTCCCTCTGGGGCCTGAGGCCAGTGGATTACTTTTGAATACCTTGCTGCATTTGGATCCTTTTGTACTTGCTCCTTCCTCTTTACTTTTACTGCAGCACTTCACTTCTGTGTGGGAACTGGGGGGAAGGGATCATCTACATTCACTTGTCAGCAGAAGGTGCAAACCTGCTCTAGTTCTTGGGGAGATGAGTGCTGTTCCTTTTGCTTAGACTTACTCTGGTCCTCTAGCCTTAGGACCCTGTAATTCCTTATACAGGAGGTGAGTCCTGCAGATTACCTATGACAGGGAAGCATTTTAAATTCTTGCTTCGTAGGTGACTGTCACCCTCCCGGAAAGCTGCATAAGAGTACAGCCACTCTGCTTCCTTCCCATCTCAGTGTGGGGGGGGGGGGACTGGTGTCAGCCCATGTTTCCTTAAACAGACAGTTGTCCTTTTTGGGACTCATGCAAGTTCTATGGAACTGTCTCTTTGAAAGGCTTCCTTTAGTCGCAGGACATCTGTGTAGCATGTATACCATAAAGACTTTTTTAAGCAGCCACTTTATTCTCCAAACTGATTTCTCCTCATCTTTGGATGCCATCTGGGAGGGTGTGGAAGTATTGGATTTGATGTGATCTGCGGAAGCTGGGGAAGCTGTAGAGCATTATGGGTAGAGGGAGGACGTCGAGTGAGATCCAAGTCTGAAAAATGTGGCTGAGTCGTATCCGAGAGTCTGCTGTGTGACCCATCAGTGAGGAAGAATGAAAATGGATAACACAAATGCCAAGCTATGGCAAGTACATAACTTCCAGATGTTCTTCGTGTTTCCCTGTTGCAGTCATCACACTGGGGTTATCTGCTTGCAGGTAGCCCTCAGACGGCCCGAATACCAGAGTCTTGGGATTTCTGCGTCGGATGCTGTCGCCTCTTCCATGATGTCATGTCACCAGGGATATAAAACAGGCAGCTGACGCTATTACTCCAGTCTTTCTTGCCAAGAAGGAGCCCAAAGCAGAAGCAGTTCGCAAGTGCCGGTCAGCCACTACCTGAAATTTTCTTTTTCAAGTTTCAAACCTGAAGAATTCTAAAGCTAAGTACCCTGTTGAGGATTATTTTTTCTTGCTTTAACTGATGTCAGAAAAAGTTAACAATTGTCTTGCCTGTGGAAAGCAAATACCTCACAGAGATTGTCGTTCTTACTGGGTCACCTGTTTAGGCCCAGACCACGATGTCCCTCGCTGTTGGTTTTGTGCCTTGTTTAATGCCCGAACCATTCGTCATCGGGCTATTTTTGTCGCTAAATTCTTTCGCTGTCATTCTCGCATTAAACCGACAACTTCATTTTTAACTAAAACTGCAGAGTTTCTCAGGTCCAGAGTATGCACTACACCTAGAAAACAGACGACCAAAGCGCATGCTCAAGCTCCCATGCCTTAAAAACAAATGCTAAGAGTAGCTGAAGACCTTATCACCCTAATTAGGGGAAGCCAGCCTTCCCCTGCTAAGAGACCAAGAATTGAGTTTCTTTCTGATTCTGCAGACCTGGAGTCAGATGAGACTGACCCTTCTGATTACCAGGGCATGCCCTTATCTACCTTTGAGGATTCAGATGCAGAGAATCCATTCCCTCTGCCTCCCCTCCAGAGGATTTTTCTTTTGGTGAAACCTTGCATACTTTGAGAGCATTTCCGCTGGGAATGCCAGGATTATCCTCATTCCAAAAAGAGACTCAGAGAATTTTTAGCGTTGCCTCAGCACAGGCCCCTAGCTATACCCCCTGTCCTGGATGTTGTAGATGATATCTTCATGGAATCCAGTCTTACTCCAAATACTTGACCACCAGCTCCTAGAAAACCTGACAGGTACTAGAGAGTACCTGATTCTCACAAATTTCTTTATAAGAATCCTACTGCGGATCCAGAGACTGTTTCCCAGGGGCCAAAAGGTATTAAGGCTACTTCAGCCAAAACCCTACTCCTTCAGACAGGGATTCCAGAGCTTTAGACAGATGGAGTAAGAAGATATATACCTCTGCAACTCTTGCCATCAGGGCAGTGAATTGCCAGTTTCATATGTTGAAGTACCAGCAACATATTATGGAACAAATTAAATAAATGGCATTACTTCCAGATTGTGCAGAAAATAAAGATTTACAAGAGTTAATGCAGTCTGCAAACCAAGTTAGTAAGCATTCTTTGCAGTGTGGCTTTGATGCCCTAGAAGCATCTTGCTGGGCTGCAGTCACTGGATCTGTACTGAGAAGGCATGCTTGGCTGAAGGAACAAACCTTGCCAGACCATGTCAAATCAAAATTACTAGACGCTCCTTTAAATCAGGACTGTTTGGCACCAAAGCAGAAGAGGTTCTTAAGATGGAAGAAAAAGCTAAATCTGTGCAAACTGTTAAAGAATTCTTACAAGTGCAGCCACTTAGATACAGTAGGCACTGGCCCACAAAAAACTGGCCCTTTCCACCCCCTTCTATGGCTTCTCAGTCCAAATCCAGGGGAACCAGACCACCAAGACTATAGTCTCAGGGTATGCAGAGATCTAAACAATGGAGTGCTCCCACCTCAAAAACAGGGAGTGGCAAGCCCCACCCCCTTATGGTAAAAGTTCACATTGACTTGTCAATTATCCTTCCCAGCCCTGCCCATCTACTTGCGCCTCTAGGAGGAAAACTTGCCCTTCATGCCAAAAACTGGATGTCCATTACTCAGGACCGATGGGTTCTAAACATTGTATACCGGGGTACAGATTTTGCCACCATTTCCTGCCCACCCCCAAGCAGGTTTCCAGGCCTTGCTCCAAACCAGTGGGTAGAGGCTCAAAAGCAACTACATTCCCTGCTCAATATCAGGGCCATTCAACCTGTTCCAGTAGAACAAAGGGGACAGGGTGTCTACTCCAGGCTGTTCCTGGTGCCCAGAAAAGAGGGCTCTTGGCACCCAGTCCTGAAGCTATCAATTCTCAACACCTTTCTGGTGGTCCCAAAATTCAAAATGCTAACCCTGCAACAGCTTCTCCCTATGCTAGCCAAGGATGCCTGGCTAGTCACCCTAGACTTAAAAGAAGCCTATCTGTACATCCCCATAAGGCAGTCTTGCAGGAAATATATCAGTTTTCTGCACTTCCCTTTGGATTGTCTACAGCCCCCAAAGTATTCACAAAGTGCCTGGCTCCAGCCATTGCATACTGCAGGCAGAGAAATATCCACATTTTCCCATACTTGCATGATTGCCTGATTCAGGCGGACAGTCAGGAATTACTACTTCAACGCCTGGCATTTGTAAAAAGACTCCTATCTTCATTGGGGTACACCATCAATGAAAAGAAATCACAACTGGTGCCCAGTCAAAAATTTGCATTCCTGGGAACAGGGTTGAATACAACTTCCCAGACGGCCTTTTTCACTCCAGAAAAACAGATCTATTTGAACAACTACTTCAGACATATGGCCACTGAAATCCAGCTATCTGTAAGAAAAATACTGCAAGCCCTAGGGTTCATGGCGTCATGCATTCTGCTAATTCCATATGCAAGACTGCAAATGAGGAAACTTCAAAGGTACTTAAAAACTCTTTGGTGCCAACATTCTCAGGACCTGGAAACAGTCATTCCGATCATTCCTTGTCTAAGGGCAGAGTTCCTTTGGTGGGCAGAAGCATGCAACCACAACAAGGGACTGCCTTTCACTCAACCCCCTGCTGCCCAAATCCTGACTACAGACGCATCAGAGTATGCATGGGGGGGCTGACATGGCAGGCAAATGCATTCAGGGAAAGTTGAGACCAGGACAAATTCTCCTGCACATCAATCAAAAAGAGGTGTTAGAATACAGTATGCTCTGACAGCCATCAGATACCGAATGCTTTAAGGACAGATGCTGATACAGACAGACAATACCACAGTTATGTGCTCCATAAACAAGGAGGGGGGAACCCATTCTTACCCACTCTGCAGGTTACCCATGGCCCTGTGGAACACAGCCGTGAGCAACCAAGTGCATCTGCAAGCTCGGTTCCTGCCAGGCAAACAGAATTCACTAGCAGACTTGAGCAGAACTCTCCTGGACCCACACGAGTGGAAATTAAAGCCCAACACTTTCAACCTTCTATTCCAGAGGTGGGGGCACTGGAGATGGACCTGTTTGCCTCCCTTGAGAACCACCAGTTGAGCAAATTTTGCACCAGGAGCCCTCACAGCAGGGCCTGGGAAGGTGGATGCCTTATCCTTCAAATGGGAAAATCTCTCACTTTATGCCTTTCCCCCTCTGCCCCTTCTCTCAAAGGTACTACTCAAGATCAGACAGGACAGCCCAAGGGCAATTCTTATTGTCGTAGATTGGCCACGCCAGCACTGGTACCCACTCTTGCGCAGTCTGACAACAGTGCCACCCTGACACCTTCATCAGACACCTTCCCTGCTGTCGCAGCAGGAGGGACAGATTTTGCATCCACAGCTGCAATCCCTAAACCTTGCAGCCTGGCTTATCCCCTGAATACTCCACCAGCAACCCTCAGGAAGCAGGTGCTGGACATCATTCTTGAGGCCAGAAGGCCTAGTACTAGAATATCCTATGCAGAAAAGTGGAAAAGATATTGCTTTTGGAGTCAGTCTCAAGGAAAGGACACAGCTGTGCCCTCCTTACCTCAAATCCTTGATTACCTAGCAGAGCTTCTCCACAGAGGCTTATCCTTCTACTCCATTAAGATTCACGCCTCTGCCGTCTTAGCTCATTATAATACTGAGCCACCTCTATTATCTCACCCTCTCATCAAACAATTTCTGAGAGGGGCTGAAAACTTAAGGCCCCCTAGGAGAGCACCCATCCCTGCCTGGGACCTTAACTTTGTACTGGACAAGCTCACGCTCCCCCCTTTTGAACCTGCAGCTTCAGCAGAGTTAAAATTCCTTTCTTGGAAAACAGTCTTGCTTTTAGCCATAACATCAGCTAGAAGAGCGTCTGAGTTACAGGCACTAATGGCTGTGGAACCCTTCATTATTTTCCATGCTGACAGGATTTCCCTCAGGACTAACACGTCCTTTATGCCTAAGGTGGTCTCTAGTATGGCTCTAAACCAAGCCATCCATTTACCAACCTTCTTCCCTAATCCTCAAAATAAAGGGGAGAGAATCCTGCACTCCTTGGACATGCACAGACAGCTCAGGTTGTACCTTGACTGGACTAAACCTTTCAGAACATCTGACCAACTGCTAATCAGCTTTGCTACAGGGGCAGAGGGCAAGGCCATTTCAAAACAAACCATTTCCAAATGGATAGCACACTGCATCCATTTCTGCCACAAGCACCATGGAAAAACCTACCCCACAGGGGATCAGAACACATTCCACCAGGCTAAATCCACCTCTACAGCATTTCTCAGGGGAGTCCCTACCAGGG
Source organism: Protopterus annectens (assembly GCF_019279795.1). NCBI lineage: Eukaryota > Metazoa > Chordata > Ceratodontiformes > Protopteridae > Protopterus > Protopterus annectens. The sequence continues at coordinate 603,821,111 of NC_056741.1, read as the reverse complement.
ACATTCTGGAAGCTGAAACCTGGAGTTCTCTGCACACCTTCACCAAGCATTACCACTTGCCTATCTTTTCTAAATCCAGTGCTTGATTTGCTACAGCAGTCTTACAAGGCCTGCTAGCCAGCCCTAACTCCTCTTGAATGCCTCCACCCTTCCTCAGCTTTGGGAATCAACCCAAGTGTGATGACTGCAACAGTGAAACACGAAGAAAATAGTACAGTTGTGTACACTTACATAAATGTAGATGTTCGAGTGTATTCATTGTTGCAGTCCTGGTTTCCCTCTTTCTAGCCCTCTGTTTTTCTCTATCCCCTTTATGGCCATTTTATATGGCAGGAGTATTTACTTTTTACTGGTATTCCACACCATATACTAGCTTCCTATTTGGGGGGCTCCTGATATCTGGAGCAAGAAAAACTGACATAATGGCGTCGGCTGCCTGTTTTATACCCCTGTCGACCTAACGTCATGGAAGAAGTGACAGCATCAGATGCAGAAATCCCAAGACTCTAGTATTCGGGACGACTGAGGGCTACGTGCAGGCAGATAACCCAAGTGTGATGACTGCAGCAGTGAATACACTTGAACATCTACATTTATGGTAAGTGTACACAACTGTACTTTCTGTGTACTTGGGCGTTACTGGCTGGCTGCTGCCCTTTTCTCTGGATGTTTTGGCTTCCTCAGTGGCAGGTGGATCAAGACATGGAGGGGGGTGCTGGTCTATCCTCTACTTGTTTGGACTCGGTTGTGTCAGGTTAGATCTTTAGTTCATCCCCATTTCATCTTAAGTGGGACATCTTATTTCTTGGCTGTTGTGGGGAGTATTTCTCTTTCCCATCCACCAGGAAGTTGTTAACTGGAAAGGAAAGTTTATGAAAGAATTATTTTTAAAGCATAGTTAATTGCTAGGGTCTGGAGACGCTGTTTGGTGGTTGTCTCTTAAAGTATTTTTTTAACTCTAATTTTAGTACTCTGTCAAGATGTAAAACAGACTCTCTCAGTCTGTCTTTTTGTCACAAGTCCTTTGTGATTGACAGCCCTAGTTCCCTGTGGGAATTACTTTTATGAAAAATGAGCATATCTTATATGAATCAAAATTGGCTTTTAAGTGTTGGGACCAGTGTGTTTGACTGTCAAAAATTTGACCTTGAACGTTAACCTTCCTAGTAAGCAATAAGACTGACTCTGCAAAGGTTTTCTAACTACTTGCCATTCTCATTAGCAGTTAGGACATGAACCCAGGTCTCTGTTACGTGATTAACTCCATTAGCTGCAAGATGAGTAGAGTTATCTGGAGGCTTCAGTTTGTACTGTGGGCTCCTTTTGCCTCACCTGTCAGTGGGTGACTTTGCCGTGGCCACTGTTGTTTTTTGGACCACTCCTGTTTCTTCTCAATCCCTCTGGTGTGCTCCTTGGAAGGCCAGTATAGAGTGCGGGGGAAGCACTTACCCTGCAGCTGTTCAGCTCCCCTGTATGTGTAGGGGAGAATCACTCTTGCAAACAAAAGGGAAGGGACGGACTTGCCTCATAGCTAACCCACTCTGAGGAGCTTATTTCTGGAAAAGGTACTATTCTACATGCCGCTGTTCTTCTAGGACTGTGTACTGCAAAGGGCATTAAGGCACTCAGATTGTAATGAGAACAAAAAAGCATTACTGAAGTGCCAAAACATGTGTTACTAATGGTTTTATTCTTTCTGCAGCTGTTCCTCTTGGGTAGACAGTCATCGAGGATGTCTTATTTCTCCCATTTTATTTGATAGCCATCCTTCTATCCTAAACAAATCTATTAAAATGTATATACAACTACAGACCAACAATTTATTTTTCTATGGGTTTTACCATGGGGTCAGTGATAAGATGTCTGCTAAATTCTCAGAAGTTCCCATATATCATGTCAAAGCTGGGATTTTTTATGCATCTCTGAGTAAAAGGTGTTATTTGGTCTTTACTGTGTTGAGGCCCTTAAAAAAAGGGTAATGACAATAAAACATTATTTTGTATTGTTTCTCTTTGTACTACTTTCTTTTACCTTTTTTAGAAGCCATCCACAAGTCAACAATCAAATTAGCTCATCTCAGCAAGGCAGTGCAGCTTCGTAATGTAATGGGAGGGGGGAGACTCAATAAAAAAATAAGGTCTTCCCTAGAGCTGTGCTTTTTCTCATTTAATAGACATACTATATGCCCCCCTAACCATTTGTTTCCTCCTGCCACCTTGGCGTCATTATTGTAAGATGTCTTAAAATCTGCACCTTATCTTTCTTTTGTGACTCCACTTAACTTCAGTCTTTTGGAAAAAGAAATTCATTTTACAGTTTGTAAATGTTAGTACTTTTTATTTCTCCTGGTCAATGAATTCTTTATCTGTCTTGTCCTTTTTATATATTCATATCAAATTTACGAGTTGCAAATCATATTTCTTTGTATTTCTCAGAGTTATCATATACTAGGGAATTTCAAGATGGCTGCTCACTGATCAGTGGCTTAATTCAGCTTCCAGTGTGAAAAAAGAAACTGAAAAAGGGACTAAGTGAAATTGCCAGTTTAGGTAAAATTCAGTTACTGACTAGTAAGTACACTGCATATATGCCAACTAAGAAGAAATTTATGGAGAACCTGATGAAAATCAACCAAAAAGGTGAAGAGAACGCATTAACTGGGAAGAATTCTGAGCTCTTTAGCACAAAGCAGTTCAAATCTTTGGTGCAAGAGGTCTTTTTCCAGTAATGTAGAGGAAAAATAAATCAAATGTACACAGATAAGATTAAATTAAATGAAACCCTGAAGGATTATACCGACTCAAATAATAAAAAGATGGAAAAATAGAAGCCGCTTTAGCAATTCAGATGGACTGAAAATAAAACTGCAAAAATCAGAGGTTGAAATGAAGAAAAGGCTGGCTAAACACTAGGCTTCTAAAGAAGAGCAGTTTAAAAAAAATAAGAGTTAGAAGACAGCTAGTGCAGAGAAAACCTATGATCGTCTATTATACTAAAGAAACTGGAAAGAACTTGATTGTATGCTCCAAACCTGGTCATGAGAAGTCAGCAAGACCTGTATTACTAAAAATGTAATTATTCCAGCAGAAAGAGTTGATCCTGACAACTGTGGCCGAAGGGAAAAGTATTAAAAAAATGGAAATGGCAGAATATTAGTAAACATTATTTATTTTTATTATTGCCAGGAAGAAGAACATTCTATGCCGGCAATCATGGCATGTTGAGAAACAGGTGTAAGATTCAAGTTGCTGTATCTGGCTATATTCCGAATATTTTTGAAATATATTTATGAAAAGAAGATTTGACTTTAAGTAGCTTGTACCTTCCCACTTTCATTTGTAGAGTTATACTTGGGAAAGTTTTTAAAGAAAGTATTTCTACCACCTGTTGTTAGGTGGGATATTTATAGTATGGTTTTATTAGGTGCCTTAACTCTAAGAGACTCTAGGGGATCTTGGATCTTACACACAGAGAAGTTTCCTCATTATTTGTTGTTGGACCCAGTATATTGACATACTGGGTTTGTGAGACTTCGAGACACCATGGAGACTGAATTTAGACTATTTTCATGTAGGCTCAGACAATTGTAGATGCAGAACAGGCTAAAGTGGAAATATAGAAGTTTGTCCAACAAAAAGTGAGCTACAAGCAGAAGGGAATTCTACTTCTCATTCTTATGTAATTAAAGCTTGTTGAAATACTTTGTCAGTGAAACATTTCCCATTGTTTCAAAGGAAAATGTTTGAGAGAGACAGAAGAAAAGCACAGGAGTTAACTTGGAGAGTCAGAAGTACCTTGGACTGGAGTCTAGTATTGGGAGATGGTGATAAGGAGGAAGACCAGTAACACTGAAATTATTAAATAAATGGAAGGCTAAAGCATCAAACACATTTGTGAAATTTGTCTTTGTAATATAAAATGTGGCATTGCAAGACAAAGTGGCTGCAAAAGACTGGACTTTTGCTGACTTGATAAACTTCTGGGTAGACTGTAAAACATACCCCACTTTGTCACTGATGTTTAGAAGGACACTAAAGGGGGAAAAAGAAGTAACTATATGTAAAACAGTTTTTGTTAGTAGTAGTTGTATAAACATTCCATGATATATAAACTGCATGTTGTATGTAAAGCAGTTTTGTAAAGGGTGCAGTTATTTTAAATGTGGGGAATCTTTTCAGTGATTTGAATACATGAAAGGTATTAAAGAAAGCAGGTGTGTTTTCATAGACTTAAGAAATAAAGGCTTTCCACTATAGCATGTTAAAGGCTGGGCAGAATCAAGCCTAAGTTAATATAATGGTGTGATATTGGGCTGCTGTGATGGGGTGGGCTATGAAAGTGTACTGACTGTATGTAGAGGTAAGATGATAATTTCCCTTGATATCTAGATTAATGTCCTTGGTTTAAGCTATAAAGAAGTTTGTAAGCGAATAAGCTTACAAAATAAGACAATGAGGAAAAGCATGAAAGGCGCTACATGTCTTGAATCTGCAAAGGTATTAGCTTTTTTTTCCCATTAGCAAATGTTCTTAGTGGGAGACTTGAACTCAGCAGCTAAGAGTTGTTGGCCAGGGGAATTTTGTATATTGTGTTCTGAGTGAAATTTACAAAGATTCCTTCATGTATCTGCAGAGTTTAGTATTTTTTCTCATTGCTGACTATGTTTACATATAGTTAAGCTGTCTGCATGTGCATGCACTTACTTGTGAGAGTTCTGAACATTCTTTCCTGAGGGAAATGCAGTTTTAAAAGTACAATGACAATCCGTAACAAATCTGAATTGTGGAAAGTGTTTAAGATGTATTATCCTCTTCAGTAGCCTTAATACTTTAATCAAACAGTGCACAGTTTAATTTGTAGGTGATTAGTGCACTTTTCTGTAGGGCTAAAAGTTAGTTTTCTGAAAGCATGCAAGCTATTTTTCACATCTAGAAGGGGAATAGAGCTAAGAACGAACAAACAGCACTCAGTGTAAGTGGGAACACAGGCTTTAATATGCACTTTACAACAGGTAACCTTAATTTTAGATTAGATAATGCTTGTGGGTGGAGCTATCAGTTTGGGGCACTTGTTCTTATCTAGAGGGTTGCACTTCATTTGTTAAAAATGTACATAGTTCTGTGTGTTTGTTCTAAGTTACTATGGGATGAGGTTGTTGTCAAAATGTATTTGGATTTTTGTGTGAGAGTATTCATTAATGCAAAAAGTCTTGACATTGTAACACAGATTAAATGGAGATGAGAAGAAACAGCTGCATAAATGATCAGCTTGCCAGACAGTATATGCATGTAAGACTAAAGCTGGAAATAAACATTCAAAACAACTTTTATGTATGATAGATGGAAGCAGTAGCTTTTAACAATGCTTACTCTATCCATACTATCGTGGAATGTAAATGGCCTTACAGGTACAGACAAAAATGAAAGAGTATTGAATTACCTTAAGAAATGTAAAGTGGAAATAATGCTGCAGGTGACACATTTGGAAAGAAATGAGTATTTGAAGTGGGCAAAAAAAGAGATTTCAGGATGGAAATTCGGCATATCAAGGTCAAAGGAAAAAGGGAGTAATATTGATTCTTAGAGGGGCTGCAGTAGTGACAGAGAAAAAGAAAGGAACATTAGATTTGTGATAGTAAGGGACTGTTGGCAAGGAGGAGGATTATGCCAGCATACCTTTACATCACAACAAAAACTACTTTGATGGAACTTGAGAAATTTTACGAGAAATAAACAGATTTGAGCAGAAAGCACTACTACATTTTGGTGGGGACTGGAAGTTGGTTTGGAATAATGGGTATGTACCATAGGCCCTACAAGGGAAAATATAACAGAAGAGGGATACATTTTTGAAGAAATTTATGGAAATATTTGGAATGAACAATGTGAATTCAGCAGTAGGAACGTGGAAAGAATTTACATATTATTCCCCAAGGTACATTAACTGGGCTTGACTTGATACCATTTATATTTCACAGGAGCATTTACAAATAATTGAACACTTTGGCACACATCCAATAAATGTTTGAACTCCTACACCAGTAAAAACTAAGATAAATATGTAGGGTAATAAAGTAAAAATGAGGCACTGGTGCTTTCCCACCTGTTAAAAACTGAGGAATTCAAGGAATGGGCAGTGGGTATTTGAGATTTAAGAGAGAAATTTCTTCATGAGGATAGCTAGTGAGTGAAATAAAATGAAAATAGAGTTGAAAAATATGGTAGAAATAAGAGAAAGATACAGTTAAGAGGTAATATAAGTTATTTTGAGGAGCTGACAAAGGTTAAAGTATTGTAGAATATGGGGAATTTTACAGAACAAGAGGGAGAGCAACTGCAGAGTGCTAGAGAGAGAACATAAGGGAGTATTTGGATAATATGCACAAGTCTAGAAAGATTGTTATTAAGCAACTATTTTGATAACTCCAGAACACAGCAACCTTTAGCACAACTTAGGCAATAGAAAAGAAAGGGTTGTTTCCAAACTTAGAGGGACTATGACTGGATAAATAACCAGAGAGCCTATAGCAGTGTTGGAGATATTTCAGAAATTTTATGAAAATTTATGTAAAGCAAAAAAATGCAGAAACCAAGGAGGAGCACAAACAGAAACATTTATGGAACATTTAATTATGCCATGATTAGAGGATGATGAGGCTCAACAACTAACAATTAAGAGGTAATGAGATAAAATGATCATGTATACACAATCTGCATGGAAGTCTCCAGGAACAGATGGTATTCTATGTGGAAGTTTGGAAATTAGGAGGTAAGAAAGTGATTAAGCTCTGGGAGATTTGTTTAATAGCATTTTAAATGGAGGGCAAGCATCAGCATCTTGGAAGAATGCTTTGGTGGTTGTATTAGTCAGAGGGTAAAGAGACCTAAGACCCAGCTTCATATTTTGATTTTAAACTGTGATTGTAGCATGTTTATCTCCAGTAACTAAAGTAATTGTAAACATGTTGCCTAAATTGATCGGTATGGATCATTCTGGTTTTGTGGAAGGGAAGCAAGCATTTGACAACTTTAATAGAATAATGATGATCCAGGGAGAAGAAGAATGTAGGAAAATACCCATGTTGTTGGCGGATCTTTAAGCAGAGAAAACATTTGACAGAGTAAGCAATTATCTTTTGAGTAGGGCAATGGAAACATTTTTATTCTGTTATTCAATAACAAAGTTAATAGGACATGTGAAAGATCGGATGCAAGAATTAAAGTGGAAGAGTTAATGTCTGGTAAACTGTTTGAACAGAAGAACCAGGCAAGGGTTTTCTTTTCCCTTTATTTGTTTTATATTTAGGACCATTGGCAAACAAGGGACTCAGAAATTCATGGATATAATTGGTATGGAAATCAAGAACAGTTATTTACAGATTGTTATTTTGTACTTGTTAAATCTAAAAAAGGACATTTTACTGTTGTGGAACATTTTGAAACAGATTCAAGTCTTTTTAGGATAAAAAATTAATGAAGATGAAGGTTATAGCTGTAAATTATATACCCACAGATGAACTGGTTCTGCAATGCCCATATTTATGGGAAAGAATAAGATAGTGTTTAGGAGTGTTGACTAAAAAGGCTTCTGTTATGGCAGTAAAAGATGATACAAAAACTAAGAAACTGGAAGATACAAGCAGCGAAAATATTTTTAGTTCTTTCAGTTTTATGTACAGCTCATAACGTATTTATAGTAACCGGAGGAGACATTGTGAGCAGTTAATAAATAGTTGAAGAAATTTATGTGAGGAGAAGGTGGCAATAGTTAAGTGGGATTAGCTGATCATCCGAACAGAAAAAGATGGTTTAGAATTACCTGATCTGAAGGAATATTTCAGAGCTACACAGTTAAGGCTCGTATACATAACACAAATAGAAGGTTATTATTCAAAGTGGAAAGTGTTCATGAAGATGATGCAGGAGAAAGTTCAAGAAATTAGAAGAGAGTGGGATTTTGGATGCATAGTACAGTTTACATAAAGTTGCAGAAAGTAATCTAAGAACTAAGCCAACATATGAACAGAGAAAGGAAATTTTACTAATAGGGATGGCTGCAAGTAGGGGTACAGAAACTAAAGAAGGAACTGGATTTTACTTCAGAAAACTGGCAAAGGAACCAAAGTATTGGGAGCAGAAAGATATAGATGTAAAGGTAATAGAAAAGGTTTAGGCCAAGAAGAGCAGGTTGCCTTCCCTACCAGAAACTGATATCTGAGTACAGGCAAAGAGAAAAGGGATAGAGGTCATAAAGGAAAGACCTGCACTGATTTTTTTTTTTTAGTTGAATCTAGAACAAAAGCTGCTCTGAAAAGGGGGACAGTTAGTAGGGCATGTAAAATGCAAGATAACTAAGAATCAATCAGAGGAAGTTATTAGAAATTGGGAAGAAGTACTAAAAAGGCAATTTACAGGGGAACAATGGAAGGATAATAGGTATTGTTCCCAGGTATGTAACAAATTCCAGAAAGTTTAGCATTTTTGCTTGGAAATGTTTGCATATGTATTTTGATACTCTGAGCAGACTTCAAAGATTTTTTCCTCTGGTAGCTAGCAAATGTTGGAGGTGTGATTAAGAAAGAGAGGTAACTGTGAACACGTGTAATGATTTGGCAGATCTTAACCATTCCCTACAGAGTACACTATCAGAAATGTTGGGAGAGTAAATGGTGGTGGTGAAGAAAATGGTATTTTTTTGAGTTGGGAAACAATTTGAATTGCCTAGACATAAAACTTTTAAGTTCAATTCTTTTGGATTCCACAAAAGCAGTTACTAAACAATGGAAAATTAGCTATTGAATATTGTAAAAGAGATAAAAGAACAGAAAATGGAAATCTGTACAAAAGGGAAGGAGGAAAAAAACTTAGAAATAATTGGGATTTTTGGGAACAACACATGCAAAATGATGTTAAGGAGGAATGAGGTTTAAGTGAAGGCAGGAATTAAGCAATGTCTGTAATGTTGGGCTAAGTAAGAGAAGTTTAAAGAATGTGTGTGTGTGTGTATACACACACACACACACACACACATATATATATGGTGGTACAGAATCCTGAAAGACCAAAATCTCAAAAGTTCGAAATACTGAAAACACACAGGATACCAATACTTACTGTATACCAGCACAAGTACATACGGAAACAAAACACAAACCATATTACTCTTCTCCAAGTATAAACAGGGGGGCAAGCCCCGCTGCACCCCCCACACCCCCTGCCACACTTAAATATATCAACTCTGATATTGCACTTAGTGTATGAAGTGCAATCTTGGAGTTGATATATTTAAGTAGAGTGTGGGGAGCGCAGCCCCCCACGTCGTATAGTTGAAGGGTAATATGTTTCTGTATGTACTTGTGCTGGAGTATTGTAAGTGTTGGGTATCCTGTGTGTTTTCAGTATTTTGTGCGTGTGTATGGATCTGCTTCACATAAAAACTCATCTGACAGAATTTCATTTGACCAAGACCAAAATACCTAATTTTCAAAATACTGAAAACTCATTTGACTGAATCTCATTTCTCTGAAAGCTTACAATGCTGAATTTCAAAATATTAAATTTTAAACCGTAGACATGCACACTTACAGCACCAATGACTAACTCTTTCCAGAACTTAAAAAACTACTTGCTTACCCTCTTAACAGAAACAAAACAATATAAAACCAAACTAGGTGGGGGGGGGGCTATTCCCCCAACACACACCCTAACTATTATATACTAACTCCAGGATCGCACTACAGTGGGGAAAAGGGCATATACCTTTTACTTGCTTACAGTATTCTACTCTCTGCCACTACTGTTGAGAACACACAAAACATCTGCCATATTACTTTAGACACTTCCCATAAAAATGTAGAGACCCCTACCCTCATTTAGAAACACTACAGTATTACTTTCTACATGACTGTCTGTATTCTGACGGTCTACTTTGTTACAGTAATTTTTATCACAAGCAAGTCACGTGAAGGGAAACCCACATCATGTCTGTGGCTTAAAATTTGTGTGTGTGTGTGTGTGTATATATATCTGAAGTAGTTAACTTCATTTTATCTGCAACCTGTGGGTATACGGATCCGTATCGGATCCGAGCTGGCAACTTTTTTTTTTTCTAGCATCTGCTCCAAGCTCCTCCCCTTACCCATAAATGCCCTACCATCTCCTATCTTCCCTCAGATCTCATTTGCCGCGCCAGTAGAGTGCATCGTGGTTTCCTTTGCTCTGAGCTCAGGGATAGTAAGTGTTCTTATTACTTAAATCTAGTGTGTGTCTGAGTGATTGTTTTCCCTTCCTCCCCTTGTTTAGTGCATCTCTTGTTCGTCAGTTTAAAAAAAAAAAAAAAAGTTTTGTTAACTTGGTAGAGTAGTTGTTAGGTCTGCCCTTCCCCTACCTGTGTTTGTGTGTGTTTTTTTTTCTGGTAGGTAGTATTTTTCCTTTTGGGTGCAGGACCATGGCTGATCAGCCAAAATCTATTTTCAAGAAATGTACAGAGTATGGCCATAAGCGCTCTCTGGCTGATGGTCACACACTGTGTTGTGATTTGCTTGGGGGTGGCACATTTGTTCACTCAGTGTGCTCTCTGCACTAAGTTCAGTCTGGGGGCCCTTAGGGATTGGAAGGCCAAGTTAGTAGCCAAAGGCCTTCTCCCCGTTGCCATGCTGGAATCTGCCATGACCTCGGCTTCTAGTGCTCAACCTCCCACCCAGACAGGGACTCAACCTCCCTCTTCTTCTTCTTCTGGTGATGGGTCTAATAAAGACAAATCTACAGTCAGCGTGGCTGACAAGGAAAAAGAAAAAAGACAAAGAAAGGCTCAGAGAGGACAGGGAGAAGAGAAAGGACAGACATCGCAAGAGATCCCCAGACAGGGAGCTCTTTCTTAGTCCCCCCTCTAAGGCCATGAGGCCTGTTTCTCCATGGCTCCGGTCTCCTCGTTTCTCACCGGAGCCATTGGAACATTTGGACCAGAGGCCTTTCTCCCCATTGTGCAGACCAGCCAGATCCGAGTTGGTGGCCTCTTCGAGGTCGACTCGGAGTTTATCGGACATGGACAGGATGATGCGGAGATTCATTCAGACCCAAATACAGATGGGAGTTTTGCCAGGCCCCTCTTCCTCTGGAGGGGGACCTCTGTGCCTTTTTTCCTCCCCATCTCTCCTTCTCGATCCATGCTTCGGGGTTCTTGGATCCGAGTTTTTTCAGAGCTGGTAGCTCGGCGCCGATGGTTCCTCCAACCTCGACTCCGGCTGTTACCTTGAGTTCCTCGGATCTGATTTGTTCAGATCTGAGCAAAACTCAGAGCCGCGGACAGGGAGTCGGACCCGAGGGAATGGTTCCCTCAGAACTCAGGCTACCCTGGCTTCGGCTGCGGTCCCCGCTTCGGATCCGGGGAGGGCATCTTCCTTGCTGGGTGCTAAGGTGGTCTGCTCTCCCTCGGCCTTCGAAGTGGTGGAGAGGGTTCTCTCCCAGGGATTGAGACCCTCAGCCCATCCCCTCGGATACCACCCAGGCCCCCCTAGAATTGATGACTCCCTTCATCCTGTCTCAGGGACAGCCCGTGCCAGAGGATCCCCAGGTTGTTCCTTGAGGAAACCCCTGCGGCTCACGAATCCCCTTCTGAGAGTCCCACTAAAGAGGGTCACTGTAAGAGCAAGTGCAAAAGGAGGCACTTGGACACCCCCGAGTCCATCACTACGGACACTGACTTAGATGAAGGAGAAGGTTCCCCCAGGTCACCTTCCGAAAACGTCTCCTTTGGAGAAATCATGGAGATCCTCCGGCAGGGGGGAGGTTGCTCAGCCCCAAAACCTTCTGGGGATGAGTCAATGTTCCTGGAGACCTTTGGCACGGGCCCATCTACTTCCTGGGTGTCCCCGCCAGCGGGCATGGAAGGAGCCTGACACCGTAGAGCCCATCCCCAAATGCCCTGACAAAATTTTATCTCCCCCTTCCGACAGACAACCTTGGTCAAAAGGAGCCCCAGTTGACGCTATGTTGGTTGTAGCGGCCACAAAGAAGGAACTAGCACAGGAGAGTTCCTCAGTCCACCCTCCAGACAAGGAGTCCAGGTCGGTGGATAGGTTTGGGAAGTGTGTCTATTCCTCAGCGACCTTTTCAATCCGTGCGCTGAATTATTTGGCACATGTGATCTGGCTTCAGTGAGACCTTGCTTCGGAATTTGCTGAGTCGCCCCTAGAGTCTTTATCGCCGCAGGACAGACAGTTGTTCTCTGCGAAAATGTCTTCTCTGAAGTCGGTCTCAAACACGTCGATGTGGCTCCTTTCCCATGCCATGGAAGGAGCAGCTAGGGAGGCTGGGACAGGCATGGCCATGAGGTGTCATGCCTGGCTCAGGTTGTGTCAGTTCACGGACCCTTTCAAGGTGTCGTTTATCAACGCTCCCTACGACGGTTCTTCCCTTTTTGGGAAGACAGTACGTGACACACTTCTCCAGAGCGAAAAGGATGGGAAGACACTGTCTGCTGTCGGTATCCACTTCTCTAACCCTCAGCGGTCCTTCTCTAGGAATCAGAGGGCAGAAGAAGATGTGATTCCAAAAATCTCAGTTTTCCTGGGATTCTCAGAACAACTATTCCCCCACAGGATCGATGCCAACCCAGAGGTAGAGGGGGGTCCCAGGAATTTTGGGTCTAGGGAACCTTTTTCTGATAGACCTGGTTAGCAGCCCTGAGGGGTTGCCCAAATGTCCTACTCTGGAGGCAGTTGGGTGAAGATTGTCCTTAACACCCAGCAGCATGGGAGTCCAATACGACAGATCGCTGGGTGTTACAGATAATATCCAGAGGTTACACTATCCCATTTGTTGCCCCTCCAAATATTCCAAAACACCTCCCGGATGTTCCACCCGCTCACAGGGAGGCCGCAGCTCTAGAGGTTTCAAAGCTGCTTCTCAAACGAGCCATCAAACAGCCCCCCCCCCCAATCAGTCCGGATCAGGCATCTACTCAAGGTTCTTTTTGGTGCCAAAAAAGACGGGGTCCTCAGGCCCATTCTAGACCTGTCAACATTAAACCTGTCTGTAGCCAAACAGAAATTCTGAATGGTCACCCTACAGTCCATTTTACCTCATCTCTGAGAGTGCGACTGGATGTGCTCGCTAGACCTCCAGGATGCTTACTACCACATCAAAATACACAGAAGCTCCAGGAGGTTTCTGTGCTTCTGGCTGGGAGCCAGTTATTTTCAGTTCAGAGTCCTACCCTTTGGTCTTACCACAGCCCCCAGGGTGTTCACCAAGGTAATGTCAGTTATAGCGGCTCACCTGAGGCTTCAGGGTATTCAGGTGTTTCCATACCTGGACGACTGGCTCTTCGCTGCACCCAACAAGCATCACCTGTATCTGGCCCGAGATTACTTCATTCGGTTGGCAGATCTACTGGGAATTAGTCACTGTTCAGAAATCCCATTTGCAACCAGTACAAGTTCTAAACTTCATTGGGGCACGGCTAGACACTTTGCAGGTGAAGGTATTCTTAACTCCACACATGATCTTACACCTCAGGTTCCACATAGCTCAGATAACAAACTCCAAATCTCCAAAGGCGAGCCAGGTTCTCCGGGCTCAAGGCTCCATGGCTGCCTCCATATCCATTCTCCCTTGTGCGCGCCTTCATATGCGGGTTCTTCAGTGGACTCTGGCTGTTCAACGGTCTTGGCTAGACCTGCCCATGGAATTTCCAATCAAGATCAGTCATGTCTGCAGGATGTCTCTTTTTTGGTGGTTAAGTTCACCGGAGATATCAGAAGGACGCCCCTTCGCGTTATCTCCAGTCCAAGCCAGAGTGACCATGGACACCTCCCAACTCGGATGGGGGGGGGTCACTGTTTAGGAAGGACAGTCCAAGGCACGTGGTCCCAGTCAGAGACCAAGTTGCACATAAATGTTCTAGAGATGAGGACAGCTCTTTTAGCATTGGAAGCCTTTCACACTGTCCTTCCTCTCGGATTGATTGCAATTCAGTCAGACAACATGTCGGTTGTCTGGTATATCAACAAGCAGGGGAGAACCAGATCCTACCCCCTATGTCGCGAGGCCATGAGAGTGTGGGAATGGGCGATCTCCACCGGTCGGTTTCTGATAGCAGCGCACATCCCGGGGTGCTCCAACATTTTAGCGGACAGATTGAGTCAGGCTATTCTGATGCTGTACGAGTGGTCTCTGAAACGGTCAGTAGTGGAGGAGATCTTCCTTGCATGGGGTCAGCCTTGCTTCGATCTCTTCGCATCTCCTTCCAACGCGAAGTGTAGTGAGTTCTTCGCTCTGATTCCCTCACCAGGGGAAGTCCCCAGAGATGCTCTAGTCCATGCTCGGTTCTGTATGCTTATCCACCATTGCCACTCATTCTGAAGTTTCTTCAGAAAGCTTGCCGTCTGCGGTGCAAAGTGATTCTCATTGTCCCATTCTGGCCTCATCAGATTTGGTTCCCATTCCTTTGGTCTCATGTCTTAGCTCCCCCGTGGATTCTGGATCCCTGCCCGGATCTAATCTCCCATCCATCGGGGGCCCATCCGCTCGATCTGGGCAGCTTCAAGCTGAGAGCCTGGTTGCTCCAGTTCCGTTGATTGCCAGGACTCCCAGTCTTTCATCCCCGGTAAAATCCATTCTGGTGGCTTCTCTTAAAGACTCCACTAGGAAACTTTATCACAGTAAATGGAAGTGCTTTTCCATTTGAGCCTCACAGAGAAAACTAGATCCCAGGCCCGTGTTCCAGCGGTGTTGGATTTCCTGTCTGGCATTTTTCAGCAAGGAGCTAGTTCTTCCACAGTGAAAGTACAATTGGCAGCCATTTCCAATTTTCACGTTGGTGAAGACAACATTGCCTTCGCCTCCTCTAGGCTGTGTAAGGCTTTTCTTAAAGGTACTTTTCTGTTACGTCTAATTGGCAAGGATTCAGTGCCTCCTTGGGACCTTACCTTTGTTTTACAGGAATTGGTGGCTCCTTCTTTCGAACCTGCAGCTTTGGTGGATTTGAAATTTTTGTCCTGGAAGACCGCTTTCCTAGTCACCATTACATCTGCTAGAAGGGTTTCTGAGCTTCAAGCTCTGTCTGCCGTGTCTCCGTATTTGGTCTTCCACAAGGGTAGGGTCTCTCTCAGTACTAATCCTTCCTTCTTACCCAAAGTGGCATCTGAAGCAAGCATAAACTAGTCCATTAATCTGCCCGTTTTCTTCCCTAACTTCCAAAATAAAGGTGAACACAAACTTCATTTGTTAGATGTTCATAGATAACTTAATTTTAATCTTCATAGAACTAAGTCTTTCCGCAAGACTGACCAATTGTTTGTTTCCTTTTCCAAAGCATTTATGGGAAAAGCTATTTCTAAAGTTTCTTTGACCAGATGGATCACTCTTTGTATTTCACATGCCTACAAAGCAAAAGGTTTATCTCCTTCTGGTATTGTTAAGGCTCACTCTACCAGGTCCATAGCGACTTCTGCTGCCGTTTGGTCTAGGGTGCCTTTGGACGACATTTGTCCAGCAGCAACCTGGGCCAATTCACATACCTTCATTTCCCATTACAAACTAGATCTGATTTCTAGGGGTAGAGCATCCTTTGGCTCTGCGGTGCTCAGGAATATCCTTCCATAAGGGCCTCCCAGGATTGGAGTAGCTGGGGACTCTGTCCCACAGGTTGCAGATAAAATGAAGTTAACTACTTCAGATAAAGAAGTTACGTACTCACCATAATGTTCCATCTGAGTAGTTATACTTCATTTTTCTGCAGCATTCCCTCCCTCTGTCCCCCGGACCTTGTCCTGTTTTTTCAGGTTTGGTTCATTGGGCTGAGTTGCTTATGTTTTTAGTTGCAGCAAACTCGATCTGAGGGAAGATAGGAGATGGTAGAGCATTATGGGTAAGGGGAGGAGCTCGGAGCTTGGAGCGGATGCTAGGAAAAAAAAAAAAGTTGCCGGCTCGGATCTGATACGGATCCATATACCCACAGGTTGCAGAAAAATGAAGTATAACTACTCAGATGGAACGTTATGGTGAGTACATAACTTCTTTATATATATATATATATATATATATATATATATATATATATATATATATATATATATATATATATATATGTATATATATTATATATAATGTGTGTGTGTATATATATATATATATATATAGGTCTACTTCTAAATGTCAAACTTTCCAAACATCAAATTTCTTATGGTCAGGACCATAAGATTGAAGTTTTGAAACTTCAAAATTTAAATAAATAAATAAAAACAAGAAAATCTTTTTTTTTTTTCCCCTCTCAAGGGGGCAAGTCCCCCAAACCCCTGGTAATTAAATATACCAACTCCGAGATCACAGTACAGCAAGGAAAACGCTGTATGGCGTTCTCCATTTAAATGGTTTGAAGTTTCAAAACTTTGATCTTATATATGTAATGTATGTAAACAAAAAAAAATAGTAAATTTTTTTTAATTAATGTGTGTGTATCTTTAGTGATAACTTTTTTAAACACCTTTATTAAATTACCAGATGCTTTTTACCACTACTCTGTGTGGTTTTCGTTTCCAGTGTCCTGCCTTGCCCTTTGATATACTGACAACTCTGAAATTGTTTTCAAAGGGCATGGCTCTTGTAATGGGCCACTTCACATTATTTTACAATCTGTAATAATGCATATCCTGTGTAAAAGATCACTTTTTCAGCCTAAGTTTTTAGATTGACTTTGAGAAATCTTTTTTCATTTTTTTTCTTGGAATAGATTTTCTGGGATGTATTCTAGTCGGGTTTATATTACATCATCAAGTTTTTGAAAACGCAAAATTCATATGATCGAGACCATATGATTAAGTTTCCGAAAACTAAAAATAACAAAAATCTACGTTTTTGCTGGGGGCAAGCCCCCCTGCACCCCACACCCCTGCAAATAATAAATACCAACTCTGAGATCTAACTATAGTGGGGAAAAGGTTAAATTCCACGATCCCCACTGTACCTGAATCTACATAAAACTGCTTCAAAGGTGAATTTACCCTTTTCCCCACTGCAGTGCGATCTTAGAGTTGGTTTATATAATTTGTAGGGGCAAACGTACATGTCTTTCTATTTTATTTATTTATTTGAGTTTTCGGAAACTTGATTGTATGGTCTGATTTCTGAAAACTCAAGAGTAATGTAAACCCATTCTAGCCACATCCATCATAAGAGTATTCCTTCCACAGGACAAAGTAGAAGGTTTCTAGCAACAATTTCTACAATTTTCCTAGCAAACTTTGGCATTAAAAATGTCAGGTGCATTATACAGTAATAGAAAACAAACCATACTAACATTTGTTTTGTTTCATATAGTCCATTACATAAATTGCTTAATTCTTGCCTTTTCTTAAATGCAACTCCATCTCCTGAACACTTTTCTACATGCATTGTACCCATAAATTCGTTTTATTTCTACGTTATTTGCTTCTTCCCTTTTCTAAAGATCCTACTTCTTTTATATTTTTTGCAGTATATAGAGTTTGAGTTGCAGCTGGTTTTGATTTTGATGCCCATTTCCTATTTGTGCAACTCACTACCTTTTCTCCAAAAGTCATCAGTTTTAGGAGGCATTAAGGAGGACAGAACTAAAATTTGAGTCTAAATCAGGGACGTCTGGGGAAAATAAAGGACAGAAGATAGGTATTCGGAGCGCATGTTTGTTTCTGACAAATTTAAAGTTTATCTAAATATTCTAAAACTGTATATTTTCTGCATATAAACTGTGTTAAAATCCTTTTCTGGGGGCTGGTAAAGTTTATTAGAGTGCTTTTTACTGTGTTTTACTGGGAAAAGTTACATTTTACTATAAAATATTACTAGCTTATGCTGCTTAGCTTCCCTGGGAAAGAAGCAGAGTTTTCTGCATGACCATTAAACAAGCTGTGTGTCTCACAGTTGGTCATTCCAGCCGCAAAAAGGAAGAGTGAACTTAACAGCCTTTGCCACTTCAGCATGCTAGCACTTTGCCTTAGCCACAGGTGGGTGAATCTGCTGTGGCCAAAGTGGGTTCCACAGATCACTCATCTTTTTTCCCCAGATCCCTCTGGTGTTGTCCATACAGCCACTATGAACTAATGGTTATTTTCATCCTGTACAGCTGTTGGTATCCCCTTAGTAGGCAACATACTGGAGGGATAGATTCCTGTCCCAGAGACTTCCCATACTCTGGAACAAACTACCTATCTACATCAAACAAAGCTCCGGGGATCACGTCTGTGGCTCTGCTCGACAGAGGCACAAGAAAATCATTTTTTGGGTGGCGAAAGCCAGGGCACCTTTTTGGCTAGGCTTGTATAGGCCCTAGAGCCGATAGCCTACTACCATGAACCTATAAGGGAGGGCTACTTTTGTCAGTTTGGGCAGAAGAGGCAGAGAAGGTGCCCCTGCTCGGTCAAAATGCTGTGCCCAACTTTGGGTGATCTGCATGTATACAAGACAGATTGTACAACTGTATATGTGTATAATGACAGATTATTTAAACCAGCCAACCAAGTATTTTCTTTATAACACAGATATAATACTGTGTCACACTGCACTTCCTCAGCTGCCTCGTTTAACAACAAAATGTCCACCAAAAAGTATTTTACAACCACTTTTATAGTTTCAAAACTTTGTCCTTGAGGAAAACATTCTTTTCCTGTATTGAAGCCTTCTTTGTCTATATTATCTCAATCCTGAGAGAACCAGTTCCTTCAGCAAGCCAAAATGTTATTTCACAAATGTTCTTTCACTGATAGAATAGTCTGTAACTTTTTCTGCTCTGTTAGCCATGCTTTTCCAGAGAAAGCCAGTTCTCAGTGTGCCAAAATGTTCTTTTATTGACAGGATAGTTGCACCTTTTTCTGATGATAGCCATTTCCCTTTAGCTTGAATATCTGTGTGCATTTAACTGTTTGAGATATTTCAACAAGCATGTATTATTAATGCCATTTTTGTACAAAAACATTATATTTTTTTGTTCCACACAAGTACATTCTGTCAAGATAATGCATCTTATGCTATTCTGAAAACATATCACACTGTTATGATTACCAAACGTCTGTTGTTTCTGAAGGAAAAACAATACTTTTTGTTTTACAATGTATCATACAAGCACATTCTGGTTTATTCCTGCATTTGCAGGCTGTGTATTTTTATGCTATTTCTAAAAATATCCCACCGTCAATATGAAAGAGCGTTTTACCAGTACATGCTGTCACTATGAGAAAAGCAGTTTTACCAACTCACATACATGCCATTGCTATGAGGAAAAAAACAGTTTTACTTTATGTAATTCTGTCACTGACATTAATAATCCTGTTTGCCCCAACTTTCCTGTCAAATAGAAACATAAAAATAAACATCTGTCTTCTCCTGCATCAGTTTCACTGGTCAGGAATAGTTTATTAAATCTCATGTCCCTCAGGAAAATACTATGAACTGTTACAAATGGAATTTCCAAAACCACCTCCTCCAATGCTGACAGTGTGGGGGGATGGGATGTGTTTCTCACAGCCTGTGGTCCACCTAATAGACAGGCTGCTGCATGAAATAAAGCAGATAGGATGTACAAAGTTCCTCAGTTTCAAATTTTTTATACACTCATTCCAGACCTGACCCAGCAGCTACAGCTGTAGTTAATCCTGCTGCTGCCAAACATTTTGTTAATTCGAACACTTCTCCTTCTGACAAGGATGGTAAAAATGATACTTTTGGGAAGTGTATGCTTCTACAGCTTTTTATTTTTAGAATTTTAAATTGTCGGGCTCATATGTTAGTTTATTTTGACTAATTGTGAAAGAGTGAGGAATGTTTTAACTGCAGTTCCATCCTGTGGGGAAAAATCTGCTTTGTGTGGTTTAGTTTGTTTACTTTTTCGGGTCACTACTCATTGTGTAAAGTTTATGTATATGGCTCTG
Organism: Protopterus annectens; assembly: GCF_019279795.1. Lineage (NCBI taxonomy): Eukaryota > Metazoa > Chordata > Ceratodontiformes > Protopteridae > Protopterus > Protopterus annectens. The sequence continues at coordinate 603,801,208 of NC_056741.1, read as the reverse complement.
AAGATGCAACATCCAGGGCTGTTGCCATTAGTACTGTTGAGAAGGTTTGACTGACTGTGTTCTCAAAACCTCTGTAAAGGTGTAAAAAATGAGATTTTAAATTCTACTTTGGATAGAGATTTAGTTTTTGAATGGCCCCTAAAGACATTATCAAAAAATGTTGTGCATTGGGTAACCTGATACAGGGAACCTGTTAGCTTTTTCAGCCCTCCTCCAAATTTTCCAAGGGATTTTCTGCTCCCTCATTCAATTTTGGCAAGAAACAAACAGTCTTAGCAAAATGCTGGTAAGCAGATGTTAAAACAAATATGACAAGAGGTTTCAAAAAGAAAACTGGAACCTTCCAGACTTGATCATGGTCAAATGGGGACCTAGGCAGGGTAATGGACCAGACCTCCCCCACAGCCATTCCAATACCCCATTACTTGGCTGTATCTCCCCTTTTACCATAAACATTGTTCAACACTATTTCCTTCTTTACTTTTACAACTATCAGATATTTAGATTTGGTTTAAAACTTCTGTTTCAATTTTATAGAAAAATGCTGACTGCATTTTCTAAACAAAACACCTGCATATTGATGACACACTTAATATGAGAAACTGTAAACTTAACTTTCTCTGAAATTCACATGTAGTGAAAATGTACTTGGCAACCCATTAAACTACAAGAGATGTGCTTGGATTCATACTAATCAGTGTCTCTATGTGAAAGGTCCAGGAATTCAAAAGACATGTTTGCCAACAACCTGAAACAGCTCACAGTAAATTGTCAGAGTCGCATAGAAGACAAAGGAAGGCTGACTGAATCAAACCATATACTACAAAAAGCAAATATTTAACAGCTCATAGCCCTACTCATCTGGTCTGTGTGTTAGACAAACTGTTGCAGCCCAAACACACTGCATTCCACACCTGTGTGCCCACAAAAAACAAACTAAATTAAAAATGTATTCATAGATAAATATTAACAGTTACAGGAGGTCTGGCATTTAATGTGGAGCATAGGGTCTCTTGGCTACCATACAGAAGATATAGGGTTGGAGTCTAAGTGAATCACTTAACTGCACAGCTCCTCTAACTGGGGCACCTTACACACAGACACACCCGCTCAGTCACGCTCTCTAAACTACCATTCCATCCACTCTGTCCTCACACACACACACACACACACACACACACACACACTCAAAAAAGCCATTCCATCCCCTCGTTCTTCACATACATACACTCTAAACTGCTGTTCTATCTATTCACATATGGAAACCAGATCAGGGTCTTCCAGGATTTGATCTATCTGTGTGGAGTTCCTCAGGTAGACATTTTTGTCACCATTCTGAACAATCAGTTGGCAAAATTTTGCTCCAGGACTAGAAGGCAGATGCCTTTTCTTTTCCTTGAACAAGAATGCTCCTGTATGCTTTTCCAGCTTTTTCACTGATATCAATGATACTTCTGAAGATTTAGAAGGAATTCCCCAAGCTCATTGTGATGACTTACATCTGGCCAAGGCAACGGTGGTCATCTCTTCTTTTGGAATAGGCCAAGGGCAATTACAACAAGCTTCCTCATAGACCAGATCTACTCACACAAGAAACAGGGGTGTTTGATACAGCCTGACCCCCAAACAACTGCAGCTGACTGCCTGCATGATAAGGTCTTAATACATTTTATTCTGCTGTTTACTGAGGAAGTGCAGCAGGTGTAAATGGAGGCAAGAAAGCCTGCTACTAGAAAATCATACATAAGCAAATGGAAAACATTTTCTAATTGGTGCCAACAACATAACCAGCACCCATTTTGAGCTACTGTTTGTCTCATTTTGCAGTACATGTGTGAGTTACATTCCTATGATGTCTTACTCCTCTATAAAGGATAATTTGGTATTCATTTCAGCATGCATTCTCTTGTCAATTTTCTTTTGAAAGGGATATTGCATAACAGAGTCCAAGAAAAATGGGTGCTCCTCCTTGAGATCTTAATTTTGTGCTAGAGAGACTAACACTAGATCCATTTGAACCAGCTCATTAGTCTGAGTTAAGGTTCTCAACATGGGAAACAGTTTTACTGATTGTTCTGATCTCTGATAAAGAGTATCCAAGTTGCAAGCTCTTATGGTGCGTCAACTTTATCTCATTTTCCACAGGGACATGGTTTCAGAACTAAGCTTTCTTTTATGCCTAAAGTTGTATTCAAGTTTACTTTAAGCAAAACTGTCCATCTCCCTGTGTTCTTCATTGAACCCCAAAATGAGAGAGATTAAATCTTTCAGAACTTCTGATCACTTTTTCCATTTCTTTTTAAAGGAAGAAGGAACAACCCATGTCAAAGCAAACTCTTTCCAAATGGTTGTCTCCTGCTGCTATCTTTTGTATTTCCCGCCAAAGCAAACCTATTCTAGGCAGGGTCAAAGCACACTCTGCCAGAGCCCTGGCTTCATCTATGGTTTTAAGTGAAGAGTTGGTCTTGAAGTATTCTTGAAGCAATAACTTAATCCTTTGTACACACTTTCACAGAACACTTCAACCTAGATTCTTTCTCCACGCCTAGGTCAGGCTTTGCTAAGACCATTCTCCAAGGGCATCTGGACCCTTTCCCTTCTACCTCCCAATTTTCTAAGCTATAGTAATCTATATCATAGCTTTGGCTATTGCAGCAGTGATCAATCTGATGAACATAGTACAGGTGTGTAAGCAAACTGAAGAATTGCTGTTGCTGCTGCTTCTGCTGTAGCCACTCACTTCCTCCATCCACCTTGTTTTTGGTTTGTTTTTATGCCACGGTGAGAACATCAGTTTTTGATGTTGCTAGCAATGTCCTTTCAGGGAACAGTCTTCTATGGTTTACATGAAACCTCTTAAGGGCTTGGGGCCCAAACTTGTCTTTGGCATCTCAGCTCGAGCAGACTAAAGGTTTGGGGGCATGAAAGATGCCCGGAAGCTGGCTGGCTATTGTATCCTATGCAGAATATAACACACACAGTTTATAGTACTTACAGTACTGTGCATTCAAACGTCGACTGTTTTAAGTTTAGTTGCACAGCTGTTCTTACTTTCTTCCCAATCTTTTAAATCCCCTCTGATTGATTCTTATAGTTATCATTCTGAAGAAATTCTTATATGCACGTTAGGAACAAAAGTATTAAATATGACATTCTGCTTGGCTTATTTGCTTTACCAATACATTTTTATAGTTATGCAGTATTTTTATATGCCCTACCAATTATCCATTTTTTGTTCCAGACTCTACCAACACCTCTACTAGAGCTGCTCTTTCATTTAGCAATTTCCTCTCTTTCCCTTTACCAGTCCCTGGCAGGAAAGGTGTTCTCTAACTTGTAGTTCAAAATTTTGCTTGGCCTCATCCAATTTTATGACCTTTCCTTCTCTAGTTATTTGCTCCCAAATCTGTGGCCTTGTATTTTTTTTTATACTAATTTCCTACAGTAAATTCTAGCCCCCTCTTTCCTACCTTCTGTACCCCTACTTACAGTCATCCATATTTTTTTAAACACCTTAACTGAATCATCACTTGTAACATAGGCAAATTTACATTTATACAAAGGTAATCAAATTGTAAATTAACATTAACAAACATTATACTTCACATATATTGCTATATATTATATAACTTAAGCAACATTACATAAATTATTCCTGTCCCTTTTTTTAAACAAGGCACATCTTTATTAAACCATCACTTACGAGATAAGCAGTCATACTGACTCACTCCCAGTTGCAAACATTATACATCACTTATAATATACCCAATCATTTTTCTGTCAAACCACCTTCTTCTTCTTTCAGCTTTTTCCCGGTTAGGGGTCGCCACAGTGGATCACCTGTCCACTCATGATTGGCAGTGGAGATTTTACAGTATCAAGTTGCCAGCCCAGCACCCAACCTTCCACAGAAGGCGTGCACCCACTCACGCCATGGGCCAATTTGGAGTGTCCAATCCACCTACAGCATGTCTTTGGGATATAGAAGGAAATCGGACCACCCGGAGGAAACCCACATGACCAGCAAAAGAATTCAGAAGATAAAACACCACTCCTTTTCAACGATAAATTACTGAAGTTTTTAATGTGAGCGCTTTTGTCCAGTCAGCGAGCAACATTCATTGTCCTTTATAGGCAAATGCATTTGTTTTCAGTTGCTCACTGAAATGTGTCCTGAAATTGAAAGCTTATATGCTGCGGTGGTATGGCGGTAGCGTTACCTCACAGCAAGAGGTTCTCCCGTTCGATTCTTGGCTTGGGAGTACCTTCTGTGTGGAGTCTGCATGTCCTCCCACGGTTGGGTAGCGTTCGAAAGACATGCATGCGTAAATGGGCGTGCCTTCATTGAAGGTTGGGCGTCGAGATGGCGCCTCGGCGTTTCGTAAAAATCTACTGCCAATCATTAGCGGACTGGAGTTCCGCTGTGGCGACCCCTTACCAGGAAAAAGCCGAAAGACTGAGATGAAAAACATTTTATTCTTACATTTATTTTTATCTTTGTTACATATTATATAAACATGTTGCATATATGTATAGGTTTGAATTTATACATACAGAAAGTTTTATACTTTATATTTTATAAATGCAAGTTCGAGGGGTTATGATGTCATTGCTTATTCATGACTATGTAAACTGCATGATCTGCTGTGGTGACCCCTAACCGGGAAAAGCCGAAAGAAGAAGTGGTGTTTTTACCATGTGTCTGATGAAGTTCCTTCATTGTAAGTGGACGAAAGCGCTCACATTAAAAAAAATCAGTAATTTATCATTGAAAAGGAGTGGTGTTTTATCTTCTGAATACTTTTGCTGTTTTGAGTCTTCAGTTTTTAACAGTTTGTTGGTCTTGTTTTTGTCATGAAACCCACGCGACCACAGGGAGGACATGCAGATTCCGCACAGAAGGCATCCCAGCCGAGGATCGAACCGGAGAACCTCTTGCTGTGAGGTGGCGATGCTAACCGCTGCACCAGCACGGCCACCCTTTTCAGTCAAACGTTACATAGCTCATTTAAATCCTTCCTTCTTTTAAACCTTATTCCTCTCCTGTATGTATTGTTCCCACAATTCACATTTTTTTCTATGTAGTTTGCTCCTACTCTTTTTCTGAATATCTCAGTTCCAGTTGTTTTATCTGGTACTTTATTTACTACTTCTAATATAGTTGGTTTAGATTTTGATTTCCATTTTCTAGTAATTACTTTTTTGGCAGCTACCATAGTTAGACACAGGAAGGCCCTTATATTGTCTAGGCAATTCCAATTCTCTATCATAGCTCAGAAAAATCATCTCCCTCATCACATCAGTCTGCTCACCCAGCATCTCTGAGAGTGCATCCTGTACACTCAGTTCTAGTCAGCTCTCTTGCTCCCTTCCTTCACTCCAACATTTCCTGTTGAAACGCTGGAAAACATTCATAGGTACAGTCTGCCTGTGGTCTTTGTTACCAGAAGAACAAGAAGCAGAATATTTTTCTGTTTCACAGCTCACTTTTTGTTAGACAAACTTTTGTATTTCCTCCTTAGGGTGTACTTAATCAAAAAATGATTTTGTCCATCCAGGGAAGAATAATTTGAAAACAGCTAGGTGCAACAGTTTGAATCTCACACCTGCATCCCGACAGTCCCTGAATAGTGGAATAAATGTGCTTCTCTTCTGCCTGGTGTGCAATGAATAATCATTCTACACAAACACTCTGCTGTCTCCCACTTGTAGTAATTTGTTCTTCTGCCACAGTTTTGTCAAAATCAACTCCTCCTGCTGGTAGGATTGCATCTTTACTATTAAAGGTCTAAGTTGCTTTCTCATAGCCAGGTTTGGAGCATACACACGATGTGCCCTTTCAACTACCAGCTCCTGCTGTGGAATACCAGTCCAGTTCCTTTTTTGTGCTTTCATAGAATTAATGTAGTCTGTTCCTTCCAGCTTCTCTGGTATAGCTGAAAATCTCAGGTTTTCCCTACGTGATCTGTCCTCTAACTGCATTATTTTTTGAAATATCTATTCCTGAGCAGTCTCTTATTGAGCCAGCCTTTTCTTCATTTTGATCTCTGATTTTTGCAGCTTTGTTACCTCATCTGAATATTTGTTTAAAGCTTCTTCCAACCTTTTGTTGTTTATGTTGATGTACTCCATCAGTGTTTTGTTTATTTTAACCAGGTCTGTGTGCAGTTGTCTTGTATCTTCCTGTAGGTTACTGGAATTCATGTCTGGAGGTTGCATTGCTTTTTGGTGAACAGCTGCAGAACTTTCTACAGTCAGTGATTCTTTTTCACTTTTTGTAACTGATTTTTTTTCAGGTCATCTGTATTTCTTTCTTCCTGGTATCCAGGTAGTACACTTACTAGCCATTTACTGAAATTTATCCCTAAACACAAGTGTACTGACCTTTTCTGCAGAGTTTCTGTTTTCACACTGGGAGAGCTAGAATTAAGCCGTTACTCAGTGTGCAGCCAACTTGGAAGTCCTTGCAGTCAACCATATTGGCAGAAATCTCCTTTCTGCATTCCCACGTTGGTTTAGTTCCTAGAAGTCTTTCTGCTATCTTATTAATAGAATAACCCATATGGTAGTCGTCATTCTTCTTAATGACTTGCATCTAAAATCCTATTTTTGAACTCTATTCCCCCTTTCATCATAATCTCTTTCTATTTTGATTTATAACCTATTCTCAGACTTTGAGACCTCTGTCCAAGAGTGGAAAATTCCAGATTCTCTATAACAAGTAAGAATATTTAAAGTACATAATTTTAATGAATGGTTGGTTGTAGTAAATGTGTCCTAATATTTGAGTCATCTAGTAACACCAGACCCTGTATTAGTATTCACAGACAGCACCATAGTAACGAGATGTAAAATAATGTAGGTAATCCGGATCCTTCCCCCTTGGAAGATTTGTTACACTCTTATCAGAGCAAAACATTTTAGCAGACAACATAAGAATGTCCTAGATAGACCTTCACACGTGAAGTTAAAGCTTGTGGGTCTTCCAGGAATTAGTCCCTGTGAGGAAAGTCTTAAGTAGTGTTCCTCCAGCTACAGCTGATTTTTTATAAAAAATAAATAAATAAAATAAAAAATTGTGCTCCAGGAGTCCTTGCTGTCCGGCCTGGAAGTCTGGTTTCCATGGATGGTAGTGTTTTTGTATAATTTTCTACCATTTCCGCTATATGTTGGGCTCTTCTAAAGAGTTTGAAGGACTCCTCGAAATTAATTTTGTGACTCCCTTTTAGCCCAGGTAAGTGTGTTTCTTCTCCTTTTTAATATGACCAAGGGTAATTGCCAAATATTTCATCATGAATGGGGTTACTCACCCACGACAAGAATTGTTTGATACATCCCAACCTTCTGGATAATAGAATCTTGAGACATTTTAGGCAACTTTTTCTCTGTATGTGCAGCAGGTATTAAAGGAGGTAAAGGAAACCTGCTACTAGAAAAGTATAGATTTCAAGTGGGAAAGATTTTTCTAGTTTGTGTCATTCCTAGAACCCGAGTTATCCTTTGGCCTTTCTTACTCATCTGTCATGATTCACCTGTTGGCCATGTCTGCTTGTATGCCCACAGATCCATCCCTTTTTCTACCATCCAAGTGAAGGTAGGTAGGAAGTTAGGGGTTTTACATAGTTGCATACCTTGGATGTCAGTACTTCTTTTGGGATCTAAGTTTTGTGTTGAGAAATCTTGCACTGTTTCTTTTAGAACGTGAGCAGCCAGCTGATTTGAAGTTCTTATCTGGGAAAGCATTCTTCCTGTAGAACACAGAGCAGTATTTACATTAGTTACAGACTTATGGTGAATCATCATTTATTTCAGACAGGGATACTTCGACTACAAACACTTATTTCATACCTACAGTCTTTTTCAGACTTTACTTAAGCCAGACCATTCATTTTCCTGTTTTTCCCATATTCAAAATAAATAAGTAAATAAATATGAGAGAATAATTTAACATGTTTGGATGTCCTTGGGCATTACAGATACTACAGTGACTGAAGTAGAGCTTTCATATGGTGCTGATCAGGAGAATGGGTCCTGTGAAGGTAAGAAAAAGGGACAACCATTGTCAGTATAGCCAATTTCTATATGGTTGTCCTAGGCTCTGTGGCATTTTATTGTTCTCACCTTGTCTGGTCACTCCCAGGTACATTCAGGGCCTGTTCTTCTAGTTTTTACTTTTGAGATTTAGTGAAAAGAAATGGATTCTAAAAAAAAGTCGAGACAACAGTTGTGTTCTGTCCATATTTTCACCAAGTATTATGCATGATATTTTTTCTAGGTCCTTAGCAGGCTGGCTAGAAGTGGTCTTCAGGGACTCTAGGACTCTATTCATCGTCCTCCTCCCTTGATTGTAAGCTCTGGTACTTGTCCCATATTGCTTATGCTGTTGCAGCAGTTGTCTAATGCTGAGCATAATACAGTTCTGGAATTAAACTTACCATAATAGTAGATGCTTAAATAGATTACTGCTGCAGTTTCCACTACGCCCCCCCCCCCCATTTTTGCTGTTGTTATGCAAGGGTGGAGGATTTTTATTGCCTTAGATCCTAGTTGTCAGGGCTGTAGTCTTCCTGTTCTGGGCTAAATAAGGAATGTCATTGGCAGAGTTTTATTTGATTTTTGTTATTGAGTTGTTAATAATGTAGATTCTGCTTTAAATATTTTAATTAATTAATTGATTCATTGCATTGGATCTTAATATAAATAGGTTTGCTGTAAGTAGGCATTTTACTCTGTAAAGGCTGTTATGGCCAAGGCGCTAGGAGTTTTACTGGTGAAGTTTTCACTGTGTTTTTTACTGTCAAATTCGCTGTTTAATTAAACAGACTTTCATCTGGAATAGGTGTCACTGGTTTTTGGACGTGGTACAACAGTTTTCTTTCTTAGTGTGGTTTTGTTACAATATGACCAGTGACTCATTTCCTTCCTTACCCCATATTTTTCGTGAAGCGGGGTTGGAATTCACTCAAAGAAATTAATCTGTTAATATTCCAGTTGATTCGAGAATTGTGACGAATAGTGGTGATGAGATGACTAACCAACAGAATAATGGTTCGGTGGAACAACATTTTAACAGACAGACTAATGCTTTTAAAAAGTGGGAGGAATCCAGGTTTCGCAATGCTACTCATCCTTTTGCGACAGTAGGTAAGCGAACAGAACTGTCTGCTTTTCCTGCAGCTCAAGAACTTTGCTCCCAGTTAGAAAAGCTACTGTTTAAAGAAACTGCTACTTTTTACAATCTGAATAGTTTACAAAGGTACCAAGAATCACAAATTACACCTAGAGGGCTTAGGGCCATCAAAAGTCCTTCTGCTCCGTTTGAATTATCAGAGGAGCAGGAACAAAGGTTCCATGAAAGATGGATTGCTGCAGCACATCGGTGAAGCATGGAATGGGTTTCCATTCTAATAGATAGAGATAACTACAAGAGAAATAAGATATTAGATCAGACTAAGAAAATGTGTGAAGAAGTGGTTAAAACAACATCCAACTCGGCATTGGAGACTTTTTTGGCGAGTATCAATGGCCGCCTCGCTTCTTATGAGAAGGAACTTATACAAAGAAAAAAAAACAAGTTACAAAGGGACTTGCGTGATTATGAGAATAAGAAGGCTTTTATTTTGTCCTCTAATTTACAATCTAAGCGACGTAAAGTGAGTTTTCAGAATCAAAGGACATATGGTCAACAAAATAATCGCAGTATGTACTCTGTAGAAAGTGGGGCATCTTCTATGGAAGAAGAGGAGTGTGTTGATCGAGAGTATCCACCTTTGCCTAGACCTGATAACGCGGAATCTTTTCAACATAATTTTCGCGGACCAGGTACTACAGAGTGTATGGTACTAGAAAACAAGTGTGGCAAGGACAGGGGAATCACAGGGACCAGGGCCAAGGCCCATATAAGTGAAGCAGATGGACTAATTAATCAGGTACTGCAAAAAGTAGTAAATTTACAGGTAGAATATGACACATTGGACTCTTATGTAGTTAATTTATCTAATTATGAATTTGATGCTAATGAAATGTCTGTTTTACAGAAAAAGTTAAAATTTATTCCCACTGTTTTTCCTAGAATGCATGAAATCAAAGCAGAATTTTTTAGATTGGTTCGGAAAATGCGTTTCAGAGAATATTTTCATAATAATGAATTATATAATACGAATTTGATAAATGAAGTCACTGATTCATCTAGTGAAAGTTGTTTTTATTCATGTGATTCGGATGTAGAAAATAATGCATATACTTTGTTTGATACAAGTAAAATATCATCTAAAAGTACATTATACCACCGTTTAAGAATGTTTGTATTCAAAGGTTTTATCATGCCATGAATTTAGTTATTGAAAAAGAACTTCATGAATTTAATTATATGAATAAATGTTATAATTTATCAAAAAATTAATGGTATAAATTGAAAAAACTTAGTAAGAATGATAAAATTGTTTTTAAACCTTCGTATAAAGGGGGAAAATTAGTTGTCATGAATTCTGCTATGTATTATGAAATGTGTATGCAACATTTAAATAATGAAGACGTTTACAAGAAAGTAGATATCATTATTTTGAATCAGGCTCAAGAAGAATTTCGGGCATTAATTGATAAAGGAGTGAGGCTACATTATTTTTTAGCCTCGGAAGTACCAAAGAAATTTATAAATAGAGAGTACAGTTGCAAAATTTTTTTTGCATGCCTAAAATTCACAAGAATTTAAGACATCCTCCAGGTCATCCTATAGTTTCGGCTACAGGATATTTAACAATTTTAGGATGTCTTTTACATGAAGTGTTATTGAAGGAAGTAATTAAACTTCCATCATACATAAAAGATTCCTTTGATTTTTTGGATAGAGTGAAAAATTTAAAATGGCAAGAAAACATGTATTTTGTAGTTGTAGATGTTACCAGTCTGTATATTAATATTCAGCATAAATATGGATTGGAAGCTGTACAGTTTTTTCTAGGAGATAACCCTAGAACACAATACATTAAAGAGTTAGTTTATTTTTGTTTAAATAATAATATATTTGAATTTGAAGGGAGCCTTTACCAGCAAAAACAAGGCACAGCCATGGGGGCAGCATTTGCCCCCATGTACGCTAACATGTTTATGGGATTTATGGAAAGTACCCATATACCCATATATATATATATATATATATATATATATATATATATATGTGTGTGTGTTTTTTCAAACATATGTAAAATATTATTATAGGTTTATAGATCTTATTTTTATATGTTAGGAAGGTAAAAATGAGGTAGATGAATTTTTGAATTTTTTGAATAATAGATTTGGAATCAGATATGATCAAGCGCAAATTGGTCCGAGGGTTAATTTTCTTGATATTACTGTTGAAGGAATACACAAAGAGAAAATTAAAACTAAAATACATAGGAAATTTGATCAGCAAAATTTAATCTTACTGGCTACCAGTTGCCATCCACCGCATACTTTGTCTTCCATTCCATACGGAGAACTACTAAGAATTAGTAGATTATGTAGTGATAATAATGATTCAAAAATGGAAGCAATAAAAGCCATGAAAATGTTCTTAAATAGAGGATATGATGAACAAGTAATAGTGGAATAGTTATATGAAAATTGTAATATGAATAGAGAATTAAAATATAGGAATAACATGGTTAATAAAAATGTAATAAAAGAGAATAACATATTTTTTGTTACCAAATGTACAGTTTTTTCGGATAGATTAAATATATTAAAATAATATTGGAAAATAATTAAGAGACAAGTGTCTTGTGTGTCTAAATTAGAACTAAGAACATCCTACCAGAAGGGACGTAATATACAAGATTTTCTAGTACATAGTAGTTATAAAAGACTAAAAGAACTGATAAATGGAAATATAGCAAAATTAGGCACTAGTCCTTGTGGCAGATGTTCTATTTGCCAATATGTAGTGCCTACATTCCATTATATTAATGGAAAGAAATTTCAAATACAAGGTTGTTTTTCTTGCACAACAAAGGGCATAATTTATGCAATAAAATGTTCATGTAACTGTTTCTATATAGGTGAGAGTAAAAGAAGTTTAAGCGAAAGAATCAAAGAACATGTTAGGGATATAAAAAAATAAAAAAGTAATAAGTCCTGTAGCAGATCATTTTAATTCAGTACACGAGTTGAAATAGATAGTTTAGCGGTAACAGTTTTGGAACATATTTCTGTGCATTTTTCTGGTGAAGATTTATTGAAATATTTATTAAGAAAAAAGGAATCAATTTTTATAATGAAATATAACACTTTGCAGCCCACTGGGCTAAATAAGGAATGTCATTGGTAGAGTTTTATTTGATTTTTGTTATTGAGTTGTTAATAATGTAGATTCTGCTTTAAATATTTTAATTAGTTAATTGATTCATTGCATTGGATCTTAATATAAATAGGTATGCTGTGAGTAGGCATTTTACTCTGTAAAGGCTGTTATGGCCAAGGCTCTAGGAGTTTTACTGGTGAAGTTTTCACTGTGTTTTTTACTGTCAAATTTGCTGTGGAATTAAACAGACTTTCATCTGGAATAGGTGTCACTGTTTTTTGGACGTGGTACAACAATAGATGCTTAAATAGATTACTGCTGCAGTTTCCACTATCCCCCCCCCCCCATTTTTGCTGTTTTTATGCCAGGGTGGAGGATTTTTATTGCCTTGGATCCTAGTTGTCAGGGCTGTAGTCTTCCTGTTCTGAGGTTAGAAAAACTCACCTCAACAACTGGGTTTATCCTGCTCCCTCATGCAAGGTAGTGGCTAGAACATGTGGAAGGTGCTCTAAAACTTTGGAAACTGGTCAGTGGGGTCTGATCATTGGCATGACGTTCCATATAGCTTAGGCTACTGCAGCAGTGCTCTATTTAAACATAATCTGTTATGGTAAATTAATACTTAAACAGCTGTACTTTGTTATGAGGACAAGCTTTTGTGTATTGCTGATACGTAGAATGGCAATCAGTGGTGAATTTTACTCCTGGAGAGTTTTTCGAAAATTTCTTGTGAATTGTACTTTAAAAAGGAAACATACTTTGAATATATGCAATTGATATGTGTCATTTTTGATTTTAATAAAGGCGTTGCACATTTTTCAGGATACTTTCACATTCTTTTTTTAGATCACCTCAGTACCCCAGGATTGTGAAGGAACATCCTCATCCATCTGTAAGACTCTGTATGGAGAAAATGTTGCAGAAGGGAAATCAGTAGGAACTGCAAATTTAGAGAACATTTGCACAGTGACAGCAGCAACTAAGGTGACGAGCAGTTCTATCCCTGAAACTGAAACATTAGGTCACTTCTCTATTATACAGACCAAGAAAGAATTATCTGTAAACTCAGCTGAGAATATTTCTGTACCATTTGGTGCCATGTGTGTAAGTGATTCAGCTTCCACTGCAGCTGAAACTGAGCCACTTCCTACTGTGATTAGTATGGCATCTGAGTCTGCCCTCTGTCTGAAGGATGTCAAACGTGATACATTGGTCCCTAAACAGACCAGCACAGAGAGCGAAGTGTCTGTGGCACCTACTGAAGATGTACTGCTTTTCATGCAAGGGCTAGAAGGGAGACATGACTCCCCCCTCTACTCTCCTTCTTCACCAATGAGCAGTGATAATGAGTCAGAGATGGAGGATGAAGACCTGAAAGAAGAGCTGCAAAAGCTGCGTGAAAAGTAAGTTTTCAAATCTAAGTGAGATGTGCTGCATTGACTGAGAGAGAGGTTCTTGGAGTTTAGACGTGTGTGTGTGTGTGTAGTGATATGAGTTAAGAGCATTCAGTCAAATGTTTGTTTTTGAGCAGAGGTGGTCTGTTCACAAAGGTGTCTTTTAATAATTAAATAGTCTGAAGAAAATCTATAAACATTGCAGTTGCAGCAAAGACGTTTGTGGTATGAGCTGCCGAGTGCCATACTGAAGCTGTAAATAATTAATCTGAAGTAGGATATTCATTTGTCTGCAACCTGTGGGTTATGGATCCGATATCGGATCCGAACCGGCATGGTTTTCCAGCTATGGATCCAAGCTCTCAGCTCCTCCCCTCACCCATAATGCCCTGCTCTACCCTCATGACCTCAGATCTTGTTTGCCGCGCTGGTAACTGGATGTGGGTACATAGCTCTCAGCTAAGTGAACTCTTTTCTTGTTTAAAAACAGAAAATTTTTTGTTTCTTTAACTAAATTTGTGTGAAAGTAGTAGGTTTCCCTTTAATATAGACTGTTTTGAGTTTATTTTAACTTAAAGTAATAGTTTTTATTCCCTCCCCTCGCTGTGCGTAGAGTGTGTGTGTAGGCCTGTGTGTTTTTTTTGTTGTTTAAGTTACTTTCTGTAACTTTAGGTTTTATAGATTATGGCTGAACAGCCTAAATCTATATTTTCTAAATGCTCCGAGTGTGGCCATAAGCTCTCACCCGCTGATGGCCACACTCGGTGTGTTAAGTGTCTTGGGGTTGAACACCTCACATCTGGTTGTTCCATTTGTGCAGGGTTCAACCCCAGGGCACTGAGGGAGCGGAGGTCCAAGCTGGTCTTGGCGGGTCTTTTACCGCCGGACTCGGCTCCGGCCTCCGCTCCTTCGGGGACTACTGTTTCTGCAGTTGTTCCCCCTGTGGCACCCCCTCCTGCTCCTGGGACTCAAACTCCCGCTTCTGGAGAGGAGAGGGATGCAGCTAAAAAGGACCGGAGGGAGAAGCACCACAAGCGGCGGGCCGAGACCTCTGTTTCGGCCCCGCCAGCCAAGCGGGCTTCTCCCCCGGCTCCGTTGTCGGTTCGGTCTCCTCCTTCTCGGCTCCGGTCCCCTGTGTGCTTCTCACCGGGTCCTGAGGAGGAGGAGACCCGATCTCCGCCGAGGCTATCGAGGAGGCACTCCAGGCCTACCTCGGTAGCCTCTTCGAGATCTACCCATAGCCTTTCTGATGCTGATCTGGACCGGATGATGAGAAGGTTCATCCAGGCCCAGATGCAGATGGGAGTGCTCTTGCCTGCTCAACACCCTTTTTTAAGCCTATTGCTCCTTCTCCGACCCGCTATCCGGGTTCGGAGCAACTGGAGCCGAGCAGCTTCGGAGCCGGGGGAAGGTCGGAGCCGATAGTACTTGGTACTTCGGATCCGACCCTGCCCTCGAGTGCGTCGGACCCGATCTCGGAGCCTGGATCCGAGCCAGATCCGGGGATCAGTGCTCCTTCGGCGCCGTCTGTGTCGGAGCGCACTGTCCTTCGGATCCGGTGCCGGCGCCGGCTCCGATCCACTCTTCGGATCCGAGGGGAGCCGATTGTCGGATCCTTTGGTCGAGGTCGGCTCCCTTCGCTTTTGATGTAGTGGAGAGGGCTCTGTTGAGGGTCTCCGGACCCCGGCACTTGCTTCGCCCGCCCCGCTCCCTCTGCACTGGGCCAGGCTTCCACCATCCGGCCCCTGGGACAGCCCGCTTCTGTGCCCCAAGTTGCTCCCATGGAGCAAATTGCTGCTGAGGACTCCTCTGACAGCCCCCAGAGGAGGCCCTCACAAGCATACGTGCAAAAGGAGGCACATTGACTCCCCGAGTCTCTCACTGAAGACACGGACTTGGAGGAAGGGGAAGGCTCCCCACGGTCACCCCGAGGATGTCTCCTTCGAGACATCATGGAAATGCTCCGTATTAGGGGGTGGTCTGCCCCAAGTCTTCCTCGGACGAGTCCGTGTTCTTGGAGGCATTCAAACGGGCCCGTCTACCTCTTGGGTGTCCCCTGCCGACCCCTGGTGGACCTTATTACCACCAGGGCGTGGAAGGAACCGGACACCGTGGAGCCAATTCCCAAAAGACCGGATAGGATCCTTAGTCCGCCTCCGACAGGACCCATTGGAGTAAGGGGCCTCCTGTAGATGCCATGTTGATGGCGGCGGCCACAAAGAGGGAACTGGCTCAGGAGAGTCCCTCAGTCCACCCACCGAGCAAGGAGTCTCGATGATGGACCGCTTGGGGAAGCGGATGTTCAGTTCGGCGACCTTCTCGGTAAGGGCTGAACTATTTGGCACATGTTATTCGGATGCAGCGAGATCTTATTAAGGAATACGCTGCATCCCCTGAGTCCATTTCGAGGAGGACAGAGTTCTGCACTCCACCAAAATGGCCACTCTTAGGTCAGTCACAAATACTTCTATGCGGCTACTCTCCCATGCAACGGAGGGCCGCTAGAGCTGCGGGACAGGACTGGTCACTAGACGCCAGGCCTGGCTCCGTCACTGCGATTTTTCTGAGCCCTTCAAGGCGCCGCTTGCTAACGCCTTTGATGGTTCTGCTCTGTTTGGCAAGACCGTTCGCGAGACGCTGACCCAGAGCGAGAAGGACGGAAGACGCTGTCTGCCGTCGGAATCCGCTTCTCTGCACCCCAGAGGCCCTATTCTAGGAACCAAAAGGGTCAGAAGAAGATGTGGTTCCGAAGTCGCAGCAGTCCCAGCCTGCTCCGGACAACCAGTCCTTCCGTGGCAGAGGAGGACAGGGAGGACGCCGCCCTAGAGGCAGAGGGGCTCCCAGAAACTTCGGGTCCAGGGAACCTTTCTCTGAACGGCCCGCAGCAACCCTGAGGTTGCCCGACTGCTCTACTCTGGAGGCAGTCGGGGACGTTCGGGCACCTAGCGGCATGGGAGTCCATAACATCGGACCGCTGGGTTCTCCAAATCATATCCAGGGATATCGCATTCCTTTCCTTCACCTTCCAAAGTTGAAGTCCCTCCCAGACGTTCCACCCGGTCAACGGGAGGCCGCTTTGGCAGAAATTGGCCATCTGCTAAAGAAAAGAGCCATCCAGCCCGTTCCCCCAGACCAGATCGGATCAGGGTTCTACTCCAGATTCTTTTTAGTGCCAAAAAAGACGGGGGAACTAAGACCAATCCTAGACCTCTCTCTCTTGAATCTGGCAGTCCCCAAAGAAAAATTCCGAATGGTCACTCTGCAATCCATTCTCCCCCTTCTGGGAGAAAATCACTGGATGTGCTCGATAGATCTCAAGGACGCGTACTACCACGCTCCAGGAGGTTTCTCCGCTTCCGGCTGGGAGCCAGTCACTACCAGTTCCGGGTCCTTCCCTTTGGTCTCACCACAGCCCCCAGGGTGTTTACCAAAGTACTAGCAGTGGTAGCGGCCCACCTGAGGCTTCAGGGGGTGCAGGTCTTTCCCTACCTGGACGACTGGCTCCTTACCGCCCCAACAAGGCATCTACTTCTCTTGGCGCGAGACTCCTTTCTCCATCTTGCTCCATTTCTGGGCATCACAATAAATACAAAAAAGTCCAACCTGGCGCACACAGCTCTTAGATTTCATAGGGGCCAGACTAGACACAAGGAGTTTACGAGCCTTCCTCACTGCGGACAGAGTTCTAAATCTGCAGCTCCAGGTGCGGGCCATTCTCCATTCAAGTTCTGTTCCAGCGGAGTTGGTCCTGAGGGCTCTAGGGTCCATGGCTTCGCTATAGCACTTCTTCCTCTTGCCAGGCTCAATATGCGCATTCTACAGTGGACGCTCTTAGTACAGTGGTCATACCTTGCTCTCCCATGCATCATCCCATAGCGATCAGCAAGGCTTGCAAGCGGTCCCTCTTGTGGTGGCTCCACTCCCGGATCTCCACGAGGGTCGCCCATTTTGTGCTTCTCCCCTCTCGCCACGGTGACCACGGACGCCTCCCGCCTCGGGTGGGGGCACTTTGGGCCGGACAGTCCAAGGCACGTGGAACGATTCAGAGACCTTACTGCATATCAATGTTCTAGAGATGAGAGCAGTGCTCTTAGCGTTGCTAGCACTTCAGGACTTTCTTCCCTTGGGAACAATTGCGATTCAATCGGACAATATGTCTGTTGTCTGATACATCAACAAGCAAGAGGGAACAAGGTCTTACCCTCTTTGTCGAGAGGCCATGAGAGTTTGGGAATGGGCAATCTCCACCAATCGCTTTCTCATAGCAACGCACATTCCGGTCGGTCCAACATCCTAGCGGACAAGCTCAGTCGCACCATTCTGACCCCTTACGAGTGGTCTCTCAATTGTCAAGTAGCGGAACGCATATTCGCACGGTGGGGAACCCCTTCATGCGATCTTTTGCTTCTCCCTCAAACACCAAGTGCGACAGTTTTTCGCTCTAATACCTCCTCCGGAGGTACCCCAAGAGACGCTCTGGTGCATGCTTGGCCACCCGGTCTTCTGTATGCCTATCCACCCTTGCCTCTGATGCTGCAAGTTCTTCAGAAAGCCTCTCGGGTGGGTTGCAGAATGATTCTCATTGCTCCATTCTGGCCTCGACAGATCTGGTTCCCCTTCCTAAGGTCTCACTCGGTGAATCCTCCTTGGATTCTAGATCCCATTCGGATCTGATATCCCATCCATCCTGCATTCCTCCTCGAACCTGGACAACCTGAAGCTGACCGCTTGGCTGCTCCAGTTCCACTCTTGATAAGGACTCGGTATTTCTTCACCGGTAAAGGCTATTTTGGTGGCGGCTCATAAACCATCCACTAGAAAGGTTTACCAAGCAAATGGAAACGCTTTCTCTGTGTGGGCGGAGCGGCAAGGCCTAAATCCCTTCACGGTTCCTCTCCCTGTAGTGCTTGATTTTCTAACCTCTCTCTTTAATGATGGTGCCAGCAGTTCCACAGTCAAAGTTCAACTGGCGGCAATTTCTCACTATCACATTGGTCAAGAGTCTAATCCTCTTATGTCAGCCAAATTGTGCAAAACATTTCTTAAAGGTACTTTCCTTCTCAGGCCCCCTATAAAACAAGCAGTTCCTCCTTGGGACCTTTCTTTGGTCCTACAGGCCTTGACCGCTCCCCCTTTCGAGCCCGCGGCTACGGTGGATCTCAAATACTTGTCCTACAAGACAGCCTTTTTGGTAGCCATTACATCAGCCAAGAGAGTTTCTGAACTTCAAGCTTTATCAGCTAAACCTCCTTACTTGGTATTTCATCCGGACCGTGTCTCACTCAGGACCAACCCGTCCTTCCTTCCTAAAATCGCTTCTGAAGCAAACATCAATCAATCCATTAACCTCCCTGTTTTCTTCCCTAAGTATGAAAACAAAGGTGAATATAAGCTACACTCACTAGATGTTCACAGGCAACTTAGATTTTATCTCAACAGGACAGCTGGTCATAGGCAATCCGACCAGCTGTTTATTTCCTTTGCAAAATTCAATTTGGGCAAGCCAATTTCTAAAGTTTCTCTGTCCCGCTGGATTTCACAGTGCATTTTATTGGCTTATCAAGCGTCAGGAAGGCCCGCACCGGGGGTGTTCATGCCCATTCAACCCGGTCAGTATCTACCTCGGCAGCCTTCAAGGCTAGGATTCCTCTAGATGATATTTGTGCAGCAGCCACGTGGGCTTCATCTCATACATTTATTTCTCACTATAAGTTGGATCTTGCATCTAGGGTAGAGCATCCTTTGGCTCCGGTGCTCGGAATATCCTTCCATGATGGCCGCCCAAGATTCAGGTAGCTGGGGACTCTGTCCCACAGGTTGCAGACAAATGAATATCCTACTTCAGATTTAGAAGTTATGTACTCACCATAACGTTCCATCTGAGTAGGTGTATTCATTTGTCTGCAACCATCCCGCCCTCCTATCCCCCTGGCCTTTCAGTTTCCTGCATATTCCTTGTTACCCTTTTTAGGGTATTGTTGCTTTGGCAAACTCGATCTGAGGTCATGAGGGTAGAGCAGGGCATTATGGGTGAGGGGAGGAGCTGAGAGCTTGGATCCATAGCTGGAAAACCATGCCGGTTCGGATCCGATATCGGATCCATAACCCACAGGTTGCAGACAAATGAATACACCTACTCAGATGGAACGTTATGGTGAGTACATAACTTCTAATTTTTCCCTGTCTTCGTTCTCATTACCTTTGGATATACTTTAACATCTTAATGAAATCATCACATTTTTAATTGCAAAATGAGTTAGATATGTATATGTAGATATATTAGTAGAAAAGAAGACAAACTGTACTGTTTATATTATTATTGTCATGCAGTATACATTCGATTTTAACAATTTTTTTCTACTCAAGCATTATCTAAGCTGCTCATATCATGTCTTCAGCTCTGCCACAGTGCTCCTTAATATTATTCTATATGTATTGTTCCCACATATTCCATTTATTTCTATGACATTTGCTCCCCCCTTTTTGTAAAGAACCCATCTTCACTTTTATCTCTTTTTACAGTACTCAAATTCCATTATGTTTTGTATATATTTTGATTTCCATTTTCTAGTAGTTGCCTTTTTGGCAATCTGTAGCAATAAAGTTAGTAAGGCCAAACTGTGTGTAGACAGTTTAGAATCCTGTACACTATCTTAAAATAATCATATCCTTAGCAACTACAGTTTGTTCCCCAACATTTCTGTCAAGGTACAATGTATGGAATTGTAAAATATTTTTCCCATTTACTTCTATCTTCTCTATCATATGCCCAGCATTTGCTATTAATCTGAGAAAAGTTCCTCTGAAGTCTAGTTGGGTTATAAAATTACCTTTATAAACACTTCATTGCAGAAATCCTAAACCTTCTAGACTTTGTTGTTTACTTGAGAAGGGTGTAGGATTTTTGTTTTTCAATTTTGTTTCTTCACTTTCATGCAGACTGTCAAGTCTCCCCTTCTTAGAAGCTATCATACAGACAACCATCAGGGGTTTTGTGGTTAGGTCCCTTAACCCTGCTCCTTATGGCTGATGTAATCTGCATCACAGAAGGGAGTATTCTGTGCCCTCTCCTGGCATGTTGTGCATGTTCCTACACACACAAGTGGTACCATCACCTTAGAATAAGAAGCCCATATCCAATGGCCAGAATGCATTGTTGTGGAAGGCTGTTTTCACAGGAGCGGTTTTTGCGAACTGTGACCACTGTATCTCTCTCCTCCTTGGTTAGGCAGTCAACCTCCTGTGCCAGCTGTTCCAGTGCCTAAGCTACTAGTCAAATTCAGGTTAAGATATTGGGGTGTCACCCTTTGTCGTAAAGCATAGCTTTGTAGCCCTTCCTCCTTACCTCGCCACCAGCCCTTTATGAAGCACTTACTAAAAAAAAAAAATCACTGGTCACCCTGGCTCAATAAGCAGTGCCATCCATTGTTGATCTGATAATTTCTAACTGACCATAGAGGGCAAGTAGCAGTATCAGGAATTTAGGTGAGAAGTGGAGCCTAGGATTTCAGGATTCAAATAGTTGATCTGATGTCTGCTTCATTCACCCTCATGACAGGGTCTCTGATCCGACCCTCTGATCCAGCTCAGCCACTTTCCACAGACTTGGATCCGACCCAAGCTTCACCCTCATACCCACAATACCCTGCATCTACCCAACTTCCTCAGATCTCATTTGCGGCTCCAGCAAGTCAGACGCAAATTCCTCTCTCTCAAGTGTTGGGTAGTTTTTGCTGCTACTTTGCATTGTAAGTGCCTTTGGCAGTATTTTCTTCTTCCCCCTGTATAGCTTGTATGTGCGAGTGAGCTCCTCTCGTTTTCTTCCTGTAGTTTAAAAAAACATTTTTTCCTCTCTCCTTTATCTTGCAATGTTAGTTAACTAGTTTCTGTACTTTAGTAGTTTTGGCCTCCGAAAGTCATGCGTGAATAGGCATACCTTTGCTGAAGGTTGGGCGTCAGTCTGGCAACTCTGCACCATAAAAATCTATTGCCAATCATTAGCGGACCGGAGTTCCGCTGTGGCGACCCCTTACCAGGAAAAGACAAAAAGACAAACAACAACATTGCTCTAAATCTTACATGTGTTCTTTAATCTGCAGTGTTCCTATTCCGTTCTTCTGCTTTCCTGTCAGTTGTTTTTTGATGGGCTTTCATTATGTCTGACAAGCCGGTTCCTGGGTTTAAGTACTGCACTTCATGTGGGCACAAAATCCCCAGCCAGGATGCCCACAAGGATGCATGTATTGCCTGTGAGCCAATCGCTTAAAAGCTTAATGTTCCGTCTGTGCTGGCTTTAACCCTCAGGCTTTGGCAGACAGATGGAACAAACTTATTCTCAGGGGCCTTCTTCCTTCCTTGGCTGAGGCTCAGACCCCTGTCTGGGCTTCTTAAGAGGTCCCTTCCTGCCTCCCCGAGGGACTCTGTCTCCGTAAGAAACCAAAGAAGTCTGTAGATTTGACCTTTTCGAATCCACAGCAATCTGCTCCCCATTTTCTTCAGATCTGGGGGAGATAATTTCTATTTCCCCGACTCAGACTTTGGCACCTACTTCGGATCCTACCTCTGGATCCCAGGGACCATGACTCAGTCTCTAGCCCTGTCCTTTAAGTCTAAACACTCCTGGCCCCCCCTTGTCAGCTTCTTCCAGGTCCTCGAGAAGCTTGTCCGAGGCAGACATATACAGGATAGTGAGGAGGTTACTTAAGGCCCAGATCCAAATGGGGATAGTTCCCGCTCTGTCCCCTGTTGGATCAGTGAGCTGCCCAGGTCACTGTACCCAGACTCCTCCTCCAATCTGTTCCCCCAGCTTCAGACCCTAGAGATTCTGAACTGCTATACGCATTGGACTCCTTCCTTGATGCAGAGTATGCTCTTGACTAGCCCCATTCCAGCCTTGTCAGAGAAGAATGAGTCTCAGAGCTGTGGCGTCAGTGTCGGGTCAGGGGGACTGGGATCGGCTCCATTCTTCTTGGAGCCATCCCTTCCCTTCGGGGTTTCTGCACTTGAGAGCTCGGGTCCGATCCTGTCTGGGGCCATGGATCCGATCCTGTCTGGGGGCCATGGATCCGATGCAAGTCCTATAAGTTTCTCGTCAGTCGCTTCGGCTCCAGGGGATTTGGATAGAGGTTCGCCTGGTCCTTCAGCCTTTCAGGTAGTGGAGAGGGTCTTGTCCTGGGTTGGAAATTCGACTGTATAAATTCCTCAATCCGCCCCTGTACTTCTATGGCCTTTGTCTCTCTCTTCCTGCCACAAATCTTCCTGTCACAAGCGGCCTCCAAGACTTCCCTGCTCAGGAGGGATCTCCTCCTCTGATAACTCCCCAGAATATCCCGCTGACGAGGTTCCTTGGAAGAGGGCATGTAAAAGGAGGAACATCGACTCCCCCTTGGAGTCCTTAATTGAGGGTACTGACTTCGATGAGAGGGAAGGATCCTCCTGATCCCCACCTGAGGATGTCTCCTTTGGAGACATCTTGGAAATTCTGAAGCAGAAAGGTGACTGTCTGCCCAACATCCTTCCTCTGAGGAGCCAGTTCTCTTGGAGGAGTTTGGGATGGGCCCATCAATGTCCTGAGTGACCCTCCAGCAGATGCCCTAGTGGATTTAATATCTCGCAGAGGGTGGAAGTACCGGACGCCATTGAGCCTATACCCAACAGCACTGATAGGGTTTTAGTGCCCCCTACAGACAGGAAACACTGGAGTAAGGGTCCTGTGGTCAATGATTCATCATGTTACCCTGCTGCAGTGATCACACTTGGGTTATCCTGCCATCAGGCGGTCCCGCAGTCGGCCGGAATTCCAAAGTCTTGGTCTGGCATTGGTTGCTGTCGCTTCTTCCCTGACGTCAGTGCGCCAGGGGTATAAATAATGCATCCGACGCCATTTTCTTCAGTCTTTCTTGCCGCGCGGTGCCCGAAGCAGAAGCAGTTCGCAAGTGCCGGTCGGCCGACTCCTGAGATTTTCAAAGTTGAATTTCAGATCCGAAGTTTTCAATAAAGCTAAGTACCCCGTTAGGGAAACTTTTCTTGCCTCAGAACAATATCAGAAAAAGTTAACAATTGTATTTCTTGTGGGAAGCAAATACCTCATAAGGATTTTCATTCTTACTGCATACATTGCGTAGGCCCAGACCACAACGTCACTGGTTGTCGTTTTTGTGCTAGGTTTAATAAGCGTACTATAAAAAGACACTTTGATTTTGCACGACACTACTTCGGTAGAAAATTTGACTACACTATGCCGTCGGAGCAACCGACTACTAGCGTGCACAAAAAACACAAGGACAGGCAGCCTAGACCCAAGCCAGACTCCGAGGCTTCGGCTGGTCTGGTCTCCGGTTCACCGGTCTTCAGTGAGGCTCCGACGCAGCCCCTGACTACCGCAGATTTGGAACCCAAGACCGCTTCGGAGCTTTTGGCGGAGAGTACTAGGACGATGCAGCCATTTTGTTTAGCCCCTACCGACGACACTGCTGATAAAGATGTCGGTGCTGCAGAAACACCTTCGGTTTCTGAAGGCGTCTTCAGACCGATGACGCTCACCATAAAAACGTATCCTAAGACTCCTATTAAACCTAAAAAGACTGCACTTCAGTCTCCAATTCAAGGCCCCATGCCTAAGAAACAGATGCTCAAAATGGCTGAAGATTTGATCTCTTTAATCAGGGGTTCCCAGCCCCCACCCGACAAAAGGCATAGACAAGAGGAAGATTATGCCTCCTCTGAACAAGTGTCTATTTCCTCAGGCTCCTCTGAGGACCAAGATTACTCCTTCTCCCCTTATGAAGATTCTGATGCTGAGGATTCTATTCCCTCAGCTTCTCCCCCTGAAGACTACTCCTTTGGGGAAACTTTACACACTATGAAGGGAACATTTTCACTGGGAAGGTCAGGACTACTCTGACTCAAAGAAAAGGCTCAGAGAGTTTCTTTTACTCCCCCAGCACAGACCACTTGCCACCCCCCCCAGTTTTAGACATTGTGGATGATGTTTACTTAGAATCCAGTTTGAACCCAGATTCTCTGCCTCCTGCTCCAGCCAAACCTGACAGATACTATAGAGTGCCTGATTCCCACAAATTCCTTTATAAAAGCCCTGTTGCTGATCCAGAGACTATCTCCTAGGGTCCCAAAGGGGCTAAGGCTTCTATGGCAAAAAATCCTGTACCCTCTGAAAGGGACTCAAGAGCACTAGACAGGTGGGGGAAAAAGGTTTACACCTCAGCCACTCTAGCTATGAGGGCACTAAATTGCCAATTTCACATGCTAAAATATCAGCAATTTCTAATGCCTCAGTTAAAACAAAAAATGAGCACACTCCCTCAACAGTCTGAATTGAAAGAAATGCAGGATCTGTTACATGCAACTGAACAGGTGGGCAAACATACTTTACAATGTGGTTTTGATTCTTTGGAGGCTTCCTGCAGAGCAGCTGTCACTGGGTCTGTTATACGTAGGCATGCTTGGTTAAAGGAACAAACTCTGCCTGATCGTGTTAAAGCAAACCTTCTAGATGCTCCCTTACAGCAGGATGTTCTTTTTGGAGTTAAAGCAGAAGAAGTCTTAAAGAAAATGGAGGTTAAGGCAAAATCTATGCATACAGTCAAAGATTTTCTACAGGTACAGCCCCCTCGCTTCAGCAGAAATTGGCCAACAAAAAATTGGTCCTTTCCACCTACTGACAGACCACAGAGGGATAAATACAGACGTCCAGGAGGCAGAGGGCAACCACAAGCCCAGTACAAACCTCGACAATGGGGCACTGCAACACAGAAGGGAGGAGAAGACAGGTCCCAAACTACTAGAAGGCAAACTCAATGACTTGCACCTCATCTGGCCAAGCAACACTCACTTGGCAGCCCCCTTGGGAGGAAAACTCGCACTTTTTTTCAGACAACTGGCACATTGTCATAAAGGACAAATGGGTCCTAGCCATGATTTCACAAGGATACAGATTCCATTTTCACACCTTGCCGATGAAAAGAGGAATGCCAAACCTGCCACAAAATCAATGGGCAGAGGCACAAAAACAAATTACAGCTCTCATGGACATGAGAGCCATTCAGCTGGTACCTACTCCAGAGCAAGGCCAAGGATTTTACTCAAGACTCTTTCTAGTTCCCAGAAAGGACAATGCCTGGAGACCAATTCTGGACCTTTCAGTTCTAAACACCTTCTTACAAGTACCCAAATTCAAGATGCTAACACTACAGCAGCTTCTTCCCATGTTGGGCAAGAACGCATGGCTAGTAACATTGAACCTCAAGGAGGCATACTTGCATGTCCCTATCAGACAAAGTTGCAGAAGATACCTCTGTTTCATTGCAGGTTCAACCCATTACCAATTCTCTGCACTGCCCTTTGGCTTATCTACTGCGCCCCGGGTCTTCACAAAATGCCTGGCACCAGTAATTGCATACTGCAGACAAAAAGGAATTAAAATATACCCATACCTGGACAACTGCCTCATCCAAGCAGAAAGCAAGGACATCCTCTTACAACATCTGGCCTTTGTAAAACATCTTCTAAGTTGCCTGGGGTACACAGTAAACGAAAAGAAATCAAAACTAGTACCCTTACAAAACATGACATTCCTGGGTGCCAGCTTGAATACAACGACCCAGAAGGCTTATCTGACGCCAGACAAACAACTACAACTGACTCTATATTTCAAAACAATGGCAACAAAGACCCGACTACCTGCAAGAAAAATTCTGCAGGCCTTGGGCTTCATGGCATCTTGCATACTACTAATACCATTTGTAAAGCTGCATATGAGGAAATTACAGTGGTACCTAAAAAGCGTATGGTCTCAACACAGCCACAGCTTGGACACAATGATATCTCTCATTCCCTGCCTACAACAGGAGTTTCTATGGTGGTCACAGGCATGTCACCTCAACAAGGGTCAGCCTTTCACCTTGCCCCCAGCCAGGCAAACTATGACAACAGATGCATTGGACTACGCCTGGGGGGGCACACATGGCAGGAAAGTGCGTTCAAGGTGTATGGACTGCAGATCAAAGGAATCTGCACATCAATCAAAAAGAGATGCTAGCTGTACAGAATGCTCTGACAGCCTTCAAGAATCTATTACATCCAGGACAACTTACAATAAGGATGGACAACACCACAGTAATGTGGTACATAAACAAACAAGGGGGTACACACTCCTACCCTCTATGCAGGCAAGCAATGACCTTGTGGAACACAGCTCTGGCTTACCAAGTTCAGTTACAAGCTCAATTCCTGCCAGGAAAAAAGAACACATTGGCAGACAACCTCAGCAGAAACATCATGGACCCCACGAGTGGAAACTGGATCCACAAGTATTTGCAATGAAAACTCAAAAATGGGGCCTTCCAGACATAGACCTGTTTGCCAGTCCTCAAAACTATCAACTAAAAATTTTGTACAAGGACACTTCATCAAGCTTGGAAAGTGGACACACTCTCATTCAGTTGGAAAAACCTGACAGTATATGCCTTCCCTCTATTGCCTCTCCTCACAAAGGCGCTTCTGAAAGTCAGAAAGGAGAGACCACGACTGATACTCATAGCCCCAGACTGGCCATGCCAGCACTGGTACCCACTATTGAGGAATATGGCCCAGGGCCCACCTTGGATTTTACCACAAATTGCCCATTTGCTCACACAGCAAAACAATCAGATTCTTTACAGCCGGCTCAAAACCTTAAATCTGGCTGCATGGCAAATCACCTAAGCATCCAGCCAGCTCCTCTTTCCCAAGCAGTTATGGATGTTATTCTGGAAGCTAGGAGGCCCAGCACCAGGAAGGCCTATTCGGATAAATGGAAAAGGTTTTGCGCCTGGAACCAAGCTAAAGGCCAAAACACACCTCAGCCTCACATGCCTCAGATTCTACAGTACCTAACTGAGATGTTGCACAAAGGCCTTTCTTTTTCTTCCATTAAAATCCATGCATCAGCTATTTCAGCCCACTACAACACAGATCCACCCGTATTTTCACATCCACTTCTAAGGCAGTTTCTCAGAGGGGCAAAAAAAAATACAGTTTTGTACCTACCATAAATGTAGATGTCCGATGGGTATGCATCTGCAGTCATAACATCTTCCAACTCATAGCAAAGACATGGGGAATGCCGGAGGATTCCAAAGTCTGGGTCTGGCCTCGGCTGTCGCACTTTCCCCGACGTCAGAGAGTCTGGGGTATAAAAGCATCAGCCGACGCCATTTTCCTCAGTTTTTCTTGCCCCAGATGCCAGGTGCCCTCTAGGAAGGCTAAATTTGGATAAATGCAGAAAAGTTCCAAACATTTGCAAAATTATATACATGTATAAACAAACAAATACACCATAATAGATTCCCCCAGCTAGCTAAAAGAGGGGTAAGTACCCTAGGAATACCACAGAGGGGTAGGAGGGAGGGTAAACCTGACTGCAGATGCATACCTATCGGACATCTACATTTATGGTAGGTACAAAACTGTACTATGTCCTTCAAGGATGCATCTGCAGTCATAACATATGGGTAGAATACCATAGCCAATCTGGGGGAGGAGGTACTAAGAAAAGGATGGTGTAGTTAAGATCCCCTGCAGGACTGCAGTTGCAAAGCCTGCTCTGGATCTGGAGTATAAAGGTAGATTGTAATGCTTGGCAAATGTATGCACGGAGCTCCAAGTAGCAGCTTCTAAAATGTCCTTGGTAGCCACCCCTCGTAAGAAGGCTGTAGTGGTGGCCATGGCCCTTGTGGAATGAGGCCTGATGTTTTCAGGAACTGTCTTTCCATGAAAGGAGTAGCAAAATCGAATGCAATTTCCTATCCATTTTGAAATTGTCTGTTTGGAAATTGCTTTTCCTTGCACCCCAGTAGCATATGCTACAAAAAGTTGGTCAGTTTTTCTGCTAGTTTTTGTTCTGTCCAAGTAGTAGCGTAGTTGTCTGTGTATATCCAGGGTGTGCAAAAGTTTTTCCCCTCTATTCTGTGGATTAGGGAAGAACGTAGGCAAGTGAATAGCTTGGTTCAAGGATACCCTAGATACCACCTTTGGCATAAAAGTAGGATTGATTCTTAGTGAAACTCTTGTCCTGATGGAAAATAAGAAATGGCTGCACTGTCATTAATGCTTGTAACTCAGATACTCTTCTTGCTGAAGTGATTGCCAGAAGGAATGCAGTTTTCCAAGACAGAAACTGTAGATCCGCCAATGCTGCTGGTTCAAAAGGAGGAAGTGTCAGTTTCTCCAGCACAAAGTTGAGATCCCAAGCAGGTAGAGGGGGGTCTTCTTGGAGGTTTAATATTTTTGATCCCTCTCAGAAATTGTCTGAGGAGAGGGTGCGAGAAGATAGGTGGAGCCACATTGTATTCTGCTGAAATTGCCGAAGCATGAATCTTAATGGAAGAATAGGACAGGCCATTGTGGAACAATTCTGCTAAGTATTCTAGGATATGTGTTATGTTTGCCACTGTGACATCTGAGCCTTTTGATGTGCTCCAAATGAGAAATCTCTTCCATTTAGCTGAGTATGTCTTCCTTGTGGAAGGCCTGCGAGCCTCCAAGATGATGTCCTTCACCCTCTGAGATAAAACAGTTTGATTGGGATTTAAGGAATTTTCCAGGCAGTTAGCTGCAATGTTTTCAAGTTGGGATGCATGGTCTTGAAATTGTTCTGCGTCAGAAGAAGAGGCCATAGGGGGAGAGGCCATGATTTTGCCTGAGACATGCTTCTCAATAATGGATTCCAGTGTTGCCTTGGCCAGTCTGGAGCTATTAGTATCACTCTTGGCTGTTCCTCCCTGATCTTCAGTAGAACCTTGTACATCAATGGGAGAGGTGGGAAGGCATATACTTTTAGGGCTTTCCAGCTGAAAGAGAGAGAGTCCACCCTCCAAGCTTGTGGTTGGTATGTCCTTGAGCAGAATGTCTTCAGTTGATGGTTGAGTGGGAAGGCGAACAGATCTATCTCCGGCATTCCCCATGTCTTTGCTATGAGTTGGAAGATGTTATGACTGCAGATGCATCCTTGAAGGACATCATTAGGCCCCCCAGGAGAGCACCTACACCAACATGGGACCTCAATTTTGTTTTGGAAAAACTTACGCTACCTCCCTTTGAACCAGCTTTCTCTGCAGATCTACAGTTTCTATCATGGAAGACTGCCCTGCTACTAGCAATAACTTCAGCTAGAAGAGTCTCAGAGCTGCAGGCACTAATGGCAGTGGAACCTTTCCTCATTTTCCATCAAGACAGAGTTTTTCTATGAACTAATCCTTCCTTCATGCCTAAGGTGGTTCCCAGTGTGGCTTTAAATCAAACCATCCACTTACCCACCTTCTTCCCAAATCCACAGAACAAAGGAGAAAGACTCCTGCATTCCTTGGACATTCACAGGCAACTTCGTTACTATTTGGATAAAACTAAGGCTTTCAGAAAATCTGGCCAGCTCTTTGTATCCTATGCTACAGCTTCACAAGGGAAGGCCATATTAAAACAAACCATTTCCAAATGGATAGGACATTGCATTCGTTTTTGCTATACCCATCATGGAAAACCAGTTCCTGCTACCATTAGACCCCACTCTACCAGGGCAACAGCTACATCTACAGCCTTCCTCAGGGGGGTTCCTACCAAGGAGATTTTGGAAGCTGCAACTTGGAGTTCAGTACACACCTTTACCAAACACCATCACTTACCACTTTACTCTAAGACTAGAGCTTGCTTCGCCACTGCAGTTCTGCAGGGCCTTCTAGCCTCCTCTAACCCTCTATAACTCCTCCGCCCTTCCTTAGCTTTGGGATTCTACCCAAGTGTGATGACTGCAGCAGGGTAACACGATGAACATAGTACAGTTTTGTACCTACCAAAAATGTAGATGTTCGAGTGTACACCCTGCTGCAGTCCAGGTTACCCTCCCTCCATCCCCTCTGATCTAACTGGCTAAAATCTCTACATTACCTTCCTGATGTATTTGCTTATAGCTGGAAGGTTTTTGTGTTTGTGCAAAAATTACTTAATTTGGTACTAATTACTGACCACCTTTTTGGGGGCACCTGACATGTGGGGCAAGAAAAACTGAAGAAAATGGCATCGGATGCATTATTTATACCCCTGGTGCACTGACGTCAGGGAAGAAGCGACAGCAACCGACGCCGGACCAAGACTTTGGAATTCCGGCCGACTGCGGGACCACCTGATGGCAGGATAAGCCAAGTGTGATGACTGCAGCAGGGTGTACACTCGAACATCTACATTTATGGTAGGTACAAAACTGTACTTTATCATGATGGCAGTGGCCACCAAGAAGGAATTGGCAGAGGAGACTGCCAATTTCCATCCACCAAACAAGGTGTCCAGAGCATGGGACAGATTTGGGAAGCTCGTTTACGCCTCTGCAACTTTTGCGCTGAGGTTGTTAAAATATCTAGCCATTTTAGTCGGCTCTAGACTGCCCTTGTCAAGGAATTGACAGCTTCTCTCTCAGTCCTTGTCTGCAGAGGAATTTTAAAAAGTTTCTCCCAAGCTGGCTACTCTTTCAACCATCAGCAATGCTTTGATGAGGTTATTCTCCTATACCATGGAGGGCACCTCATGAGCAGCCAGTTCAGAACTTTCCCTTGGGTGGCATACCTAGATGAGGCTATGTGTTTTTTGCGGAGCCTTTCAAGGCTTCATTTGTCAATGCCCCTTACAATGGCTTCTCCCTTTTTCAGCCTTCGGTTAGAGACACCCTCACCCACAGCGAAAAGGAGGGGAAGACCCTGTCTGTTGTTGGAATCAAGTTTTCCACCCCCAAAGGTCTTTTCCAAAAACCAGCATGGGAGCAAGAAAATGTGGTTCCTCAAGTCTCAAGGGCCTTTCCAGGACTCGCGTGGAGAGCCCTCCTCTAGAGGCAAAGGAGGAGAGTTTGATGGTAGATGCCACCACAGAGGCAGAGGAGGTCTGCAAAACTAGGGCTTTAGGGCACCCCTTTCCAGTAAGCCCTGCCAGCGCTCCTGAAGCCCTACCCAACTGTTTGTCTCTGGAGGCCGTCTGGGGGCAATTAGCTTTGCATCCCAAACCTGGACCCAGTTGGCTCAAAACCATTGGGTGCTAAGCGTAATATCCAGAGGTAGTTATATTCCCTTTTCCCTTCCCCCTCTGAATTCCAGAAATCTCCCAGATGTGCCCAGCCGGTCAATGGGAGCAGGCAACTTAGGAAACCAACAGCTGCTGCAAAAAAGTGTCATCCAGGAGGTCCCAACCGAACCGAGAGGATTCGGAACCTCCTACTTTTCTTTTTAGTGCCAAAAAAGACGAGACCCAAGACCCATTCTGGATCTCAGCAAGTTAACTGAGTCCGTAAAGAAAGCAAAGTTGCAAATGGTTACGGTTCAGTCCATTCTGTCATTGTTGCACAAGGATAACTGAATGTGCTCGATAGTTCTGAAGGACGCTTTCTATCACATCAACATAGATAGACACTCCAGGAGATATCTGCATTCTGGCTGGGAGCAATCTTTACCAGTTCAGAGCACTGCCCTTTGGACTCACCACAGCCCCTCGGGTGTTCACCAAATGCGTAGCGGTGGTAGCCGCTCACCTGAGGCTCAAGGGATTCCAGGTTTTTCCATATTTAGATGATTGGCTCCTAACCGCCCCATGAAGCTTCCACTGATTCAAGCCAGGGACTCCTTACTCCAGTTAGCACAATCCCTGGGCATCACCATAAACATGAGCAAGTCCAGTCTTATGCCAGTTCAGAACCTAGAGTTCATAGGTACGCAGCTCAATACCAGATAGCAGATAGCCTCTCTACCCTTACAGTGGGTAACTATTCTGAGAAATCAAACCACTTCTGCTCGGTTGATCTTGCAGGTCTTTGGGTCCATGTCTGCAGCCATCCTATTGGTTTCACTGGCCAGGTTTTTCATGAGGGTTCTACAGTGGAATCTAGCCAATCAATGGTACATTCAGTTTCACCCCTTGTCCCTTCGCATCAAATTGACTCCTTTCTGCAATGTCATTTGGTGGTTTCATTCCAACAATGTTGTCCTCGGTAAACCCTTTGTCAGCGATCCTTCTATAACCACCGTTACCACAGATGCTTCCCAGTTCAGGGGGGCAGGGCATTACAATGGGGAGATGGCCCAAAGCACGTGGTCTACTTCTGAGACCAGTTTGTGAACCCGTTCTTACCCTCTGTGCAGGGAGGCCATGAGAGTGTAGGAGTTGGCAATCTCTTCAGACCGCCTTCTAATTGCGCATCCCAGGAAAAAACAGCGATCTCTCCGACAAACTCAGCAGGTCTCTTCTGATTCTGCACGAGTGGTCCCTCAACCAATCAGCAGCAAGTATGATCTTCAGCAGCTGGGGTAGCCTTGCGTTTCTCCTCAATAACAAATGCAGCAAGTTTTTCTCTCTAATTCCCTCCTCCTGGGGAGTCCGCGAGGGATGCTGTAGTCCACGATTGGCCCCCAGGTCTCTTGTATGCTTACCCTCCCCTCCTGCTCATTCCCAAATTTCTTCAGAAGGCAAGCAGGTTGAAGAGTTCAGTCATTCGCATTGCCCCTCTCTGGCCTTGCCAAGTGTGGTTCCCCTTCCTATGGTCTCACCTAAAGTATCCTCCCTGGATACTGGAACCCACTCAGGATCTCCTTTCACCCTGAAATTGACCACTTGGTTTCTCCAGTTTTGACCTTGATCAGGCAGTCCAGGCTTCCGTCTCTGGTCTGAAAGATTCTTCTAGCATCACAAAAAGCCTCTACTAAGAGGGTTTACAATAGCAAGTGGAAGAGATTTGTTGTTTGGTGTACCAACAGGAACACTGATCCATTCTCAGCACCTGTCTCAGACGTGTTACTGTTGTTTTCTACCCTTTTCAGTGAGGGTGCTAGCTTTTTAACTGTTAATCTACAGTTGGCTGCTATTTTTAATTTCCACATAGCTAGTCAAGCTCATTCCTTGTTCATGTTTAGATTGTGTAAATCCTTCATGAAGGGCATTTTCTTATTGAGGCCCCACATTAGGGATCCTTCTCCTTGGAACCTTACCCTGGTGCTGCAAATATTGACTCCGTGCCCTTTTGAACCTGCGGTTTCTTGCGACAGGAAGTTTCTGTCCTGGAAAACAACTCTCTTGGTGGCCATCACTTCCACCAATAGGATTTCGGAGCTTCAAGCTGTGACTTCTAAGTCTCCATGCATATTGTTCCTTAGGGATAGAGTGTCCTTACACACTAATCCATTCTTTATGCCTTAAGTGGCTACAGAAACGAATATCAGTCACTCCATTCAACTTCCAGTGCACTTTCCCAGTTTTTCAAACAAAGGGAAGTATGTTCTTCACATTTTAGATGTTCATAGACAACTCCATTTTTATTTACACAAGACTGAGCAACACAGAAGGTCTGACCATCTTTTTATAGAATTTCTTTCAAATAGATTTGGATAAGCGGTATTGAAAGTTACCTGGCAAAATGGATTTCTGATCGCATTTCCTTTATTTTATGACAAACAGAAATGTTGCCAGCCCAGCTAGCTGGAGTTTTGCAAATAATTCTGATGTTAAGTTGTCAATCTTGCCTTCATTCTTGCTTGATGGGTTCGGAGCCGATCCCTCGGCTCCGACTCGGCACTTGCTAAGCTCGAGAGTCACTTTTACCAGCTCGAGGCAGCCCCATATCCCATGATGCAAGGCGGTAAGTACCCAGATCTCGTTTGCCGCATCGCTTATGAGGTCCTCCTTTTACCAGCTCCTGGTAAGTGATTCACTTTATTGATATTAAAGCCCCTTTTTGTTAAAAAAAACTTTTATTGTTAGTTATAAGTTAATTATTTAGATTTCCTGACAGAAAATCCCTGTCTCTTTTAATATTTTTTAGTCAAACTTTACCCATCCCATCCCCTCCCTGTTAGGGTGTGTGTGTGTTTGTTTTTAGGAATACCTTTTGGTATTTTCTTTAATTTAAATTTTTGACTGGTGTGTGTGTGTGTTTTGTGAAGCACCATGTCAAAGGAGAGGGTCTCAGGTTTTAAGAAGTGTGACTCGTGCTGTCAGAAGATGTCTCTGACAGACAGTCACACTTCTTGCCTGTATTGCCTGGGGCCTCTTCACCTGCAGGACTCCTGTGCTATTTGTCATTCCTTCAGCCAGAGAGTCCTGCAGGAAAGACGCAACAAGCTGATACTTAGGGGCCTTCTTAAGCCGGAGGGCTCTCCGGCTAAGTCGGCTCCATCAAAATCAGCTAAATCTTCCAAGGCCCAGGCTTCTGTGTCTAAGCCTGCGGCCTCGGCTCCGACTCGTTCCGAGTCGAGATCGGCTCCGGCTGGAGCCGATTCTGGCTTAACAAAGCCTTCGCCACTGATGGCTATCGGCGCCGAATGTGCATCGACCACTTCCGTGTCGGCTCCGATCGGTTCCGACCCCCATGTGGCACAGGCATCGGTGTCGGCTCCGATCGGCTCCGACACCGTTACTTTGGTGTCTGTATCGGCTCCGGCTGGAGCCGATATATCGAAGCTTCCTGTCGGCTCCGATAAGTCGGCTCCGACAGGATCTATAGTATCTGTTCCGATGGCTCATTCCAGGAAGAGGTCGAGGTCTCCTTCCTTGGAGCCGATACTTTTGGCTCGGCTTCACCTCTTCTTCGGAACGGAGCCATCGGAGCCGATCTTCAAGGTCATCCAGACTGTCAGATCATGACCTAGAGAGTGGTCAGTAGATTACTTAAGTCACAGGTACTGGCCCAAATGTTACATAGTCCGTCTCAACAGGCGACTGTTGGTCCACACCCGTTACAGTTCCTCCTTCAACTCTACCCCAGAGCTTGGAGTTGGAGTCTTCGGAATGGTTACTGCTACGGCTGGAGGATGGATACCCCTTCTGTTCCTTCAGCCTCTACTCTTATCTCCTCTTGAGACCTTCCTTAGAGGGATTCGTGGTCGGGCTTCCATGGTCTCCTCCGAGGGGGTGAGTGGCATCGGACCCTTGTCCGAACCCGCTCTTCCCCTTGGAGCCTCGGCCTTGGTGAGCTCGGCTCCGACATCTGCCTTGGAGACTTCCCTTCGGTGGTCCCTGGAGTTCCTAGCTCTTGAACGGGTTCTCTCGGACCTGCCTGGGAGGGAGCTTTCGAGGTGATGAAGAGTGTGCTGGCCACTGGTATCAGTCAGCAGTCTGTTCCCGTAGCTCCTCCCTCTATAGTACCTGTTGACATCTCTGCCACTTCTGTTGCTACAGGACCCAGAGATCCTCCGCCTCAGGTTTCCCCATTGGGAATTTCCCCCTCTTCCGAGGATTCTCCTGATGTTTCGGGAGATCCTCCTAGGAAGAGGACTTGTAAGAGGAAACATGTAGACTCCCCGAGTCTGTCACTGGATACTGACTTTGATGAGTCAGAGGGATCCCCTAGATCCCCTCTGAGGATGTCTCCTTCTCAGACATCCTAGAACTCCTTAAACAGAGGAAACTGGCCCACCAACAATCCCTCTGAGGATGAGTCAGTATACCTAGAGGCGTTTGGATCTCGGCCCTCCACCTCCTGGGTGTCTCCGCCTTCGACCCCCTTATGCAGGTTATTGCACGAAGGCGTGGGCAGCTCCTGACTCTGTAGAGCCAGTCCCTAGGAGGCCTTCAAAATTTATCACTGCCCGTGTGACAAGCAATTCCTCACTAAGGGTGTCCCCGCTGATGCCATGGTGGTGGCTGCGGCCACCAAAAGGAACTTGCAGATCCTTCCGTGCCCGTCCATCCTCCTAATAAGGACTCTAGGACCATGGATAGGTGGTGGCGGATGTTTTCCTCAGCGACCTTTGCTATGCTCGCTGAATTACCTATGTCACTTCACCAGATTCCAGAGGGATATCCTTAAGGAGCTGGGTGAAGTAGTTCAGGATCCTACAGCTGCAGGGGCTCAAGAAAAATTGCTTCGCAGCTAGGCAGCCTCAATTCCATTGCAAACTCCTCCATGCGGCTAATATCTTATGCTGCGGATGGAGCGAGTAGAGCCGCAGGTACAGGTGTGGCTCTTAGATGCCAAGCCTGGATGCGGCTATGTGATTTTATGGATCCCTTTAAGGCGTCCTTCACAAATTCTCCCTTTGATGGGTCAGCTTTGTTTGGCCCTCAGGTGAAGGAAACCTTGACCAGGTGAACAGGACGGCAAGACTCTTTCTGCTGTTGGAGTCCGTTTTCCACCCCTTCTAGACCTTATCCCAAAGGACAGAAAGGTGGGAAAATGTGGTTCCGTAAATCCCAAGGAGTCACGCCGGATTCACGTGGTCAGTTTACCCCTAGAGGCAGAGGGGGTAACAACAACAGGCGCCGCTCTAGAGGCAGAGGGGTTCCAAAAAACCAGGAAAACAGAGAGCCTCTCTGACAAGCCCTTTCAGCATCCCTGAGATGTTGCCCGGCTGTCCCTCCTTGGAGGCAGTCTGGGGAAGATTATCACTGTACCCAGAAGCCTGGCATTCCCTCACTCAAGACAGATGGGTACAGTCGATCATATCCAAGGGTTACATAATTCCTTTCGAGGAAAGTCCCTTCCGCTCAAATTCCCTTCCAGATGTACCACCCGGTCTAAGGGAAATTGCAGAGTTAGAAGTCTCAAAACTACTGCAAAAAAGAGCCATTCAGCCAGTTACAATAGACCATTCAGAGCCGGAATCTACTCAAGGTTCTTTTGGTCCCCAAAAGACGGGAGACTGGAGACCAATATTGGATCTCAGCAGACTCAACAAGTCTGTCAGGAAGACAAGATTCCGAATGGTCACTCTTCAGTCAATTCTGCCCTTCTTACAGAAGGACAACTGGATGTGCTCAATAGATCTTCAGGATGCGTACTATCACATCAAAATTCACAGACGCTCCAGGAGATTTCTCCGCTTTCGGCTGGGGTCCAGTCATTTCCAGTTCAGAGCCCTGCCCTTTGGTCTCACTACAGCCCCCAGAGTGTTCACCAAATGCATGGCAGTGGTCACGGCTCACCTGAGACGTC
Source organism: Protopterus annectens (assembly GCF_019279795.1). NCBI lineage: Eukaryota > Metazoa > Chordata > Ceratodontiformes > Protopteridae > Protopterus > Protopterus annectens. Next base: position 603,763,581 of record NC_056741.1, on the reverse strand, counting down.
AAGGATTCCAGGTGTTTCCGTATCTCGACGACTGGCTCCTGTCAGCCACCACCAGGCATCAGCTTATACAAGCCAGGGATTACACAATAAACCTTTGTTCTCATTTGGGCATCTCAATCAACTTCGAAAAGTCATCCTTATCGCCCTGCCAGTCTATTACCTTCATAGGCGCAAACTTAAACACTGTTCGGATGTCAGCTACCCTTACAGATCAAAGAGTTTCAGACATTGAGTCATTACAGGATCATTCTGGCCAACAAGAAAGTACAGGCCAGAATGGTTCTAAAGGTATTAGGTCTCATGGCTGCGGCCATTACTCTTCTTCCCCTGGCTCGATTCTACATGCGCCTTCTTCAGTGGATGCTGTTCACACAATGGTCATACCAGCAACTTCCAATGCGTCACCAGATTCTGGTGACACAGACATGCAAAGAGCATCTTGCTTGGTGGATCACATCTCCTCAGGTTCACCAAGGCAGGTACTTTGTACCCCCATCCCCGATAGCCACTGTCACCACGGATGCCTCCCTGATCGGGTGGGGGGGTCATTATCAGGACAGGATGGTTCATGGGACGTGGCAGCCGTTCGAGTACCATCTGCACATAAATGTCCTGGAGATGAGAGCAGTGCTTTTAACGTTGCAAGCCCTCAACGACTTTCTTCCCGTAGGGACAATTGCAGTCCACACAGACAACATGTCTGTAGTTTGGTATATCAACAAACAGGGCGGAACCAAGTCCTACCCCTTGTGTCGAGAAGCGCTCAGACTATGGCAATGGGCGATATCCTCTCATCGGTTTCTCGTAGCAACGCATATCCCTGGGAAAACCAACATTGTAGCGGACAGATTGAGCAGAGCTATTCTCATGCCTCACGAGTGGTCTCTCAAGCAATCTATAGCGGAAGAGATTTTTCTGGAATGGGGTCGTCCATGTTGCGATCTTTTTGCTACTCCCCAAAACAGCAAATGTCCAGACTTCTTCAGCCTCTTCCCTCTATCAGGCCATCCCCCCAGAGACGCTCTGACCCAGGATTGGCCCCAGGGACTTCTTTATGCCTTCCCTCCATTTCCTCTGATCCCTCAGGTTATCCAGAAAGCTACCGCTTTGAGAGCCAAATTGATTCTCATTGCCCCTTACTGGCCTCGACAAGTTTGGTTCCGGTTCCTCCATCATCACCTTTTGGTGCAGCCGTGGCATCTGGACCCAGTGCCAGATCTTCTGATACACCAATCGGGTCAGCTGCACCGGTCAATCCCTTCTCTCAACCTCACGGCATGGTTGCTCCACTTCCTTCCTTAGCCAGGCTTCCTTTGATCTCTAACCCAGTTAGAGACATCATAGTAGCTTAAGCTAAAATCCTCTACCAGGAGGATTTATACAAGCAAATGGAAACGTTTCTCTTATTGGGCTAAGGCCAAGAATATTGATCCTTTTACTGCCCCTGTTCAGGCAGTCCTGGACTTCTTAGCAGAGATTTTTCATGCAGGCTCCTCTTCTTCCACAGTCAGAGTTCAATTGGCTGCTATTTCCAATTTTCATGTCGGGATAGCAGATCATAATATTATGTCCCATAGGCTCTGCAGGGCCTTCTTGAAAGGAATTTTCCTACTAAAACCTCCAATCAGGAATCCTCCTCCTCAGTGGGATCTAAATTTAGTGCTGACATTATTGATTCTTCCCCCCTTCGAGCCAGCTGCTTCTTGTTCCCTGAAATATCTTTCTTGGAAAACTTTATTCCTAGTGGCTATTACATCGGCCAGGAGGGTGTCTGAACTTCATGCTCTTTCGGTTCGACCCCCCTATTTGGTTTTTCACAAAGACAGAGTATCTTTGAGAACTAACCCAACCTTTTTGCCTAAGGTCGCTTCAAAGAACAATTTGAATCAATCCATTGATCTCCCTGTATTTTTCCCTAACTATTCAGATAGAGCTGAACAAAAGCTACATTATCTTGATGTCCACCGTCAACTTAGATATTATTTGGACAGAACAAAAAATTTAGAAAATCTGATCAACTTTTTGTTTCCTATGCGGATAATAAAAAGGCCTTCCTGTTTCTAAAGTGACTTTGTCTAGATGGCTTTCTTCGGTCATCTCTGAAATTTATCTGCTCAGGGGAAAACAGCTGTGCTCAAAACCTAAAGCACATTCAACTAGGAACTTAGCTACTTCTACAGCTTTTCAAGCTAGACTTCCTTTAGACACTATTTGTGCAGCGCCACTTGGGCCACTCCTCACACTTTTGTTTCCCATTACAAATTGGACTTGGCCTCCAGGGACAGAGCCAGTTTTGGCTCTACAGTCCTCAAGAGTTTGTTCCATTGAGCCACCCAGGATAGAGGTGCTAGGGACGGTCCCATCAAGCAAGAATGAAGGCGAGATTGACAACTTAACATTAAGAAGTTATGTACCTACCATAACGTTCCATGTTAGTTGTCTTCTCTCGCCTTCTTTCTTGCGACCCTCCCTCCTTCCCCCTGACCTGGACAGACCTTGTTATAAGAAACTGTTATGCTGAAGACCATTCAGACCTGGTCCTTCTTCCATCTGTAAGTTTTTCTTTCTTCCTTTGGGAAGTATTTTATGCTTGGTGCTATTGCCCTTTGTCATCAAACGAGATCTGGGTACTTACCGCCTTGCATCATGGGATATGGGGCTGCCTCGAGCTGGTAAAAGTGACTCTCGAGCTTAGCAAGTGCCGAGTCGGAGCCGAGAGATCGGCTCCGAACCCATCAAGCAAGAAAGAAGGCGAGAGAAGACAACTAACATGGAACGTTATGGTAGGTACATAACTTCTTATTATTTGTGAATATTAATATGTTTTTTATAGAAATGTAACAGAAGGAAATATTGCCAGCCCAGCTATCTGGAATTTTGTAAATAACCATATGTTATTTGTGAATATTAGCATTATTCATCTGCTTGTCTTACAAATGTAAGAGAGCTATATGATGTTAAGTTGTCTATCTCGCCTTTGTTTCTTGCTTGTTGGGATCGGAGCTGATCCTCGGCTCTGACTCTGCCATCTTCTATAGCTCGAGAGCTGTTTAGTGGCTTGAGGCTACCCGTTATCCCATGATGCCTAGCGCTAGCTACCCAGATCTCGTTTTCCGCTTCAGCTGCGAGATTTGTTGTTACTGGCTCAGGCTAGTATAAGTTTTATTGAACTACTTTTTATGTCAGATTAGGGTTTTTTTCTGGTAGTTTATTGTTTAAAATAATAGTCGCTAACTAGTTTGTTGTAGTTTACTGTATTTGTAGATGTTCTTCATCTCACATTGCTGCAGTCATAACTTATGGGTAGTCCGCTGTCCTCGGTCGGCCCGAATACCAAAGTATTAGGCTGACGTCGGTCATGGGCGCTCAGATCTGACGTCAGAGCGTCAAGGTATTAAAGCGCATGACCGACGTCATTTCCTCAGTCATTTTGCCGCATGGTCCAAGCAGAAGCAGCGTTTGCAAGTGCCGTTCGGCGTTCTGAAATTTTCGTATTCTGAGTTTCAGACCGAAACCAAGTTGGGCTAAGTACCCCGTTGGGGAATATTTTTGTTTTTTCTTGCCTCAGTTATTTCCGGATGTCAGAAAAAGTGAATAATTGTATTTCTTGTGGGAATCCCACAATGCTAGGCGTGAGTTACCTCAGATCTCGTTTGCCGCTACAGCTATCGAGGTGTGTTTTCTACCGGCTCCAGGTTAGTGAAAGTTAGACTAGTTTAAATTCTTAGACTTAAGCTAGCTTAGTGTATTTTTCTTTCCCCTTAGTGTAGTGGATATTATCCCTTCTACCTTTTATCCAGCCCCCTTTTTTTCTAAAGAACTTATAGTTCTTTCCCTAAGGCCTTTGGGCCCTTCCTTCCCTATCCTTAGGGTGTGTATGTGTTTGATTAGGGAGTTTTAACTTAACTTACCTTTAGTTTAAATAATTCCCTTTGAACCCCTATCAGTGTAATCTGTGTGTGTCTGTTTTCTGTGTGTGATTACACTTCGGTTCCTTGAGTATGTCCAAGGATACAAAGGTCTCAGGCTTCAAGAAGTGTGACTCGTGCTGTCAGAAAATGTCTCTGACAGACGGTCACACTTCTTGTGTGTATTGCCTGGGACCTTTACACCTGCAGGACTCTTGTGCTGTATGCCATGGCTTCAGCCCTAGAGTCCTGCAGGAGAAAAAATAAACTCATTTTGAGGGGTTTGATTAAGCCTGAAGTTTCCCTTTCTGTGTCATCGGGGAAACCTTCTAAGGCTTCCAAGACCTCGGCTCCAGCTTCAGAGTCGAGGCCTAAGGCTTTGAAGCCTACTGCTTCATCGGCTCGGCTGGAGCCGATGAGTCTTTGACTGCAGTATCTGTGGTTTCCTCGGCTCGGCGAGGCATTAGAGATTCTGAGTCGGCTCGATCAGACCATCGGAGCCGACATCTAGAAAGATCGAGGTCACCGTCCCTTGGCTCCGTTCATTCGGCTCCAGCGTCTCCCCTGCTGTCTGAACGGAGCCACAGATCTCACTCCTCCAGGTCATCGAGGCTGTCAGATCACGACCTCCAGAGGGTAGTGAGTAGACTTTTGAAGTCTGAGGCACTGGCCCAAATGCTCCAGAGTCCGACTCATCAGTCGATGCCTCAACTTGTTCCAATAAATATTCCTCCTCCGACTCCTTTGAGCCGGGGCGTCTCGGGACCGAGACTGTGGTAGCGTCGGAGCCGATACAATTGTCTTAGGCTCCGTCGTCGGCTCCGATTTCTTCTTTTGAAGAATCTCGTCGCCGGGCTTCCCTCCTCGGCTCGAGGGTGAGTGGCATCGGACCCTTGTCCGACCCCTCCCTCTCGGTGCTTGGCGCTGGTGAGTTCGGCTCCGACATCGGCCTCGAGCCATCTCTCTCGGTGCCGAGGGAGGTTCTCAGCTTCTCGGAGCGGGGACCTCTGGCTCTGCCGGACAGGGGTGCGTTCGAGGTCATGCGGAGTGTGTTGGAACCTTGTTCGACTCTACAGTCGGCTCCGTCTGCCCCTCCCTCTTCGGTGCCTTAGGTTATGTCGACTCACTCCCTCATCCCAGACCGCAGAGAGCCAGCTCCTCAAGAATCCCCTGTGGGGATCTCATCCTCTTCGAGGCCTCCCTGAATTGGCAGGGGAGCCCCCTAGGAAGAGAAAGTGTAAGAGGAAGCACATAGACTCACCTGAGTCTGTCACCTCTGACACAGATTTAGAGGATTCCGAGGGTTCCCCACTTTCCCCTTCTGAAGATGTCTCTTTCGCAGACATTCTAGAGATCCTGAAACAGAGGGGAAATTGGCCAGCCCTTAACCCTTCGGAGGATGAATCTGTGTATCTTGAGGTGTTTGGCTCTCGCCCTTCCACCTCCTGGGTGTCCCCCCCCCTTTGATCCCCTCATGCAGGTGGTTGCAAAGAAGGCCTGGACAGCTCCTGATTCAGTGGACCCTACCCCCAGGAGACCTTCCAAATTTATAACAGCACCAACTGACAAGCAATTTTTCACAAAAGGTGTTTCTGTGGATGCTATGGTGGTAGCTGCTGCCACCAAGAAGGAACTAGCTGATCCTTCAGTGCCTGTTCATCCCCCTAACAAAGAATCTAGGTCTATGGACAGGTGCGGAAGCGGATGTTCTCGTCAGCGACCTTTGCTATCGTTAAGCTGAACTACCTATGCCATTTTACTCGTCTTCAAAGAGACTTGATCAAAGAAGTGAGTGACATGTTGAAGGATCCTACGGCTGCGGGTTTTCAAGACAAGATGAACACTCAGCTGGCTACCCTGAACTCCATAGCTAACTCCTCCATGCGCCTCCTCTCTTATGCGGCTGATGGAGCGAGCAGGGCCGCAGGGACAGGTGTGGCCTTACGCAGGCATGCCTGGATGCGGCTATGCAACTTTGCGGACCCCTTTAAAACGTCATTCACTAATTCCCGTTTGATGGATCATCTCTTTTGGTCCTCAAGTGAAAGAAACCTTGACTAGGTGCGAGACAGATGGCAAGACTCTTTCTGCCGTCAGTCCGTTTTCTACTCCTTCTAGGCCTTACCCCAAAGGCCAGAAAAGTGGGAAAATGTGGTTCATAAACAATCTCAAGGGACTTAGCCTGGCCACAGAGTCGGTTCCCCACCAGAGGCAAAGGGGGAACAACAATGGTAGACGCCGCCCTAGAGGCAGGGGGTCCAGAACCAGGGCAATCGAGAAGCCTTCTCTGATAAGCCCTTTCAGCATCCCTGAGGTGTTGCCCGACTGCCCACCTTCGAGGCAGTCGGGAAGATTGTCACTGTACCCAGAAGCCTGGCTATCCCTGACTCAAAACAAATGGGTACAGTCCATCATTTCTGAAGGCTATTCCATTCCCCTCGTTCGCATTCCAAACCAATCAAGAAAATCCCTTCCAGATGTTCCACCGCTCAAAGGGATCTTGCAGCTTTGGAAATTTCAAAGCTGCTTGCAAAAGAACAATTCAGCCAGTTCCAGCAGACCAGCAAGGATGGGGAACCTAGTCCAGGTCCTGTTTAGTGCCAAAGAAAACAGGGGACTGGAGACCAATTTTGGATCGCACTACCTTGAACAAGTCAGTCAAGAAAACAAGATTTGGATGGTCACGCTGCAGTCCATCCTTCCCTATTGGGAAAGGGAAACTGGATGTGCTCTATAGACCTTCAGGATGCGTACTATCACATAAAAATGAACAGACGCTCCAGAAGATTCCTCCGCTTCAGGCTGGGAACCAGTCATTTTCAATTCAGGGCCCTGCCCTTTGGTCTCACCACTGCCCCCCGGGTGTTTACCAAATGCATGGCAGTGGTAGCTTCTCACCTGAGACGTCAAGGATTCCAGGTGTTTCCATATTTGGACGACTGGCTCCTCACAGCTCCCACCAAGCATCTTCTTCTATTGGCCAGGGACTACACCTTTCGCATTTGTCAAAATTTAGGCCTATTGGGCTCAAGGAAGGGACATAGATCCTTTCACTGCTTCCATCCAAATGATCCTTGATTTTCTAGCTGAACTCTTCCATGCAGGTTCATCTCCTTGTACTCTTAAAGTTCAATTGGCAGCTATTTCTAACTTTCATGTGGGCATTTCAGAGTCTGCCATAATGTCCCACAAGCTTTGCAAAGCCTTTTTGAAGGGAGTTTTTCTACTCAGACCTCCTATAAGAAATCCTCCTCCTCCTTGGGACCTAAATTTAGTTCTTAGTTCTTTGATTCTTTCCCCTTTCGAACCTGCAGCCTCCTGCTCTTTAAAATTGCTCTCATGGAAGACACTCTTTCTGGTAGCTATTACTTCAGCTAGAAGAGTTTCAGAACTTCATGCACTCAGCTGTCGACCTCCTTATCTGTTGTTCCATAAGGACAGGGTATCTTCTGAACCAACCCGTCTTTTTACCTAAGATAGCCTCAGTCTAACCTAAATCAAAGCATTGACCTTCCTGTGTTTTTTCCAGAATATTCTAACAGGTCTGAACAAAAATTGCATTGGCTAGATGTTCATCGTCAGTTAAGGTACTATTTAGATAGAACCAAACAATTCAGAAAATCTGACCAGCTGTTTGTCTCTTATGCAGAAGGCAGAAAGGGACTTTCAGTTTCAAAGGTATCATTATCTAGATGGCTAACATCTCTGATTTCCCTTGTTTATGAAATTAGACACCAAAAGCTGCCTAACAAACCTAAAGCCCATTCTACCAGAGCTTTGGCTACTTCTATAGCCTTCCAAGACAGACTGCCTATTGACACCATTTGTGCAGCGGCTACTTGGGCTACTCCTCACACTTTCATTTCTCATTATAAGTTGGATTTAGCTTCTAGGCATAGAGCTAACTTTGGTTCCACTGTTCTCAAGAGTCTGTTCCGTTAGGCCACCGGGACAAGGTGCTAGGACGGTCCCATCCAGCAAGAATGAAGGCGAGATAGACAACTTAACATATAGAAGTTATGTTCTTACCATAACGTTCCATGTTAGTTGTCTTCTTCGCCTTCTTCTTCGTCCCCCTCCTTCCCCTGGCCTGGACAGACCTAGAGGAGTTTTGATTGCGACCTCTCTTTCTACCACCTCTTTACTTTAGGTATATGCTGCTGTGCATATTTTCCTGGATCAGGATGTAGGTCACCCTTCTCTTCTCCCTGGTTTATAGAGGTGGACTTTGTTTATAGTTATTCTGTTACTATTATAAGCTGGGCCTAGCTTACAAACGAGATTTGAGGTAACTCACGCCTAGCATTGTGGGATATAAGGGAGCCTCGAGGCGTGGAACCAACTCTCGAGCTTTTAGAGTGGCCGTGAGCCGAGGTCGGCTCCGAACCCATCAAGCAAGAAGAAGGCGAGAAGAAGACAACTAACATGGAACGTTATGGTAAGAACATAACTTCTATTTAGATTGTGCTAGGCTTGTCTTCGGTAAGCGGTGTAATTACAATATGCCGTTGGATCCTCCGACGCCCGCTACCGCGAAGAAGCGCAAAGATAAATCTTTAAAGCCCAAGCAGGATGACTCGTCCGTTTCGGACGCCGGTTCTTTAGACTCTATGGTGGATTCGGTTGAACCAGCCGAGGTTCAACTGAGTCTCAGGGGGAGACGTTGGTTTTGCAAGATGTGGCCTCTCAGGAGTCAGGTCAGGCTGAGGGGGCCTCTCAGGTTGTTGTTCTCCCTTCTTTGCCTAAGGTGGTTAGGCCTTCTCCTTCTGTCTCTAAGGTACCTTCCAAAGGCAGGCCTGGTTTGCCTGCCAGAGGTGTCAGTCCTAGTTCTGCAGGTTCTGTGCCTAAAAAACACATGCTTAAAATGGCAGAAGATTTAATTACTTTAATCAGGGGTTCTATGCCCCCTCCTGATAAGAGGCCTAGGGTGGAGCCAGAAATGGAAAGTTTGGAACACGCTTCAGATTACTCAGAGTCTTCGGCTGAAGACATTCAGGATTTTCCTCCTTATTCTGATTCAGACGCAGAGGATTCCACTCCTTCTGCTTCTCCTCCAGAGGATTTTTCTTTTTCAGAAACCCTGCATTCTATGAGGGAGCATTTTAAATGGGAAGGTCAGGATTTCTCAGATTCCCGGAAGAGGCTTAGGGAATTTTTGTTTTTACCACAGCATAGGCCTTTGGCTATACCTCCTGTTTTGGATGTTGTTCAAGACGTTTTCTCTGAGGCTTCCCTTAATCCAGACTCTTTGCCTCCTGCTCCAGTTAAGCCGGATAGGTATTACAGGGTGCCTTAGGCTCATAAATATCTGTATAAGAGCCCTAGGGCCGACCCAGAAACTATTAGCCAGGGACCTAAGGGTGTCAGGGCTTCTGTTGTAAAGAATCCAGTTCCTATGGATAAGGATGCTAGAGCTTTGGAAAGGTGGGGTAAGAAAGTGTATACCTCTTCCACTTTAGCAATGAGGGCTTTGAATTGCCAGTTTCATATGTTGAAGTACCAGAATTTTCTCCTTACTCAGTTAAAATCTAAAGTGGATGCTTTGGCAGAGGGCATAGAGTGTAAGGAATTACAGGATTTGGTACATGCCTCTGATCAGGTGGGTAAGCATGCTTTGCAGTGTGGTTTTGATGCTTTACAGGCTTCTTCCAGGGTGGCTGCCACTGGTTCAGTTATTCAGGCACGCCTGGCTTAAAGATCAGAATTTGTCAGAGCATGTCAAAGCTAGGATTTTAGATGCTCCTTTGCAGTCTGAAGTTTTGTTTGGTTCTCCTGTGGAGGCTGTCTTGAAGAAAATGGAAGACAAGGCTAAGTCTATGCAGACTGTTAAAGATTTTTTGCAGGTGCAGCCCCCTAAGTTTAGCAGGAACTGGCCTGCTAAGGGTTGGACTTACCCTTCTTCTGATTCGCAGTCTAGGGGTAGATCTAGACGTGGTAGGGGCAGAGCTCAGAGTTCTTTCAGGCCTAGACCGTGGAGTTCACCAGCACAATCTACAGGTGAGGGCAGGGGCCAGTCCTTTCGTAAACAGGCCCAATGACCTGCATTTCCAGCTGCCAGATCCTTCCTGTCTGGCAGCTCCTTTGGGAGGAAAGTTGGCATTCTTCAAGCAAAATTGGTTTCTAGTCACCCAGGACAAATGGGTGTTGGATATTATAGACCGAGGCTACAAGTTTTATTTCCACACATTGCCTCCTTTCAAAGGCATGCCAGACGTTCCTCCTCAGCAAAGGGTAGAGGCTCACAAACAGATTTCTTTACTTCTTCAAATGGGGGCTATACAGCAGGTCCCTCTGTCAGAAGTGGGCCTCGGATTTTACTCTCGCCTATTTCTTGTACCAAAGAAAGGAAACACTTGGAGGCCAATTTTGGATTTATCTATCCTCAACACATATCTGGACATTCCAAGATTCAAAATGTTGACGTTGCAACAACTTCTGCCTCTGTTGGGCAAAGATCACTGGATGGTAACTCTGGATCTCAAAGAGGCTTATCTTCATGTTCCTATCAGGCCCAGTTGCAGGAGATTCCTGCATTTTCGGGCTGGGACTTTACATTATCAGTTCTCTGCATTGCCCTTTGGCTTATCTACTGCCCAGGGTATTCACAAAAGTTCTGGCTCCAGTGATAGCCTTCTTCAGGTTAAGAGGAATACAAATTTATCCTTATTTGGACGATTGCCTGATTCTTGCTCAAGACAAGCACGAGCTTCTTCACCATCTACAGTATGTTATGACAGTGCTAAGGTGCCTAGGGTATTCTGTGAACGAAACAAAGTCCAGTCTAGTACCCTCTCAGGAAATGTGCTTTCTGGGTGTGAGACTGAATACAGCTTCCCAGATGGCCTTTTGACCCCGGACAAGCAAAAGAATCTTTCACTTTACTTCCATCAATTGTCTCTACGGTCCAGGCTGACTGCAAGGACAGTCCTTCAAGCCTTGGGGTTCATGGCATCTTGTATTCTGGTGCTTCCCAATGCCAAACTGCATATGAGGAAGCTACAATGGTATCTCAAAATGTTTGGACACAACACTGCCAAGATCTGGACACTGTCATTCAGATAATACCTTGCATTCAAAAGGAATTTTTGTGGTGGGCTCAGGAATGTCACCTAAACAAGGGACTCTCTGTGACCCGACCAGAGGCGAGTCAGATTTTAACGACGGATGCCTCGGACAAGGCTTGGGGAGCACACCTCAATGGAAAATGGGTTCAAGACACGTGGCCTGCCAGACTTCAACATTTACATATCAACTTGAAGGAAATGTTAGCAGTCCAGTTTGCATTGATGGCTTTCAAGGATTTACTTCTCCCAGGGCAGGTTTTGATTCAAACAGACAACACTACTGTCATGTGGTACATCAACAAGCAAGGGGGAACCCATTCGTACCCTCTTTGCAGGCAAGCTATGATTTTGTGGGAGACTGCTCTCAGTTTGCAACTCACTCTTCAAGCAAGGTTTCTGCCAGGAGCACAGAACTCCTTAGCAGATGTTTTGAGCAGACGGATAGTGGATCCCCACGAGTGGAAATTGGATCCTCTTGTATTTCGACAGTTGACAATGATATGGGGGACTCCAGACATAGATCTGTTCACTTCTCCACTAAATTTCCAGGTGCCAAAGTTTTGCACAAAGATGTTTCATCCCACAGCTTGGAAAGTGGATGCTCTATCATTCAGTTGGAGCAATCTTCACGTCTATGCCTTTCCGCCTCTGCCTCTACTTCCAAAGGTTCTCTTGAAGGTCAGACAAGACAAGCCCTCCATGATTCTAATAGCTCCAGACTGGCCTCGACAGCACTGGTACCCTCTGCTGAGGAGTTTAGTACGGAACCTCCTTACCCTTTGCCTTTGATTCCACACCTTTTGACTCAGGAGGGCAATCATTTCCTCAATGTCAGGATTCAGTCCCTGCATCTAACAGCCTGGCATATTCTGTTTTAGAACCTGGAGGGTCAGCTTCCTCAACAAGTTTTGAATGTTATTTTGGAGGCCAGGAGGCCTAGTACAAGGAAAGTTTATGCTGATAAATGGAGGAGATTTTTTATTTGGAGCAAAGCAAAGAGCTTTGAGGTTTCTAGGCCTGATTTGAGTGTTTCTCTTCAATATCTTACAGAATTATTGGACAAGGGTTTGTCTTTCTCCTCTATAAAAGTTCATGCTGCAGCCATTTCTGCTCACTATGACTGTGACCCACCATTGTTTTCTCATCCTTTGTTTAAGCAATTCCTTAGAGGGGCAAAGAACATAAGACCCCCGCGTAGAGCTCCTACTCCGGCCTGGGATCTCAATTTTGTGTTGGTAAAACTTACTTTACCTCCTTTTGAACCTGCAGCTACAGCTGAGTTAAAGTTTTTGTCTTGGAAGACTGCTTTTTTTGTTGGCCATTACGTCTGCTAGAAGGGTTTCTGAATTACAGGCTCTAATGGCAGTTGAACCCTTCCTAATTTTTCATAAGGACAGGGTATCTCTGCGTACTAACCCTACTTTTATGCCTAAAGTGGTTTCAAATGTGGCCTTGAACCAATCTATTCATTTGCCTACTTTTTATGCAGATCTCCAAAATAAAGGGGAGAAAATTTTGCACACTTTGGATATTCACAGGCAGTTGCGTTATTATTTGAGCAAGACTAAAGGGTTCAGACAGTCTCAGCAGTTGTTTGTTTCTTTTGCTTTGGGTTCTCAGGGAAACCTGTTTCAAAACAAACTATTTCTAAATGGATTGGCCTTTGTATTGCTTTTTGTTATTCTCATCATGGTAAGGAGATTCCAGCTGGAATCAGGCCTCACTCCACTAGGGCTACTGCCACTTCTACTGCTTTTTTAAGGGGGGTAGCTACTAAAGATATTTTGGAAGCAGCTACTTGGAGTTCAGTGCACACTTTTTCTAAACATTATCATCTTCCTCTTTATTCCAAATCTAGGGCTGGATTTGCCACTGCAGTCTTACAGGGCATTTTGGCAGCTCCCAATGCTATATGATTTTGCCAGCCTCCCTTCACCTCTGCTTTGGGATTCTACCCATAAGTTATGACTGCAGCAATGTGAGATGAAGAACATAGTACAGTTTTGTACCTAACATAAATGTAGATGTTCGAAGATCCACATTGCTGCAGTCCAATTTACCCACCCTCCTTCCCCCTCTGTAGTTTGGAGTGGTTGTATGGTTTGGGTTGTAGCTGTTTTTTGTACATGGTTTTAGGGAGTTATTCTATTTTTGGCTGTTGCCTTTATTTTTAGGGCCTTCTGACATCTGGGGCAAGAAAAGACTGAGGAAATGACGTCGGTCATGCGCTTTAATACCTTGACGCTCTGACGTCAGATCTGAGCGCCCATGACCGACGTCAGCCTAATACTTTGGTATTCGGGCTGACCGAGGACAGCGGACTACCCATAAGTTATGACTGCAGCAATGTGGATCTTCGAACATCTACATTTATGGTAGGTACAAAACTGTACTTTTCCCTTAGAACCCATTTAAATTAGAGAGTTATCCCCCCCCCCCCCATCCCTCTTGTAGGTAGTGTTTTAGTTTAAGCTTTTCTTCTTTCTGATTGTTAGGTAGCCGTTTAAGTTAGAGGCTTCCTAATTTAAAAAAAATATATATCTTTAACTGTAGTATACTGTGTGTTTTTTGTGATTAGTGTCTGGTATTAGTTTTTGCTGTTCGGCCTTTTGGCCAAAACAATTCAGTGTAGTATCTTTCTAGCTGTGGATATGTCTAAAGAATCCAAGGTGTTTGGATTCAAGAAGTGTGACTCATGCTGTCAGAAAATGTCTCTGACAGATGGACACACTTCTTGCGTGTATTTAGGCGCAGTGCACCTGCAGGACTCTTGTTCTGTATGCCATGCATTTAACCCAAAAGTTTTGCAGGAGCGCAAAAATAAGCTTATTTTGAGGGGTCGTCTTAAGCCCCATGATTCACCGGCCAAGGCTCAGCCTGTGAAATCTCCTAAACTGACCAAATCGTCGGCTCCCAGCTCGGAGCCATCATTGGCCCAAGCCTTACCTACTACTTCGGTTCTGGCTGGAACTGAGGAGACTGCCTCCCCGTTGGCTCCACCAGTACCTTCGGAGCCATCGCAGACCCACAAGAGGCCGAGGTCCCCTTCTCTAGAGTCTATACATTCGGCTCCTCGGTCTCCCCTGTTGCAGAGTGACCACAGTCACAGATCCTCCCACTCTTCTCAGTCCTCTAGGCTCTCGGATCACGACGTGGAGAGAGTGGTCAGTAGGTTGTTGAAGTCGCAGGCACTGGCCAAAATGTTGTCCAGCCCTCCTCAACAGGTGTCGGCTCCGTCTGCTTCTATCGATGTTCCTCCTCCAACTCCATTGAGCTCGGAGCCGGGGTTTGTTGGGGTTCGAATCGTGGAACCGTCGGCACCGAAAATTATTTTTCCTTCGGTTCCGTCGGCTCCGATCCCCTCGATGGTGCCATCCATCGAGGGATCTGGGCGCCGAGACTCCCTCATCTGCTTCGAGGGGGCAAGTGGCATCGGACCCTTGTCCGACCCCATTCTCCCTCTCGGAGCAACGGGGCAGGTGAGCTTGGCTCCTACATCGGCCTCGGAGCCATCTCCCTCAGTGCAGAGAAGGATTCTGGTTTCCTTGGAACCGGAACCTTCTCTGCATCATGGCAGGGACACCTTCGATGTCATGAGGAGTGTACTGGCCTCTGAGTCAACTCCACTTTTGACCCCACTGGCTCCGTTCCTTGTAGTGCCTGCATCAACCTCTGCCCCTCCACCAGACCCCAAGCGTGGGGAACCGGCCCTCCAGAGCACCCCATTGGGTGTTTCCTCTTCTTCCGAGGCCTCCTCTGATCATTCAGTGGAGCCCTCTCGGAAGAGGAAGTGCAAGAGGAAGCACATTGACTCCCCCGAGTCTGTCACTTCGGATACGGATTTGGATGAATTGAAAGGGTCCCCAAGATCCCCCTCTGAAGATGTTTCCTTTTCGGACATCCTAGAAATGCTTAAGCAGAGGGGGAACTGGAATGCCCTAGCCCCTACCGAGGACGAATCTGTATTCCTGGATACATTCGGTTCCCGACCTTCCACCTCCTGGGTTTCTCCGCCTTTCGACCCACTAATGTCAGTGGTGGCTCAAAGGGCTTGGTCAGCCTCGGATACAGTGGAACCAACCCCGAGGAGACCCGCCAAGATTATCACTGCACCCCCTGATAAACAGTTCCTTACTAAGGGTGTTCCCGTAGATGCCATGGTGGTATCAGCAGCCACTAAAAAGGAGTTAGCGGAAACCTCTTCCTCTGTCTATCCTCCTAACAAGGAGTCTAGGACCATGGATAGATACGGGAAGCAAATGTTTGCTTCAGCGACCTTTTCCATGAGGTCACTGAATTACTTATGCCATTTTACCAGGCTTCAGAGGGATCTCCTGAAAGAGCTCAATTCTGTAGTCAACTCTTCCATGAGGTTCATTTCCTATGCAGCCGATGGTGCGAGTAGAGCCGCAGGTACAGGTGTGGCCCTTAGGAGACGCGCATGAATGCGGCTGTGTAATTTTGCGGAACCCTTTAGAGCGTCGTTCACCAACACTGCCTTTGACAGTTCCTTTCTTTTTGGACTACAGGTGAAAAACACACTGACTCAGTGTGAACAGGAAGGCAAGATTCTCTCTGCTGTTGGAGTCCGTTTTTCCACTCCTTCCAGACCATATCCCAAGGGTCAGAAGAGTGGTAAAATGTGGTTTCGGAAATCTCAGCGAGCCTCACCTGACACACAGTGATTTTTCCTCCAGGGGCAGAGGAGGAAACAACAACAGACGCCACCCTCGGGGCAGAGGGGGTCCGCAGAACCAGGGCAGCAGAGAATCCTTCTCTGACAAGCCCTTGCAGCATCCCTGAAGGGTTGCCCGGCTGCCCGCCTCTGGAGGCAGTCAGGGGAAGACTTTCACTGTACCCAAAAGCCTGGGAAAACCTAACGCAAGACAAATGTGTACACTCAATCATATCCAGAGGCTACATAATTCCCTTCTTTCAACCCCCATTACCGTTGAGCAAATCCCTTCCAGATGTTCCACTCAATCTGAGGGTCCAAGCAGTCATAGAAGTTTCAAGACTGCTAGAAAAAAAGAGTCATCCAGGAAGTCCCGGCAGACCAACACAGATCCAGAACTTACTCAAGATCCTTTTTGGTACCAAAAAAGACAGGGGACTGGAGGCCAATATTGGATCTCTGCAGATTAAACATGTCTGTTCAAAGAACAAGGTTTCGGATGGTCACACTACAGTCCATTCTACCCTTTTTGGGTCAGGACAATTGGATGTGCTCAACAGATCTTCAGGACGCATACTATCACATCAAAATGGACAGGCGCTCCAGGAGGTTCCTTCGCTTCTAGCTGGGAGCCAGTCATTACCAGTTCAGAGCTCTGCCCTTTGGTCTCACCACACACCCCAGGGTGTTCACCAAATGCATGACAGTAGTCACGGCTCACCTGAGGCATCGAGGATTCCAGGTGTTTCCATTTCTAGATGACTGGCTCCTTACTGCTACTACCAGGCATCAACTCCTTCAAGCCAAGGACTATACAATTACAATTTGTGCCCAGCTAGGCATTACTATAAATTTCGAAAAATCTGCCTTATTGCCCTGTCAATCTGTTACCTATATAGGAGCAGATTTAGATAGAAGAAGTATGTCCGCAAGGCTACCGCCAGAGAGGGTGGCCACAATTCGGCAGCAAGTTCATATCCTCATGCAATGCAAAAGGGTACAAGTAAGGTTGGTCCTTCAAACTCTGGGTTTTATGGCAGAGGCAATTCTTCTGATACCTCTGGCCCGTTTTCACATGAGAATTCTTCAGTGGCTTCTTTTCACACAGTGGTCCTATCAACAGCTCCCCATGTCTCACATGATCATGATTACAGAAACATGCAAAAGGCACCTTTCCTGGTGGATGGTCTCCCCACTAGTGTCTCAGGGCAGACAATTCATCCAGCCCCCTCCGGTTGTCACAGTGACCATGGATGCCTCACTGATAGGGTGTGGGGGGCATTATCAGGGCAGGACAGTCCAAGGCTCTTGGCAGCCTCACGAGTACCATCTACACATAAATGTCTTGGAGATGAGAGCCGTGCTTCTAGCGTTGCAAGCCCTTCAGGACTCTCTCGCTTCCGGGACCATTGCAATTCAAACGGACAATATGTCAGTGGTGTGGTGCATCAACAAGCAGGGCGGAACCAGGTCCTACCCCCTATGTGGAGAAGCACTCAGACTCTGGCAGTGGGCGATTTCCTCCCAACGATTTCTGATTGTGACGCACATCCCTGGGAAGTACAATGTCATAGCGGACAGGCTCAGCAGAGCTATTCTCATGCCTCACGAGTGGTCTCTGAATCAGGTAGTTGCGTATCTGATCTTCCGCAAATGGGGACAGCCTTGCTGCGATCTGTTTGCCACCCCCTTCAACAGCAAATGCAGCAACTACTTCTCCCTTTTACCGCTTCCCGGTCACCCTCCCAGAGATGCTGTAGTCCACAATTGGCCTCAGGGACTTCTTTATGCCTTCCCGCCAATGTTCATCGTGTTTCACTGTTGCTACCCGCAGTCGGCCTGAATTCCAAAGTCTTAGTCTGGCATCGGTTGCTGTCACCTCTTCCCTGACGTCAGTGCGCCAGGGGTATAAAAGATGCAGCCGACACCATTTTCTTCAGTCTTTCTTGCCGCACGGTGCCCGAAGGAAAAGCAGTTCGCAAGTGCCGGTTGGCCGACTCCTGAGATTTTCAAAATCGAATTTCAGATCCAAAGTCTTCATTAAAGCTAAGTACTCTGTTAGGGAAACTTTTTTTCTTTCTCCAGACCAATGTCAGAAAAAGTTAACAATTGTATTTCTTGTGGGAAGCAAATACCTCATAAGGATTTTTATTCTTACTGTATTCCTTGCCTAGGCCCTGATCACGATGTTGCTAGCTGTCGGTTTTGTGCTAGATTTAACCAACGCACTATTAAGCGTCGGTACGATTTTGCCTTTCATTACTTTGGCCGAAGGTTTAATTGCATAATGCCATCGGAACAGCCGACGACCGGAGTTTATAAAAAGCGCAAGGAAAAGGACAGGCATCCGAGGTCCAAAACGGACGACGAGGCCCCCGCTAGGCCAGTCGCCAGTTTGCCGGTTCTCATTGAGGTGCTTTCGCAGCCCCTGATGCCCGCTACCTCAGAGCCACAGGCCGTTTCCGACTCGCACGTGGAGCCGACTAGGCCTCTGTATACTCAAGGTATTGGACTCTCAGAAACTATTCCCTCAGATGGGTCTGGAGCCGCTGAGCAGGCATCGGCTTCTGAGGGTGTTTTCAGACCTACACAATTATATGTCAAGCCTTCTTCAGCTTCAGAGACAAAGACTAAAACAGCTTTAAAGACCAAGAAACAAGTACAGCATTCTCCTGGACAGACTTCCATGCCTAAGAAACAGATGCCAAAAATGGCCGAAGACATAATTACTTTGATAAGGGGTTCCTATCCCCCTCCTGATAAGAGGCCTAGGCAAGAGACAGAATATGACTCTTCTGATCAGGTTTCATTTTCCTCTGACTCCTTTTCTGAACAGGGATACTCTTTTCCTCCCAATGAGGATTCTGATGCTGAAGAATCTATTCCTTCAGCCTCTCCTCCTGAGGATTATTCTTTTGGGGAAACCCTGCATACCATGAGGGAGCATTTTCACTGAGAGAGCCAAGATTACTCAGAATTTAAGAAAAGGTTCAGAGACTTTCTTTTACTACCTCAGCAAAGACCTCTTGCTATTCCACCTGTTCTAGATATTGTAGATGATGTATTTTCAGAGTCCGGCTTGTCTCCTGACTCTTTACCCCCTGCACCTGCTAAGCCAGACAGATACTACAGGGTTCCAGACTCTCATAAATTTATATATAAAAACCTGCTGCTGACCCAGAATCTATATCTCAGGGTCCCAAAGGGGTCAAGGCTTCCACTGCAAAAAGCCCTGTCCCCTCTAATAGGGATTCTAGGGCACTGGACAGATGGGGGAAAAAAGTTTACACTTCTGCTACCTTGGCTGTAAGGGCTTTAAATTGTCAGTTTCATATGCTTAAATATTAGCAATACTTAATGTCACTGCTTAAACAGAAAATGTTGACAACTTCTGAATGTTCTGATAACAGGAAGTGCAGGATTTATTGCATGCAGCTGAAAAAGTGGGAGAGCATGCTTTGCAATGTGGTTTTAATTCACTGGAGGCCTCTTGCAGGGCCGCTGTTACAGGTTCTGTCATTAGAAGGCATGCTTGGTTAAAGGAACAGAATCTGCCTGATCATGTTAAAACAAAATTATTGGATGCTCCATTACAGCATGATACTTTGTTTGGTGTTAAGGCAGAAGAGGTGATGAAGAAAATGGAGGATAAAGCGAAATCCATGCAGACAGTTAAGGATTTCCTACAGGCACAGCCACCTACATTTAGCAGAAACTGGCCTGCAAAGAATTGGTCCTTTCCAGTGTCAGACAGGCCACAAAGTGGCAGATACAGATGCCCCAGAGGCAGATCCCAGCCCCAAGGCTCGTACAAGCCTAAACAATGGGGTGCTTCTACCTCCAAAAGCGGAGAAGACAAATCACAACCATACAGGAAACAGTTCCAATGACTTTCCTCTGCCAGAACCAAGCACTTGTCTTTTGGCAGCCCCCTTAGGGGGAAAACTAGTGCTTTTTTCACCAAATTTGGCACATGATTACCCAGGACAAATGGGTCTTGAACATAGTGTCTCAAGGCTACAGGTTCCACTTTCACACCCTGCCAAGGGCAAAAAGTATGCCAGACCTGCCACATAATCAATGGGCAGAGGCACAAAAGCAAGTTTCATCCCTCATGGACATGAGGACCATTCAGCAAGTACCACAACAAGAGCAGGGACAAGGATTTTACTCGAGACTTTTCCTGGTGCCCAGAAAGGACAAAGCCTGGAGACCAATACTGGACCTGTCTATTCTAAACACATTTCTGGACATTCCAAAATTCAAAATGTTGAGACTGCAGCAGCTACTGCCCATGCTGGGCAAGAAGGCTTGGCTCGTAACTTTGGACCTAAAAGAGGCATACCTGCATGTCCCAATCAGACAATCTTGCAGAAGATACCTCAGATTCATAGCTGGCTCAATGCACTACCAATTATCTGCACTGCCCTTTGGCTTATTTACTGCGCCCAGGGTCTTTACAAAATGCCTGGCACCAGTAATTGCATTTTGCAGACAGAGGAATTCAAATATACCCTTACTTGGACGACTGCCTTATTCAAGCAGAGAACAAAGACATTCTACTAAATCATCTGGCGTTTGTAAAAACATTACTAATTTGCCTAGGGTACATAGTAAACGAAAAGAAATCAAAACTAGTACCATCTCAAGAGATAATATTCCTGGGTGCAAGCTTAAATACAACTGCCCAGATGGTTTATCTCATGCCAGACAAAGGCAACTGACTTCTTACTTCAAAATGTTGGCAACAAAGACCCAGTTATCTGCAAGAAAAATTCTGCAGGCTTTGGGCTTCATGGCATCCTACATTCTGCTAATTCCATATGCCAGACTGCATATGAGGAAACTACAGTGGTATCTAAAAAGTGTTTGGACTCGACATTGCCACAGCCTGGAAACAGTAATTACCCTTATTCCCTGCCTGCAACAGGAGTTTCGATGGTGGGCACAGGCCTGTCACCACAACAAGGGACAGCCATTCACTTTACCCACAGCCAGGCAGACACTAACAACGGATGCATCAGATTATGCCTGGGGTCCCACATGGCAGGTAAATGTATTCAGGGCACATGGCCCACAAGCCAGATGCATCTTCATATCAATCAAAAAGAGATGCTAGCTGTTCAGAATGCCCTGACAGCTTTCAAGGATCTACTTCATCCAGGACAACTACTGATAAAGACGGACAGTATTACAGTCATGTGGTACATAAACAAGCAGGGAGGCACACATTCATACCCCCTCTGCAGACAAGCCATGACTTTGTGGGACACAGCATTGACTTATCAGGTTCACCTGCAAGCACAATTCCTGCCAGGAAAAATAAATACTCTGGCAGACGAACTAAGCAGAAACCTCATGGATCCCCACGAGTGGAAACTGGATCTACAAGTCTTCAGCATGATAACAAGGAAATGGGGATGCCCAGACATAGATCTATTTGCCTCCCCTCACAACTGCCATCTACAGAGATTCTGCACAAGGATTTACCACAAGCAAGCATGGAAAGTGGATGCCCTATCCTTCAGCTGGAAAAACCTAACAGTATATGCCTTTCCTCCACTGCCTCTCCTCCCCAAGGTACTCCTAAAAGTCAGACAAGAGAAGCCAAAAATGATAGTGATTGCCCCAGACTGGCCACGCCAGCACTGGTACCCAATCCTAAAGAACTTGTCTCAAGGTGCAGCCTGGACATTGCCTCAAACTTCTCATTTACTGACCCAACAAAACAATCAGATCCTGCACAGCCAACTCAGGACCTTAAATCTGGCAGCATGGCAGATAATGTAGCATTCAGAAAACTCCTCTCTCCAAAGCTGTAATGGATGTTATCTTGGAGGCCAGGAGGCCCAGTACCAGAAAATCATATGCAGAAAAATGGAAGAGATTCTGTGCTTGGAACCAGGAACAAGGAATTGACATGTTAGTACCAAATATTCCTCAGATTTTACAATACTTAACTGAGATGCTGGACAAAGGTCTATCCTTTTCATCAATTAAGATTCATGCCTCTGCCATTTCAGCCCATTACAATACGGAACCACCTATCTTTTCTCCTCCTTTAATAAGGCAGTACTTCAGAGGGGCCAAAAACGTAAGACCTCCAAGGAGAGCACCAACACCTGCATGGGACCTCAATTATGTCTTTGAGAAACTCACACTGCCTCCTTTTGAGCCAGCCTCAACAGTTGATATAAAATTCTTATGCTGGAAAACAGCTCTGCTGCTAGCAATAACCTCTACAAGACGAGTCTCTGAGTTACAGGCACTCATGGCTGTGGAACCTTTTATCATTTTCCATCCAGACAGGGTTTCTCTGAGGACGAACCCTACATTTATGCCCAAGGTGGTGTCCAGTGTGGCCCTTAACCAAGCCATTCACTTGTCTACCTTTTATCCAAACCCACAGAACAAGGGTGAGAGACGTCTGCATTCTTTGGACATACACAGACAGCTACGCTTCTACTTGGACAGAACTAAAGCTTTCAGAAAGGCTGAGCCACTTTTAGTGGCATATGCTGCAGGATCACAGGGAAAGGCTATCTCAAAACAGACTATTTCAAAATGGATAGGCCGTTGTATTCGTTTCTGCTACTCACAGCATGGCAAATCAGTGCCTAAGGGCATTAGGTCACATTGTACCAGAGCAGCAGCCACTTCAGCAGCCTTCCTCAGAGGAGTACCAACCAAAGGCATCTTAGAAGCTGCTACTTGGAGTTCAGTGCACACTTTTACAAAGCACTACCACTTACCTCTCTACTCTAAATCCAGAGCAGGCTTTGCCACTGCAGTTCTGCAGGGCCTCATAGCCTCTACTAATCCTGTTTTGCCCAGCCACCCATCCTCAGTTTTGGGATTCAACCCAAGAGTAATGACTGCAACAGTGAAACACAATGAACATAGTACAGTTGTGTACCTACCATAAATGTAGATGTTTGAGAGTATTCACTGTTGCAGTCCAGGTTACCCTCCCACCATCCCCCTTTCATTTGCTGGGCCTTATCTGTACTTCTCTATTCTATACAACCTATGTGGTGTATTTGCTTGTAGATGAAGGAAATGTTTACTTTAGTGCATGCATGTTGATTGGCACAACCTATTTAGCCTACCCTTTTGGGGGCACCTGACATCTGAGGCAAGAAAAACTGAAGAAAATGGCGTTGGCTGCATTTTTAATACCCCTGGCGCACTGACGTCAGGGAAGAGGCGACAACAACCGATGCCGGACCAAGACTTTGGAATTCAAGCCGACTGCGGGTAGCCTGCCAGCAGGATAACCCAAGAGTAATGACTGCAGCAGTGAATACACTTGAACATCTACATTTATGGTAGGTACACAACTGTACTTTCCCTCTTATACCCAAACCCATACAGAAAGCTATCCCGTTGGGTTGCAAAATGATCCTCATTGCCCCCTACTGGCCTCGACAGATATGGTTTCCGTTTCTGCACCGTTACCTCCTCGAGCAGCCCTGGACTCTGGATCCTATTCCAGACCTGCTGATTCATCAGTCAGGAGAGCTGCATCAATCCCTCCAAACACTCCAGCTCACAACTTGGTTGATAATTCCAACCCTAGCCAGGCTTCCCAGCATTTCCCCAGCCGTGCGTGAAATTATTGTCTCCTCTCACAAATCCGCTACTAGGAAAACTTATGCTAGCAAATGGAAACGTTTCTCTTGGTGGGCAGAGGCTAGGAACATAGATCCCTTTTCAGCCCCAGTTCACAAAATCTTGGAGTTACTAACAGAGCTTTTTCATTCTGGGTCCGCTTCTGCCACAATCAGGGTTCAACTAGCGGCCATCTTTAACTTTCATGTTGGGTTTTCTAATCTAAACATTATATCTCATAAGCTGTGTAAAGCCTTTCTCAGAGGGACTACTCTCCTTAGGCCCCCAGTGAGAGATCCCCCTCCTCCTTGGGACCTTAATTGGGTACTAACCTCCTTGATTATGCCCCCTTTTGAACCGGCAGCATCCTGCTCCATTAAGTTTCTGTCTTGGAAAACTCTCTTTCTGGTAGCTATTACCTCAGCCAGCCATGTCTCAGAACTTCAGGCACTAAGTGTTCATCCTCCGTACTTAGTTTTTCATAAGGACAGGGTTGCTCTGAAAACTAATCCTTCCTTCCTTCCGAAAGTCTGCTCAGAAAATAATCTAAACCAATCTATAGACCTCCCTGTATTTTTCCCTAAGCACACCAACAAGGCAGAATACAAATTACATCTTTTGGATGTTCATACAATTGCGTTTTTACCTGCATAGAATGAAGGATTTAAGAAAGTCGGACCAACTTTTCCTTTCCTATGCTAGGGGCAAACAGGGTCTTCCAGTTTCCAAAGTGACCCTGTCCAGGTGGTTGTCTCACATTATTACCTTCATCTATCAACTAAGAAACAAAGAGTTGTCTATCAAACCGAAAGGTCATTCTACTAGGGCTTTGGCCACCTCTGTAGCCTTCCAGTCTAGGTTGCCCATGGACTCTATCTGTCCGCTGCCACGTGGGCAAATCCTCATGCATTTATTTCTCATTACAAGTTAGACATGGTCTCCAGGAGTAGAGCTAACTTTGGTCCCACTGTTTTGAAGAGTCTGTTTCAATGAGCCACCCAGGATCGTAGGTGCTAGGGACGCTGTCCCAACAAGCAAGAAACGAAGGCGAGATAGACAACTTAACATAAAGAAGTTATGTACCTACCATAACATTCCATGTTAGTTGTCTTCATCTCGCCTTCTTTCTTGCGTCCCCCCCTCCATCCCCCTGTCCTATTGGACTGAGAGGAGTTCAGGTTTCACTGGCTGAGTGTTCTCTGGTTTGTTTCCTCTACTGACTTAGAGATTATGACAGGTAATTTTGACCTTCTGCTTGGAGGGGTTTCATTCTATAGCTATGGCTGGGGTTAGCTATTTCAAACGAGATCTGAGTAGCTAGCGCTAGGCATCATGGGATAAGGGGTAGCCTCGATCCAGTACACAGCTCTCGAGCTATAGAAGATGGCCGAGGCGGAGCTGAGGATCGGCTTCGATCCCAACAAGCAAGAAAGAAGGCGAGATGAAGACAACTAACATGGAACGTTATGGTAGGTACTTAACTTCTTTTTGTGTGTATATTAAACTGCTGGTACAGAAGTGTTTTGTTGAACAGGGTTTGTACAGTACTGAGCTTCAAGGATGTGGCCACAGTGTACCCTACTGGAAAAAAACAGAAATATATGTAAACTATATACCTGAGCAAATTTGTGTTTTACTAGCAGAAACTGGAACAACAGCTGTGCCAGTGGGAAGTCTTTTGGGGAATCTGGAGAAAGAGGGAGAAACCAGTCCCAGATTGACTGTGATCTCTGTGTGCTCTTATGGGAAGTTGCACTTTACTGTGTTCACTTGTCATCCTCGTATTGTGTATATCCCTCACTGTTGCCAGTGATGAGGATTGAGGCTCCTTGATTACTTGACCAGTGCAGGGGTGTCACACATTTATTCTTCCAGAGGGTTTCAGTTGCCTAAACCCCATGGGGCAAATTCTACCAGAGCCATAGCTACTTTGGCAGCTTTCTACGCCAGGACCTCTATTAACAACATTTGTGTGGCAGCTACATGGTCTACTAATCACATCTTTGTGTCTCATTACAAGTTGGATGTTGTTTCCAGGAGCAGGGCTTCCTTTGGCTTGATGGTGCTGTGGCATGTCCTTCCATACGGGCCACCCAAGGTTGTCATATCTGGGGACTCTGACCCTGTTGTGAGGGTGAATTAAGGAGACATCGGATTAAAAAGTTATGTCTTACCATAAGTTGGCATCTATGCTGTTGTCCTTCATTCATCCTCACTTTCCCACCCAACCATGCCCCCTGTCTTTCTTTTTGAAGAACCTGGATGGGCTCAGGACTATTAAGTCCTGTGTCTGAGCCTCTTCTGATGGTCTTTTGTGTCTGAGTGTGGTATGACTGGATTTGGCAAACTTGATCTGAGGTAGTTGGGTGGATGCAGGGTATTGTGGGTATGAGGGAGGAGTTTGAGATTCAGATCCAAGTCTCTGGAAAGTAGCCGAGCCAGATCCGAGGGTTGGATCCAAGACCCTGTCATGAGGATGGATGGAGGAGGACAACACAGATGCCAACTTATGGTAAGACGTAACTTATTAAACTAGTTAACATCTACTGTGGGAACCTGTTTCTCCTGCTTCAGAATTGGGCTGTTTCCTTGGGAAGCATTGTTTGGATGGTCTTTTATTTTTAGTTGTTTAATAATAGTTTTATCTTTTTTAAATAAATTGATGTTAAGTTGTCAATCTCGCCTTCATTCTTGCTGGATGGGTTCGGAGCCGATCCTCGGCTCCGACTCGGCACTTGCTAAGCTCGAGAGTCACTTTTACCAGCTCAAGGCAGCCCCATATCCCATGATGCAAGGCGGTAAATACCCAGATCTCGTTTGCCGCTTCGCTGATGTGGTACTCCTTTTACCAGCTCTTGGTAAGTGAATTGTTATTCAAATATTAGTCACCCCATCCCTCTTTTTTCTCACATATTTTAGTGTATTTGTCACTTTTAGATAGTTTTAGGGTCTCTAGCTCCTAGTTTACTGTTTCCCTACTTGTTTTACTTAGTTGGGCCTTCAATCCTCTCCCATCCCTTCCTGTCAGGGCGTGTGTGTGAGTATATTTTCCTCCCTTTTTAAGTTAATTTTTCTGAATCTGGGACTGTGTGAGTAGTGTATTTTTGTGTTGTTCTCACTATGTCCAAAGAACCGAGGGTCTCAGGCTTCAAGAAGTGTGACTCGTGCTGTCAGAAGATGTCTCTGACAGACGGTCACACTTCTTGTATCTATTGCCTGGGACCTCTCCACCTGCAGGACTCCTGTGCTATTTGTCACTCTTTCAGCCAGAGAGTCCTGCAGGAAAGGAGGAATAAATTAATTTTAAGAGGACTACTGAAACCAGAGGGCTTCCCGGCCAAGTCTGCTTCGGGTCAGCCCTCTAAGACCTCCAAGGCCCAGGCTTCTGTTACTAAGCCTCCGGCCATGGCTCCGACTCCTTCGGAGTCGAGATCGGCTCCGGCTGGAGCCGATGTCATTCTGACTAAATCTTCGGCACCGGTGGCTATCGGTGCCGATACTTTGACTGATACATTGGTGTCGGCTCCGACCACCATGTATCGAAGGGTTCGGTATCGGCGCCAGCCGGCTCCGATACTATTATTTCCTTGCCTGTGTCGGCTCCGGCTGGAGCCGACACATCTTTGACCAGGCGTGGAGCCGATAAGTTGTCGGCTCCTTCTGGAGCCGAGGGTTCATCGGCTCCGATGGCTTCGTCGAGGAAGAGGTCCAGGTCTCCCTCTTTGGAGCCTATACTTTCGGCTCCGACCTCTCCTCTTCTTTCGGAATGGAGCCATCGGAGCCGATCATCTAGGTCTTCCAGGCTCTCAGACCATGATTTGGAGAGAGTGGTAAGCAGATTGTTAAAATCACAGGCACTAGCCCAGATGCTTCATAGTCCGTCTCAACAGACGACTACTAGTCCACACCCTCTTCAAATTCCTCCTTCAACTCTCCTCCAGAGCTCGGAGCCGGAGTCTATTGGAATAGTCACTGCTATGGCTGCGGGGCAGATACCACCCCTTTCTGCCCCTTCGGCTTCTACTCTTATCTCCTCCTTGAGACCTTCCTTGGAGGGATCCGGTGGTCGGGCTTCCCTGGTCTGCTCCGAGGGGGCGAGTGGCATCGGACCCTTGTCCGACCCTGCTCTCCCCCTCGGGGCTTCGGCCTTGGTGAGCTCTGCTCCGACATCTGCCTCGGAGCCTTCCCTTTCGGTGGGCCCGGGAGCCCCCGTTTCTTCGGAGCGGGGTCTCTTGGATCTCCCTGGGAGGGGAGCCTTTGAGGTGATGAGGAGTGTGCTGGCCCCCGGGCTCAGTCAGCAGTCTATTCCCTTAGCTCCTCCCTCTATGGTGCCTGTAGATGTCTCTTCCCACTCTCTTGCTCCCGGACCGAGAGATCCATCGCCTCAGGTTTCCCCACTGGGAAGAATCCCCTCTTCCGAGGATTCTCCTGATCCGTCAGGAGATCCTCCGCGTAAGAGGACCTGTAAGAGGAAGCACCTAGACTCCCCTGAGTCTACAACTTCAGATACTGACTTAGATGAGTCGGAGGGGTCCCCAAGATCCCCCTCTGAGGATGTCTCTTTTTCAGACATCCTAGAACTCCTAAAACAGAGGGGAAACTGGCCCTCCATTAATCCCTCCGAGGATGAGTCTGTATACCTAGAGGCTTTTGGATCTCGACCGTCCACCTCCTGGGTGTCTCCGCCTTTTGACCCCCTCATGGAGGTGATAGCTCGGAAGGCGTGGGCATCTCCTGATTCCGTGGAACCAGTTCCCAGGAGGCCTTCTAAATTTATTACAGCCCCTTCCGAGAAACAATTTTACAAAAGGTGTCCCTGTTGATGCCATGGTGGTGGCGGCCGCCACCAAGAAGGAACTTGCAGATCCTTCCGTACCAGTCCATCCTCCTAACAAGGATTCTAGGACCATGGACAGGTATGGTAAGCGGATGTTTTCCTCAGCGACCTTTGCCATGCGTTCGCTGAATTATTTATGTCACTTCACCAGACTTCAAAGGGACATCCTTAAAGAATTAGGTGAAGTAGTACAGGATCCTTCAGCTGCAGGGGCTCAGGAGAAGATTGCTTCTCAGCTAGGAATCCTTAACTCCATAACCAACTCCTCCATGTGGCTAATTTCTTATGCAGCAGATGGAGCGAGTAGAGCTGCAGGGACAGGAGTGGCTCTTAGACGTCAGTCCTGGATGCGGCTCTGTAATTTTGCAGACCCCTTTAAGGCGTCCTTCACAAACTCTCCCTTCGATGGGTCAACATTGTTTGGTCCTCAGGTGAAGGATACGTTGACCAGGTGTGAGCAAGACTCTTTCTGCTGTAGGAGTCCGTTTTTCCACCCCTTCTAGGCCTTACCCCAAAGAACAGAAGGGGGGAAAGATGTGGTTCCGAAAATCTCAGGGAGTCACGCCGGACACACATGGTCAGTTTACCCCTAGAGGCAGAGGGGGTAATAACAATAGACGCCGCCCTAGAGGCAGAGGGGGTCCACAGAACCAGGGCAGCAGAGAGCCTCTCTCTGACAAGCCCTTCCGGCATCCCTGAGGTGTTGCCCGACTGTCCACCCTTGGAGGCAGTCGGGGGAAGATTATCACTGTACCCAGAAGCCTGGCTTTCCCTTTCGCAAGACAAATGGGTACAGTCGATCATATCCGAGGGTTACAAGATTCCTTTCGAGGAAAGTCCCTTCCCTCACAAAAATTCCCTTCCAGACGTTCCACCCGGTCTAAGGGAAATTGCAAAATTAGAAGTATCAAAGCTTCTACAAAAAAGGGCCATTCAGCCAGTTCCAACAGACCATTCAGAGCCCGGAATCTACTCAAGGTTCTTTTTGGTTCCCAAAAAGATGGGAGATTGGAGACCAATATTGGACCTCAGCAGACTCAACAAGTCAGTGAAAAAGACAAGATTTCGGATGGTCACACTTCAATCGATTTTGCCCTTCTTAGGCAAAGACAACTGGATGTGCTCAATAGACCTTCAGGATGCGTACTATCACATAAAAATCCACAGACGCTCCAGAAGGTTTCTCCGCTTTCGGCTGGGGTCCAGTCATTTTCAATTCAGAGCCCTGCCCTTTGGTCTCACTACAGCCCCCAGAGTGTTCAAATGCATGGCAGTGGTCACGGCTCACCTGAGACGTCAAGGATTCCAGGTGTTTTCGTATCTCGACGACTGGCTCCTCTCAGCCACCACCAGGCATCAACTTCTCCAAGCCAGAGATTACACCCTAAATCTCTGCACTCAGTTAGGAATTTCGGTCAACTACGAAAAATCCTCCTTATTGCCCTGCCAATCTATTACTTTTATAGGCGCAAATTTAGACACTGCTCGGATGCCAGCAAACCTAACAAGCCAGAGAATCCTAGATATCCAAAACTCTGTCCGGATCATCCTTGCCTGCAAAAAGGTGCAAGCCAGACTGGTCCTGAAAGTATTGGGCCTCATGGCAGCTGCCATTACTCTTCTTCCTTTGGCCCGTTTTTACATGCGTCTTCTTCAATGGATGTTGTTCACCCAATGGTCCTTCCAACAGCTTCCCATGCGTCACCAGATCCTGGTGACACAAACTTGCAAAAACCATCTATCCTGGTGTATTTCTTCTCCCCAAGTCCATCAGGGCAGACCCTTTGTTTCCCCGGCCCCGGTAGCCACAGTCACTACGGACGCCTCCCTGATCGGGTGGGGGGGTCGTTATCAGGGCAGGATGGTTCATGGGACATGGCAACCGTTCGAATACCACCTGCACATAAATGTCCTAGAGATGAGAGCAGTGCTTTTAACGTTGCAAGCCCTCAACGGCTTTCTTCCCTTAGGAACGATTGCAGTTCACACGGACAACATGCCTATCCCTTGTGTCGAGAGGCTCTCAGACTTTGGCAATGGTCGATCTCCTCTCATCGGTTTCTGGTAGCAACGCATATCTCTGGGAAAACCAACATTTTAGCGGACAGATTGAGCAGGGCTATACTCATGCCTCACGAGTGGTCTCTCAAGCAATCTATAGTGGAGGAGATTTTTCAGAAGTGGGGCCGCCCATGTTGCGATCTTTTTGCTACTCCCCTAAACAGCAAATGCCCAGTCTTCTTCTCTCTGTTCCCACTTCCGGGCCATCCCCCCAGAGACACTCTTACCCAAGATTGGCCCCAGGGACTTCTTTATGCCTTTCCTCCCTTTCCATTGATACCACAGGTACTCCAGAAAGCTACCGTTTTGAGAGCCAAAATGATTCTCATTGCCCCGTATTGGCCTCGACAAATTTGGTTTCCGTTCCTTCATCGTCATCTTTTGGTGCAGCCGTGGCATCTGGACCCAGTGCCAGATGATCTGATCCACCAATTGGGTCAGCTGCATCGGTCCATTCCTTCTCTCAACCTCACGGCTTGGTTGCTCCACTTCCTTCCTTAGCCAGGCTTCCTATGATCTCTAACCCCATTAGAGATATCATAGTAGCTTCCCTTAAATCCTCTACTAGAAGGATTTATTCTAGCAAGTGGAAACGTTTCTCCCTATGGGCAAAATCGAGGAACATAGATCCCTTTACTGCCCCTGTTCATGCAGTTTTGGATTTTCTAGCGGAAATCTTTCACTCGGGTTCTTCATCTTCCACGATGTAAGTTCAGTTGGCTGCAATCTCAAACTTTCATGTCGGGTTTGCAGATCACAACATTATGTCCCACAAGCTTTGTAGAGCTTTTCTGAAAGGAATTTTTCTCCTGAAGCCTCCTGTCAGGAGTCCTCCTCCACAATGGGACCTAAATCTAGTGCTGACATCCTTAATTCTTCCCCCTTTCGAGCCAGCTGCTTCATGTTCACTAAAGTTTCTTTCGTGGAAGACACTCTTCCTTGTCGCTATTACCTCGGCTAGGAGAGTGTCAGAACTTCATGCCCTCTCTGTTCGTCCCCCATATTTGGTCTTCCACAAGGACAGAGTATCCTTGAGAACTAATCCATCCTTTTTGCCCAAGGTTGCTTCAAAAACAAATTTGAACCAATCCATTGATCTCCCTGTATTTTTTCCTAATTATTCCAACAGATCGGAACAAAAATTGCATTATCTAGATGTTCACCGCCAACTCAGATATTATTTGGACAGAACAAAGCAATTCAGGAAGTCTGATCAGCTTTTTCTTTCTTATGCTGAAAATAAGAAAGGCCTCCCTGTTTCCAAAGTGACCTTATCTAGATGGCTATCTTCCACCATTTCTGACATTTATCAACTTAGGGGCAAACAACTGTGCTCAAAACCTAAGGCACATTACACTAGAGGCCTAGCCACTTCTACAGCTTTTCAGGCTAGGCTACCCTTAGATACTATTTGTGCAGCAGCCACTTGGGCCACTCCTCATACCTTTGTTTCTCATTACAAATTGGATTTGGCCTCCAGGGATAGAGCCAGTTTTGGTTCCACGGTTCTCAAGAGTCTGTTCCATTGAGCCACCCAGGATAGAGGTGCTAGGGACACGGTCCCATCCAGCAAGAATGAAGGCGAGATTGACAACTTAACATTTAGAAGTTATGTACCTACCATAACGTTCCATGTTAGTTGTCTTCTCTCGCCTTCTTTCTTGCGACCCTCCCTCCTGCCCCCTTGCCTGGACAGACCTTGATCTCCCTTGTCTCTGGAAGATTTTGTTTCCTTGGGCACCAGTTAGTTCTAGTTTTTAATTATCTGGTTTCCCCTTACAGCCCTTTAGGCTAGTTGCTCTTCTTTCCTTAGTGGAAAGTTTTTTTATGCTAGGCAGTTTTCCCTCTAGGTACCAAACGAGATCTGGGTATTTACCGCCTTGCATCATGGGATATGGGGCTGCCTCGAGCTGGTAAAAGTGACTCTCGAGCTTAGCAAGTGCCGAGGATCGGCTCCGAACCCATCCAGCAAGAAAGAAGGCGAGAGAAGACAACTAACATGGAACGTCATGGTAGGTACATAACTTCTAATTTTCAGCTTTATAGTCGAGACTTAATCAGAATAAAAACATGCATGATAATACAGTTATCCAAGAAAGTTACCATCTAATACCATTCAGAATATAGTCTGAGTAGTGTTGTCGTGTGATAGGTAAGAAAAAAATGCAACCAGTTTCCAAGCAAACCATTTCCAGATTGTGTTCATTCTGCTCACGTCTGTTATTCTCAGCATGGGAAAAGCCATTTCAGAATATCAAGGCACACTCCCCTAGAGCTGTGGTAACGTCTGGGGCCTTATGAAAAAGGGGGTGAACTGTGCAACTATTCTAGAGGAAGCAACTTGGTCCCGTGTCTAAAGTTTCACTAAGCACTACAAAATGTACTTCTTTTCCAGGACCAGAACAGGTTTTCCACAGTCTCCTGGATTCTAGTCCTGCTCCTTCAGTCTTTCTGTATAAGCTGTAACAATCTTCCTGTATAGCTTTATGCTTCTGCCACAGTGATCTAAGATGAACATAGTGCAGTTGTGTAAATACATTTACTGTAACAGTAGAAGTTCATATAGATGACTGTTGTTGTAGCAACCCCTCTGTCTCCATCCCACTTCTATTTACTTGGTTGTCATTGGCCAAGGTAGTGTCCCAATCACCTTTGTCCATATTTTACTGGCATGAAATAAGCTGACATTATTTTAATATTCCATGATGTAATATATCTTTTGGCTGTAGGCTTCCATTTTTATGCAAAAAAAAAAGAATTTTGGCACCTGTATGTCCTGCTTAAACCAGCATGCTGTTGTGCTTTAGAGGAAGCATGGTGAATGAAAAAGGTGCCCAAAAACTTTATAATACTGGTCAGTCATCCAATATCCTTAGCAGGATAAATCCTATATGGTTTTATGGTACTGTAACAGTGATCTATTCGAACAACTTCTGCTATGATAAGTTTACTTAAACAACTGTATAGTCATTGACAGAATTTTTTTGTTTTTTTCTTTTGTTTGAGTTGTCGCAAATATTTTTGATGACTGCTAGAAAATAGGTATACAGACCACCTTTATAGTGCCCTCCAAGCCTCTGCAAGCTTTGATGCTGTTGAATAAGCATTTATATGAGCACTTTAGTTGAGACCTATTTCATTACTTAAATTGACATAGTATGAATTTTATAAAGGCTATGAAGTAGATAGCCCTGATATACATTACTCCACTCCCTAATAGACGGAGACATTCATCCTAACCCTGGTCCAAACCCTTCCCCACTCACCACAAACTGCAACCAATACAAAACAATCCCCTTACCTTCAAACAAACCCTCCAATTCACTCTCTGTAGCCCATCTAAACATACGTAGTATCTGCAACAAAATACCTCTAGTTCATGCCCTTCTAGATGTACATCAGTTTGACATCCTTTATCAGAAACATGGCTTAAACCCACAATTAAAGACAAAGAAATCATCCCCCCAGATTATAGCATCACTCGTCGCGACCTCACAAACAAAAAAGGTGGAGGGGTAGCAATTCTCTACAAAGCAGAACTACAAATTTGCAGTCTAAATCTTAACCTACCCTCAGATAATAGTGCAGAAATAATTATCTCTAAACTACAGCTTAACTCACACAAATCCATAAACATAATCTGCTCCTGTCTCCCCCCAGGAGATAACCACAGAATACTCGAATACATTCTAAGTTGGCTTTCATCTAACCTCCCTCAAGAAGCCATAGTCCTTGGTGACTTTAACATAGACTGGAATTTATGCAGCTGCACTAACCCCACCACCCTGATCAACCTGTATGGTTTCTCGCAAGCTATAAACTCCCCCACCAGAATAAATAAACTTAACAATAAAGAAGCCACCTTAGATTGGATACTTACAAATAGCCCACGACAAAGATACACAACAGGAACCCTTCCAGATGACCTAAGTGACCATTCAGTAATATATATTATCAGACATAAAACAAGCCTAACTATCCCAATTAGTGTCAGAACAGTCCGTACCAAAAAACATTTTGACCCCAAACTGTTCCAAACTGAAATTAAACAATGTAACTGGTCACCTCTAAAATCTCTCTCTATAAGTAAATCTGTTGAATACTTCAATACCACTTTCTTAGCAATCCTGGACCATCATGCCCCAATACGTGCTATTAGAAACAAAACTAAACCAGCCCAATGGCTCTCAAATAATACTAGGAAACTAATCCTTTGCAGAAACAAATATTGGGCTAAATGGCGTACCACAGAGGATACTATTGATCACCAAACCTTTAGACAACAAAGAAATATTACGAAAAAAGCCATCCTACTAGATAAAAAGAACTTCTATCTCCAACT
Source organism: Protopterus annectens (assembly GCF_019279795.1). NCBI lineage: Eukaryota > Metazoa > Chordata > Ceratodontiformes > Protopteridae > Protopterus > Protopterus annectens. The sequence continues at coordinate 603,729,083 of NC_056741.1, read as the reverse complement.
TCAACAATCCTCCCTTAAAGAACCACAACAATTTTGGACTAGTATTAACAAACTTATATACCCAAGCAAAACTGTCACACCCAATCCTCTAGGCTCCAATCCTGACTGTCCAACACAAACAGCCAACACCTTTAACTCTTTCTTTACTACTTCTATACTGAATCTTGCAAGTCATTTATCCCTTGACACCTCTAATCTGCCTATTCCCAATACCATTCCTCCCCCATTATTCCACCTAGAACCAATACCCACATCCTATATCTGTTCCCTAATCCAAAAACGAAAGCCCACTACCCCCTCAGCTGATAAACTCCCAGCAGAATTCCTGCAAAAAGGAGCTAAAGCAATTGCTTATCCCATCGCCATACTGATCAATAGAACCTTAAAGGAAGGCACTATCCCATCTATTTGGAAAATTTCCTACATTATTTCTCTTCACAAAGGTGGAAACTCCAATGTTTTCTCCAACTATCGCCCCATAGCTCCCCTCTCTCCGCTTGCTAAAATAATGGAGAAATGCATTCACAAACAATTACTTAACCACCTTCTCCATCACAATCTACTAGCTAACTGTCAACATGGTTTCCGTCCATTCCGTAGTACCACCACAGCTTTGCTATCCTTCACTAACTATATAAACAAAAATCGCAACAATAACATTCTTTCCTCTGCATTCTTTGTTGACCTATCTAAAGCCTTCGACATGGTTATTCACCAACTCCTCCTACACATATTGAAGTCCCTCTCACTTGACACTCTTGCTATGAACTGGTTTACATCCTACCTTGAAAACAGACAACAGGCAGTTCTCTGGCAAAATCATCCTTCAAATCTCCTTCCTATCTCACTAGGTGTTCCTCAGGGTTCCATATTAGGCCCTCTACTGTTTTCCACTTTTATAAATGACCTTCATCTATCCACTCCACTCTCTACCTGCATTCAATATGCAGATGACTCTACTATAATTTGTTCAGCCACATCCCAGACCGAACTTCATTCTCTTGCACAAAAAGCTTTCAGCACTGTAGAACAATGGTTCTCTAACCGTTGTCTTCTCCTCAACCCGAAAAAAAATAAACTTTTACTCTTTACACCTACCCATATATCCACCCCTCTACATTTCACTCTTACATCCAATAATGGCACCCTTATTTCTCCTGACCCCACCACCAAACTCCTAGGAATTACAATTGATATTCACTTAAACTTTGACACCCACATAAATACTACAATAAAATCAATTAACAGAAAACTAGGATCCCTCTATAGAATCAAACCTTTCCTTACATCAGAAGCTAGGATCGCAGTAACTAGAACCCAATTAATCTCCACCCTATTCTATGCTTCTCCCATATATACTAACCTTTCTAAAAATAACCTCAACAAACTGGCTATATCATATAACAATATTGCGAGATTTGCCACAAACTCACCTTTCAGGACTCATCACTGTCTGAATCTAAAACAACTGGGCTGGCTAGAACTCCTTAATCAGCTACAATTTAACCAACTTACAATAGCTCATAAAACCCTATACCAACCCAGCAACACTCCAATTCTCTCTACCCTCATTACGCCATATAATAACCTCAAGAATTTATGCTCCTCTAACAAAATGTTGATTAATACTACCTTATCAAAAAACTTAGCAGGTGACTCCTTATTCTCTAACTACATTGGTAAAGTGTGGAATCAACTACCACATGATCTTACATCTCAGACTTCTCTCCCACTCTTTAAAACTAATCTAAAACTTTTTCTCAGTAACCACTGGTTATGCTCTTGTACTAACCCTGACTAACTGTTATCCTTAACTAACTGATCCACTCCAAACCCACTATATTCCTACCAATAAACCCTCTATATACTGCACTCTATATACTAATCTATATTTACTTAAATACTAATGTCTCTAAGTCTCGACTACTATTTTCCTTATTTGTCCATTTAAGTCAATTTTTTCTATTTTTTATGTAATATTTAAGTCAATTTTTTTTCTTCTATTTTTTATGTAAACTTTTTGTACTCAATTTTGTATTACTGTCTTTCAATGCCTTTTGTAATCATTTATGTTACATTTCAAATTTTTGTAAGTTTTTTTTCTCTGGAGCTTTTCTCCCCGGGCCTCTACTGAAAATGGACATGTATCCAGTTGGACTACCCCGGTCAACAAATGTGAAATAAAATAAAAATAAAATAAATCAATAAAATGATTTGGAACATACCATTTTGGCTTTTTGTTAAAGTTTGGACTATGCTTTATTTCTGGTTAGTTCTGCAGCTTTTGTTTCTATTCTCTTCTTCTTTAGTACAAGTGGACCTTGACTTTTTTGAATTTTGTTAAAAGATGACATGCTGGTGCCTTTGAAGGACCATTGTAGGTCCAGTTTTAATTCATACAGTTGTAGACCTTCACAACTACTAAGGCTTAGATATAGCAGTCTGGAAATATTAAGAGTTTTTCCCTTCTTTCCTTTGAGATGCAAAATATTTCCCATGTGTTTGTCTCCTCTTAACATATAGATTCCTCTTCATAATTTTGAAAATGTTTTCCTTTCAAGTTTAAACCTTATGCTTTAACCTAAAAATCATTAGTAGTCATCACTTTAAATCATCATTACATGGTTATAGTGTAGTTTTTGCTTCTGTAGCATTTGCAGTTAATGGAACTTCATATTTTGTGAACAGCATTTCTGTTCTGTACAGCTCTTTCAAAAGCTTACCTTATTTGAGTGGCTTTATACCTCTTTATTTAAAGCACTTTGAATTGTAATGTGTAGCTGAATTGCAGACATTCAAGACAGTGTTCTGGTTTTAAACCATTTTTGTTTATACATTGTCTGTGTTTACCATTGTCTGTACTGGAAATTATCATAGCAATATATTTCTGACATAATTTCTTAATCTTTTGGGTAATACACTTAGATCAGTGCAGTCAACTCCTGATCTTCCTTAAAACCTCTAGGTAATTCTTTTCTTCCAGTCCTCCTGTTTTATTTCCTCCATGCACCTGCTTCCTTTTCCATAATGTGATGCCCCCTAACCTCCATTATAAATATCCCCAGTCTGCAAAAGGCAATATAGCCTTTTGACAGTATATAATTGAAAGAAACACTCTTCCTTCCCAGTTCAGCAGTGTGTTTGTTACCTATCTCATACCTGCCATATTTTTGCTTTACTGTTTATTCTTGTGTGTCTCTCTCATGCTTTCATCTCTGCTTAATGTCTTTATTATTGCCTTCCTTATCTTAGTCATTTTTAAAGTGTATTGTCACACTTTACAAGTGCATCACAGCAGATGTTAGCATAAAAACATTAAATCATCAATAAATCTAAAATATTTAAAAACATACTTTTCATAAAACTGTAAATTATAAAAAAATGTTGTTGAAAACAAAAAAGCCCATAAATAAGTTTGCATACATGGGGGGCAAATGGCATCTCCCCCATGGCTGTGCCTTTCAACTAACAGTAAATCATTCCATTAAACTGAAAGAAATTGTTCATTAAACAAAACCACACCATCTCAATAAGAAAAATTGCTAAGGGATTATCCCCTAAAAAATATTTTAAAGCCTCTATACCCCATTCATGACTAATATTTGTATAGAGGCTTCGCACATCCATCACTAACCAAAAATTTCCTTCCGACCAATTTACATACTTAATTTTTTCCAGAAAATCAAAACTGCCATGTATATAAGAATCCAGCTTTTTCACAGAGGGTAGTAAATATTTATGCAACAAAAGACCCGTATTATTTAAGAAATAGTCACTTGCTGAAACAATGGGCCTGCCAGGTGGAAAGAAAAGACTGTTGGAAGATGAACGTAATCATAGAATGGTGAACCCCTTTGTTAGAGTTGGACAGGGACTAGAGAATCAGTTCTGTTTGGAGGTAAAAATGGCTTTAGATAAATTGAAATTCTTGTTGTTTAGTGAGACCTCAGTATATTATAATTTATACTTAGTATTATTGCTGAAGTCCAGTTACAGTTAAACACAATTTATTCTTCCATTCCATATAACCCATATAACATAAAATAACTTTTTATCCATCCTTTTAACACATTCTTTACTTCTATTCTTATATGCATATTTAATCAAATCCATGTTTATTTTGTCCACTTCCTTTGTATCTTTGAAAAAAAATGTTTTTACATATTTTCCCCATAACCTTTTTACTCATTTATGTTTCAAAAACACATTGTCAAGTACTTTCTTATTTTAAACATATTATCTGATGATGTCGGTTTTCATCCCATCCTCAACTGATGGGTTTGGATCCAAGCCCTCGGATCCAACTCGTCTGTTGTAAAAACTTGTGGCAACCTTGAACTCTCAAACTTCTCCCTTACCCAGAATGCACCACCCATTACCTCAGATCTCTTTTGCCGCTGCCAGCAAAAAGAAGTGGTCCGTAGTTCTCACAAGCTTGGGTGATAAGTAACCTTTTAAAAACTTAATTTTTTTTCTCTTCAATAACTTGTAACCTTTTGTAGATTGTTTTTCTGTTTGCTGGTTCGTTCTGTCCCTTACCCTTCCAGAAAACCTCTTTTTCCTTCCCATTTACCTTTCGTGGCTTTTCCCATTACTATTGTTAGTAACTTCCTTCTTCAATGATTATTGTAGTTTTCAGTACCATTGTTTGTACTTTCTTCCATTCTAATTAGTCTAAGTCCAAATACAAGCCCTTGAATCTGATGGCTTCTTCAGATCCGAAGTCTCTGACAAGTAAAGATTTGTCAGATCCAAAGACCTGTGATCAGATAACTCTTCTGTCTAGGGTGAGGTACTCTCCATCAGTGGACCCTTTTCCATTTAGAGTGCCTTCCCCCTTTTTATAAAGACCAAAGTCTCCATCGGCTCTATCCACCCATTCATCCTGAAGTCTCACTGAAGACAACTTGGATAGGCGAATGAGAAAGATCCTCTCGACACAGAAGTAGCCTGCCCTGTTGCTCATCTTGGTTTACAATTGAAGATGAACTGGTGGTGTAGTTTGTTTATATGCTTTATTACATAGAAACACAGAATGAATAGCAGCAGTACAAAATATAAATAAACTGATTAACTGAAGACTACACAGACACGTATGCTTACATCTCAACAACTTACTACAAAACGGCAGTCAGGCTCACACGTGCTCAGTATTTATACACTTGTCCAAGCCCCTGGAAAACTTCTTAAAGGTATACATACATATTGATCTACATCCTCCCTCTTTAATGAATTACCCACAATAAAATGACATTTGGAAAAGACAAGCAATTGTATAGACAATAAGAAATAGACACAACACTTATGTCCAATTGCTGTGCATCTGGAACATGGTCTGGAAATGCGACCTGATCTAGTGATATAGCAATCAGAACTGGGTTTAGCAACAGGTACAGTCACTTGTGAACAAGCAGATTCTGGAGTTTTGGGATTCTTCTCAGGAACAGAGATATTTACTGGAATGTCCTCTGGAACTGAACGCTGGATAACTCACTCTGAGATTTGGAGTCTTTCTCGCAGGTATGATACTGCAGTACATGCTCGGACACCAGGACCAAATGTTTCCAGTTCCACCTAAATTCTACTGCGTGTGATTCCACAATGTATAATCTCGGCTGTGGACTTATACTTTTCATGACACCAATCCGATCAAAACCTTTGGATGTCTGCATCCTCACTATCTCCCCTTCTTGTAATGGATTGAGTGGTTTGCCAGTCTTATAATAGGACTTCTGGGATAAGTGCTTCTGCAACAGATGAGCTTTCACTGATCTGTTGTTGACACATGAACCCAATAGATTACTGCTGATTGGTAGTGTGGTTTTAGTTTGTCTCGACAGAAGTCTCTGTAGGCGAACCAAGATGTTTATCACGAGGAATATTTCTGAGATTCAAGAAAACATTACTACTGTCTCATTTCGACTTCTCTAATAACTGTTTCTCACTTTGAACTGCATGTTCTGCCGAACCATTTAACTGTGGATACTCAGGGCTACTCGTAACATGAGTAAAGTCCCACTCTTCAGCAAATCGTTTGAACTGCTGGCTTGTAAACTTTGTGCCATTGTCAGAAATAACATTTTACGGACTACCATGGACTGCAAAATGATGCTTCATCTTAATAATGACGGTACTGGATGCTAGATTAGGAAGTAGGTCAATCTCAAACCAATTGGAATAAGAGTCTACTAACACCAAGTAATGCTGACCATTCCATTCAAAAATGTCTGTAGCTACTGTGAACCAAGATAGTTCAGAAGTCTGGTTTAGCTGAAGTTCTTTCTGTTGATGTGGCTTAGTACTGTTACATACAGAACATGATGAAAGTGCTCTCTAAGTGTCCCTTGACAGAGAAGGCTGAAATTCTACCAAAAGAAGTGCGAGAGGATTAGTATCAGTTCATGGGTGGCCACGATGCAGAATAGTAGTATACTCTTGTTGCAAGGACTTTGGAACAATTACTTTTGGTCCTTTCATGATGATACCATTGTCAAACAAAATCTCACCTCTGAAAGGAAAATAAGGTTGAGTTGCAGGTCATCTGGTAAGCAAGACTGCTTTGACAGCCATCCTTGACTGATAAAGTGGTTGAGCTTCTGAAGAACTGGATCTGTGGCTATATTACTTCTAAGCTCATCAAGATGAGTGGAAGAAAAAATTCACACTTCCATGACTTCAAAATTAAGTTTCTCATTTTCATACTGTTCAGTGGTATTTCTGGACGATCTGGATAATGTATCAGCAAGATAAAGAAGTTTGCCTTTCGTGTAGCAAGATTGAAATTATACCTTTGCAGTTAGAGCATCATGTATTGCAATCTGGAGCTGTATGCATAGGCTTTCTCAAAATAGTGACTAGAGGTTGGTGATCAGTTTCAGTCTGGATAGGTCTACCATACGTTTAATCATGGAACTTTGAACATGCAAACACAATTGCCAAGGGTTCTTTCTCTATCTGAGCATACTGAATTTCAGTTTGGGTTACAGTTCTGGATGCATAGGCTGCTGATCTACCCTCTTGAAGAATGACTGCACCAAGACCAAATTTCGAAGCATCACAAGAAAGGAGTAACTGGTTTGTGAACATCATAGTATCTGGGGGTTGGTGGACTGGCAGTTCTCTGTTTCAGGACATTATATGCTCTTTGGTGGTGGTCTAGCCATGGCCAAGATGCTTCTTAACATGTCAGCTCTCTAAGCAGTGTTGAAAGTTTGCTCAAGTCTGGAATGAACTTGCCTAGGTAGTTAACCATTCCAAGAAAATGTTGTATGGCTTGAACATTGTCTGGAGCTGGCATCTCAAGAATAGCAGTTTGCTTGGAAGGATCTGGATGTAAGCCTGAACTGGTGAATAAATGACCAACATAAGTAACTTCTCGTAGCCTGAATTTGCACTTATTAGTATTCAGCTTAAGATTCACTTCACGTGCTCTTTTCAGAACTTTCTTGAGGTTTCTTTCATTCTTTCATGCTCTTCTTCACCATTACCTTATACTAGGATATCATGTATTATAATAGCACATGGATACCAGGTAAAAAAATTTGCTCCATTGCACACCAGAAGACTTTACTGGCAGAATTTTATCCCAAATGGCATTCTCTAATATCTGTACCTGCCAAAAGGAGTATTGAAAGTGGTTAGCTATGAAGATTTTCGGTCTAGAAAAATTTGCCAAAATGATATCTTTGCATCCAATACAGAAAAAAACAGTGGCATTTAGCATAAGAGCAGCAACTTCTTTGACTGTACACATTGGATGATTAGGTCTTTTCAGTGCTTTGTTCAAATCTCGTGGATCAGTACATATTCTGATATCATCTGAGCTTTTCTTATGAGCTACAACCATGGAAGATACCCATTCAGTTGGTTCTTCAACTGGACAAATTACACATTGCTGCACCATTCTGCTTTGATTCTGTTCTGCATAGGTGCTGGAACTTTCCAGGCTGGTTTGACAACTGGGCTGACCTCTGGGTCTAACTTTATGAAGTACACAACTGAGAGTTTGCCTAGTTTGTCTTTAAAAAGATCAGCGTAAGTAGAAAAAATAGACTAGGCAAAATTAGAACAGTGGTATTTTAAGCTTACATGGTGCACTTCCTTATTAAATGAAAGTAGTCCTATTTTCAAACTGTCTCTGAGGCCTAATAATGACACTACGTGCCTTTTGACCACATAAAATTGCAAGTCTTTGCAGTTTTCAGCAGAGTAACATGAAGGCACTACTGAACCTTCAGTGTGAATTTCTTCACCGCCATAAGCAACAAGCTTTGCACACTTTGCCAAACCAAGCTTGTCACCAGCATGTACTCTAGCAAATGTGTTTGCTGACATAACATTACACTTTGAACCTGTCAACTTTGAGCTCCATGGGTCTTCCATTTATCTGAACAGTACAAAATACTTAATTCTTTGCCCTTAAATCAACTGCATTGACTGTTTCATTAAACACAAACACACCATCAACATAAAAAGTAGGGTCACAGCTTTCTAACTAATCAGCTTGTCTCTTTAAATGCTCTCTTTTAATAAAAGAATGAGCCTCTCGATTTAAAAAATCTTTGGAAATGATTCCATTTTTTATATCAGTGGCATTGCTGATCAAAAGCTAAGCATTTTTCTCTTTTAGACACATGATTACCACCACAGTTGAGAGAGCTGACTGTGAGACTAGGTGAGGGAACATGCTTTGAGTTTGCTTTCTCACCCTTGCGCTTCACTGAGACTGTGCTCACTCTGGAATTTGCTAGAAAGCTGTGGAGTTTCTCAGGGACTGTTGCAGGGCTTTACAGTTGCTGACATGTGCTTGGGCCTGTTTTTTTTAACCACATACTATCAACACGAGCACTAGAAGATACTGGAAGCATGCATTTCTCATTTGTAAGCATATTAGTGTGCTTTTCTGTGAGCTCGTATTTGACAAATCTCAGTGGCCTTATTCAAAGTTAAATCACTGTCACAAGTAAAATCTTTCTCCCAGCATCATCTTTAATACCACACACAAGTCTATCTTTTATCACCTCTTCCTTTAAATCACCAAATCTGCATGTTTTAGCTTTATTTCTCAAGTCATTTATATATGCTGCAAAGGTTTCACCAGGCTTTTGATCTCTTGTGCAAAATAAGTGCCTTTCTATTGTAATATTTATTTGGGGGTTGCATGTTTCCCCAGATTTGCATTTTTAGCACTCTGGGATCTTCCCTTGACTCGGCCTGTACCACTATATGACGGTTTTCCCCCTGTCTTGCAAATACAGCAGGTGCATACAGAAATTAATGCTCTCTTTCTCTGGCTTCTGAACCAGCTAAATTAAGCAGAATAAATGCCTTTATACGATCATCTTTATCAGAAAATGCAGCTTGTATGCAGTGGTGGCTGGTGACTTCAAATCAAAGGGGAGCTGGAGGAGACAGCTGAATGGGTGGGACCAACAGGAGTGTGTCCAATTAGAAAGGGGCGGAGCTATGCTCAAAAGCACAAAAAGTGGGACTTTAATTAAATATGCTGCCCTGAATGTCAAACCATCATTATGAGAGTCCAATCAAGACAAAATGAAGTGTAGAAGAAAAAAATATTTCAATACATTGGCTACATGACAGCTTACTTAATTTGTAGATGGAAACAAAAAGGTTCTGAGGCATGAAAAAATAAATGACTTTTTAAATACATTACTGGAATGCCAGTCAAAATTAAGTATAAAAAAACAAGCCGCACTCATCTCAAACCACTTCTCCTTGCACTGCAGTTCTAATTATATTGTATATTCAACTTTATAAAAGTACCAAATAACATGCTGAAAGTAGCAAATAACATGCTGAAAGTAGCAATCTCTGTGATACCCCACTTGTAAAAATGTTTCTTATCTAAAAAAGACCTGCTGCCTGACAACAACTATCTACTTGTTTCATGAAGAAAACATGATCAAAGTAAAAAATGAACAGCAAACGAGAAATAAGCTCAATATAAATTGCTTAAAGGATTAATGCACAGGTTATGGACCACACATGATAGATTGGCATTCTGTTTAGTTTACGGGTAAAGCCAGCAAAGATTACTGCAAGTCTCCAGCAAATGTAATGAGCTTCTGAAAATACTGTAATCCTGTCCTTTATTACAAAAAACTGTCATATGCCTTTCAATACCCAAGGTTTATATGTTATCTAGTTATGTAAATATTCTCTGCATGGCAACAACAAAAAGGCTTCTAATGTTGGTAATTCTTTAACAGTATGCTTATTTGCATCTTACAATCTCTGCTTACCTGATGGTCATTAAAGCATTGCTACTTAAACACAGAACAACAGGCACTGCAACAACATGCATTTTTTTGAATAATAAGCATTAATCAACAGTATAAAATATGACAGAAAACCAGAACATTCTGCAAAATCAAGGACAGATGGAAAGCCACTGTAGTACTTGTGTCTACCTTGGATGGGGGGATACTCTGCACACTTATACTGCATAGCTGCTCATTGCCTTGCTTGGACACATCCAGAGTCACTACACGGGGGAGTGGGGTGCAACAAGTATGTCACAATTTGAAATGTACTCTGGATGACTGTGATGGCCCTGACACATTTGTCATACCTCTCAACCTCAGGGCAAGAAATCTGGACAAAGCCATAAATAGAAGTGGCACAAAAGCCCAAAAATAAGGACACTTTTTAAATATTGCTCTTACAAACTTAGAAAGATAATAGAATAGTAGGCCATGCATTAGTATGAAATTTCTGAAGGGTATGAAATCTGAAACTCAAATGTCTGTCATTATTTTCCAACTTTAGTCTTTAATGATTTGCTTCCATTGTGGTGCAGTGGTAGCATTGTTGCCTCACAGCAAGAGATTCTCCCGTTCGATTCTCGGCTGGAGTGTGGGGAGTGCCTTCTGTGTGGAGTCTGCATGTCCTCCCCGCAGTTGGGTGAGCGTTTGAAAGACATGCGTAAATGGGCATGCCCTTGTTGAAGGTTGGACGTCGAGCTGGAACCTCAGCGTTCGTGAAAATCTACTGCCAATCATTAGAGGACCGGAGTTCTGCTGTGGCGACCCCTAACCGGAAAAAGCCGAAAGACAAACAACAACAAGAAGTCTTTAATGATTTGCTACTAATTTGCCAGAAAACCACAATTTTATGAAAAATGAACCAAACATAAGATGCAAAAATATAAAATAGCCACACACTACAGCTGGGAACCTGTCAAAGAAGGGAAACTTTTTTAATATCAGTACTGTCAAGTTGAGCAGCTGACAAAATAAAATAATCTACATGTATTTCTGAAATAAAAGTAATCTATAACTCTGATTCATAGGTTGATACTAGGCTATCTGCCCTAGGGCATTTATAAGCCTAGCCAGAGTGTGTTTGGCTTTCGCCACCCTTTTAGATTAGTAGACTGTGCCTTTGAATAGTAGGTCACAGAAGATAGCCCTTTTAAGGTTAGTTTACTGTGCCTCTGTCTAGCAGGGACACAGAAGAGATCCCTGGGGTAAACTTACGATCTCCCATCCACTCGTCAAGATTTCTCTTGAAGAGGGTCAGTGAGGGGCTCTGCCTAACTTGGACTGGGATTTTGTTCCAGAGTGAGGGGAGCCTCTGGGATATGAATCTGTCCCTCCAGCATGTCCTATTTATTTCTGTGCTGAGGTTTAAGTCCCTGGAGCGTGTAGCTCTAAGGGAGTTGGATTTCCTGAGGTGGAGCATGTCCATTAATTCTGGGTTGGACATGGCTTTATACGTCAGGCACAGATTGCCTCTGAGTAGGCGGTAAGCAACTGAGTAGAGCTGGAGTTTCTTTAGCCGAACTGCATAGGGCATCTGTTCGAGTCCCTTGATCCTCTTTGTGAGGTACTTTTGGGGTCTTTCCAGTTGCTGCAGGTGTTCAGTAAGGTACATCCCAAATGGGGCATTGTATTCAATTATGGGCCTGATGAGTGATGAGTAGAGGGGCACAATGACCTCTCTTGATCTAGTTGTGACACCTTTCGTGATAAGGTGGGCTATATAGAAGTTCTTTCTAACCAGTTTGGCAATGTGATTGTCAGAGTAGAGATTACTATCTACTTGGGTCCCCAAATCCCTAATTACTTCTTCCGTACTTAAAGGATTACCACCTATGTGGTAATTTGTGGGTACTTTGTTTTTCCCAAAGGGGATGACTATGCATTTTTTGGCATTTAGCTATAGGCCATGGCTCTGGCACCAGTTATCCGTCTCTGTGAGACCGTTTTGGAGGATGCTTGTGTCAGCCAGAGAGTCGTTTATGGCACCCAGTTTGCAGTCATCTGCGTACTTGGTCAGCCATAGTCCTCCCGTGTTAGCCTGTACCTCAGAGAAATATATACCAAACAAGAGAGGTCCCAGGACTGAGCCTTGTGGGACTGCCACTTGTAACTGGTTTAGAGTCTGACATGGCACCTGTAATTCTGACCATGTGGGTTCTATCTCTGAGCCAGTTTGCAACCCATCTTGTGACATAGGGGTTGATATTTAAGCTGGTGAGCTTATTTATGATGCCCGAGTGGGGTATTGTGTCGAAGGCTTTTGCGAGGTCCAGGTCGGCTGTGTGGACTACCTTCCCTTCATCTATGGCCCTGGTAACTGTTTCAAAGAAGTCGAACAGGTTCAAGAGGCAAGATCTGCCCTTAACAAAGCCGAATTGGGTAGGATCCAGTGTCTGGAGGTTCCCAATGTCTTTGTTTATGAGTTCCATGATGATACGCTCCATAGCTTTGCAGACCAGGCTAGTCAGGCTTATAGGGCGATAGTTTCCGGGGTCCGTTGTGGCACCACCTTTGTAGAGCGGGACCACTGTTGCTGTACGCCATTCCTTGGGTATATATCCTGTAGTAAGGCTGAGACTGAACAGTGACTTTGTGAGGGTTAAGTTCTTCTTGAAGCTCGTGTAAGACGCAGACTGGGACACCGTCCGGTCCCATTGATGCTGTGTTTTTTGCTTTGATCATTACAATTATTTATTAATTGTAATCCCTCCACATTTTCTTTCAAAATTGCCATTTTGCAGAGGATTATTAGGAGGAGAGCAACATTTTGAGCCAAAATCGGGGACAGTTGAGAGGTTTGGATATACCTAATTCTATAAAGTGATTTATTTGGACATGCCTTTCAAACTTTTAATGCAGGAAATCTGGACAAGGCCAAATATATTGGGGGAACATACAAACCGCACTAAAAATTGCTCTTGTATAAACTTAGTTGATAGAATAACAGGTCTTGCTTTAGCATGCATTTTGTGAAGGGTATGAAGTCTGAAACTCAATGTCTTTCATTATTTAGTGACTTCATTCCTAAATGATTTGCCAGAAAATTACAAATTTTATGAGAAACCAAAAATAAGAATAAAAAATCTATTCATTCTGCAAAAATCTGGACACTTGAGAGGTATAGTTCAGCCGGGGCTGTCTTTGAGTTTGCTGCCCTTCCCCCCTCATAAAATTATGGTCAAATGTGGCCTCCCCTCTGCAGCCATTTCAGTGTCCCATTATTTGGCTATTTCACCCCATTTACCATAAACACTGTAATATGCATACTGCTTTACTTCTACGATGATTTGGATTTCATTTAAAAGTTTTATTTTACATTTTACAGCACACACACTAATAGACATCTGCTAAACAAAGCAATGCAGTCTCACAATGAAAATAAACTTAGCATTAAAACTTCTCTGCCCTTGAAACTCACATTCATTGAAACAGCATTGAAACCCAAATGCAAAGAAAATATGTCTGGCCAGTGGCAAGTAAAGATCAACTTTGGGTTATTTTCAAATCATAGCCCCCTGGCACATGAAACATACATGTGTTCTTTGATTCACCTTCCTGATTGTATTAAATTATATTGCTTGTATAATACAGCACAGTTGTTAGAGGGTGTTTTAAATTTATTGTTTTGAATATTTTTCCAGTAAACAATGAAACAAAATGCATGCACCAATAATGACAAAACCGCCCAATTCAGAACATTCCCATCATAAAAATCTACTCAAACTTCTACAGTACACAAGTATCAGTAAAAATGCGCAATCAATGCAGAGGTAAAAGTAATCTAAATAATCCCACATTAAAGAGATCTTTAACTAATGAAGAGGTTGCTGCTAGCATACAGCATTATAGTTCATTGTTTCATCTACAAATAAAGTGCCTGTTGCCCTTGAGGAATAAATTGCGTATGTTACATTAACAAAATAAGCTAGTAGTATTGCAATAGGGAATGTTTGGCAAACTGATAGGTTCCATAGTTGCTAGGTATTTCTGCAAAAGAGGACATTCTCAGGACTGCAGCATCCACCCCCTTTAAAAGTACAACACAGTACAGTATCAGCAATGCATCTGAGTAGAACCCACAGCCTTCTGCATCAAATGCAAGTACACTGCTTGCTGTGCTATTAACAATGCAAGCAGACTCACCATAAGCACCACTAAACTTCTCCCCCCCCCCCGAAGCTCTCAGCCTCTTGTAAAATCCACTCGACACTCAACTGTATCTCTCAACTTTGCAGCACAAGAAGTCTGGAAAATGGCATAATTTATTGGAAGGGGGACAAAAGCCCAAAAATCAGGGACATATTTTAAACATTGCTTGTATAATCTTGGAAAGTTGCTAGAATAAAATGCTGTGTTACCTCCATGCATTTCACTGCCAAGGCTTGCACCCAGGACCCTGTGTGTAATACAGTCAGAGCAACATACCACTATGCCAAATCAGCTGTTTCTTGAAATGTAGGAAGACTGAAACTGAGTGAATTCAGTTCTCACCATAGCTCTCAACCTCTTAGCACACAAAACCTGGACAAAGCCAATAATGGGGGACTACAGCCCCAAAAATAGGGACAATTTTCAAATATTGATCTTATAAACTTAGGCATTTGCTAGAATAAAAGGTTTTGTGTTACCATGTACTTTCTGAAGAATATGAGGTCTGAAGTTCAAATGCCTGTCATTATTTAGTAAATTCAAAATCCAGAAAACCACAGATTTTATGAGGAACAGAACAAAAATATGAGGCAAAAATCTGAATAGTTTTCACAAGTGGTGGTGGGTAGGGAATTCAGGCTCTTGCATTACGCACACACACACACACACACACACACACACCTCTACCTGGGTTTAGAGTCCATCCTGCAGCAGCTTGCTTCAAAATCCTAGCCTGCAGTCTGCTTTCAAGTCTCTCTTTCTCGCTGATTGCTTCAGCTTCAAAGTCCCAGCCCTCCGCTTTCAAGTCTGTCTGTCTTTCCCACGAGAGCAGACTCCAGCCTGCAAACGTTGCAGTCTGATCTTTTTTCTGTCTGTGCGGCTGTAACCGCATAGACTTCTGGGCATTTCTGTAAGTCTGATGCTGCCTTCTTATCCGGACTGGTTAAATGGCAGTCCGGATTCCTGTACACATGCATGCAGAGTTCCGGGAATGCCGAGCATGCATGTGCGGAGTTCCGGGACTTGCTATTCATTTTGTTTTAGTTTCATTTTTCCTTTTCTCCTGTTTTATTTATTTTTCTTTTTACAGCTGGGGGGGCTGCAGTCCTGCAGTCCAATAGCATGAGCCGCCCCTGCTTGTATGAACATATGCTTTTGCTCAAACACTGTCCACTTCTCTGCAATGTTATTATCAAATACAAGTGAAGCTGGTCTACGAAATCCTTCAGCCATGCCAACAAAGTATGCTTAAACACACTTAGAAAATGGCCCTCATAAATGTATATAAACATGCACACATAGCCAGTACTTGTAAGAACATTCAAATGCACCATAAACTCTTTGAAATACTGTACTTTGCAAAATATGCTTTGAAATGGCTGTATTTTGCAAATTAACTGTACTGTAATACTGCACAACCTTGCAAGCACGTTGTATACTTAGGATATCTCGAATAGCTTTAATTAATGCGAAAAAATGCAGTTTTCCTTATTTCATACATTTTATGCAATTCAGACTTTATTTCAAGCATTTTCATAATTATTTTAAATATTTTTTATCAATATGTCTCCGTTTTGGACATTTCATTTAACTAGAAATTCATTTTGAATGCTTCAATGTATATTCTTCAAATCAGATATCATTTAATCAAATTTTGATACCTGGAATTTATTTCTAACCTGTTTTTGTGAGTTTTATGTGCAGTAAGGCTGAACCATTCCTCTATATTCCTCCAGCATTAACTGAGTGCCCCTCTCTCCTGAATCTGGATCCCATTCTGACACTATGTCACTCATCTTGGTTTACCACTGAAGACGAACAGGCGGGGTAGTTCATTTATGTGCTTTTTTACACAAGATGGATAGCAGTACAAAATATAAATAAACTGATTAACTGACAGACTACGCAGAGGCATGCTTACATCTCAACAGCTTGCTACAAAATGGCAGCCAGGCTTACATTTGCTCAGTATTTATCCACTAGTGCAAGTCCCTGGAAAGCTTCTTAAAGGTATACATATATATTGATCTACATGCACCTTCCTCGGCTCCTACACCATCGGGTTGTGAAGTCCATACATTCACTGTTTCTCTTCTAATAATTCCTCCTTTGACTCCTATTTAGGTTTCAGAACCCTTGGATTCAAATCATTCAGCACTGCCTCTTTTGGATCAGAGGATTCTGACATCCTAGGACCCAAGACTTACTCTGAGCTCTTCAGTTCAATCAGATCTGGAGAGCTCTCAGAGCCGATTCTAACCTGTCGGGTCCGAGGTGCTGCAGTTGACTCTCTGCATCTTGAAAACTCAGCGATGGTCAGTTCAGGTCCGACTTCGGCCTCTGGGCAGCTCTCCTCGGAGCAGGCTGGGCCTTGGGTTCAAAGACTTGCTTTCTCGGATCCGTGTTCTTATCTGTCTCCAGGACTGTGCCTTCAGGGATTTGGAGAGAGCTCTGTCTGCATCTCAGACCCAGGTGATGCCTCCCCTTTGAATCCTATGTCGTCTTCTGTTCCACCTGTGCACCTAGAGTCTCACCTATCCTCTTTAGAGAAACAGCCAGTACCAAAACACCAGGTTTCCCAGCAGGTATCCTCCCTCCTCTTCTGATACCTCCCCAGAGTACCCCATTGAGCCAGTCCCTAAGAAGAGGACATGCAAGAGGAAGCATATCAATTCCTTTGAGTCAAGTCACTGAGGACACAGATTTTGATGAGGGCAAATGGTCCCCACTGTCATCTCCTGAGGATGTCTCATTTAAAGACATCCTTGAAATCCTGAAACAGAGAGGTGGCTGGAAACCCAGCTATTCTTCAGAGAAATCTGTACTACTGGAGGCTTTTGGTACCAGCCCATCTACCTGAGTATTCCTGCCAGCTGAAGAGCTTCTGGAGTTGGTCTTGCAGCAGGCATGGAAGGAAGCTGACTCCATTGAGCCCATTCCCAAGAAGCCAAATAAAATTATGACCCCACTTAAACAGTTTTAGTTGAAAGGTCCTGCTGTTGAAGCCATGGTTGTGGCGATGGCCACTAGAAAGGAACTTGCTGATGAAAGTACCTTTGTCCATCCTCCTAACAAGGAGTTGTGGGTGATGGACAGATTTGGGAAGCATGTCTGTGCTTCAGGGACTTTTGCCTTAAGGTCTCTGAACTACTTGGCACATTTTGCTAGACTTCAGAGAGATCTGATTAAGGAACTTTCAGGTACTCTCAAAGGAACCGTGTCTGAAGCAGTGAAAGATTCCGTCACTTCTCAGCTGACAACCCTCCAATCTACTTCCAACTCATCCATGAGGTTTATTTCTAATGTGGCAGAAGGAACCTCCAGGGCAGTGGGTTCAGGTGTAGCCATTAGGGGAGACACCTGGATGCATTTGTGATTTTGCAAAGCCTTAAGTCTATGTTCGTCAGTGCTCCCTTTGACGGCACCTCTCTTTTTGCCCTAAAGTAAAAGATACATTGTCCAGGTGTGAGAAGAATTGAAAAACCCTTTCTGCCTTGGGTGTACATTTTTCCACCCCCCCCCCAAAAAAAATCATTTTCGAAGAATCATTGAGGTGGTGGAAAGATGTGGTTCAGAAAATCAGTAGGATCTTTCCAGGGCACGTGGAGCCCCCCCCCCCCCCGAGGCAGAGGAGAAAGTTCAAATGGTAGCCGCCATCTTCGTGGCAGAGGAGGCCTGCAATATCAGGGGTCCAGAGAATCTTTCTTTGGCAAACCCTTTCAGTGCTCCTGAAAGGAGGCCTGATTGTCCCCCTATAGAGGCAATCAGGGGTCGTTTGTCCCTGCTCCAGAGAGCCTGGCTAGAAATAAAAAAAGATACTTGAGTGCAGACTATCGTATCCAGAGATTATATAATTCCATTTTCCCTATGTCTTATAAATTCCTGGAAAATCCTTGATGTTTGACCTAGTCAGAGGGAACAGGCAGCCATTCAAATTCAAAAGCTGTTGAACAAGAGAGTCATCCAAGAGGTCTCCCCAGACCAGAAAGGATCCGGAACTTACTCAAGATTCTTTTTAGTGCCAAAGAAAATGGGACTGGAGCCTAATTCTGGATCTCAGCAGTCTGAATAACTTTGTTTGGAACACAAAGTTCCAGATGGTCTCAGTTCAGTCAATTCTTCCATTTCTGGGAAAAGACTACTAGATGTGCTCAATAGATCTCCAGGATACATACTATCATATAAAAATGAACAGACAATTCAGGAAATTCATATGCTTCTGGCTAGGAGCCAGTCATTACCAGTTCAGAGCACTGCCCTTTGGTCCCACCCCAGCCCCAGGATGTTCACCAAATGTATGACAGTGTAGCAGCTCACTTCAGTCTGCACAGATTCCGCATGTTTCCTTACTTAGATGACTGGCTGAGCTCTACCTGACCAGGCATCAACTCCTCTTGGCAAGAGAAAAAGTAATCCAGGTTTGTTTTCAGTTAGGCATAACCATAAATGTTGAAAAGTCCCATCTTCAACCTTCTCAAACTATAGAGCTCTTAGGGGCTCTACTGAATACAAGGTCAACAATTGCTTCTCTTCCCCTTTTCAGAGTTCAGACCTTAAGATCACAAGTTAACAAGATACTTTGCAGTTACATAGTCTCCGTCCGTCTGGTCCTACAAGGACTAGGATCGATGGCTGCAGCAATACCACTTGTTCTACTGGCCAGATTGCACATGAGGATTCTTCAGTGGCTATTGGTGTCTCAATGGTCGATACTCCAGCTACCTCTATCTGCCCCAATTTGAGTCACAAACTTGTACAAAAGAGACCTGATGAAGAGCAAGGTCATTCTCATTGCTCCTTTTTGGGCTCTACAATTTTGGTTCCCCTTCCTGTGGCCTTATTTGATCCATCAAACCTGGATTCTGGATCCATTTCCAGACCTTCTGTCTTACCCAACAGAAATGGTTCATCTGGATCTTTCAAAGCTCAAGCTGACAGCTTGGGTTCCCCATTTCATGTAATAGCTAGCCAACCTATGTTCTCTTCCCCAGTTTGCTGAATTCTGCAATCTTCCCTCAAACCATCTAGGATGAAAACTTATGCTGGCAAATGAAAAAGATTTGTGGATTGGGCACTTAAAAATGATGTGGATGCTTTTTCTGCACTGATTCATACTATCCTGAAGTTTTTGTCATTGCGTTTTCTCAAGGATACAGTTCTTCCACAGTAAAAGTTCAATTAGTAGCAGTTTTCAGTTTCCATGTTGGTCTTGATGGCTCTTGCTTCGCATAAACTTTGTAAGACCTTTCTGTGTGGAACACTTCTGTTGAGACCACCAGTTAAAGATCCTACTCATAGGACTTAACGCTAGTACTGCAAGCTTTGGTTCGTCCACCCTTCGAACCTGCAAAGACTTGTGAGCTCAAATTTCTGTAGTGAGAGAGTTTATTTTTGGTGGTCATTACTTCAGCCAAACAAATTTCAGAAATTCAAGCTTTGTCAGTGAAAACTCCATACCTATTTTTCTTAAAGATAGAGTTACATTGCAAACTAATATGTCCTTTTTGCCAAAAGTTGTATTGGAATCTAAAATTAACCAATCTAACAACTTGGTAGTTTTCTTCCTAAATTATACAAACAAAGGCAAATATTTGTTGCATTCAGTAGATGTGCATAGGCAGTTGCATTTCTACTTGCACAGAACAAAGGACTATAGAAAATAAGATCAGTTATTTGTTTCCTTTGCAGAAAAGGAATTGGGCGAGCAAGTGTCTAGAGTTTCCCTAGCCAAATGGCTCACTAATTGCATTTTTTTCATTTACAATAAATTGAATTTGCCTTTAGCTAAGCAATTGCATGCTCGTTCTACAAGATCCATACCAACTTCATATGCCTTTCATTCCAGAGAGTCCATGAATGATATTTGTGCAGCAGCAACTTGGGCTTCACCTCACACCTTCATATCTCATTACAAGCTAGACTTAGTTTCTAGAAGTAGGGCATCATTTGGCTCAATGATGCTCAGGAATATCCTTCCTTAAGGCCACCCTGGAATTATAGTATTTTGGGACTCTATCTCATCAGTCGAGGACAGACTAAAAATTGACAAAATCAGATAAAGAAGTTATGTACTTACCATAATGTTCCATCTGTGTTGTCCATTTTCATTCCTCCTCGACTCCCCACCCACCAAACCCCATCCAGTGTTATTTGAAGAGAGAGTGGATAGAGGTAAACTTTTTTTTAAACTGTTTTATTAAGGTTTATAACAATGCAAATTCTTTACAGGATTGTAATAAGGAATTGATCATCAAACAAAAGCAAATAGCATTAGAGTGATATCAACTAAAGTATTTACATCGGTGTCTAAAAGAGACATTATTACAAAACACTATAAAACATTAGTGATTTCATTAAGCAGTGCATAAATATTTATCTAATAAAGTTTTTAAGTTGGACCACATATTGTATGAAAAAGATGCTCTAACAGTTCTTGATTTGATAGTCATTTCCAAATGACAAGTTTCAGTAAGAATAGTCTTGAATTCTGCAAATAAAGGAGGGTGTTCAGATTTCCAGTTTCTGGCTATTGTTTTTCTAGCTACTGTTATGACAGACCACAGAAGGGGGTATTTAATTCTAATACAGTTAGGAATCTGGGTATTAAACAGAATCAGCAATTTGGTTAAAACTAATCTATCTGTAAAAAGTGCTTGAAGAAGATTATTGATTTTTCCCCAATATTGCTTCAGAGCTATGCAATCATAAAACATATGCGACCAATCATCTTTAGATTCTGTTTTGCATCTCCAACACAATACCTTATCCTTACTGATCAGTTCCAACTTATGAGGTGTGTAAAAAGCTCTATTCATAAATTTCCATGAATATATTATTCATCTAAGTGAGGATGTCTGTCTGGATGATTCCAGGATTATTTTTTATCAAGAACAGAGGGTGCCTTATTGGTTGATATGAAATAATTTCAGTAGGTATCTGTTATATGTTTTGTTTCTTTATTAATTATTCTATATATAAAAAGTTTACATTTGTTGGCTATGTCTTGATGGATAAGGGAAATCAAAAACTTTAACTTGCATATTGATGTTCTTGAACTTTGATGAATTAAGGTAATTTTGTCAGTCATAAATTGTCTATATGATTGAAGTTGTAGCCATGTGCTTTTATTTAAATTCTATTTTATTATTAGATGTTCTAATGTTATTAAATTATCTTCTATAAATTGAAACCAACAATTAATTTTTTTTTTCTTTCAATGAGATAATATTAGGGAGATTGGAAGAGGAGATAACATCCTTTATATAGGCAATAGGAAATAAAATTAATATCCAATGTTTGTAAGTCATATTTTTATATATAACATTTTGAAAATCCTTTAATAAAAGTTTCATATAATAAGTAAAGTTGTTTTGGAAGTTTGTTCAAAGAAAAGTAGTTTTTAAATATCCAAATAAATAGATAATTTAAATGTAGGAGTTTATTAAAACTAAGCCTCTTGTTTGTATTAAAACAAAGAACGTCTTGGAACTTTTTCCATTTGGCTGAATAATTTTCATTGATTAATACTGAGAAGGTCTTAATCATTGAAGAAATGGAATATAATTTTATGTCTGGCAAGCCTACACCACCAAAAGAACAATCTCTCATATGATGTGAAAGGGATATCCTAGATTTGAGTGCCACAAAATTTTCAAAACCAATGTGTTGAATTCTTTGATAAGTGTTTTTTGGAGGCATTAGTAATACGGATTATATGATGTAAAGTAGCTTAGGCAGGGTTATCATTTTAATTGAAAGTGTCTCATCTATTGTAAATAAGAGATGTTTCTATTTAGTTATCAGATTATTTATTAGAGGATATGCAATTAATATAATTGAATCTTATTATATCATTTGTTTGTTAGTGTGATACCCAAGTATGTCAAGCAGTCAGCTTTAACTAGGTATTTTTGAAAAAATTAGCATGTAGGAATGAAAAACCACCAGAAAACAAGTAAACTGTCTCAAATTACCCAAAATATCCAGTCCAAGACCGAAATTACACACAACGATTTATGAGTAAAAACAGGCAGTAATCAATTCTTGTAAAAACAGTCCACAGCACAGATATGGTGGTCCAGTGAAAAAAAAAACGGATATTGTAACAACAATCTACAGCACAGGTCAAATAATTCAATACAAAAATAGGTAAGTGCTTTCATCTGATCTAATCACCGAATTTATCAAAAAAAACTATATTTTGCATATTTCTGATTCCAAAGGTTAGTATCTGAATTAATGAAAAGTATCTTTGTTTTATTATCATTAAAAATTAAACCAGATTTCTTTTGAAAATACTCCATGACATCAAATGCAGTTTGAAAAAGTTTTATTTGTTCCTTTAACAGTAAGAAGAATATTGTCTGCAAAAGGTTACACTTTGGAGATTGCTTCTGAATTCAAATTAATTTCCTCAATATCTGGATTCATCCTTATGTAATTAGCTAAGGGGTTTCATTATAAGAGTAAATAGCAAGGGAGAGGGGACATCCCTGTTTAGTTCTTGTATGTATCGGGGTGTTTTGTGATAGGTATGAGCCAATCTTTATATAAGTATGACTGCCATTATAAAGGTGAGAAATAAGATGGATGAGTTTATCAGAGAAATTTAATGATTCTGATGTAAAAATAGATAATCCCAATTGACCTCATCAAAGGCACAGTTTATATCCAGACTTAATAAAGTTAATTTTTTCTTAGACTGCGTGGTCTATAATAGCTAATACCCTTTTAATACTGTCAAATATATTTCTATTTAAAATAAAACTTGTTTGATCTTCATCAGTCAAAAATGGAAGGAATTTCTTAAGTCTGTTGGTATAAATGGACATAAAAAGTTTATAGTCAACATTCAAAAGTGATATTGGTCTGTATGAGGAACACTTTGAGGGGGTCTTTATCCATTTTCAGTATAGGCGAAATGAGGGTACATGTCCAAGAAGGAGGCACACTAAATTCTTGACACTGTACAAAAACTTGATGTAGTAAAATTAGTGATTCATTGGGTAATATTTTGTATAATTCTGGAATGATTCCATCATTACTTGGGGCCTTATTTTGTTTTAAAGTGTTAATTTGACTTTTGATTTCTGACAATGAAATTGTTTTATCTAAGATATTAATTTGTTGTTCCGTTAGTTTATTTTTAATATATTTCTTTATAAATGATCTTACCGTTTCTTTAGGGTCTAATGTATTTGGACTTCGATTAATTTTGTTAAAGTAATCTCTAAATTCCATCAGTATATCCCCTAATTCAGTTATCATTCTCTTTTTTTTTTTTTTACCTGAATAGATCTCTTTAATACTGTACATTTTACTGAGCCTCTTGGTTTTGATAGCTAGTTTATTTAATGACTTAGGGTTAGAAGAAAACTTTATGAATTTATATATTTCTAAATTGATCTTTGTCTTGTGGTTCAAAATTTGTAGGTATTTGCTATTCAAAGTATTGATTTCCTCAGTCTTGTTGGATTTATCTGATTTTGTAATTTTATCAATCTTTTCTTGAACTTTTAATTCTTTATCCCAAAACGTTTTTTTATTGATATACCAATTAATTATTTTTCCATATAGGTACGCTTTAAGAGCATCCCAGATATAGATAACAGATGTATCTTCAGTACTATTGAGATTAATAAATGTTTTTGTTTTAAAAATAAATTCTTTAAAGTCTGATAGAGTAGTTAAATACGCTGGTATTCTTTTAATTGGGTCTATATTAAATCAGCGAACGCTTAGAAAAACGAATGCTGATTTATTGACCCCATGTAAGCGAAAGCTTGCAATCCCGAACACTGGGAACAGCTATTTAAATCACTGTTCCACAAAAAAAAAATTAAAGTGAGGGGCTTCTCCCCCCACACCCCCTGATGTGCGGAGCTGTGCCCCCCCCGCACACACCCTACTTAAATATGTCAACTCCAAGATCACACTACAGTGAGGAAAACGGCAAAGTAACAGAGGCAGCCAAGCGATTTCTTTCCCAGGGAAAGAAATCGCTTATATGCCATTTCGCTATTTTGCTGTTTCATGCTTTAAAGTTCGATCAAGATGCATTCGAAGGATTGCTTCTTCGATTGTATAATAGGAACCCTTTTAATTAGGGTATAATAGTTTGGAATAGTATTACAATACTATAATATATATAATAGTATTGCAATAGTGCACCAGTACTGTTAGCCAACAAGGTGCTGGCGGAAATTGGCTACTGTTGGCTGAAGGAGGAGGTGAAGAAGAGGGGGAAGGCATGCCCGAATGCAGGAAGAGAGGAGAAAGGTTAGGAATGTGGTAGTGAGGGTAGGAACTTTGAATTTTGGCAGTATGACTGGTGTAGGGAGAGAGCTAGCGGGTATGATGGACAGAAGGAAGGTTGATGTATTGTGTGTGCAAGAGACCAGGTGGAAGGGAAGTAAGACCAGGTGTATTGGAGGTGGGTTTACATTGTTCTATCATGGTGTGGATTTGAGGAGAAATGGGGGTAAGGGTTATCCTGAAGGAACAGTATGCCAAGTGTGTTTTGGAGGTGAAAAGAGTGAGTCAGAGTGATGTTTATGAAGCTGGCAGTTGATGGTGTAATGAATGTTAGTGCATATGCTCTGCATGTTGGGTGTGCAATGGATGAGAGAGAGAAATTTTGGAGTGAGATGGATGAAGTGGTGATGACTGTACCCAAGGGTGAGAGAGTGGTGATTGGAGCAGATTTCAATGGCCATGTTGGTGAAGGGAACAGAGGGGATGAGGAAATGATGGGTAGGTATGTTAAGGAAAGGAATGCAGAAGGTCAGATGGTTGTGGATTTTGCCAAAAAGATGGACATGGCTGTGGTGAATACGTATTTTAACAAGAGGGAGTAGCATAGGGTGACATACAAGAATGGAGGGAGATGCACACAGGTGGATTACATCCTGTGCAGGAGGGTCAGTCTGAAGGAGATTGGAGAATGTAAAGTGGTGACTGGGGAAAGTGTAGTTAGGCAGCATAGAATAATGGTCTGTAGAATGACTGTGATCAAGAGGAGGAGGAGTGTGAGGGCAGCACCAAGGATCAAATGGTGAAAACTGAAAAAGGGTGATTGTGAGATGGAGTTCAGAGAAGAGTTAAGACAGGCACTGGGTGGCAGTGAAGAATTACTGAACAGCTGAGTAACTACAGCAGACCTAGTAAGGTAGACTGCTAGAAAGGTGCTTGGTGTGAAATCTGGACAGAGGAAGGAGGACATGGAGACCTGGTGGTGGAATGAGGAAGTACAGGAGAGTATACAGAGAAAGAGGTTGGCGAAGAAGTGGGATTGTCAGAGAGGTGAAGAAACTAGGAGTATAAGGAGACGAGGTGCATGGCAAAGAGAGAGGTGGCAAAGGCTAAGGATGGACACTAAGGAGGGAGAAAATTACCTGTACCTATTGGCTAGACAGAGGGATCGAGCTAGGAAAGATGTTCAGCAGGTAAGCGTGATAAAGGATAATGAGGAAAACATATAAGCGAGGAGAGTGTGTTGAACAGATGGAAAGAGTACTTTGAGGGGCTGATGAATGAATAGAATGAGAGAGAGAGAAGGTTGGATGATGTGGGGATAGTGAATTAGGAAGTGCAGTGGATTAGCAAGGAGGTAGTAAGGATAGCTATGAAGAGGGTGAAGAATGGAAAGGCTGGTTCATCCAGATGACATTCCTATGGAAGCTTGGAGGTGTTTAGGAGAAATAGCAGTGAAAATTTTAACCAGATTGTTTAATGAAATCTGGGAAAGTGAGAGGGATGCCTGGGGAGTGGAGAAAGTGTTTTGGTACCGATTTTTAAGAATAAGGGTGATGTGCAGAGCTGTAGTAACTACAGAGATAAAATTGATCAGTCACAGCATGAAATTATGGGAAAGAGTAGTAGAAGCTAGGTTAAGAAGGGAGGTGATGATTAGTGATCAGCAGTATGGTTTCATGCTAGGAAAGAGCACTACAGGTGTGATGTTTGCCATTAAAGTGTTGTTGGAGAAGTACAGAGAAGGTCAGAAGGAGTTGTATTGTGTCTTTGTGGACTTAAAGAAAGCATATGACAGGGTGCCTAGAGAGGAGTTGTGGTATTGTATGAGGAAGTCGGGACTGGCAGAGAAATATGTAAAAGTGGTACAGGATATGTACAAGGGTAGTGTGACACTGGTAAGATCTGCAGTGGGAATGACAGATGCATTTAAGGTGGAGGTGGAATTACATCAAGGATCAGCTCTGAGCCCTTTCTTATTTGCAGTGGTGATGGACAGGTTGACAGACAAGAGTCCCTGTGGACTATGATGTTTGCAGATGACATTGTGATATGTAGTGAGAGCAGGGAACAGGTTGAGGAGACCCTGGAGAGGTGGGGATATGCTCTACAGAGGAGAGGAATGAAGGTCAGCAGGACTAAGACAGAATATGTGTGTGAATGAGAGGGAGGATAGAGGAATGTTGAGGATGCAGGGAGTAGAGTTGACAAAGGTGGATGAGTTTAAATACTTGGGGTCAACAGTTCAGAGTAATGGCAAGTGTGGAAGAGAGGTGAAGAAGAGAGTACATGCAGGGTGGAGAAGAGTGTCAGGAGTGATTTGTGACAGACAAGTACCAGTAAGAGTGAAAGGGAAGGTCTACAAGAGGGTAGTGAGACCAGCTATGTTGTATGGGTTGAAGACAGTGGCATTGACATAAAGACAGGAGTTAAAAGCTGGATGTGGCAGAGTTAAAGATGTTCATATTTGCACTGGGTGTGACGAGGCTAGACAAGATTAAGAATAAGTATATTAGAGGGTCAGCCCAGGTTGGACGGTTTGGAGACAAATCCAGAGAGGCGAGATTACATTGGTTTGGACATGTGCTGAGGAGGGATGCTGGGTATATTGGGAAAAGGATGCTAAGGATGAAGTTGCCAGGTAAGAGGAAAAGAGGAAGGCCTAAGATAAGGTTTATGGTTGTGGTGAGAGAGGACATGCAGATGGTTGATGTGACAGAGCACGATACAGAGGACAGGAAGAAATGGAAACAGATGATCTGCTGTGCCGACCCCTAATGGGAACAGCCGAAAGAAAAGTTTGAGTGCAATAGTATATCAAAAAGTTATGGCATTATGATCAGATAATGGGCACAAATTAACTTTTACTTTGTTATTTAGGTTATTAATTAATTGATATGAAATATAGACTCTATCTGTTCTAGAGTATGAACCATGCCTTTGTGAAAAAATGTGTAAAAAAGAGAATGAGTCTGCAAAATCATCGATGTCTCTAATGTATGTATCTGTAAATTCAATCAAATTTTTCGCTGGTGATGTTATCCTCTTTCTTATTGACTATACAATTGAAGTCCCCTGCTAATATAATATTTCCTTTGGAGAATTTGGAGAATGGTACTATTTGATCTAAGTGTTTGACTGGGTACCTATCCCTGGTATCCAGTAGACACTAATGAATGCATATAGTTTCTTAGTAAGTTGTAGTGTAACAGCACAGAACATACCCTTATCATTATATGTGTCTATTATTTTAGAAAATGGTAGAGAATTGTTCCAAAGGGTTACACCACCTCTTTTTTTGTTGGTGATGTGAACTAGATAATACTGTATATTTTCTGTTATTAAGTTTATCTATAGCATCCTTTAATAAATTTATTTCTTGTAAAATAACAACAGGGTTAAAAAGATTTAGGTATTTATATAAACTTCCCCTTTTGTAGCCATTAATATTGATGAATAAACATTTTAATGTTAGCAATAATACTGAATGTGTTTACTGGAGTGATAATTGGATTATTGAATGTATTCATATAAATATTTGTTATTATTCTTACCTTATTAAAATACTAATTGGTAGAGTTATGGTCCAAATGATGTAAAGCAAATATGTAGGTTAAACCTTTAAAAATTTTAGACACCGAGAGATAACATGTAAGAACTATCTAGAGTTTTATAAACTCCCACCCCTTTCATGGAGTTCAAGAAGACTCCTGACTCAAACAGTATACTGTTTAAATCAACCGCCCTCTCACTAACAACAGTTAATTCCCCTCCACCCACTAACAAGAATTTAGTTATGTTGATTTGTAAAGCAAAAGTTTAATTGTATTAACAAAATATATATGTCCCATATTTTGAATTACTAAAATTTGAGGTTTTTGATGTATAAGCTTATTTCTTACAAACGCGAGCGTTAGCTATTTATAAGCTATTACTAAGATGAATGTAGTACAAATGAAATAAAATGTTTATAAATGAATAAAGTGGGCTTTCAGATTGATGTCCGTATCAATCATAATTTTCAATTAACATAAGTAACTTTAGAATGCTATTTTGTTTGTATAATTATCCCTTTAGATCTTTTTTCATAAAACAAAACACAACAAATGACTAGTAAATATATTCCTAAAGATCTATGTAGAAGGTAGCTTCAAGCTGTACATCTTCTATAGAAGCATCACTTTCTCACCTCTTTGTTCATAATAATTTTCTGTAAGAGTTTAGTTAGCAGAGTTGTGTTGCTAAACTATTCACAAATTAATATGACAGTTCTAGTAGTAGATCTAAAGTCCTCAGTAGATGTTATGCATGTCCTGATATATATAAAAGTACTATACTAATACTCATCTACTGTAATAAAATTCAAGAAATGAATATAATCAAATATAACCTATTAGCAAACAGATTAATGTGATAAAAGATCTTATAAGATTCTTCACAATATTATGTGGTTAAGATAACACATATATACCATTATCTCTTTCCCTACTTATCCCATAATTGAAGTTTCAAAACTGTGAATGCTTATTTGGTATGTCCGATAGATCTATAAAGACTCAATAAACAGATGTGATGTACAGCTCAAAAGAAGGACTGAGATTGTGATATTAATAGTTAATTAAATATTAATAAGTAACCAGAATGCTTATGAAGTACTAAATAATAGAGTGAAAGTAAACAGGAAAATAGTATTATTCCACATTAATATTTAAACTATATCAAAACATCATAAGGCAATGTAAATGTGAGTCTGAATTGTGGCTATCTGAAATTAAGCTTAGTAATGAATAAGAAAATAGTTTTTTTCAGCGTATTCCTTCTCTCTCCCTTTTTCTTCCTTCCTTCCCACTCTGTTCCTCCCCTCCCTTTCCTCTGTTCCATATAAACCAATAAGAAATTGGTGGTATCAGGCCAACAATATAAAGGGAAGGCAAACTTTTAAATAATCTCAGCCCTGGTTTGAAACACGCATCACAATTATAACCAACTACAGTACTACTATATTTTATATTTATTTAATTATCAAGTAATTAAAAGCATCAGTAATTTGTTATTTTGTGATAATAGGTAAGGAGAAAAGAAAAAACACTTGCAAATTGTGTAATTAATGGTATATTAACATAAATGATTAACTGCTTATCACCATTTGCAATACAACCAATAAGAAGATGGTGTTTACAGACTTCTTAACTTGCTCAGTGTAAGGAATCTATTTACAGAAATGTTTAGTATCAGACCTTTCAAATGAACTGTTTCCAGGGTTCCTATTGAATTGTCGACAGCTTAGGTTGTTGAATGCTTAATCATTGACACCTAAGCATCAAAAGCTTATAATAGTGAACGGCCACATCATCAAATTCTTTCCTTGGGAAAGAATTTGTGTGGCCGTTATCAGGGATTTGCCCTTTGCCCAATCTCTGAGTTGGTATATTTAGTTATGGGGGGTGTGGGGGGCGCACCCCTCACATGGTGTAGGGGGCGAAGCCCCCCACAATGTTTGGGTGTGTTTGTTTATTTTATTTATGGACGGCCACCCGAATCGTTTCCCGAGGAAAGAATTAGATGATGTGGCCATTCAGTTTTTGACTCTTAGGTGTCGATGTTTTAGGATTCGACAACCTAAGCTGTTGGTTATATGTACGCTGTTTCCACTGTCAGTTCAGTTCCCTATTAACAATAGATTAGCTGCATTTTGTAAAAAACATGATAAATAAGCCAGGACAGGTTTTTAAAGAGGGTGTTTGCCTCAGCTAACTTTGCACTGAGGTCACTTAACTATCTGGCGCATTTTTCTAGACTTCAGAGAAATTTGAGTTTTGAGTAAAGAACTTTCAAATACTAAGTCCATGTCTACTGAGGATTCATAAGGACATCCTCTCAACTGGCCACTCTCATCCATATCAAACGCTTCAGAGAGGTTAATTTCTCATACGGCTGAAGGTACCTAACAAGCAGCCTGTTCAGGTATCGCCTTAAGGAGACATGCCTGGATGCGACAGTTTGATTTTGCAGAGCTTTTTAAGATGTTTTTTATTAATGCCCTATTTGATGGCACTTCCTTATTTGGGCCATTGGTAAAGGATATGCTTACACACAGCAAAAAAGATGTAAAGACCCTGTCTGCCATAGGGATCAAGTTTTCTATGCCTCAGCGAACATTCTCTAGGAACCAGAAAGGTGGTAAGAAAATGTGGTTCTACAAATCTGTGTCCATTCCAGGATTTGTGTGGGCAAAGTTTTAGTTGCAGATGTTACCCTAGAGGCAAAGGAGGCCCACAAAACCAGGGCTTTAGAGATTCTTTTTTGGATAGGTCCTATCAGCACTCCTGAAGTGCTTCCCACCTGCTGTTCTCTGGAAGCAGTCGGGAGTTGATTCTGTTTGTGCCTTGACACCTGGATAAACATCACAAAAGAGTCATGGGTGCCAAGTATAATATCTGGAGGTTATTTCATACCATGTTCTTCTTCCTCATCATCAAAGGAAAAAACTTCCAGACATTCCGCCCAGTCAGAGGAAGGCTGCAGCACAAGAAATTCAAAGGCTGCTAGAAAAAAGTCATCCAAAAGGTCCCACCAGACCAAGTAGGATTTAGAACTAATTCCTGCTTCTTTTTAGTACCAAAGA
The DNA here is from genome assembly GCF_019279795.1 of Protopterus annectens. Classification (NCBI taxonomy): domain Eukaryota; kingdom Metazoa; phylum Chordata; order Ceratodontiformes; family Protopteridae; genus Protopterus; species Protopterus annectens. The sequence continues at coordinate 603,697,775 of NC_056741.1, read as the reverse complement.
AAACAGTGGACGTGATTCCCATTTTGGAACTAAGCAACTTGAACCAATATGTAAAGAAAGCAAAGTTCCGAATGGTCACGGTTCAGTCCATCCTATGCTTTCTGCACAAGAACAATTGGACATGCTCTGTAGATCTTCAGGATGCGTACAATCATATCAAAATAGACAGATGATCCAGAAGACATCTCCGCTTTCGGCTGGGAGCCAGTCATTAATTCGGACCTCTGCCCTTTGGACTTGCCACAACCCCTGGGGTGTTTACCAAATTCATGGCAGTAGTTGCAGCTCTCTTGAGAATGAAGAGATTCCAGGAGTTTCTATATTTAGACAACTGGCTCCTAACTGCCCCATCCAAGCATCAACTTTAGCATGGCAGGGACTTTTTACCCCAGGTTTCTGACTCCTTGGGCATTACAGTAAATATTGCCAAATCAAAACTTGCTCCATTTCATATTCTGGAATTCATAGGGACAGTCTTAAACACATCTACTCAAATAGCATCCTTGCCTGCCCATCACATCACTTCTATCAAGAATCAGCTTCAAGCTGTTCTTTCTTATCCCTCTCCTCCAGCAAGATTGGTGCTTAAAGCTGTGTGAGGTCAGTGGCAGCTTCCAAAGTGCTACTTCCTCTAATGTGCTTCTTTATGCAAGTTTTCCATGGACTTTGGCTGTACAGTGGTTCATTCTACATTAACCCCTGTCTTTTCAGGTAAAGCCACCCCTGTTTGCAAGCGCCACATTGCTGGTGAAAACAATTGGATTTTTTTTTCTGGGCAGACCATTTGTACCACCAAACCTAGTAACCACAGTGACCACGAACACTTCCTAATTGGGGTGGTGGGGGAATTTCTTGGGAAGAACTGTCGAAGGCTTGAGGTTCCCCCAAGAGACTGAGTTGTATATCAGTGTCCTAGAGATGAGAGCAGTCCTGGAATTGCAGGCATTTCAAGATGCTCTTCCCTTGTGGACTGCTGCACTTCAAACCGACAACATGACTGTAGTCTGGTACATCAACAAATGGGAAAAAACAGATCTTTCCCCCTTTGTAGAGAGGCCATGAGGGTTTGGAAATGAGTAATCTCATCAGACCGCTTTCTTACTGCAAAGCACATCCCCGGTAAAACCAGCGTGCTTGCAGACAAACTAAGCAGATCCATTCTGATGCCTCACGAGTGGTCTCTCAATCAGTCATGATCTTCAAGCATTGGGACCAACCTTGCTGCAATCTCTTTGCCTCGTCTCTCAACTACAAGTGCAGCACGTACTTCGCTCTGATCCCCCCTCAAGGGGCATCACTGAGAGGTGCTCGTCTTCATGCTTGGCCCTCTGGTTTCCTTTATGCTTACTCTCCTCTTCCCTTGACTTTTTGACTTCTGCAGAAAGCAAGCAGGCTATAAAGCTCAGTAATTCTCATTGTCCCCTTCTGGCCTTTGCAAGTATGGTTCCACTTTCTCACTGTGTCTCATCTTTGTTATCCTCCATGGATAATGTTCAGGATCTTCTCTCTTACCCATCAGGAATTCATCACCCCAACATTCAAGCCCACAAGTTGACCTCATGGTTTCTCCACTTCCAGTAATAGTCCAGGCTTTCTTCCCCAGTCTGTGACATTATCTTGGTTTCTCAGAAGGATTCTACCAAGCAAGTTTATAAAAGCAGGTGGAAAACGTTCTCTATTTGAGCAGCACATAAGAGCATTGTTCCTTTTTGTGCAGCTGTTTTGACCATTCAGTTCTTGACAACTCTCTTTAAAAATGGTGCTAGTTTCTTTTCATTTGGCAGCAATTTCAAATTTTCATGCAGGAAGTAGGTCTTTTTTCCTTGGCTTCCTCTAGATTATGTAAAGCTTTTATGAAATGATTTTTTCTGCTAAGGCCTCTAATAAAGTATCCCTCACCTCCTTGGGTACTTACTGTAGTACTTGAAGGTTTGACACAAAAACCCTTTGAACCTTCAGACAAGTCTGACCTAAAATTTTTGTCATAGAAGACAGTTTCTTGGTAGCTATTACTTTGGCTAAAAGAATCTCTGAACTCCAGGCTCATTCAGCAAAAACTCCTTACATTATTTTCTACAAAGATAGGGTTTCTCTGCGGGCTAACCCTTCCTTTTTACCTAAAGTAGCCTGTGAAAATAATACTAACCAGTCTATTCACTTGCCAGTATTCTTTCCGAATTTTTCAAATAAAGGCGAGTACATGCTGCATCTCATTGATGTACACAGGCAATTAATGTTTTTACCTCCACTGGACAAAACAATTTAGAAATTCGGACCAGCTTTTTGTATCTTTCTCTCCAAATTGCCTAGGCCAGTCAGTTTCTAAAGTCACCCTAGCTAAGTGGATTACAGACTGCATCTTATGAATTTACTCTCAAATAGGTATCACACTGGCAAAACCACCTCTCCCTCACTCATCGAGATCTAGGGCTGCATCATTGACTTTTTGGTCAGGATCATCTACTAATGACATTTGTACAGCAGCCACATGGTCCAGGGCTCATACCTTTGTCTTGCATTACAAACTGGACATTACGTCTAGAAGTGGAGCCTCTTCTGGTTCGGCAGTACTCTATAAAATCATTCGATGAGGGCCACCCAAGGTAAACATAGCTGGGGACTCTGTCCCATAAGTGGAAGAATGAAAAGAACAGCATCAGATTTATAAGTTATGTACTCACCATAACTAAGCATCTATGTTGTCCATCTTCATTCTTCAACTCCCCTTCCATCCATCCCCCATCCTCCTCCTCCTTCTGGAAGGTCCTATTGGATTGTGTTTGGAGCCTACAGTTTTAGGTTTGAGCCCTATCTTTTCTACCTTCTATTTCTGATGTTCTTCGTGTTTCACTGTTGCAGTCATCACACTTGGGTTATCTGCCTGCAGGTAGTCCTCAGTTGGCCCGAATACCAGAGTATTTCTGCGTCGGATGCTGTCGCTTCTTCCATGACGTCAAGTTGTTAGGAGTATAAAAACAGGCAGCCGATGCCATTACATCAGTCTTTCTTGCCAAGGAGGAGCCCAAAGCAGAAGCAGTTTGCAAGTGCTAGTCGGCCACTACCTGAATTTTTTGTTTTCGAGTTGAATAATCCTGAAGTCTTCTAAAGCTAAGTACCCCATTGGGGATCCTTTTTTCTTGCCCTAACCAATGTCAGAAAAAGTTAACAGTTGTCTTGCATGTGGAAAGCAAATACCTCACAGAGATTTTTATTCTTACTGCGTCACCTGTTTAGGCCCAGACCATGACGTCCCTCGCCGTCGGTTTTGTGCCTTGTTTAATGCCTGAACTATTCGTCATCGGGCTATCTTTGTCACTAAATTCTTTCGCTCTCTATCTACGTATTCTGAAATGTAAGCCAACCGACTACGATCTTCCAAAAAAACATAAGGATAAAGATAGAGACTGACCACATAGGTCCAAAACTGCAGATGACTCTTCCGTTAAGCTAGTCGCCAGTCCGCCGGTACTCAGTGAGGCACCTTTGCAGCCCCTGATGCCCACTTCTCTGGATTCACAGGTCTCTGCTGAGACCCATTTGGAGTCTGGTATGCTGTGAGATGCTTCTTCGACTATGGAACCAGTGGATGTCTCTACCTAAGATGGGTCCGGAGCCGCTTTGCTTCTTACATTCGTATTAAGGAGGAAAAGGGAAGATTTGTTTTTTCTATGTAGTTGTGAGTAGTTGTGTATTATAGGGCTCCTAGTTGTATTGGGTGGGGAGATGGGACCAGGATTAGGATGCAAGTCTCCGGATTGGTTTAGTTTCATTAAAAGGTGTAACAGCAGTTTGGTGAACTTGTATTTGTAGATATGGGCATGTTTTTGACAGATATGAGATGTGTTTGGTGGGGGGGGGGGTTGGAATTTGTTTTCATGGTAATCTAAATGGCTAGAGTACAAGAGACCTGGACCTGTGGAATAGTTTAATGTTTTTTCTGGGAGGTGTGGTGAGGAGGTTTGCCAGGGAGAGTTATTGGCAGACAGTAGTAGTGAATTATATGCGGTGAGGGAGAATAGGAGTAGAATCCGTGAAGTAGTGGTGATGTGTAGGGCAGGTAATTGTAAGAGTTTCTTATAAAGTGAAGCATTTTGCTAGTGTACTGTGATACCTGTGAGACCAGTAGATGTAATGAGGTTGATATCAGAGAGAGTTTGTCACTACTAAGACGACTTTGGGTGCTGAGAAGTGAAATATTAACTTGTAAAGAAATGGGGATTATCAAAGAATTAGATAATGGTTGGATCCTATTGGTTAAATATTATGGGTTAACAATTGGATGGGTTTAGTTATCAGGTTTTCTTGCTTGAATACTGTGTTGTGATTGGAGGTTGTGTATGGGTGGGATTTAGGTAGTGGATACTATTTCTTGAATGTCTTGGCTGTTATTTGCTGTTGTAGATTGGGTGGCATTAGTGAAGTATAAATGTAATTAATGTGGGGGTGGGTGAGAATGGGAGTAGGGTAAGGGAGTTTTCCAATCCCTGTTTATCCTCCTGATTAACCTTATAATTTTTATTAGGGAATGCAAATGCTTCCATTGCCCTGCTCATAAAGTCCCAGCTCATTGTGTCAAATGCTTACTCTGCATCAAGACCCCCCACCAACAGCAGTGGTATTTTCTTACATTCTACTTCCCTCTGGATCATCAGTCTTCTGTTAATGTTGTCAAATGTTTGCTTCCCCTCAACAAAACCACATTGATCCAGCTCTGTCAATTTTGGCATCACTTTTGTCATTTTTTAACCATTATAGACATAAACACTTTATATTCATGGTTTGGTGTTGAAATGGGCCTTGTGTGAAGCTGGCTCTGACTGATATTTACCCTCTTTAGGTATTACAGCTACCACCACTTTCTTCCAGGGTGTTGGTACTACTACGCCTCTTAAAATGTTGTTAAACAAAACCTTCCAGGTCTTTACCAAACTTCTACAGGAGTGCCATCTATTTCTGGGGACTTTCCTGTAGATTCTTTGTACATCACCATTTTTTCTAATCATCTCCTATCCTGTTAGAAGTTGAGCCTCGGCTACCTCTAACCTCAGTATATTTAATTCGTCCATAAACCTTTCCATTTGTACCTTATCTTGATTTCTGTATTTCTCTGCTTTATACAGGCTTTCGTAGAATTTCTGAAATATTACTACAGACATTGTCTGTTTCAGTTTATCAGCACTGTTATTTGAGACAGTAAGATTTGATTTGGATATTGTTGAAATGTATCTCCACTGTATGCTTCTACTACATAATAAACCACCTTCATCAGATCTTGTGCGTAGACTTTTATTCTGAAATGTACAAGAAGATTTGACATACAAGGGAGAGAGACTGGCACTTGTTCGGCACAGTTCTGGGTAATTAAAAGATGGACATTTCTTCCACTTATTTCCAATATTTCCAGTATCACTATTCTTTCGGTTCTTACAGTTACTATGGTTTATCTTCTTTTCTATTAATGTATGTTTACCCATGTCATTGTTTAAAATGGCATTTAACAAAGATTCTTTTTAAAAAGACATTCCTGGACCCACAAGAAGCAGGTAAACCAATGGCAGAATCTTAGAGAGGACTTTAATGCCCAATCAGATGAGGAGGAGGTGCAGCAACATGAGAAAGCAGTGGACGTAGCTCAGAAAAATGAGATGCCAGATCTGTTTCATTTAGGTAAGCAAAACCTTCCATAGGAGGAAAGGTCAGTCTTATTGATGAAGTCAAAGGAAAAGCTCTTGGGGTATGAAGAACTGGAAAAATGTTGGTTAGATCAAAAGTGACTTTGGATTGCTGTAAGTCATACTGTTTTCCTTATGGTTGTAAAGTTAAGGTTGGGCATTTGTAAGCCACTATGTGCAGACAAGAAAACACATGTGCCACAATATTACTGTCAAGTTTTGGAAATGCAAGAAGAACTTGGTAGTCTGCATGGAAATCGTGCTGAGTTGAATGGCTTGCATTTAGTGGAACTGGCACTGAACATAACCAGTACTTGAGTGGAGACATTTCTGATTTTTTTCTTCAGTGGGGAAATGTCCTGTATCTCTTGTAACTTGGGAACTGATCACAGTAAACCGCTGCATTTTCGGTCATTCAGAATGGTTACAGAATGTCTTGCCTTTCTTCCTTCCAATGCTATCAGGCATTCCTCCTATCCCTTTTGAGTTCACCTGCCAATTTTGAAAGAGTTATTTCTTCAACAAACTATAGAAATGGTCATTGCTCTTTAGAAGGGAACTTTTTTTTATTCAAGACTTTTCATGGTTCCCAAAAAAAGAGGGGAAATGAAAGACCATTCTGGATCCCTCCATGCTCAATTTGTTCCCGATAGTCCCAAGGTTCAAAATGCTCACTCTACAGTCTTTGCTTTCTATGATTCTGCCCCAATCCCTTTTGGTTACGTTGGACGTAAAATATGTGTATCTGTGTATTCCATTCCACACGGGTCACAGGAGGTTTTTTTTTAGGCTCTTTTTCAAAAATCATTTTCAATTCTGTGCTTTGCCCTTTAGGCTCTGTATGGCTCCAAGAGTTTTCACAAAGTATCCAGCTCCATTTGTTGCCTTTGACTGGATGAATAAAATTCATATGTTACCTTACCTGGACAATTGAGTAAGTCAACCTTCTGCAAGCCAGAAACTCCTAGATCTCAACTTTAAAATGAATCTACTTCTCCGTCTTTAAGATTTATTTTATTTTTTATTTATTGACATTTGTTAACAGGGTTGGTCCAGCTGGGCTTGTGGCCCATTTTCAGTGGAGACCTGAGGAGAAAAGCTCCATGAAAAACAGAGATTATACATACAGCGAAGTGATAACGTGAACAGGAATTGAATAAAAATTTCAAAAACAGACATTTTGAAGTCCGCAATTAACATGCAATTAACATGTAATCAAAAATTTAAATTATACAATAGTATTTACAAGGCAAAAGTAAAAAGAGATAAATTTAAACACTTGTAATTATGTCTGTCCTATGTTATCAGGGTTATGATTTATTTACATATTTACAAAAAAAGTTAGTTCCATTCAGATTTAAGTATTAAGTATGTATTTATTTTTTATTTTATTTTATTTTACATTTGTTTACCGGGATAGTCTAACTGGACACAGGTCCATTTACAGCGGAGGCCCAGAGAGAAAAGCTCCACAGTAAGTAAGACATAGTTAGACACATGATACTAATACAAGATATATACAAAATAAAAGAACATTAATACAGAATGAAATAATATGGTTAAACATAAAGTGATATAAAATCTGAAATCAGCAGAAAAGATTCCTAAGACTAAGTAGAAACAAGTATAAGATACTTATATATAAGTATAAGATACAAGTATAAGACTAAGTAGAAATAAGTATCCTCAAGTAGGGGGAATACTTTGTAAAGTGTTGGGTACTGAGAAGGCGTACCCGAGGAAAGGAGAGAGGGGTTAGGTTGGGTCCTGACAGGGACGGATTTTGGAGTTAAGTAGATGGAGTTTTAATTTTTCTTTAAAGTAGGATTGTTGAATGGTGGAGCATATGTCTCTAGGAAGTTTATTCCAAGTTTGGGCGATGGAGTATTTATATAAGAGTTTGCCTACTGCTTTTTTTTGGTTAGTAGGTGTGTAGTAGTAGCTGATTTGAGGTAAGAAGAGGTAAGAAGAATACGACAAAGTGTGTAGATAGAGATGAAGGAAGAGAGCACAGGACAAGATGAAGGTTTATAGAGAATGAAGTGTAGGTTGTGAAAGCAACAGTAGAGGGATGTAAGGGGCAAGCAGTGATGAGTATTCTATGGAGAGTTTGTGATGAATCTAGCTAGCTTATAAGTTTTTTGGAGTTTGTTTAAGATTACGGTTTGAATGTTGGTGAACACAGGAGCAGCATAAAGAAGGTAGGGGAGGAGGAGAGCTTGAGCAAGGGAGAGTCTAGCATTTGGAGTTAGAAATTTTTTGTTACGGTAACGTAAACCTAGTTTCTTGTTTGTCTTTATTATGGATTGGAGAAGGTGCATATTAAATTTGAGCTCTTCATCAATGACTCATAGCAATTTAGTGTGAGTTTCAAGTTTAATGATTGTGTTATTTGCAGAAATTATAGAAAAGGAGAATTTGTGGTAAGTCAGAGAACGGGGAAGAAATAGGAGTTTGGTCTTTTTTGGGTTGAGGATGAGTACGTTACTGGTTAGCCACTGTTTGGTAGATGACAAGCTGTGCTGAGTGAGTGTATGGAGTTCAGAGATCTTATCAGAGATAGAGATGAGAGTTGAATCGTCGGCATATTGTATGAGGGAGGATTGTTTGCAAGATGTGTGGAGGTCATTAGTGAAGATATTGAACAGGACGGGACCCAAGATGGAGCCTTGGGGTACTCCTGTTCTGACAAGTAGGAATGGAGAAGAGGAATTTAACGGACTGCTGCCTGCAGAATAAGTAACTGGAAAACCAGGGAACAAGGGAGGAGGAAGATAGATTGACACAAGCAAGTTTAGATAACAGTAGGGTATGGGAGATGGTGTCAAACACTTTGGAAAGGTCTAAGAAGAGACAAGGATATAAGTTTATCTAGGGCCTCGCCTATGGTATGGGTAAAGAATAAGGAGGGCTGTAGCCATGCTATGGTTGAGACATAAGCCATGCTGGGTGGGTGTGAGAAGATTACTTTGGAGGAGGTGTTTTAGTAGTTGAGTGGATGCATTTCTTTGAGACTTTTAGATGGGGTGGTAGGATAGCTATGGGACACTAGTTAGATGGGTCAGTAGAGTTACCACCTTTGTGTAGGGGTATAGTGAAAAAGGATTTCCAAAGGGTAGGTACAGGGAATTCTTGAATGGGACCTATTGATTAGCATAGACAATGGGTATGCAGCTGAGTCAGCAGCCCATTTGAGGAAGGAGGGAGGTAGATTATCAGTGGAAGGAGAGCAAGGTTTTAGCTGAGAAGTAGAGATTGGATGTAAGAAGTGGGAACAGGCTGAAAGGTGAAGGGGTTATTGTTAGATGGGTAGGGAGGGATAGGTTGGGTTGTAGTGTTACCACTGGATGGTAAGAGTGCTTGAATAGTGTTGATAAAGTGTTTATTCAGTAGGGTAGCTGTTTCTAGAGGGGCTGTATTAGGGTAGGGGAGGGGTTAGAGGGGCAGCCAGGAGAGAGAATTTTGTTTATAGTCAACCAGAATTTTCATGGGTTGGATTTACTTTTCAGTTGAGCTGTGTTAAAGAAGGACTTTTTATCAGCATTGGACTGTTTTGTTAGTAAGATTTCTGAGGTGTCTATAGTTCTGAAGGAGGGGTAATTCTTTAGTTTTGATACAGGATTTCTAGGCTTTATCTCATTGGAGCATAAGGGACTTGGTATCTTTGGAAAGTCAAGGAGCGTAATTGGATTTTATTCTTACCTTTCCAGAGGGAGCAAGGGAGTTCAGGGTATTCAGGAAGATGGTATTGAAACTATTTACTGCTTCATCTAGAGAGATTTGTTTGAGTGACCAGTCAGTGGAAGATAGAATAGAGTTGAACTGGGTAATGTTGAAGTTAGAGAGTTTTTGACAGTCTCTATAAAGATGAGGTTTGGGTGGTTGGCAGGTGAATCTAAGGACAGAGGTGGGTAGGTGGTCACTAAGTTGGTCTGGTAGAGTAGTGGGGTTGTGATAGAGGTTAGGGGAGTTGGGGCGTATCCAGTCAATTATGGAGTTAGAAGTCACGTTTTTATGAAATCGGGTGGGGAAGTTATTAGCTGATGGAAACCATGTAGATTACTGCTAATTTGAGGGGAGTCAATTTTGAGTTTGGACCAGTCTAGGTTGACATCGCCTAAGATGAGCGTTTGCTAGGGAATGTTGTCGGAAAACCAATCTAGGATGGACAAGTTGTTTCCTGGAGGGATGTAGATAAAGGCAATAGCTAGTTTTTTGTGTGGGTTGAGGTGGCAGTTTACGATTAAGAGTTCTGCTGGTTGGAAGTCTGGCATGGGTGCAGAAAAAGGTGACAGGTTTAGGCTAGTAGGGTGAAGGATAGCTACACCACCCCATTTTTTGGGCATCTATCTGTAAATATCAGATATCAGTAAATATTATAGCCTGGTGGTAGAATTTCATTGTTATTGATATGAGGCTTAAGCCATGTTTCAGATAAGCAAAGGATGTGAGGGGTTGTGTGGGCTGTCCAAGCTTAGAAGTCAGTGATTTTGTTAGGCTTTGACTATTAAGAGAGTATATGGCTAGGTGTTTAGATATAGTTGAGTTCAGTGTAAGAGACTGAGGATGGTCAGGAGGAGTTGGAGGGTGAGGGAGATTGATGTAGATGTAGAGGTGGAGGGGCTGGGGTTAGGGTGGATGTCTCCAGATATGAGTAAGTTACTAGAGGGTACAGAGAGTAAGGTGATATACAAGTATATTTTGTATAGCATGGATTTATATTTATAGGCAGTTGGGAGCATTTGCAGTCTAATCAGCTTACGAAGACATGAGTTGGGGAGATATTAGAGAAGGATGGTGTAAATGAGTATGAAAGGAATTGGAGGTGGGAGGGTATAGCAGTGGAGAAGGAAGGGTGAGAGTGATATGAGGTTAGAGTAGTTAGAAAGAAGAGGAGTGAGGTGGTAAAGATAAGGTATTGCATGTTTGAAAGAGGTTAAAGGGATTGTAGGAAGGGTATAATAGATAAAACTAAGGAAGTAAGAGAATAACTGAAAGGTAGTAGATGTTTGGTTAGTAGAAGTAGGGGGTCAAAAGGGGGGAGACAGGAAGTGATGTCTATAAAGTTTAACAGGGAGTTGCTTGTGAGTGGTCAGTGGGGGGAGGAAAGGGAGGGAGTGGATGGTATAAAGGAAATTGTAATGGGGTGGGTGGGAATGGGGTAGGGTATGGGAGCAAAGTGAGCCTGAGCGTAGCAAGGGCGAACAGCCAGGTCAAAAAAAATCAGAAAAAGTAGAATTTCAAAAAAGGCTAGGGAGAAAACAGTGGAGGTATACAGAAAGAAATGTCACAAAAAGCAAGTTCAAAAAGACACTAGCCTTAATCTTCACAAATAAAGTAAATCTGAAAGAATACTAGCGTTATGTATAGCAAAAAGAGAGAAACTAAAGAGGCGATTTAGGTAAAAGTAAGGTATGGAAAAAAGGAAAGTAAGTACAGAAACAGTGTGAGGATTGAGGGTAGCCAAAGAGAAATAGTTTGGGGCTACTGGCGTCTTCTCTTAGTAGCGAATGGAGCAAATGTAGTGTCTAAAAATTAATCATACACCAGTTTTACTTTAGGGCACATACTTGGGTGGTAATGAGTTTTAAGCTTTTGTGATGGTTGCAGGACCGATGGTCAAGATAGCGGGGTAATAAGTGTAGGGTCCACAAAACAGTAATTGCGTATAATGGCCAGGAGAGAAACTGCAAGGAAAGGATCCACTAGAGCTCTGTAATGTCCAAGTGTGTAGCTTAAACAAATGTCATTAATTATTCGAGTGACCATCTCATAAAAAGCTGACTGCCTCTCCAGATGACTTGCACAGACTCTACAAAGCAGCTCTTGTCCAACCTTCCTTTATGACTGTGAGTTCCACAGCTGAAAAGATTCACACTAAACATAAAAAAAAATCCAATCCAATTACCTCCCAGAATCTAGTGTTTCTAGATTGCAGTCTCAATATCTTGCCAGGGATGGCCTTTCTATCTCTGGTAAAGATATAATTCCTAAAATAATCTGTTCAGTCTCTTCTCCAGTTAGGTGTGACCTCAGTAAGAGAGATCCTGCGGGCCTTTGAGTTTATGGCTTCTACCATTCTCAGGATTCCTTGGACCAAACTCCACATGAGGAAGGTTTAGTGGTATCTAAAATCAGTCTGGACTCAGCAAAGGGGCACTCATGAACTTGCCAATCCCCTCTGTTACAATTTGTGAAAAGGGAATTTCATTGACAGATCACTCTGAGATCTCTCAATCCAGGGGTGCCTTTTCTCATTCCACCTGTTTGTCAAAATCTCTCTACAGATGCTTTGGACCTGGCTTAGGGAACCTGTTCATTAAAGTAAAGGTCCAGGGTGTATGATCCATGTGAATATCAGGGAAATGAAAGTTGTGAGTCTGGTCTTGCAGTTATGTTATACAGAAACCAGCAAAGTAGGATAAGACCATCCCACCTTTCTAGGTTGGCAGTGGCTGCTTGGGACTTGTCTATATAGCACAGTTTACTTCTTCAAGAAGTTTATATTCCCTCATATGACGGTTCAGTATCAGATTACTTGAGCAGATCCCAGGCACATCCTCATGAATGCATGCTGCACTGAGAGGCTTTCCTGCAGATTACCCATCAGTGGGATACTCCTCAGGTAGATCTCTTTGCCGTCAATCAGAACGGACAGCTCAGACCATTTGTTCAAGGGTACCATGTCCAGAAGCTTGGAGAATGGATTACATGTCTTTTTCCTGGAGGGGGAGATTCCTTTATGCCTTTCCTACTCTCCCTTCTCCTCACTACCAGGTTTCTTCTGAAAATCAAAAAGGACAAACCAAAAATCTTGTTGGTGACACCCATTTGACCAAGACAGAATTGGTTGTCCCCTTTCTTTTTCATCTGTCCCAGAGCAATCTTCACTAGTTACCTCACTGGATGGACTTGCTCACATAGCAAAAGGACAAGCTATTTCATCCAAGTCTCTAAACAGTGAACCCAACCTTCTGAATGATCGAGCTGTAATACCTTTTGGACACCAATTTTCAGAGGACTTGCTACATGTATTACAAGAGGCTAGAAAACTTGTGACGAGAAAATCTTACATTTCCAAATGGAAGAAATTTTCTGTGTGGTGCCACAGGAAGAGTCTGATCTCATATTAAGTGGATTTCCCTCTCATTTTGTTCTTGTGTGAGCTGCTCAATTTAGGGTTGGTGTATTCTCCAGTAAAGCACATCTGTCAAGTTTTTCTGCATGTTTTCCTTTTGATCCACCTTTGTCCTCACATTTTGAAGTGAAATACTTTCTTACTCCTTCACCTCAGCCCCCCCCCCCCCCAAAAAAAAAAATCCATCCTTCTTCTTTGGGACCTAAATTATGTCCTGGAGAATATAAAACACAAAAATTTCACCAGCAGACAAACCACACTAGTAGCCAGGAACCAAAACTGAGTGCAGAATAAAAAAGCACAGGTGTAGAAACACAGCAGTCACAGCTGAAAATATCCAAAGGTGTAAAGTAGGGTGCAAACAGCAGGCAGCAGGTAAAATAAATGCAAGTTTAATGCATTACCAGTTTGTATATGCATTAAACTTGGATTTATTTTAGCTGCTGCTTGCTGTTTGCTGCCTACTTTACCCTTGGATGTTTTGAACAGTGACTGATGTGTTTCCACACTTGTTTTTTTTTTCTCTGCACTATGTGCTGGATAGTTTGACACGCCCCACCCCCTTGAGCCTGGCTTCACTGCTTCTCTAAAGTTCTGTACTTGGAAGACAGTCTTACCAACGGCCCTTAAAAGGTTTCTGAAATGCATGCTCCCATGACCTCTCCTGCTTTTTTGGTTTTTTTTTTCATAAAAATAAGGTGGCCAATGAGCTCTCGTTGAACCATTCGATTAATCTCATTACCTTTTTTCCCTGCTATCAAAACAAGGAAGAAAATAAGTCTGCACTACTTAGATATTCATAGACAACTGAGATATTACCTTGACAAAATCAAATATATCAGAAAATCAGACTAACTTTTAATTTCCTTTCAGGTTAATTATGGATCTCTTCCATCATTTTCTTTTCTTACTCTTTGCATGGCAAATAACTTTCAGGTTGGCTTCTTCTGGTGCTTTTTCCAATGTTCTTGATTCCAGATCTGTTTTGGATCCTGCTACTTTGTGTTCTGTAAATACTTCTACTAAGCATTACAAGATTGAAGCTGTTTCTAGGCTAGAGCTGGTTTTGCTAGGCCCAATCTTACAAGGAATCCTAGACAGTTTTGGAACACTTCCCAATAGCTAGCAATACTGCAACTTTGATCATAGGATGGGCATAGTGCAGTTGTGTAAGAACTTCACATAACACTAGATGTCTGATTGATCACAGTTGCAGTGTTACATCCTTCCTTCCTGTATTTTCTTTTTTTCTGGATAGACCGAGGTATTATCCTTTTCCTTTCCCTTTCTTTTTGTTGTGATTTTTGGTGGCCTGTTATGTTTGTTCTCCTGTCTTTTGGGCCTGGGGCAAGAAAGTCCTGAGGTAATTTATGCCTGGTACATCCCTTAATGTATCCATGTAGCCTTGGCACACTTGGGTCATACATCATATGTATGGTGTTAGAGGATGATGCCTAGACTTTAGTATTCTAGCCAGAAGTACAGGTAGCCCTGGCTAAATATCCTAATAGTTATTAATACTGCAATAGTGATCAGTTGTTGGCTATGTTAAATTCATGGGAGGACTCTAAAGCATAGTTCCTACTTTGTCATTTACATTTAGAACAATGAAAGGAATGAAGATGTAATGGCAAGTAAAGAAAATAATTTTCTTAGTAATATTTGTATAGCAAATTTCCCAAAGTAAATTGCATATCATATTAGGTGGTGCTGCGGTAGCGTTGTCGCCTCACAGTAAGACGTTGTCCTGTTCGATTCTCAGCTAGAGCGTCTTCTGTGTGGAGACATGCGTGAATGGGCGTACCTTCGTTGAAGGTTGTGCATCAGGGTTAGCAACTCGGCACGTAAAAATCTACTGCCAATCATTAGCGGACCGGAGTTTCGCTGTGGCGACCCCTAATCGGGAAAAGCCGAAAGAGACAACAACATTATAAAGTTGTTCTGTATGGTATGCAAAGGTATTTTAAATGTGAGATGGGGAGTCTTATCAGTGACAGTTTATACTTGTGATATTAAAGAAATGAAGTACTTTTTCTTTACTTTAATGTATCTGAGCTTTAAATTGTAACTAGGTAAAGGCTGGATGTAAGCAATATAATGTTCTGCTATTGTACTGCTGAGGGAGGATGTAAACTGCATTGATCATGTGTATTAAAGTATAATTTCCCTTGATCTTATACAGGTGGAAGTCAGACTAATGTTCTTAGCTTGTGCTGCAGACAAGGGATTTTTTAAGGACAAAGATTAGAAAATGGAAAGTGAAAAAATTGTAATTATCTAGCGTTTGAAAAGAGCTGTTTATTTTTTACATCAACACTTGGATTTTTTTAGCTAAAAACCTGGAACAAAACTGGTACAAGCAGTTTGAGAGGCATGAACTGAGTACCCTGAATGATCTGTTCTGGAATCCACTCTTGTATTTGTAAAGCTTTTAAGCTTTCTTTTTTTTCCATCAGCAAATGTTTTCATTTGTATAATTAGTATTTAAATGAGAACTTGCAAGCAGTTCAGTGAAAATAAGCTGCAAGTTGGAAATGTATGTTCATGGGAACTGTCATTCAGAATATGAAAGTAATAGCTTTTTATCAGCATTGCTGCCTTACCACTTTTAACAGTAAGTAGCATTGCAGACAATATACCAAAAGCAGATAGTACTGAATTGTATTAAGAAGTTTAGGGTGCTGTTGCAAAGCAAAGTGGAAAGGCATGATGATGAAACGGGAGGAGTTCAAGAAATAAGGAGAGAGTAGAATTTAGGATGCAGATACTTTAAAGGAGTACCGCACCCGCAGACTCAAAAAACATGTTTATTTTGTCATGGCTTGACGTTTCCTACATTTTAACAGCAGTCTGGGATTTTTTACAGCATTTTAAATATTTTTGTAAGTAATTCCAGAGTCTGACCATCTTGACGTGATTTTGATAAATCAGTTTGCCACTCAGTATCCCAGAATGCAGTGTTTGGCTCAGAAATGTTACATTATGCAGGCCTTCTTTTGCCTAAAGCTCCTGTCCTTCCACAGGTGTTACAGGCATACACTGCTCTCTTTTACTCAGTACTTTGTAAGTAACATTCCCTGCTGCTGAATGACTACTTAAAACAGAAGTAGTGCAGATGTCACAGAACAGACTCAAAGTGTTGTTTACTGCTGCCTTTTTTTCTAATTAAGTTTAAATGGCACTAATTTGTGAGAGAATTAATTCCAGTCCATTTACTTCTCCCCTCCCCCATAACACTTAGCTTCCCTAGCTGTCAAAGTCCTGAGGGTAATTTGACTTAATTCCTGTGATTGGCAGCTCTCAGCAGGGTGCTTGACTCATGTAATTTAATCTTTGTTCTAGCATTTCCTTTGACAGAGGGGACATTTTTTTGCTGCACTATAGCCATGGCCTTACCTGACTGCATTCACATCCAGTTTATGTAGCAACTCCTGGAAGGTCTTGCACCAAAGAGCTACAGAATAAAATATTTTGGCTCTGAACCAGTTTAGATTTTTAGTAATTTAAGTGTTAAGGTATTACTTACTTCATGCTTCCACCTTGTTAAAAATTGAAATTGACATCTGGAAAGTATATTGGTATGCAGTGTCTGCCTACATATGTTTTTATTCCACTGGTTGGTTTTCAAAAAATATTTTGCAATGTCCCTGGATTTTTTCTTTGTACATACAAATCACATCACTATACTTTCCCTTTTGCTGTGTCCAGAAGTGACTGTGGCCATTGGTGAATGCTTAAATGGCACTTTTCACAAAAGTTTTTTTTTTTTTTTTTTAAATCAAGGACATAAAGGTTAATTTACCTTGAATCAGATAATAGATGCCACTGCAAGGACTGACTTTTGAAATATTGATGTGCACCGCCAAAATGTCTTACTAAATCCATTTGCCAGCCTCCAGTGCAATTGGTGCTATGGTTGTAATATACTTATAGGTTCATAGGTAGGTACTAGGCTATCTGCCCAAGGACATTTATAAGCCTAGCCAGAATGTGTTGGCCTTCGCCTCCCTTATGAATTAGTTTCCTGGGCCTCTGTCTAGCAGGGCCATTGAAGTGATCCCAGGGGTAAATTTACGATTTCCCATCCACTCGTCAAGATTTCTCTTGAAGAGAGTCAGTGAGGGGCTTTGCCTAACATAAACTGGGATTCTATTCCAGAGCGAGGGAAGTCTCTGGGACAGGAATCTACCCCTCCAGCATGTCCTATTTATTGTTGTGCTGAGGTTTAATTCACTGGAGCGTGTGGCTCTAAGAGATTTGGTTTTCTTGAGGTGGAGCATGTCCATTAATTCTGGGTTGGACATGGCCTTATATGTCAGGCAGAGATCACCTCTGAGCAGGCAGTAAGCAGCCGAGTAGAGCTGGAGTTTCTTTAGTCGAGCTGCATAGGGCATCTGTTTGAGGCCCATGATCCTCTTGGTGAGGTACTTTTGTGGTCTTTCCAGCTGTTGTAGGTGTTGAGTAAGGTACATTCCAAATGGGGCATTGTACTCTATTATGGGCCTAATGAGTGATAAGTAGAGGGGGCACAATGACCTCTCTTGATCTGGATGTGAACCCTTTCGTGATTAGGTGGGCTACATAGAAGGAATTTCTAACCACTTTGGCAATGTGATTATCAAAGGAGAGGTTGCTATCTACCTGGGTCCCCAGGTCCCTAATTACCTCTTCTGTACTTAGTGGGTTACCACCTATGTGATAATTCGTGGGCACTTGTTTTTGCCAAAGGGGATGACTCTGCATTTTTTGGCATTTAGCTTGAGGCCATGGTTCTGACACCAGATATCTGTCTCTGTGAGACCCTTCTGGAGGATCTGCATCAGCCGGAGAGTCGATTATGGCCCTTAGTTTGCAGTCATCTGCGAACTTAGTCAGCCATAATCCTCCCGTGCTTGCCTGTATCTCAGAGAAGTATATACTGAACAGGAGGAGTCCCAGGACCGAGCTCTGTGGGACGCCACTTGTAACTGGTTTAGAGTCGGACATGGCACGTATAACTCTGACCATGTGTGTTCTATCCATGAGCCAGTTTACAACCCATCTTGTGACATAGGGGTTAATGTTCAAGCTGGTGAGCTTATCTATGATGCCAGAGTGGGGAATGGTGTTGAAGGCCTTAGCGAGGTCCAGGTAGGCTGTGTGGACTACCTTTCCCTCATCTATGGCTTTGGTAACTGTTTCAAAGAAGTCAACTAGGTTCAGGAGGCAGGATCTGCCTTTAACAAAGCCGAATTGGGTAGGGTCCATGTCTGGAGGTTCCCAATGTCTCTTTTTATGAGTTCCATGATGATTCACTCCATAGCTTTGCAGACCAGGCTAGTCAGGCTTATAGGGCGATAGCTCCCAGGTTCTGTTGTGGCACCACCTTTGTGGAGCGGGATGACTGTTGCTGTACGCCATTCTTTAGGTACATAGCCTATGGTAAGGCTGAGTTTGAACAGTGATTTTAGGTGAGGGTTTAGTTCATTTTGGAGCTCGTGTAAGACGCAGCCTGGGATACCATTCGGTCCCATTGATGCTGTGTTTTTAGCTTTGGAGAGTGCTGTTTTTACCTGCGTGTCTGTGATGTCTGGGGCGCTGCATTCTTCTGGGATGGACACGGACCCTTTTGGGGGTGAAGTTTGCACTGAACCTGTCTGCCAGGATGTTGGCAATGTCAGTTGGTTCAGTGAATTGTTTGCCATTTTGCACTAGCTCAGAGCATATCTGAGAGTTGCCACCTAGATTCTTGACATAGCTAAAGAAGGCTTTGTGATTATCTTTAGAGTCTTTGGCAATTTTTCTTTCGAAACTGGCCTTAGATGATTGTATGACGGATCATAGTTTCTTGCTAATATTGATCAGTGATGCCTGTGTTTGCTCATGCCTTCCAAAAATCCCCACTATTACAAAGCAATTTAGCAGTGTAGTAACAACCCTACATGCCCATACACCTTTATCCATCAATATGCAGCTAGTCCTGTTTAACAGCCCTGTGAGTATGTGAATTCATTTTCAGATTTAAAGGTGTGGAAACTGCAATGAATGATTCTAGGTGCTTGTTCAGGCTTCATATGGTGCTTGCTTAGAGTTACTCTCACTTAAGTCACTAAGAATATGTTGCACTGCCAGCTTTGATACCATGGCAATGTTTTAATTTTTCTATTCCCGCAGTGCACACTAGCAGTATCTGGTGCGAATACAACAGAGGTCTATGTGAGCGATACATCACTTCAGCATCATTTGCCTTGGAGAATGTACAAGTATGCGTACCAAACTTCGGTGTTCCCATACACTGTGTTAGTACATTAGTAATGAAGAACATATTGAAATGTAACATTACCTGTGACCAGATGTAATTAATAAAGATTTTGTCCTTTGTAAAAAAAAATTCCATTTGCTTCACTTTACTGGCTACCTGTAGAGGTTTGCCATTTCTTTGCAAGCTGCAGATTATATTTTAGTTTCCAGTTGTTTACCCGGTTAGTCTGACTGGGCACAAGATGAACATTTTCAATGGAGGCCCGGGGGCAAAAGCTTAAAACGGTGCAATCTCAACAGTCTGACTTTGTACTGTAGTCCCTTAAGTGCTGCATTACATTGACTCATGTCTTTTCTACAAGATTTTGTAGGCATACAATTGCTATGTTTATCTGCTTCTCACTCACACCAAACAAATAGGCCTCGTTGACAATCAGCAATATCAATCCAAGTATTACTTCATTCCACCAACACAAACATAACTCAGCTGTGGTAAACTGGTCGTGTTGTCAGTCACACTGTCTGTTAATGTAACTGCAACACTACATCACACCTGTCTAGTCCAGACAAGGCACATAAATATGAAATCTAATCATGTCTTTTTAATTCTGCCCCACAAAACAGAAGTCATGGGATGCTTGAGACCATCATGCAACATTAATCCATACTGTTCTTTATCAATGACTGTCACTAATGGTTTCCCTTCACCTGCAACTCCAATCACTGTTCTACCAGTACAGTAACAGCTTTAAGAAGGATTGCTCTAGGTTGTGTAATGCTATCATTTCGTTAACTGATACCAGCAGGCTGGTGTTTTTTCAACTTAGACGGCAACATCTCACTATGACCGCAATGCCAGTGTGCCTTTACATCCTCTGATCATTAACTGTCACATGAGCATATGCATTTGTCCTACCATGTTAAGGACCGTACACAACAGATCACTACTTAATTACGCCATCATTACCAATCGGTCCATACAATTCAACAAGTATTCTTCCAGACATTTTTTACTGTCTTGAGTACTTACAATTCCGCAGCTTTACATTTTCGGCTGAGATAATGTAACACTGCAAAGATATGAATAGAGTCTTGCACAAGGTAGATCTGAATTATCTATTACAATGTCCATATCCTCTATCAGGCAGTATCAAACAGTTTGACTAGATGAACCATCTATTTAGAAAATAGTCTCTTCTTTGACTAAAAAAGTATCTTACCTTAATCAAAATCAGGCCGTGTATTACTCAGTCTTATCAAGGTAAAATTCTAAGTGTATTTTCAGAACAGCAATCCAATCTCTTCACACCTTGCAAAACGCATCAGCCACCACTAATTTGTCATGTTCATCCATTCCATCCATCCAGTTCCTAGTCACATTACACCCCAAAAACTAAGCCTTTCCATGTCGCTGTTTTTAACAATGGCCACCTAGTTCATAACATATGATTAATACAATCAGGCATTTCACTGCTTACTCATTTATTCCAATTACAAGTTTCTGGAACAATTTGCATGGTCCAATAGTAATGTACAACCAATTCTGTATCATAGCTCAGAAAAAAATCCTCTCTCTCATCACACAAATCTGCCCAACCAGCATCTCTGATGGTGCTTTACACAGGGAATCCTTAAAGTCTGGCAACTCTGCAAAACTCCTTGACAATATGCTTCCAATTGCCTATTTTTCCCCATCACATCTTCAACATTGGCTGGCTACTTGAGAAAAAATTATGTGACGTATATTTGGGGTATCAAAATATCTATGAAAATTTCCAAGCAAAACTCTTAAATCTTATATATTTTATAGCAGATTTGGTGGACTGTCCTCCCATTGCTTATTTTGAATTGCTTATCCAATCTCTCTCCTCAGTCC
Organism: Protopterus annectens; assembly: GCF_019279795.1. NCBI lineage: Eukaryota > Metazoa > Chordata > Ceratodontiformes > Protopteridae > Protopterus > Protopterus annectens. Next base: position 603,676,849 of record NC_056741.1, on the reverse strand, counting down.
TTTTCTAACATACTCTGAATGACTCTTATAGTTAGCATGCAACATTTTATATGCTCTACTAATTATTCACTTTCTAATAGCAGCTTCTGTCCTAGATTCTACTAAAAACTCTATCCGTGGTGGTAGATAAGCTAATTCTAAGATCAAACACTGAAAAAACTTAGCCTGACAATGAATACAACCGTATTTAAATCAAATGCAGTACACGACTCTAAAAAATATTACAAATAGTTTTGGAACAGAAAAACTAATTGCACCTTGCACACAGCACTTCAGAAAAAGAATGAAAAGCAGCTCATATTTGAGTGCTGGCGGTCATTTCAGTTGAATGAATACACCTCCGCCCAATGTTCCTGTAAATGAGAAAGCAAGATGTGGAGCAAATAACACAAACTAATACTAGGGCGCTCTCTGTATATAAATATACAAACTATAAATTGCTGAGCAATTGAGATCAAGCAAGGACACAACTGCACGCACCAGGTATAAAAACAAGTCCTACGACCGCAGTGTCCAAAGCAGTATGTGAGCACTTGGGGAATGAAAAGATACAGATGTGACAATGCAGAAATGACCAGCATACCAGTTCCAACACCATGAACAAAAATTGCAATGGCAAAGAGACAATAAAAACTGTAATCCTGGAATCTTTCAGGAATGCTGGCAGAATTTACAGCTATATCTCAAGCATACGTCCTCCGCTGTTAGCCTTCTCTGGAAAAAGATAAACATATAAAGTACTACCGCCTGCGTATAACATACACAGGCTGGACTGTGCTTCCAGGAAGGGGGGTGGGGTAGCAATACTCTATAAATCAGAGTTAAAATGTAACCACAGATGTAATACAACCACCTCAGATTAACAACTTAGAGATTCTAGCCACCAAACTGCAACTTAACAAAAGTAATTGCATTAATATCATCTGCATATATATTCCCCCAAGTAACAATATAGCTACACTTGAAGACACCTTGCAGTGGATATCAAATCACTACCCTCAAGAAACCCTACTCTCAGAGACTTTAATGTAGACTGGGCCACCTGTTCATCAGAATCCCCAACCACCCATATTAACCTGTACTCATTTACACAAATCATTAACACCCCTACTAGGGTAGGTAAACCCAACCAAAAAGAAAGCATACTTGATTGGGTACTCATTAATGGTCAACATCTGTACACCTCTGGTACCCTCCCCGACAGTCTAAGCCATACCTCTCAACCTGGAAACATCAAAAATCTGGACAAAGCCCATGAAAAATAGGTACAAATTTGTATGCTGTTTAACATAAAATGTGCATACATAATTATGTAACCCCGCCCACTCCGATGGAATTGTGGGATACCACCTTTGAATTGCAAACTGAAGAGCAGACAACCAAAATATGGCACCAGAGTCCCCCTGCAGCCATTCCAATGTCCCATTACCTGGCTATTTCTCCCCATTTACCATAAACACTAATGTGTGCACACTGCTTTACTTCTACACTTATTTGGATTTTATTTTTACACTTTACAGCACAATGCACAAACACTGACATCTGCTTAACAAAGTGATACTGTCTCACAATGAAAACAGACTTGGCATTGAAACTTCTCTGCCCTTGAAACTCTCATTCATTAAAACAGCATTGAAACCCCCACACCACATCCAAAGAAAATGCATCTGGCCAGTGGTGGATTAAGATTACATTTGGGCTGTTTTCAAATCATTGGCCCCTTGCACGCAAAACAAGAAATATACATGTGTTTTTTGATACACCTTCCTGACTTTATTAAATGATATTCCTTGTATAATACAGCATACTTGTTAGAGCACATTTTAAATTTATTGTTTGAAATTTTTTCAGTAGGCAATGAAACAAAATGCATGAACCAATAATGACAAAACTGCCCAACTCAGAACATTTCCATCATAAAAGTCTACTTCCACACATACACAATATATATATATAGATACAATTAGAATGACAGTCGTGTAACGCATAGGCATCTTGCACAGCTTCTTACACTTATTTTCAATTTAAGTTTTTTTTTTTTTTTTGGGGGGGGGGGGGCAAAAGGCCAAAAACAGGGACACATTTTAAAGATTGCTTGTATAATTTTGGAAAGTTACTAGAATAAAATGTCATGCTACCACCATACATTTCACTGGTAAGTGTTGAACCCAGGACCCTGTACACTACAGTGAGAGCAACATACCACTATGCCAAATCTGCAGTTTGTTTTGTGAAAAATAGGAAGACTGAAACTTCTTAAATGACTATCATTTAGTGAATTCAGTTCTCACTTCTCACCATAGCTCTCAACTCTTAGCACAAAATACCTGGACAAAGCCAATAATGGGGGAATACAGCCATAAATAGGGGCAAATTTCAAATACTGATCTTTTTAACTTAGAAAATTGTAGAATAAAAGGTTTTGTTACCATTTATTTTCTGTAGAATATGAAGTCTGAAATTCAAATGCTTGTCATTATTTAATGAATTCAACCTTCAGTGATTTGTTACAAACATCCAGAAAACCACAGATCTTATGAGGAACAGATCAAAAATAAGTGGTAGTGGCTAGGGACATTAAGCTCTTTTTGTTCTATACCAAGATACAGGGTTTGACCACCAGGTGTATTACATTCAGGGCATTTTCTCACACACACACACACACGCACACACACACACACACACACACACACTCACTCACTCTTTCTCTCTCTTACTGTGTGTGTGTATATATATATATATATATATATATATATATATATATATATATATATATATATATATATATATATATTAAATGTAATATAGTTTTGACTGCTTATTATTCTTTTTCCATGCAAGTCGTCAGTTTTCATTATGGACTTTTCTCTATGTGCACCACTTTTGCCAAAGGAATTGATAATTCTCTCCAATGTGGTACAATTCAAATGTGCAATAATGTAACTGATAACTATGTATGCATTAACAAATATGTTTTTAGAAGAATAAGAAATGGTTCTAAAAGAAGAGAAAACAGTAAATTAACTAAAAAAGAATTGCGTATCTGCACAAGTATTTATTTTAATTATAAATATACATAAACGAGAGAATTTGATGTGATAGTTATCCCTTCACACAGAGACGTTGCAATGCTCAAGACTGAAAAGCACTAATACTATTTATATAAACGATAGCACCTACACAACGAATTAGCCAGAATTTGGACACGCTAATGAAATTAATTTAAACTATAACCGCCAAAGCGTGTTCCATAATAGAAAAAAATAGCGACTGTTCCTCAACAATGCATTAAGATGTCAGCTGCCTTTCAGGCAGATTTAAATGACTAGAAAATACAGTGTGTTCAAATTGACAGCATGGGAAGCACCGTATTGTGGGACGGAATACGACTGACTTTTATATTGCTTCAAGATGTAAGATTTATGAAGCTTTAGCATCACCCTTCAAAGGGCTGCTCAGTTGTAAATAAATAAGAAAGCAGTACAATGCTTATCAATATTATGCAGACTGCAGCTAGTATGAAGTTGTTCATTTATGGGACACCTATGGGCATGTAGGTGTGTTTGCTTGCATGCCTGTGCTCAGAGGTGGAGGGCTTATATACCTGCCTGCCTACATTGGTGGTTGCAAATCTGAATGTTATTTTTACAAAAAAAGTGATTTTGTTGTGCGCTTATCTAGGTAACTACTTTTGAATGAAGATGTTTCAAAAACTGTTAACTGCTAGGATTGCTTCATCTGAGTGTATGTATGGTCATGCTATGTCCACAAGCTTTTTACAACAGGGTTGCAAATGTGAAGGATTGCATTCAATAAACGATATTATTATTATTATTATGTAACATTGCCGATTTAAACCGTGACATCCTGGAAAGGCAGATATGCCAAAGGCACTTTTATTTGCAGTGGGTATTTCAGCAGCCATTTTCCACAAAACATACGGCAACATTTTTTTTTTGTCTTCCCAAACCCATATTTTTGGGGGGATAGTTCATCTAACACGTGCTCTTACTGCTTCAATCAGTCAGTCACCTAAATGTAACTCCAAGTGCATTTAAACAGCAGTGGACAAGGCAACCTGAGAGTATATTTGATGCTTTTCTCCAGATACTCCAGTTTAAGATGTCTGATTTGTTGGCAAACTAAACCGCAAAAAGTTTGGGGCACCAACAAGGGTTTCCCATATACTCGAAAAGTAGAACATCTGACCAGCACTGGCCTGTCAACCAACTTTTTAATAAGAAAGTTTAAGATTTAAATGCTAGATCTGCACTGGTTGGCACTTCGCTTATGTATACAAAGATACTATTCAGGGTGGTCATTCTTCATGCACACTTTATAAATTATTCCTGTACAGTTATTCCCTGTTAGATCAGTGGTGTACCAGACATGTTTTATGTATTTGAGTATATATTTTTTCTGCCTCTGAAATACTAGGGAGGGTCAACAGTTTAAACTGATGCTGGTAATTCTTAACGGCACAGGAACCAGCCTTTGCATGTGTGCATTTTAATGGCAAGCTAGGATGAATAACAACAATATCAGGCTGCGTAGACAACAAAACAGTACTAAGACTACTTTGTCTCTCCCTGTGGGGGCAGGAACCTGACAGGTATGTATATTCTGGGTCCGTAATACTCATTATGCACTCTTTAATGCATGCTTAACAGAGAGAGAGAGTGTGTGTGTGTGAGTGCGTTCGGGTGTATTGAGCATGGCATTGTCATTTTGTACTTAAATTTTCACAAATTGGTATTATTCTCCATATTGTCAGTGAGTTGAACTTTGTACAATCCAGTGCAACTACACGGATGAATACTCCACAGGTACTTTCTGCAAATTGGCCAAAGTTTAACTCAGTTTAGACATGACTATACACACACACAATAACCAATCAGTTGTTGTTCTGCTGCCATGATGTCTTCACTGCGACTAGATAAACACCGTTACCATTAAGTTATTGTGACCAGAATACAGATCCATTTCTAACTGTTCCTGCTTGCAGCGCCATTACCATGAAGTTATTCATTGCGACCGGAATACGGATCCCAACTGTTCCAGCTGGAAAAGTGTGCAAATCTCAATTCCGATAGGGTGGTAGCACTGACGATGACGTCATCACGCACATGATGATGTCAGCCAAAACAGCGAGAAATGTGAAAACACAGTTGAAAAAAATCGGAAATGAAGGGGTGCCACTCAGGAATCGTGGCACCCCATCATTTGGACCCCAGAACTCGGTAAAAACCGAGTAATTCGGGATGGTTGGGAGGTATGGTCTAAGCGATCACCATCTCATGTATATAATTAAGCACAAAGCTATCAACCCCCTACAACCCTTACTAAGAAATGTTAGAAATAATATATACCTTGACTCAGTCAAATTCCAACAGGAACTAAAATCAGGTAATTGGTCTATTCTAAAACTCTTGCCCTTAAAGGAAGCAGTTCTGTACTTTAACAATAAATTCCTTGAGATCCTTGACTTACACACACCTATTCGCTCAAAGAAAACAAAGGCAAAAACTGCGCCATGGCTTTCGAAAGAGACTAGACTCAAAATTAGCCTTCAAAATAAAGCCTGGGCTTTATGGCATTCAACTAAACACCCCCCAAGATCAAACTAAATACAGGCAATTTAGGAATGAAACTAAAAAATCCATACTACAAGACAAAAAACAATACTATTGCAAATAATTACAGACAGAAAATCAAAATAACCTTCAGAAGTTTTGGGCAGGTTTGAATAATCTACTACACCCTGGACAAACTACTACCCCCATCCCAGCTGCCACTACTGATAAACCCTTAGAAAATGTTTCAGATAGCTTGAACCGATATTTACAGAGACAATTCAGGCCCTAGCCAGCCAACTACCTCCTAGCTCCCTTGGCCCAGAAAGTACCACCCCTAGAAACCTAGTCACATTTAGCTTTCAACCTTTCGCCAAGTCACTTAAACGTACCCTAATCACAAAACTAAAACCCACCACACTCTCGGCTGACCAACTTCCTGCTGAATACCTACAAAATTCAGCTGATGCCATTGCCTACCCAGTATCAATACTTATCCATCGAACCATTGAATAAGCTAAAATTCCCACTATCTGGAAAATATCCTATGTAATCCAACGTCATAAAGGAGGTAGCTCTACTGAATTCTCCAACTATAGGCCCAGAGCTATACTCTCTCCACTTGCAAAGATTATGGAAAAATGTATTCAGAGACAGTTCATGCACCACCTAATCCATATATAATTTCATATACATACATAAATACTGGGAATAGGGTTATCTACCACGGCAGAAGCACAGAGCGGTTAACTTACCAACCTGCAAGCGCGGATGAAAAAAGGAAAAATACTGAATGACATTAATAACTACAGTGGAAAATAGTAATAATGATGATGATAATAATAATAATAATAATCACGATTACACCAGACCAATTAAAAGGACAAGCAAACAAATACGAATGCACAATTCCCTTTAATTTAAAAATAAATTCTAGTTATCATCTTGCAGACATGAAGTGGTATGTGTATTGTTAACATTTGTACCTGTATCTAGCTTGATATACATAAGGAAGCTTTAATTTACAATTCCTTAAAGTCTTATTTTGAGGTACTCTTATAATATCTACCCGTAATGAGTATATAAAATGTGCACTGTTGACAATTTTCCAAAACAGCAATAACAAACACAAAGCACAAAACATAAGTCATGCTTTAATTCCTCATACTTTCCTTTTCTGCTATAGATTCCAGACTGATGGTGATGCAAATTCTTGCCCATTAAACAGAAAACACAACAATACAAAAGACAAGACCAAACACTAATAGTTTTCAGTTAAGTGGTTAACCAGCCAGACAAACATCCGATACTCAAAGAATGTCACATATAGGTATAAAATGACCAAACGAAAGCCGACACACCCACCCTTGTCCCTCCAACTGGTTCTGTGAGGCACAAATGTCTGCATAAATAAGTACAGAGGCTTGTGGAAAAAGTGAAACTTTTCAGCACATTTGCACATGGCCATGCCCACACACACTAATTTTATACCATAACCTAACCCTAAACACCTCATAATCACACACACTCTTAATCTTTCCTCATACACAGTCAATTGCCTCACCACATAATGCACACACACCCACACTCGTGTGTGTGTGTGTGTGTGTGTGTGTGTGTGTGTATGTGTCTATTATATGCATTATAGACATAATATATAGATAAACACACACAAACACACACAATGTGTGTGTGTCTACAGTATATACATATATATATATATATATATACATACATATATATATATATATATATATATATATATATACATACATATATATATATATATATATATATATATATATATATATATATATATATATATATACATACATACATATATATACATACACACACACACTGGATATCAGAAGTGTACACACCCCTGTTAAAATACCAGGTTTTTGTGATAAATGAGACCACAATAACTCATTTTAAAACTTTTCTCACCTTTAATGTGGCCTGTAACCTGTACAATTCGACTGAAAAACAAACCAAACTGTTAAGGGAAAAAATATAAAAAGTAAAAAAGGTACAATATGCTGGTTGTATAACTTTGTTGTGTGTGCACACCCCTAAGCTAATACTTTGTTGTAGCACTTTTTGATTTAATTACAACATTCTGTCTTCTTGTGTACACACCTGACATCAATTAAAGAGACTCTGATTAACCCCAAGTAAAGATCAGCTGTCCTAGTATGATTTTCCTGACATTTAGTCAGTTGCCTGCTACAGCAAAAGTCATGCTTCACATAGAGCTTACAAAGCTTCAAAGGGATTTCATTGTTGAAATGTATCTGTCAAATGAAGGGTACAAAAAATTTCCACAGCATTGGATATACCATGGAACACAGTGAAGACAATCAAAAAGTGGGGAAAATATGGGACAGCAGTGATGTTGCAAAGAACTGGATGTCCCTTCAAAATTGATGAAAAGACAAGGCGAAAACTGGTCAGAGAGGCTGCCAAGAGACCAACAGCAGCACTGAAGGAGCTGCAGTAATTTCTGGCAAGTACTGGTTGTGTACTACATGTGAAAACAATCTCCCATATTCTCCATATGTCTGGACTATGGAGTAGGGTTGCAAGACAGAAGCGTTTTCTTACACAGAAAAACATACAGGCCCAGCTAAAATTTTTACAACAAACCTCAAGTCTCCCAAAAGCATGTGGGGAAATGTTCTGGTCTGATGAGACCACAGTTGAACTTTTTGGCCACAACTACAAAAGTTACTTTGGTGCAAAAACAACACTTCGCATCACCAAAAGAACTGGGGCTTTAGTCAAAGTGGAGGGAATTCTGAACATTTCCAAATACCAGTCACTTTGGGCCCAAAACCTTCAGGCATCTGCTAGAAAGCTGAAGATGAAGAAGAATTTGACCTTTCAACACGACAATAACCCCAAGCATACACCAATACACTGGCCCAACGCTTCCTGGAATTCATCAGTTCCAGTGTCCTGGACCAGCTCATTCTGAGCCCCACTAGAGGAGGCAACATGCTGAACCTGGTTATTAGTAACATGGGCGAATGTTGCTCTACACCAGTAGTCAATCCTTCCGTGATCAGATGCTACCACACACTAATCACCTTGGAAGTCCAAATCTCACGACCCCCCCCCCCACCCACCCACACACACACACACAAAGGTAACCACCTTGAAAAACTTCTCCAAAGCTGACTTTGGGCTCCTAAAACAGAGGTGGTTAACTTCATGGCACCCATGCCAAGGGAAAATAGATGCATGGCTGCCAAATCATACATCAATGCACTGTCTGACGTGTACATAAAGGCATGGAACTAGCCATACCCAACTGAACCAAGACACACTCCGCCAAAAAAAGGAAGCCAATCTGGTGGTCCCCTGCCATTAATAGACTGTACAGCAGAAGGAAGAAAGTGTTGCAGAAAAAGGTGAAGTCCCAACAGTCATCAAATCCTCTAAAAACAGCTATGAAGGCAGAATTGCAGCAGACAGTAAAAACAATCAGAAAGCCTTGTATAGTTATTTCAAGAACTTTCACAGTAATAACCACATTTGCTCTTAGTTACTGCACTATGGCAACACCTAAACTGTGCCAACAGATCTTGCCAACATACTGGCTAACAGATTCAGTGCCAGTGTTACCCCTCTCTCCCCCTAAATGACCAATCACAATACCAGAAGAATGCCAGGCACCCAGCAGGTTAAAGCTGCATTGTCCAAGCCCAGGGATACAGCTTCCATGGGACCCGATAATATCCATCTGCGTGTCCTGCTTAGCGACAACCTCACCTCAGGCTTTGTCCCTACTGAATGGCACACTGCTACAGTCATCTCTCTCCATAAAGGGGGGCCAACTGTAGACCCTGGGAATTATTGCCCCATTAGCCTGATGAGTCTGATATGTACATCTAAGGAGTGCATCATCATGGACCTGATTAACAAAGATATAGGAGATCGCCAAACCATAGACACAGAATTTGGCTTGGTAAAACAGGGGATCATGCCTGCTCAACTTGGTTGACTTCTCTGAGTCAGTCATCAGGTCTGTGGATGAAGGTAAGGCAGTGCATATAGCCTACCTCAATCTGGCCTAGGTCTTTGATACCATTCTGCACTTGAGAATTATTGATACACTCAAACTAGGCATCAACCCTTATATCACTAGGTGGGTTGCACATTGGCCCACAGATAGAATACATAGTAGTAGACTCCAAGTCAGACTGCCGACCAGTCACTTGTGGAGTCCCACAGTGACAGTTGGCTTGTCTTGTCCTGTTCAGCATCTACTTCTTAGAAGTCCAGGTCAACACAAAGGGAGTCTGGCTGACCATGTTCACTGACAACTGTAAGGTGTGACGCATTATCATCTCCCCAAGTGATGCAGACATCCTACAGAAAGGTCTCACTGAGAGCAATGACTTGTGTAATTCATGGCCTTCAGCTTAATGCCAAAAATGTCATTCCCTTTGGTAAAAACTCAGTTCCCACTAATTACCACATTACTGGGAGCCCAATGAATACTGAAGCCGTTATAAGAAATCTGTGGGCGCAGGTTGACAGCAACCTGTAATTAGATCACCACATTGCCACTGTGGGCAGAAAGTCCTGTGTGGCACATCTCATTACCAAGGGTTTTGCATAGAGTCAATGCCCTGGTAGAAAGAGTCTTGACCATGCCTCAAATTAACTTGTTGCAGTGGGTATAACAAAAAGTAATAGCACAAAACAACCATTTGTAAGTATTCTGCTTGAACACAGTTTGTGGCCCAGTCAGGTCTGTCCCTAGCCCTAAGCAGTAACCTACCACCCAGGAGGATGCCACAATATAAACTAAATAAATGACTGACTTCAACAATTGGCTCAGTCTCTGGTATCGATCCAGGGGTATCCAGTGTCTGTCATCCTGGGCGGATACTGCAGACAGACCTGCTGCTTTGCTAGAGATGGTCTGCACATGTCTACCCTAGGCTTCCAGACACTGAAGGCCCTCCTTGCCCCCCCCTACCCCACAGCACCTTTTTTAGGTAATGTAAAAATAACAAATGTTCCAATGTAACAAAATCCAAGACAGACAAAATCAGGATTGTGCTGCTTAATGCTAAGAGTGTAAACACAAAACTGCAGTCCCTGGAAGCATTCCTCCTGTAGGAAGATGCTGATGTCTGTGCAGTTACCAAGACATGGTTCAAGGCCACTGAGAGTACCCTGGCTATACAAGGCTACAATGCCTTCCACATGTTCAGACTTCAAAATGAGAGTGAAGGGATAAAGGTGGAGGTCTATCCATCTTCATTAAAACAAAATACTCTTCGAGACTGGTAAAACAGTATGACTCTCTCAAACTACTCTATGTCCAATGAACTAGTAGGAAACCACCATACCACATCACTGCTAGCTATATTTTCCCCACTTTGAACAAGGATAAGCACAACACCTACCTTGATTTACTGGAATTCCTCAACATACAGTTTAACAACTTAGTCATGGGAGATTGCAACTATCCTTCCATAGTCTGGGAGACTTACACAAGCAAAAACACGCTTGTACAGAAGTTCCTTGACTTTATTAACACAAATGCTCTGGAACAGATAGTCTGAACCTCACTAGGGGCTGTAATGTTCTGGACATACTATCAACATGGGGGGGTCACTGTAGTTCCCCATGCATAATGCTCTTCCCTGGTTAGGTCAGACCAATAATCAGTCTCATTTGAACTACTAGAACTGACCCGCACAGGAACAAAATTTATAAAAACCTTTACCAAAGCTAACTACAGCCTACTAAGCGACGGTTTAGGAAGCTTCAGACCACCCGCAATTGCAGACATAAGTGTTCACTATGCAGAAATGTACACAAATGCCCTGTACAAACGCTTAAGCGACTATGTAAACTCTGCTGCACCTGACTGGATCAAAACTAGGTATTCTCAAAAAAACAATCCACTGTAGTGGACTTGTGTAAGCAGATAATATAATAAGAGAAACAAACTGTTGCTCAAAAGAGTAAGAGGGTATCACTTGGCCTAGGAAGAGTTTCCTCCTAAGCCTAATCAAGAAAAGCAGAAATCTTGTAGTCTTGTAATAAAAACTATGAAACTGAAAGTGCATACCTAGCCATGGATAAACAGACATTCTTTAACTATATCCGAAGTCTAAAAGGGAATGCCCAGCTATGTGCCAAACTGGCATTAGATGGCATCACTCATACTACACCAGAAGATATTGCCAACCAGCCAGCTGACAGTCGGTGCAAACTTCACTCCCCGAACCCCACCTACCATATCCCAAAGCGTACCTGACACCAGCCCCTCTGCCTAGTATATCTACGGAACATGTCATCTCTGCACTTGTCAATGTCACATGGGGATTAACACTTGCATTACTAGATGAGTAGCCAGCTGGCTTAATGACAGAACATACTCTGTCAAAATTAGAGACTCCACCTCCACCCTTAGAGCGTCACCAGTAGAGTACCACAGGGGTCTGTGCTGGGCCGCTTAATGTTTGGCATCTAATTCTTGGCAGTCAAGGCCAAAGTAGTTTGCATGTGGCTCACCAGGTTCACTGATGATTGCTAACTGGGAGCAATCAGCGAGTCCCCCAATGATGTCAACATATTACAAGAAGGGCTAACACAAATTAATGGTTGATGCCAAAGCCATGGTCTAAAAAATAAATGCAAAAAAATGTATTATTCCCTGTGACAAAATGGAATTCCCTACAATTTCCAATATTGACAGCACACCCTACCCAGAGTTCTAACCCAGTGGAGCAAGACTTGGGAACAGGTTAACAGCAGTCTGAACTTTTAACCATCAAGTATCAACAGTGATAGGGAAACCCTTCTATGGTGCACACCTCCTAAGCAAGGGCATTGCATCCCAGTCAAGGGATGTTCCAACTCCACTGTACTCAACCCTCATTAGACCAGTTACAGAGTATAATTCACCCTTTTGCATGTACCTCACCAGACACCTTCAGCAGCTGGAGAGACCTCAGAGGTTTCTCACTAACAAAATACAGGGACTCCAAACCATGACCTGCATTGGACAGGCTGCAAGCCTTATCACTTTACTCTGTATCACCGGCTGCTGAGCAGTGAGCAGTGACTTGCGCATGGTCTGTAGTGCAATCTAAAACTATCCCTAATGGAAATGCTGCACATCCGCAAGTGAAATGACACAAGAGTCGCTCACTCTAGGGATCACAACCCTGCTTGTGACATTAACTGAACATGCAGATATATTACTGTCACCATTTTTTAAAGCAAGATGGAACAATTTTGAAAAAATGTATTAAATAAGTAAACTACAGCAAATTGTTCAGCAATATTGATCAACCATTTCCTTCAACTGTTATGGATGATGGTGCCCAAATTGGAAAACTTGATTCCAATGACCACACACACACACAGACACACACACACAGACTAACATACAACATGCAGCTGTATATCAAAATAACTCTCTTCTGCTCTTATGTACATTTACACTGCTTCAAATTAAAACAGCAATCATTTACACTTGCAGCATATAGCTGTACCACACATTTACACATACACTCTATATGTGCACACATTCACTCACACATGCGGACAGACAGACACTCGACACGCACCATACCTCTCAACTGTACAGATTTGTGCAGAATGCCCAGATTTTTGCCTCATATTTCTAGTTTGCTCCTCATAACGTGTGTTTTTTGGCAAATTAATGATTGAAGTCACTAAATAATAATAAATTATGGCAGACATTTGAGTTTCAGACTTTCCTTCAGAAAATACATAATGCAAAATCGAGTTTCAGACTTTACATCCTTCAGAAAATACAAAATGCTAAATCTATTCTGAATTTGTGCACACATTCACTCACACATGCAGACAGACACGTATCATACCTCTCAACTGTGTACACACACACACACACACACACACACACACACACACACACACACACACACACACTCACACAGAGACTAACATACAACATGCAGCTGTATATCAAAATAACTATATTCTGCTCTTATGTACATTTACACTGCTTCAAATTAAAACAGCAGTCATTTACACTTGCAACATATGGCTGTACCACACATTTACACATGCACTCTATTCTGAATTTGTGCACAGATTCACTCACGCATGCGGACAGACAGACACGCACCATACCTCTCAACTGTACAGATTTGTGCAGAATGTCCAGATTTGTGACTCATATTTCTGGTCTGCTCTTCATAACGTGTGTTTTTTTTGGCAAATTAATGATTGAAGTCACTAAATAATATTAAATTATGGCAGGCATTTGAGTTTCAGACTTTACATCCTTCAGAACATACATAATGTAAAATCTGTTATAATAGCAACTTTCTAAGTTTATAGGATCAATATTTGAATTCTGTCCTATTTTGGGGCTTTTGTCCCACCATTCTTCTTGGCTTTGTCCAGATTTCTTGCACTGAAAGGTTGAGAGGTAACACACACACACACACACACACTCTTCATTCTTTTTCACTCGGCTTTCATTTCTTTTTATTTTACACGCATTGAACAGCAGAAGCGCTGCTTAGCGAGTGTAAAATAACGTCCGGATCGATCTTCACTGTTCACTCTCTCATACACTTACACACACACACACACACACACACACACACACACACACATACACACACACTGTCTCGTCTGCTTTCACATGCATATACATTCTTCTTTCATACACGAATTCACTTACACATGCAGAGAGAAACATTTGCACATACAGACCCACATACACTTTTCGTTTTCCTATTCTTTTATTTTACACTTGCTAAACAGCAAAAGCGCTGCTTAGCAAGAGTAAACTAACGGCTCGATCTCACTGATCACTTTCATATACACACACACACACATTGTGCATTTAGGAATACATTCACTCACACGCAGACAGAAACAAACACACGCATACAAATACTTACACAAACGTACATGGCTCGCAATATCGGCGCTGTGCAGAGCATGAGGGAAACTATCTAAATACTGAGTGGAAGTAACTTTGGGGAAATTTTAGAGTGGTAGAGTGAACAGATAGGATAGATTAGGAAGGATCACGAAGCAGTAGTGTTCCTTTAACTTTGGGGTTGGGAATGTAAGGTTGGGGACGAGAAACTGACTGGGATTTAAAGTTAAGACACTGAACTAGGGAGAAAAAAATGACTTGTCCACAAACAACACACCCTATTTATGTGCAAATGCCATCTTTATCGTTATTGGATTTATTATGCCAAAAAAGGTGTACAACACATATCAGAACTGCAAATGAAACAGATTCCATCTACCCTTCCAGCCAACTCACCAGTCCTCCAGCAGCGCTTCCAGCAACAGGTTAAAATGAGTGCCCGTCAAAGCTAACTAAAACACAGCTACTATAATAAACAGAATGGCTGTATTACTAAAATAATGTAACATTTCACAGTGCTTATAAAAGCAACTAGCATTTTATTATTAAAGTCTTTTCAAGAAATGAAATTGGTTACTACCGGCAACCAAGACCACGTGCACCAGCTCACTAACAAACGCCACAGCAAAGGACCAAGACATTACTGCAAATAATTAAAAATCAAAATAAAACAAATGAAACAATGGAAATATAACAAAAAAATAAAATGAATGGCTGTATGAAAAAGATTTTAATGTTGCACTATGATTAAAAATAGCAGTGGTAAGCAATTTTATATTAAAGTGTTTTTGATACAGTCATTTGTTTTACTATGTATAAACTTAAACAATAAAGGGCATTATTGTAGCAAGCACATTGATGATCAAACCTAGAGGAATGTATTTACAAAAGGAAGACCACACTCACCAACTATGAAGCTATGAGAGAAGCTGCTGTAGGGAGACTAGCTCCAGTATGAAAACAGAGCGTACTGGAAACAAAACCAGGAAAAAACTTCCCTACCTCCAGCAGTTGTATTTGAGTACTCAATGTGTGGGGGAAGGCCAAGGTAGCTGTGACATCACAGAATGGGTTTCATTGTTTTACTTAGAAGCAGAGGCCGGCCGTGGTGATGTCACTTTGGGGGAGGGAACTGTTGAGGTAAAGTATCTGAACTGCCTGGTCTTGATGGCGTGATTAAGTGGGTGGCTTTCTCAACCTTTACTAAAGCGCGAGACAGTGTATTCGAAAGTGAAATCCTCACAGTACGCTAGGGTAGTCTCCTATTAGTGAGGTAAGGTGAATTAGAAATATTTTAAACGGCGCATTGTTGTTGCTTTATGGAGGAAAGTGTAAATAGGGAGCAAAAGGGCTAAGAAGTTGAGGAATGTTTTAGAGAAACCCATTGTACTCCTTTAAGAAGACAGCAATTGACTGAACAAAACTCGATTAGAGCTCTCCCAGTGAGAAAACTGAGAAACTGTTTAACAAAACCCAGTAAAAGTTAACGGACCCTAAACTCAATTAGTGGACAGTAATTACAGTATCAGGATGTCATCAAAGAAATGTGGAACAAGTAAGGGAAACTGTCCACAAAATAAGTAATAGTTCTGGCTAGTAAGAACCTCGCATCTGTTCAGCAAAAATCAGTTTATATTGCAGCTTTAGTACAAGTTGTGGCTTCCAGTAATTTTTGTTTGGGGAGGGAGATAAATGAAATGCATCCAGTAGTGTTTAAAATACACGGGATATTACATGCCCATGCAAAGTCAAATGACAAAAGGTTGGAAAAGAATAGAAACCATATAGCCATCCAGATCAGATGATAAAACTGCAGACTGCCATGGAAGAAAGTATGAACACAAGGCTTTTTAAGAAGAAATGTTTCAGAAATATTAGAGTAAGAAGACAGAGCATGCCAATAAAACCTCACACTGTTTACTGTACAAAAGAAGCTGGAAGGAATAAACTGTATTAATTTTACAGAAGTACAAATAAGCACCTGGCATGGTGATCCACAGCAGGGATAAGTATTAAAAACAGAGTGCACCTGAGTACTTTGGAAAATGATTTGTTGTACACCTGGCAAAAGAGAAGCAATTTTATCCAGGTAATCAACTGAGTGTTGTGTGTCATGTATGAGATTCAAGCTGCTGTTTTCCAGCTGTGTTCACAATATTTTTCTTGGAAGACCAAAGACATTTTTTTGGATGCAGATCAGGTTACAGAGGGGGAAAAGTGTAGTCAGAAAATAGTATCAAGTTAGACAAACTGCTACTCAATCTTC
Organism: Protopterus annectens; assembly: GCF_019279795.1. Classification (NCBI taxonomy): domain Eukaryota; kingdom Metazoa; phylum Chordata; order Ceratodontiformes; family Protopteridae; genus Protopterus; species Protopterus annectens. The sequence continues at coordinate 603,660,093 of NC_056741.1, read as the reverse complement.
TGTCAATAAGAAAGCTCTGAGACAGACTTTTCTGGTGAAACCATTTCAACTGTTCTAAAGAAAAATTCTTGATCTGGGTTAAGCATCCCCTATTCAGAGGGGTTTATCCAATCCCCTATCGTAGGGAGTTAGAGGAGGAAATTCTGAGCTCTGGAAAGGATGCCAGTGTGGTTTAGTGCAAGTGCAGAACATATATGATTCCAAGGCAATGTGAATTTCAGGTAAATACTGTAGATCAGTGTGTGTGATATACCTTTAATAAGCTTTCCAGTGAGTCAGCATATGCATATAAGTAATGGGCACATGCAAGCAAGAGTGCCATGTTGAGTGAGGAGCTAGAGTGTGCGCCTGCAAGTATGTAGTCAATCAGTTAGTTCATTTAAGTTTTAATTTTCCTGTTATCCATCCTGATGCAGTTGTATACATTAAACTACTTAAATGAACACCCAAGCCTCCATGTCTTCTTAATGCACATAAGAAGAGAGATATGGTGTCAGAATGGGATCCAGAGTTACAGCCATGAGGCAACCAATTAAAATTGGAGGAATATACAAGAGTGGATCTTCCCTACTGCTCAAACAACTCGCAGACAAATCAGAAACAAATTCCAGGTACTAAAACTTGCTTAAATGATTTCTTTTGCTATAAATATAAAACAAAGCACTCAGAATGAATTTCGTATTAAACAAAATGTCTGAAACTGTAATACATAGATAAAAATATTTGACATAATTACAAAAACTTTTGAAACAATATCCGAATTGCATAAAATGTACAAAAAAAGGGAAAACTGTATTTTTTTGCTATGTGATACATTTTCATATTAACTAAAGCTATTCAAACTATCCAAAGTGTGCAACGTGTTTGCAAGTGTGTGTGCAGTATTACAGTGCAGTTATTTCGCAAAGTAAAGATGTTTCAAAGAAATGTGTTCTGCATATAACTGTGTTACTTAAAAATTATTATTGTCACTTTGAGTAGTATAATTATGCACATCTTTTGGAAGAAAAAAAAATATTTTTGAGTTTTTAATTCATTTTTGAAAATTGCTACTTTTGTTGTTACTTTTTAATATTTGCATGTTTTTTCCTGAAGCTTTTCTCCCCGGGCCTCTACTGAAAATGGACATGTATCCAGTTAGACTAGCCCAGTCAACAAATGTAAAATAAAATAAATGAAGAAATAAGTACAGCTATTTCAAAGCATATTTCGCACAGTCTTTCAAAGAGTTTATTGTGCATTTGCATATTACAAGTATCTGGTGTGTGTGAATGTTCGTACATAATTACAAGAGACATTTTGCATTATGTTTTACTGTAATCTGTGCACACAGCAGAAGAATTTTGCAGACAGACCTGCTCCTCTTGTGTTTGATAACAATATTGCAGAAGATTGGAGAGTGTTTGAGCAGGAATGCGATGATATTTTCATACAGGCTGCTTTTTCTGACAAAGACCCACATACAGAGGCATTTATTCTGCTTAATTTAGCTGGTTCAGTGGCCACTGAAAGAAAGTGTTAATTTGTGTAGGCACCTGCTGTGTTTGCAGGGAAGGGGGGACTACCATATAGTGGTACTGGCTGAAATAAGGGAAGACCCTAAGTGCTTAAAGTGCAAATTTAGAGAAATGTGTAACCCCCAAACGAATATTATAATGGAAAGGCACTTATTTTATACAAGGGATCAAAAGCCTGGTGAAACTTTTACAGCATATATAACTGACTTGAGAAACAAGTCTAAAACGTGCATGTTTAGTGATTTGAGAAATGAGTTGACAAAAGACAAGCTTGTGTGTGGTATTAATAATGACACATTTAGAAAGATTTTGCTTCAAGACAGTGATTTAACGTTAAATAAGGCCATTGAGATTTGTCAGATATGCGAGCTTACAGAAAAGCACACAAGTATGCTTACAAATGAGAATAGCTGTGGAAGGCACAGTGACAAAGCTCATGTAGATGGTACGCAGCACATGGTTAAAAGAAACGGGCCCAAGCATGTGGCAGCTACTGCAGGTCCTGTAACAGTCCCTGGGAAACCTCACTCTTTCCAGCAAATTCCAAGGCATGCTCAGTGAAGCATAAGGGTGAGTCAGCAAAGTCAAAACATGTGCCCCTACCCAGCTTCATAGTCAACTGTTGTAATTGTGGTGGAAATCACAAACCCAAAAGAGAAAAGTGCTTACTTAGCCTTTGGTCAGCAGTGTCATTCTTGCTACAAGTGGCATAATTTCAAAAGGTTTTTTAAATCAAATAAGGCACGTTCTTTTATTAAAAGAGGGCATTACAAGAGGCAAGTTGACCAGTTAGGAAGCTGCAGCCCTACTTTTTATGTTGATGGTGGTTCTGTGCATAGTGAAGCAGTCAATGCAGTAGATTTGTGGGCAAAGAAGAAAATCTTTCATACTGTTTGTATTAATGGGAATCCTGTAGAGCTTAAACTAGATACTGGATCAAAGTGCAATGTTATGTCAGCAGCAACTTTTGCTAAACTAAAAGCTGCAGAACAACTTGATTTGACAAAGTGTGCGAGGCTTGTTGCTTTTGGTGGTGAACAGATTCAATCCGAAGGCTCGGTAGTGCTTTCATGTTACTCTGCTGTGAACAGCTATGACTTGCAGATGTTCTTCGTTCCCCATTGCTGCAGTCCTTACTATTGGGGTATAGTCCGCCGTCCAGTCGGCCCGAATACCAGAGTATAAGGCTGACGTCGGTCAGGGCGCATTAGACTGACGTCAGTACGTCAGGGTACTAATGCGCATGACCGACGTCATATCCTCAGTCTTTTTTGCCGCATGGTCCGATGCAGAAGCAGTTTTGCGAGTGCAGGTTGGCGTTCTGAAATATTTCCGAAACCGGAGTTTCAGACCGAAACAGAGTTGGCTAAGTACCCCGTTGGGGAACATTTTGGTTTTTCTTGCCTCAGTATTTAACGGATGTCAGAAAAAGTGAATAATTGTATTTCTTGTGGGAAACAGATACCTCATAGGGATTACCATACCTTGTGTATACCTTGTTTAGGGCCTGAGCACGACGTTGTTGGTTGCCGCTCTTGTGCTAGGTTTAACAAACGCACTATTAAGAGGAGGTTAGACTGTGCCAGGTTAGTGTTTGGGAAGCGTTGCAATTATAAAATGCCGTCGGATGCTCCGGCGCCCGCTTCGTCAAGAAGCGCAAGGACAAAACAGCGAAGCCTAGGGTTGATGAACCGGCAGTCCCGGACGTCGGTTCTTTAGAAGGCTCAGTGGAGCCAGAGGTTTTGCCAGGAGTTTCCATGGAGTCTCAGGCAGAAACTTTACTGTTACAGGATGTGCCTTCTCAGGAGGTAGGCCAGGCTGAGGGGGCTTCTCAGGTAACTGTTCTTCCCTCTCTTCCCAAGGTAGTTAGAGCCTCTCCTTCTGTTGCCAAAACTTCTTTGAGAGGTAGGCCAAGTTCAGCTTCAGTGGGGGCTTCTCCTAGCATTTCGGGTTCTGTACCTAAGAAACATATGCTTAAAATGGCAGAAGATTTGATTACTATGATTAGAGGTTCTATGCCCCCTTTCCTGATAAGACTGTTTTGTCATAGTATGCTGCAATTTTTGCAGACAAACTAGGCAAACTACCAGTTGCTAACTCCATGAAGTTAGACCCAGAGCAGCCCAGTTATCAGACCAGCACGGAAAGTCCCAGTAGCTATGCAGAACAGAGTCAAAGCCGAGCTAGACAAAATGGTGCAGCTAGGAATAATTTTAGAACCACCTACTGAATGAATATGCTCCATGGTGGTAGCTCATAAGAAAAGCTCGAATGATATCAGAATATGTATTGATCCAAGAGATCTGAACAAAGCTTTAAAAAGACCTCATCATCCAATACGAGCAGTTGAAGAAGTTGCTGCCCTCATGCCAAATGTCACTGTTTTTTTCTGTCTTAGATGCAGAAAGTTCATTTTGGCAAATTTTGCTTGACTGAAAATCTTCATTGTTAACCACATTTAGCATGCCATTTGGAAGATACAGATTTCTAAGAATGCCAGTAAAGTCTTTCAGCATGCAAGGGAGCAATTTTTTTCTGGCTATCCCTGTGCTGTTATAGTAGATGATATTCTAGTAGGAGACAATGGTGAAGTCGAGCATGACAGAAACCTCAAAGAAAGTTCTGGAAAGAGCACATGAATTGAATCTTAAGCTGAATCCTCAGAAGTGCAAATTCAGGTTACGAGACGTTACTTATGTTGGTTGCCTGTTTACCAGTTCAGGCTTACGACCAGATCCTTCAAAGCAAACAGCAATTCTAGAGATGCCAGCTGCAGACACTGTTCAAGCCCTACAATGTGTTCTTAGCATGGTCAGCTATCTAGGCAAGTTCATTCCAGATTTAAGCCAATGTTCAGCACCATTACAAGAGCTGACATGTAAAGATGTAATTTGGTCATGGTCAGAACAGCACCAAAGAGTATTTGATGCCCTGAAACAGAAAATTGCCATCCCACCAACTCTCAGCTACTATGATGTTCCCAAACCAGTTACTCTCTCCTGTGATGCTTCGAAATTTGTTCTAGGTGCATTCATTCTTCAAGAGGGTAGACCAGTAGCCTGTGCATCGAGAACTCTTACCCAGACAGATGCAATATGTCCAGATTGAGAAAGAGCTTGTAGGAATTGTTTGCATGTTTGAAGTTCCATGATTGCATTTATGGTCAGCCTTTCCAGATCGCAACTGATAACCTTTAGTTACTATTTTGAGAAAGCCTATGCATACACCTCCAGCCAGAGTGCAACATATGATGCTCAAATTGCAGAAGTACAATTTCAATCTTGTTTACACAAAAGGCAAACTTTATCTGGCTGATACCTTATTCAGATCACCCAGAAAAAAAACAACAGCGTAACAATGAGCAACTTAATTTTGAAGTCATGGAAGTGAGAACATTTTCTTCCACACGTCTTGATGAGCTCAGTACTCGCACAGCTTCAGATCCAATTCTCCAGAAGGTCAACAACTTTCAGTCGAGGATGGCCTTCAAAGCAGTCTTGTTTACCAGAAGAAGTGCAACCATATTTTCCATACAGAGATGAGATTTTGTCAGACAATGATGTCTTGAAAGGTCCTAAAGTGATTGTTCCAAAATCTTTGCAACAAGAGTATATTAAGGTCTTGCATCACGTCCATCCAGGAACTGATTCTACCAAAAAAAGGGTGACAGGTCTAGTATTTTGGCCTTCTATGTCAAGAGATATTGAGAAAGTACTTTCAGCTTGTTCAGCATGTAATAGTACAAAGCCGCATCAACCAAACGAACCACCTCAGTTAAGCCAGATTACTGAACTACCTTGGTCGACAGTAGCCACAGATATCTTTGAGTGGAATGGTCAACATTACTTGGTGTTAGTAGACTCTTATTTAGATTGGTTCGAGATTGACCTACTTCCCAACCTAACATCCAGTACTGTCATTACTAAGTTGAACTGACATTTTTCTTTCCATGGTAGTCCACACACAGTTGTTTCTGGCAATGCTGCACAGTTTACAAGTCATCAGTTCAAGAAATTTGCAGAAGAGTGGGACTTTGTTCATATTACGAGTAGTCCTGAATACCCTGAAATGGCTTGGCTGAACATGCTGTTCAAAGTGCAGAATAGTTGTTAGAGAAATCCAAACATGACAACGATGTTTTTCTCAACTTATTAAATCTTGGAAGCATTCCACGTGATGATCATCTTGATTCACCTGCCCCGAGACTTGTGTCAAGACAAACCAGAACCACACTACCAATTAGCAGTCATTTATTGGTTCCATGTGTTAAGAACAATGAAGCAGTAAAAGCCCAACTGTTGGAAAAACATTTGTCCCAGAAGTCTTACTATGATAAAACCAGCAAACCACTCTGTTCTTTACAAAAAGGGGAGAGAGTTAAGATGCAGATATCAAAAGGTTTTGATAGCATTGGATTTGTGAGAAATGTTTGTCAAGAGCCGAGAACGCACATTGTGGGATCACAAGGAGTGGAATTAAGACAACATCGGAAGCATTTGTTACCAGTGTCCGAACCAGTGTTACAGAATCTTGCCTGTGACAAAGACTCTAGTTCTCAGAGTGACTTGTCCAATGTTCCTGAGGACATTCCGTTAGCAATCCCTGTTCTGGCGAAAAATCCCTGAAACTCCTCAAGCAGAACATTCCCCAGTGACTGTCCCTGTTGCTAAACCCAGTCCTGACTATTATGTCACGAGATCAAGTTGCATCTCAAAGCCTGCTTCCAGATACACAGCAACCTGGACATGATTGTTGTTTTTCTTTATCAGTGTCTGTATAATTGCATGCCTATTTAAATGTAATTGTTTATATGAGATAGCTCAGTAAAGAGGGAGGATGTAGATCAGTGTGTTTGATATACCTTTAAAGGACAAGTACAGGAAGCAATATACTATTTCTACTTCAAAACCCTTTCCATCCCTAGCCAACGATCCCACTATGCAAAAATATGGTTAACACCTAAGTTGGCTATATTTTTCACTCATGCAGCGATTTTGAGCGAGCAACTATTGGTACTTCAAGCCATGTTAACAAAAAACATATACTTGTGCTTGCTTAATTCTGCGAAAAGTCGTCCATCATCCAGACTGCATATTTCCTCATTATTCATATGAACACACCCTCTTCTTTCATTTTTTTTGTCCTGGAACCGCCCACTGTTTAATTATGCATGCCCACGCAAATGTTTGTATTGAATGGCACCCTTCACACTGCCTTTGTTTTAACCATAAAAATGCCCACAACTTGAGGCAGGAACTTGTGCAGATAACTGTTGCTGCATGGCTTTGTATCTCTAATGAATGCTGCCATAGCTACGGACTGTGCAAAGATTACTTTTCAAACTCTAGGAACTTAATACTTATTGTGGAGGTTTATTGCTTTTCTGGGTGAGTTCAGTGAATATTGATCCTTTGGATAGTGTTAAGCCCATTTAGAGATTCTGTTTTTACCTGTTGAAATGCATTATAAATTATTTGCTGCAAGAGTACTGTGTAATGCTATACTTGCTCAGATGGATGCTGTTTTTTTTTTTTTTTAATAAATGCAAGGTCATAAAGAGATTGTTTTTACCTGTTGAAATGCATTATACATTTTGGCTCCAACAATATTGGCAATACTATGGCTCAAATGGTTGCTAGTTTTCTTTTAAATGCGAGGTCATTCAGGTATTCTGTTTTTACTTTTTGCAATGCATTATAAATTCTTTGCTCCAACAGCACTGTGCAGTTCTGTTGCTCAAATGGTTTGCTTGTTTTTTTTTAAATGCAAGGTCATGCAGAGATTCGTTTTTTTACCTTTTGCTGTGCATTACAAATTCTTTGCTCTAACAGTACTGTGCAGTTCCATTCCTCAAATGGTTTGTTTGGTTTATTTTAAATGCAAGGTCATGCCAAGATTCTCTTTTTACCTTTTGCAATGCATTATAAATTCTTTGCTCCAACAGCACTGTGCAGTACTATTGCTCAAATGGTTGCTGGTTTTCTTTTAAATGCAAGGTCGTACAGAGGTTCTGTTTTTACCATTTGCAATGCATTATACATTCTTTGCTTCAGCAGTACTGTGCAGTTATATTGCTCAAATGGTTGCTCCTTTTTTTTTTTTTTTTTTTTTTTTTTTTTTATATATATATATTTATTTATTTATTTTACATTTGTTTACCAGGATAGTCTGACTGGATACATGTCCATTTTCAGCAGAGGCCCGGGGAGAAAAGTTCCACAAAAACAAACTTACATAGATTACACATAAGTTGGCAAACAATTATAAAAACAAAAGTGATTATATACAATGGGTTAGTAGTGATTCCCTAGTAGGGACTAGTTGTCATGGACAGAGAATTAAAAGTAAGAGACATCAGATTGGAAGCACAGCTTGGTGAATGTTACAAGTTATGATAATTGCAGAATATGCTTTTAGTTTATAACTTAATCAGGGTTGGTACATGAACAATGTACCTCCCGTGTGGAACAACACCAACAACTCTCCGTATACTCCACACCAGAAATCGTACCACAGGTCAATGTTATAGCAAAATAATTCCACCGGAAATAGTTGTATCCACGAAAGTATTTAATAAAAATACAGCAGTTTCAAACGTTAAGCGCTTTCACTGCTAGCTTCATCAGAACGGTTAAAACAGCTGTTGCCTCCTCATTTTAAATAACAAAAAAAGTCTAAGAGCTAAAATACCATATTTAAAGGCACATGCACTTAATAGATGATATCTTACATAAATAAATTCTACATACATTCTATTTAGTAACTCTCTATTGTACTAAAAATTTTTGTGTGACTATTAAACACTGAATCAAATTTAGTTTGAATAACACAATAAAATCAATGCAGGTACTTGTAGTAAATGTACCTAACTATGGTCTATAAAAATGTACTAGTGTTCAATTTATATTCAATTGACATTCAACATCAAAAGGGGCTTGATGGTAAAATAATCATTAATGCCCGGTTTTTTATTGGCATCTGTTAGAATTTGCCAGTATAACTCTCTAAAGGCAAGGTAATTCTTAGTATTACCACCTCTAGGGTTATCCTTTACTATCTCTAAAATGGCAAATTCAAATACATGTTCATTTCCTTCAGTTAAGACGTGCCTAGCAAGTGCATTCTTAGTGTCTTGCTTTTTTATACAATACAGGTGGGAATATATCCGTTGTCTAAGATGTCTTTCAGTCTTGCCCACATAAAAGATGGGCAGACTGTGCATAAAGATGTATACTAGCATCTTAGATTTGCAGTTGCCCTTAACAGGGTAAATTCTGGTACTGTTCTCATTGCCCAATCTTATTGTATTCTTAATACAAATACTACTGCACTGTCTGCACATCCCACATCTCAATGTGTGTGCTCTCATATGATTTCAAATTGCCACCTTTTTCAAGTATTCTCTTTACGTTAGATCCCATTTTATTCACAAATTTGGGTTCTGTCCCTAATATCACAGCTACATCTGGGTCATTCAATAAAAGGTGCCAATTGTTAATTAAAATATTCTTAATATATTGACTATAAGGGCCAAACTCTAAAATACAAGCTCTGTGAAATGTAATTGCTTTAACTACTGGGACATCCTGATTTGTGTCCTGCTTATCCAAATTCATAGTGTCAGCCACAGTACTGAATGTACTGCACGACCCTAAAAGAGGTTTATATTTTACACCCCATTGACTTATAACATATGCTGAGATGTCCACCATCAAATCATTGTCATATCCTCTATCTAAAAATAATGATGTGATGTAATCAATTTCTTTGATCATGTCAATGTAATTAGAACACATTCTAACTGCCCTGACGCACTGTCCTTTGTATATGTTTCTCTTCATCTTTCTTGGATGGTAACTATTAAAATCCACATAAGAATTAGTAAATGTGTCCTTTCTATACACTGTGGATTTCAATGTATCCCCCTCAACTGTAATCAGAGTGTCCAAATATGGCACTCCATTTTTATTAACCAATGATGTAAATTTTAAGAAATTAGTACTACTGTTAATATAATTGATAAATCCCTCATACGACTCTAGGTTCCCTTCCCATAAAATATATATGTCATCAAGGAACCTAGAATAGTGTACAAGGGAATTCGCATAAATCCCATTCAGTACATGAAGTTCTTCCCAGTCAAGCATGACCAGGTTCCATAGCCACCCCTGGTCTGCCTGAATATTTCCCCTTCATGGAAAATAAAGTTATTGTCTAGAATAATACTCATAAGCTCAGCCAATAGTGAAATTCTGTCCCAAGACATAGTTGTATGTTTTCTCAGACTGTTGGAAAAAGCTTCAATGCCTTCATCCATAGGGATAGAACTGAATAGATCAACCACATCTATAGTACTGAATAAAATATCATGATGGTACTTATGTGTAGGGTAATGTGAAAGAAATTCCCAAGAATCCTTAACCAGATGTTTCACTTCCTTATAAATAGGCTTCAATAGCGTGTCAATTACCACACCTATTGGGAACGTTTTGGACCTACTTCCTGAAATAATGGGACGAAAAGGTGGATTCTCCTGATTTTTGTGTACCTTAGGTATCCCAATGATGGTAGCTAAAACAGGGTGTTCAACTGTCATATACCTATACATTTCCTCTGAGATACGATGTTCCAAAAGGTATTCTTCTAGGTACATATCTATTCTATGGTACGCAATATTTACCTCATTAATTGAGGAAGTAGTGTAATTACCTGAATGATGTAAAATGTCCAGGATGTTGGCATTGTAACTAATGGTGTCAAATATAACTATGCCGCCTCCTTTGTCAGGTTTCATAATGCGTACATTTCTGTCCTTTTGTAATTCCAGTAAGGTGTTCCTCTCTTCGAATGTTAAATTCTGCTTACTATGACACTTATTTTTGTGCTTATGAAGTCTGTAAATCTCATTAGTGACTACTTGATCATATAATTGTACACTAGGATGGCATATCGGGATGAAAGAACTAGGCTTTTTTAACCCCAGCGTGCTACCAGTACATCCTTGGTCATTCTCCTCTTTATTGCCGAACATGAGTGCCAAATTTAATTTCCTGGTATATTTCTTAAATTCTAATATATTGTCTACGAGATTGAATTTTGGGGTTGGAATAAAATTAAATCCCTTGGCTAAAAGATCAAAATGTGTTGTCCTTAATTTCAAACTACTAAAATTATATATTTTGAAACTTTTATATTCATTAACTGCATTATTAGTCACAATGCCAGGTTCAACAAAAGGGATAGAAACACTGTTCCTATCATCCGTCATAATTACCATTTCTTTTTCCACTTTCCTACTTTTTTCCATTTCCCCTGATTCCTTTCCCCGGGTCCGTGAAAAAACTTATCATCATTTTCGTCTTTTTATGTGGGCAAGACTGAAAGACATCTTAGACAACGGATATATTCCCACCTGTATTGTATAAAAAAGCAAGACACTAAGAATGCACTTGCTAGGCACGTCTTAACTGAAGGAAATGAACATGTATTTGAATTTGCCATTTTAGAGATAGTAAAGGATAACCCTAGAGGTGGTAATACTAAGAATTACCTTGCCTTTAGAGAGTTATACTGGCAAATTCTAACAGATGCCAATAAAAAACCGGGCATTAATGATTATTTTACCATCAAGCCCCTTTTGATGTTGAATGTCAATTGAATATAAATTGAACACTAGTACATTTTATAGACCATAGTTAGGTACATTTACTACAAGTACCTGCATTGATTTTATTGTGTTATTCAAACTAAATTTGATTCAGTGTTTAATAGTCACACAAAAATTTTTAGTACAATAGAGAGTTACTAAATAGAATGTATGTAGAATTTATTTATGTAAGATATCATCTATTAAGTGCATGTGCCTTTAAATATGGTATTTTAGCTCTTAGACTTTTTTTGTTATTTAAAAATGAGGAGGCAACAGCTGTTTTAACCGTTCTGATGAAGCTAGCTTAACGTTTGAAACTGCTGTATTTTTATTAAATACTTTCGTGGATACAACTATTTCCGGTGGAATTATTTTGCTATAACATTGACCTGTGGTACGATTTCTGGTGTGGAGTATACGGAGAGTTGTTAGGGTTGGTACATGGGCATAGCCAATTCACTTTGAGATACTGTTTGAGGTGTTTTTTGAAGAGACTTTTGGAAGATTGTAGGATTATATAGTTTGGCAACGAATTCCAGGTTTTACCAATGAAGTTGGCAAACAGGGATTCACCAGCAGAGTTATTAGCTTTGTGGGTTTGGACCAGTAGTTTATCGGCTGACCGTAGGGATCTTAGATTGCTATATGGCTTAATAATATTTTTAAGTGAGGGGGTATCCTCAGGGTGGTACAAAATTTTGTACGCTATTAAGAGATGATTGAATTGAATTAAGCTGGGCAGTTCTAGCCACTCTAGCTGTTTAAGGTTCTGGCAGTGGTGGGTTCTATAGGTGGAGCTAGTGGCGAAACTGGCAATATGATTGTAGCTATGGGACAGCTTACCTAGTTCGGATTTGTTGAGGTTTGAGAATACAGGCGAGGCATATAAGAGAGTAGAGAGTAGGTGTGATCGGGCGATTGCAGTCCTAGCCAGTGGGGTGTCTTGTTTCTATACTGTGTTCCAAGCTTCTTATTGATAGTCTGTATGGTTTTGTTGACCTGTAGGTCAAATTTGAGATTATTGTCTATGGTAACCCCTAGCATTTTGGTGTGATTATCTGGGGAAGTAGTGGTACCATTGTTAGATGTGACAGAGAATGAAAGTGTGGTGGATCTACTACTGGGAGAGAAGAGTAATAGTTTAGTTTTATTGGGGTTCTGAATTGGGCGTTTATTGGTGAGCCAGTTCTCAATAGTGTTAAATGTATTTTGGGTTAAGATTTGCAAGTCGGATGGGGAGGTGGCTGAGCAGATGAAAGTGGAATCATCTGAGTATTGGATGCAGGTGGCTTTAGGGATAGCAGTGTGGAGGTTGTTGATAAAAATAGAGAAGAGTAGTGGACCTAGTATGGACCCTTGAGAGAGACATGTGTGAGAGGTAACTGGCTGGAGAGTTTGCCCTGCCATAGTACTGCCTACTGTCAGCCAGTCAGGTAGGACTGGAATCAGTGGATAGCAGGCTTGTTGAGGGAAATTGATTATAGTGAAAGAAGTTCATGGTTGACCATGTCAGAGGCTTTTGATAGGTCAAGAAAGAGGGCAGAGGTTAGCCTATTGTCATTCCTGTTTTGGTTTATGGCAGTAGTAAAGGAAAGGAGGGATGAGGTGGTGCTGTGGTATGGCCTGAAACCATGCTGGGAGTTGGATAGTAAGTTATTCTGTGAAAGGTATTGCATTATTTGCTTGTGTACACATTTTCCATTATTTTGGCTAGTGGGAAAAAATGGCAATGGGTCTATAGTTGGATATGTCTGAGGAGCTACCACCTTTATGGAGTGGGATGACGTGAGATATTTTCCAGAGGGAGAGGATAGCATTTTCGGATAAGGTTCTGTTGATGAGGATAGATATGGGATATGTAATGGCATCTGCAGCTATTTGCAGGTACTCTGTCGTGAGGAGGTCAGCAGCGAGGGTGGTATGTTTTAGATTTTTTTAGAAGTGTTTTGATAAAACTAGTGGATATTGGTTGGAAGCCAAATTCCAGGTGATTATTAGGTAGATTAGGCATGTGGTTTAAGTTAGAGGGGGTTAGTTGATTTGCTAGGGATTGGATTGTTTCAGTGAAAAAGTTATTAAAGGTGCTAGCTATTGTCTCTGGGGAACTATGGGTGTAGTTAGCCGGGGTTGGGGTGGTGGAGTGACCTGGACAAAGTAGTTCATTTAAGCCTGCCCAGAACTTTTGAGGGTTGTTGTGGTGTTTTTGTAGGAGATTTTGGTAGAAGCTTTTTTTTATCCAGTAAAATATTTTTTTTTTGTTTCATTCCTGAGTTGATATTTTAGATGGTCAAGTGGAGCTTTGGTTGTTCTCCAGCTGGCCCAGGCTCTGTTTCTAGTTTTGATTTTTGCTTTGGTATCTTTTGTGAGCCGCGGTGCTCTATTTAATCTAGTTTTTATTGTACATGCTGGAACATGAAATCAAGGATACTTAGGAATTTAGTGTTAAAGTAATCTCTGGCCTCCTCTAATGTTAGATTTTTTAGTTTTGACCAGTCAACTGCTTTAAATTAATTTTGGAATATAGCAGCATCAAAGTTTTTCCTGTTTCTAAATGTTTTATATTTGGGCTGGTGAGGGTTTCCTGCCTTAAGTTTTATGATATAGGTTAGACAATGGTCGCTGAGGTCATCAGGGAGAGTACCAGCTGTGTACAGTTGGGGTTGGTTATTAACTAGGATCCAGTCTAGAGTACTTTCCTTGTTGGTTGGTTTGTTTATCCTAATGGGAAAGGTTATGGTCTGTTTAAACTCAGGTAAGTTTATATGAGTGGGGGGGGGGGGTCGGATGAGCAGGGGTGCCAATCATTGTTAAAATCACCAAGAACTATGGTTTCTTGGGGATAGGTAGTGGATAACCAGTAAAGGAGATTATATAGGGTATTTAGGTTGTTGCCTGGTGGAATGTATGCACAGACGATGTTCAAGTGTTTGTTTTGGTTTATCTGTAGATTGGTTATGAGGAGTTCCGCGGTATTGAATTGGGGAGGTTGAATGGTGTCTCTATTAACGGTTAGAGTATTTTTGTAAAGGACTGTTATCCCACCTCCTTTCCTTGTAGTGCAGTCTAATCGGTAAATATTGTATCCTGGAGGTAGTAGCTCATTGTCAGTAGTACTGGGTTTTAGCCAGGTTTCTGTAAGACACATAATGTCTGGGAAGTGGGTTGCTAGGAGGGTGTGTAGGTTGGGAATCTTATTGTTAATACTTATAATATTTAGGTGAAATGCTAGGAGGGAACTAGGGGGAGTATTCATGGGTAGCTTGACTGTGGGGGTTGTGGTAGGGGAGTGGAGGTTATTGGGTGTGGGTGGGCCAGGGTTGGGATGAATGTCTCCATGTGTTATAAGGTTATAGTGACAGGATATTCTGAGCTTTAGGAGTTTGTTTTTAAGCTTTATATAGTCTTTGTCTTTAGGATTATGTTTTGTGACTGTACAGGGGTGGTATTTTATAGAGGGTGGTATATTCGGTGTGCAGGGGAAGGTAAAGTGTTTGGTGTTGTGTGTGAAGTCGTGGGTGTCTGACCATTAGCGTAGTGAATACCATGGTCAAGTGTTTCTTCATAGGCAGTGAGATGGTAAAATAGAAACAGTATAGGCATTTGGGTAATTAGTGTTTTTTTGCTTGTTTGCATTTTGATAGGGGGTGAGCCAAATTTGATGGCTGACTGTGCTAACAGGGTGTGGAAGAATGAGAGAGAAGGAAATGGGTTAAGGTGGCAGGGTTGCTCAGTGATGTGTGAGGTGCTGATTGGCACTTAGCAGGAGGGGAGTGGCAAGGGAGTGGCAAAGTCTGGTTTAAATTTAGCACAAGTGGGGGCGGGTGGAATTTGGGGGCAGGGAGGGAGGCGAGCGAGGGACTAACACTGACTCTGAGAGTTACCTTGGGCTTTTGGTTTGGTTTGTATGATTGTATGTAAGCAGTGTTGTTGGCTGTACTTTACTTTGTATTATTCTTTTTTAATTTTACACCAATTTTCAGGCTAACTTTAATTGGATCCTAGGGGTAAACTAGCAAGTGTAGTCAATAAGGAGGGAGTGAAATTACTTTACCAAATTAAAAAGTAAATGCTTGGGACTGGAACACTGTGTGAGTGTAAGGCTGATTCAAAGTAGTATAGCCCAATCTAGTGGCAGTTGGCTAAATCCCTTCACTGTTGTTGTGCATACACCATTAAGCCTCAACAGTTTACAAAAACTAAATTGTAATTCACGTATTACAATTGAAAAGCTGGAGGGAGTCAGGTTCTTGCTTCCCAGAGGTTTTACTTAGTTAAGATAGCCAGCTTCAGTGGAGAAGGTAGAAATTGCTTTATGCAGTGAATCACAGGTGTGTGTGTGTGGGGGGGGGGGGGCTCACTCAGGAAAGAAACCCGTGCAAACTGAAAAATAAAGGTTAATAAGGCAGAATTAGTGCAAAGGTTACAAGAATGTAAAGTGGAGAGCATGCAAGGAATAGAGCTGCAAAATTATTTTCATGATGACTGTCCACAGAAAGTCAAATTGAGGGGTAAACCACAAATGCCATCTTATCTACTCCTATTACATGATATAGCTCAGTACAATCTCTTCCATTAGATATCTCCCTTTTTAATTTTGCTAAATGGCTGAAGTTCTTTTTAATGAAGACATTTGATAACAGTCTAGGATGTAATTATTCCGAAATGACTAGGGACTGTTTTTTTGTAGCCATCTGTAGCTTTGCTTTTATGCATAGGAATTAAAAGACTGGGGGAAAAAGAAATTGGACACTAAACAATGTTAATGAAATTGTTCCTTAAGTGTTTTCTAAATGGTTCTGTCGTAGTGACATTGGCTATTTAGGCAGTCGTGTTAAGGCTCATCAGATTAATTTGATTAATTCCACCAAAAATGGATAAATGGTGCTAATAAAACCAATAAACCAAAAAAGCACCACCACGAACCAAGTTGGATGCACTCACTTCGTTTAATGAAGAAACAACACGTTAACACAAAACACATACACCACGTTTTCGTCTTCAACTTCTTCAGATAATTAAAACATCCCAAACAACCCCATTATATACAACTTCATTCAATGAATCATCCAATAGTCAAAGAGATATAATCAGCTAGTCACAAATGTACTTCTCTCTCATCAAAAAAATACGTATAAGTAAAAACGCTAACTTCTAAATACATTTCTGTTCAAAATGTAAAAATATGTTAAAATACTCTTCCAAATAAATATTCTATCATTTCAATGTCAAAAGTTATTTAACTAAAACCATTTAAAAACTGAGTTTACCTAATGATACTAATCTTATGAACAGGGTGAAAAGGTGGTCTTTAGCTCCCCCAAGTGTCTAAAAAATATATCAGGATAAAAGAATAAATTTAACAAATACTTCTGTCTAAGTAACATAAGATTCCTATCAATTTGTTAATCTTGGTAGTTGATTCTAAGATGTATAAAAATAGTAAAAGTGAAAGTAAGTAAAGAACAGTCACAGTTTGGCAGATCTTAATTTCAGTACTGGCGCTAATGTAATCATATCATTAAGACCAGGAGGTCTGTTAACTTCCAGTATTAGCTGCCAGTATAATTCTCTGTACTCGACCAGCGTCTCCCATATCCCACCCCTGGGATCCATTGAAACCACTTCGAGTACAAAAAACTGGAATCCTGGTGTTTTACATGTCATGCTATGTCTGTATAATGCATTGTTCTTGAGGTCATATAAGTGTTCGTAAATTCTTTGCTTTAATTTTCTCTCAGATTTACCCACATAAAAGGATTCACATTTCTTACAGGTAGCCAAGTATATAATCCCCTTTGTATTACAATTAACATAGGTATTTAACAGTATGTTCCTTTTTCTAACTTCCAAGTAGTAGGAGTCACCAGTCTTAAGATGGGCGCAGTAGTTACACCTACCACATTTATATAGCCCCTTCTTTTCCCTAGTGGACATTTCATGTTTGACTTTATTAGAACCTCTTTCTAAAAAATTCTTTAATGTATTCCCCCTTCGGTAAGTGTGTGTTAAAGGTTCGTCAAAAATATGTTTCAAGTCTGATACTTTAGAAAAATTGTTCCATTCCCTATCTATAACCCTTCTGACAACACCAGACTGTCCGTCATAGGTAGTAACAAACCCCGTATTATATTCTTTAGCTATATCAGTGCTCAATTTTTCTTTTTGTGGAGATGTTTTCCCCAAAATTGGGGAAAACCTACCCATCCTTTTGATACCTCCTAATGTGGGCTAATAAAAGGAAGTCAACTTGGGCTAGGGAACCTCAAGATGGGATGGCAAGGGATGATGTATTTTTTCATGAAAATGAGCAAGAGTGTCCCGAATTCCCTCCACTTAGGAGATCTGAAAGACTCATGGAAAAGGAACCTGTGGTTTATAACACAAAAAACTACAAGGGCAGGGGTTGGGGACCCCAGGCGAGGAGATGGAACTAATAGAGTCTATAATACAGGAAGGTAAAAAATGGTCCTATAAAGACTTTAATGTATTTAATTACTCTGACACTGTTGTCGATAAAACACTTTTTGATTTATTGTCCAAGGGCTTTGGGTACATACCAAGGCAGAGAACAAACATTTTTAAACTATTAATAGATGTGAAAATGTTCTTGAGAAAGAAAAACCTGGAAATATTTTTTAATGGAAGGGGAAGTATATTAAGTCAAAACAGTTTGGCACGTAGTAGTACCTTTAACCCACCTCTCCACCCCCAATTGAGGAAGTTTGAGTTAAAAGTGGAAAAAGAACTAAGGGCCACTTTGAAGTACAACTTTGTACACCCTAATTTAACAATGCAGGAAAATCAAGTGTTAAAAGACCTAAGTAGCAATGGTAACTTAAGAGTAATGAAGCCTGACAAAGGTGGGGGAATTGTACTTATGGATTATATCCAATACGAAGGTAAAATGATGGAACTACTGAATGACACCAGTAAATATTCTAGAATTTCCTTAAATGAAATTAATATTGCCTATAGGAAAATTCAGGTTGCTTTAAATGATTTATTGATGGAAGGACTCATTGACATTAAAACCTACAAATATTTGCATGTTGAAAAGCCACTGGTTCCTTCTATCTTTGGGATCCCAAAAGTGCACAAAGACATCAATGAACCCACCCTTACGAGCTATAGTATCTGCAAATGGGTCAGTAACAGCTCCTTTAGCAAAGTTTGTTGATGTGAAGGTGAAAGGTTTGGTTTTGAACAATACAAATATTTTAAAGGATTCCTGGGATTTTTTGAGGAAATTACAACCTAATTTGTATGATGAGGAACTAGCTTTTGGGACTTTGGATGTAGTGGACTTGTTCACTAGTATTCCACATGATGTTGGTATGGAGTGGTTTGAGGAGATGTTGATTGGATACAAAGACATTTCTCAAAATGAGTTTAGGATAATATTGGTCCTAATGGAAATAGTGTTAAAAAACAACTTTATTTTTTTTCAAGGAGAATACTTTAAACAAGAAAAGGGAGTGGCCATGGGGGCACATTGTGCCCCCACTTATGCTAATATTGTTATGGCCTATTGGGAGAACCAATACTTGTTGAAGTCCCCTTATAAATGTTTTTGGACACTATATGGAAGGTTTTTAGATGACCTATGTTTTTTATGGATTGGGGACCAAAATATTTTTGATGAAATGGTTGAATACCTTAGGGGTACAACTGAATTTTTTGATTTTACCCATAAATTCAATAAACACGAGTTAACATTAAGAAAAATAATGGAAATGTTGTATCCAGAATACACAGAAAAGAAACTTTATCAAATTCATACCTACACTTTACTAGTTCCCACCCATTACACCAGAATAAGGGGGTAATAAAAGGGCAACTTGTTAGGATGTGTAGAATGACCTCTGGTGATCAAATTTTCACAAGTGAAGTTATGAAATTGAAAGAGTTATTTTTAAATAGAGGTTATCAGAGTGATTTATTTGAAAAAACCTTGAAGGAGGTATCACAAGAAAGGATGGGTAGGTTTGCCCCAATTTTGGGGAAAACATCTCAAAAAGAAAAATTGAGCACTGATATAGCTAAAGAATATAATACCGGGTTTGTTACTACCTATGACGGACAGTCTGGTGTTGTCAGAAGGGTTATGGATAGGGAATGGAACAATTTTTCTAAAATATCAGACTTGAAACATATTTTTGACGAACCTTTAACACACATTTACCGAAGGGGGAATACATTAAAGAATTTTTTAGAAAGAGGTTCTAAAAAAGTCAAACATGAAATGTCCATTAGGGAAAAGAAGGGGCTATATAAATGTGGTAGGTGTAACTACTGCGCCCATCTTAAGACTTGGTGACTCCTACTACTTGGAAGCTAGAAAAAGGAACATACTGTTAAATACCTATGTTAATTGTAATACAAAGGGGATTATATACTTGGCTACCTGTAAGAAATGTGAATCCTTTTATGTGGGTAAATCTGAGAGAAAATTAAAGCAAAGAATTTACGAACATTTATATGACCTCAAGAACAAATGTGAAAACAATGCATTATACAGACATAGCATGACATGTAAAACACCAGGATTCCAGTTTTTTGTACTCTAAGTGGTTTCAATGGATCCCAGGGGTGGGATATGGGAGACACTGGTCGAGTACAGAGAATTATACTGGCAGCTAATACTGGAAGTTAACAGACCTCCTGGTCTTAATGATATGATTACATTAGCGCCAGTACTGAAATTAAGATCTGCCAAACTGTGACTGTTCTTTACTTACTTTCACTTTTACTATTTTTATACATCTTAGAATCAACTACCAAGATTAACAAATTGATAGGAATCTTATGTTACTTAGAAGTATTTGTTAAATTTATTTTTTTATCTTGATATATTTTTTAGACACTTGGGGGAGCTAAAGACCACCTTTTCACCCTGTTCATTAGATTAGTATCATTAGGTAAACTCAGTTGTTAAATGGTTTTAGTTAAATAACTTTTGACATTGAAATGATAGAATATTTATTTGGAAGAGTATTTTAACATATTTTTACATTTTGAACAGAAATGTATTTAGAAGTTAGCGTTTTTACTTATACATATTTTTTGATGAGAGAGAAGTACATTTGCGACCAGCTGATTATATATCTTTGACTATTGGATGATTCATTGAATGAAGTTGTATATAATGGGGTTGTTTGGGATGTTTTAATTATCTGAAGAAGTTGAAGACGAAAACGTGGTGTATGTGTTTTGCGTTAACGTGGTGTTTCTTCATTAAACGAAGTGAGTGCATCCAACTTGGTTCGTGGTGGTGCTTTTTTGGTTAATTTGATTAATTGTCTGTAATTTGATACTGTATGCAGTAACATGTAGAGTTACACTCACCTACATCGTACACAAGGGTGCTCTCCCCATCACCTTTAATGGTAGGATCCAAAACAACAAAAAATAATGAGGGCTAGAGCAGCCTTGACAGACATACTGCCCAGTTCAGTTACTTTTCTACTCTGATTTTTTTACAGCAGTTACCAAAGCAAACATTATGAAGTGCTACAGTTAGACAATTTAGGGAGTTACAAAATTGACTGAGATGTTTTTTTTTTTTCTCTCTTCTCGCTGTTCTCAATACATAGTTTCAACTAACACTCCTGTTAGATTTTACTGTTCACAGCATTACTACTGACTTTACTACTGCTTCTCATAGACTGTCCTAAATTATAATATCTCTGCAATGTGTCACTCAATGGGTAAAATGTTTTTTTTTTGTGCCGTTAGCATGGCTCATATCGCAAAGAATTGCTATGACAGTTTATATTTACAGTATATTATTTATATTGATAGTATATTGACAGTATGATCTCTATGATGTTAAGCAGGTCAACATTAAGATGTTTCTTTATATAGTAATTCTATCAAAAATTGTATATAGTAATTCTATCCGTCTATGTGTGTGTGTCTGTAATTTATTTCATCTAAAATATTTTTTTTTTAAAAAAAAAAGTGCCGCAGTTGATTTAAAACACTTGTCATTAATCAGCTGTTTTGAATCACATTTGACAGAACAATGTGTAAGTCTATAGAAAATCACTGCTAGTGTGGTTTGGTATAATAATAAAAAAAATCCAAAGCAAATTGACTGGTATTTGTACCTTGCTAAGGCCTACTATCATTTTTACCTCCATCTCTAGAAATGTGTGTTTGTGCCAGCAGTGATTCAGTGAATGAAAAGCTTTCTGTTTTTTCCATGTTTGTGTGATATGGGGATACTGGGGAGGCTGCAAAAATACCTTTTGGAGGTATATGATCAAATGGTGGAAGTTGAAAAAGGGTGATTGTGAGGTGGAGTTCAGGGAAGAGTTAAAACGGGCACTGGGGGGCAGTGAAGAGTTAACGAATAGCTGGGTAACTACAGCAGAGATGGTAAGGGAGACAGCTAGAAAGGTGCTTGGTGTGACATCTGGACAGAGGTAGGAGGACAAGGAGACGTGGTGGTTGAATGAGGAAGTACAGGAGAGTATACAGAGGAAGAGGCTGGCGAAGAGAAGAAGTGGGATTGTCAGAGAGATGAAAGTAGACAGGAATATAAGGAGATAAGGCATTTGGAGAGTTGTATGAAAGGCTGGACACTAAAGAGGGAGAAAAGGACCTGTACCAATTGGCTAGACAGAGGGACCGAGCTGGGAAAGATGTGCAGCAGGTAAGGGTTATAAAGGACAGTGAGAGAAACATACTTACAAGCGAGGAGAGTGTGTTGAGCAGATGGAAAGAGTATTTTGAGGGGCTGATGAATGAAGAGAATGAGAGAGAGAGAAGGTTGGATGATGTGGGGGATAGTGAATCAGGAAGTGAAACAGATTAGCGGACAGCTATGGAGGATGAAGAATGGAAAGGCTGTTGGTCTAGATGACATACCAGTGGAAGCATGGAGGTGCTTAGGAGAAATGGCAGTGGAGTTCTTAACCAGATTGTTTACTGCAGTCTTAGAAAGTCAGAGGTAGCCTGAGGAGTGGAGTAAAAGTAGTTTGGTACCTATTTTTAATAATAAGGGTGATGTGCAGAGTTGTAGTAACTACAGAGGGATAAAACTGATCAGTCACAGCTTGAAGTTATGGGAAAGAGTAGTGGAAGCTAAGTTAAGAAGGGAGGTGATGATTAACTATCAGCAGTATGGTTTCATGCCGGGAAAGAGCACTACAGATGCGATGTTTGCTCTGAGACTGTTGATGGAGAAATATAGGGAAGGTCAGAAGGAGTTGCATTGTGTCTTTGTGGACTTGGATAAAGCATATGATATGATGCCTAGAGAGGAGTTGTGGTATTTTATGAGGAAGTCAGGAGTGGCATAGAAGTGTGTAAGAGTGGTACAGGATATGTACGAGGGTAGTGTGACAGTAGTGAAGTCTGCAGTGGGAGTGACCGATCCATTTAAGGTGGATGTGGGATTACATCAAGGATCAGCTCTGAGCCCTTTCTTATTTGCAGTGGTGATGGACAGGTTGACAGACGAGATCAGACAGGAGGCCCCATGGACTATGATGTTTGCAGATGACATTGTGATCTGTAGTGAGAGTAGGGACCAGGTTGAGGAGACCCTGGAGAGGTGGAGATACGCTCTAGAGAGGAGAGGAATGAAGGTCAGCAGGACTAAGACAGAATATGTGTGTGTGATTGAGAGGGAGGCTAGAGGAATGGTGAGGCTGCAGGGAGTAGAGTTGGTGAAGGTGGATGAGTTTAAGTACTTGGAATCAACAGTTCAGAGTAATGGTGAGTGTGGAAGAGAGGTGAAGAAGAGAGTACAGGCAGGGTGGAGTGGGTGGAGATGAGTGTCAGGAGTGATTTGTGACAGGCTGGTACCAGTAAGAGTGAAAGGGATGGTCTACAAGAGGGTAGTGAGACCAGCTATGTTGTATGGGTTGGAGATGGTGGCATTGACATAAAGGCAGGAGTCAGAGTTGGAAGTGGCAGAGTTAAAGATGTTGAGATTTGCACTGGGTGTGACAAGGATGGACAGGATTAGGAATCGGTATATTAGAGGGTCAGCTCAGGTTGGACGGTTTGGAGACAAAAGTCAGAGGCGCGAAATTGTGTTGGTTTGGACATGTGCTGAGGAGGGAAGATGGGTATGTTGGGAAAAGGATGCTAAGGATGGAGCTGCCGGGTAAGAGGAAAAGAGGAAGGCCTAAGATAAGTTTTATGGACGTGGTGGGAGAGGACATGCAGGCGGTTGGTGTGACAGAGCAATATGCAGAGGACAGGAAGAAATGGAAACAGATGATCCACTGTGGCGAACCCCAACGGGAACAGCCGAAAGAGAAGATGATTTAGTGTATATGAAATTTTCCATGAAATGTGTTTCGGTCATTTGTGTTTTAGTGAAATACGTTTTAGATCAGTTGTGAGACTGTTTTATTTTTGATGAAGTGAGTTTTAGATTCAATGAAACACACGCACACGTGTGCGTATGTAATAGTATGTCACAAGTTGTTTCATATGTGAACATTGGGCTAACTGCCCTGAATAGTACTGAATAGTAATTTTAAGTATATCCAGTATCTGAGGTCAGAATCAAACTCCGTACCTTGTATCCATGAGGCAAACTCCATATGTCATTAGGGTAATTTTGGTTAACCAGACTTTTTTGCTGAATGATGGAAGAATTGATTGTTGGATTATCTAGTGTACAATAAATAGAAATGCTGAAATTTTCATTTGTAATAAAATTCTCAAAATTGTGAGTGTTTCAGGGTCAGACACACACAGTATGGATTATTAAAAGGAATAGATTATATGCTGAATGTGTGTGAGTGCGTGTGCACATGCATGCGAGACAGTGTTTCAAAGTTGGGAATAAAGTAATGACTAGGTAAGGTTGATAGTCTTAGAATTTTGTGTGTGTGATGGTGCACGTGCAGTGCTCTATGTCTGTTTTGTGTAATAATACACTACCCACTTTACCTATCATGCCCGTGTGGTAACCCAACCCAATCCCGGTACTAACCCTTGCCCCTAACCCTCCCCAATCCCTGTAACGCTTGCCCCAATCCTAACCCTAACCTTAGACAATAGGCTACTAAACATCCTTTCCCTAAGAATGTTTGGTCAAATTGTGCGCAATATTTTTTTTTGTCACTTTTAACAGCTCAAAGCAGGAAACTGCTTTCGTCTCATTTTGAATTTTTGTGTTCAGTGAAGCAGTTTTTGGATTATAGGCTAGTACATTTTGCTAGATTAATTGTGATAGGATGTTTTGTGTATGTGGCTTTTAGTAAAAGCTTTATCGATTTATTTCTGGTCCTATGTCTGTATTTAGCTATATCTGTCTAACTTTCTGTATGTCAATCAATAGATCTATATACATTACTTACTTCGTGATCACACAACAGATGGGGAAATGAAGAAACTTCCTTGATAAGGTTAATGTGAAAATTACAATAGAATGAGTTTGCAGTTTTTTTTGTTGAGACAATAATAACCAACTGTTAATAAAGACAAGCAAACAGAAAGAAACCATGGCACAGTGGCTGAAATAAAATGCTATGATCAGCTGTTTAATAGCTTTTTAGTTGCTTCTCTTTTCAACATGACATGTTACTAGTGATAGCAATAATCTGCAGAGATGATTTTATCCTGATTGTAGCAACATTCCATCACATAATAAAAGCCTACATCACTCAGTCAGTCGAACACTTTTATTACCTTGCTGCTTCAGTGATGCACATTAAATTAGAATTTGGATGCATCCTATTTGGTTTAGTATCATGTTGTGTGACAGGTACAGCTTGGTGCTGTACCCTGTTGCAGAACAGTTCTATTATATATTGATTCTCCGTGACTTTATTGCTAAATTATGCAGTTGCCTGCACATAGAGGTTTCTGTCCACATGTATACTTCAAGGTAGATGACATTCCTAACATTATTAACTGTCCAAGGCCACAGCTACTGAAATAAATAAGTATACATCAGCAGCTTTGAATGTATAGAGGAACATGCACATATGAAAAGCATACATCTTTGACAACCATTACTGCCCCTTGAATTATAATGACTGCTGCGGTGGTGTTGTTGCCTCACAGTAAGAGGTTCTCCCGTTCGATTCTCGGCTTGGGTTGGGAGTGCCTTCTGTGTGGAGTTTGCATGTTCTCCCCGTGGTCGAGTAGACATTCGAAAGACATGCGTTGAATGGGCGTGCCTTCGTTGAAGGTTGGGCGTCGGGCTGGCAACTCGACACCATAAAAAACAACTGCCAATCATTAGCAGACCGGAGTTCCGCTGTGGCGACCCGTAACCGGGAAAAGCCGAAAGACAAACAAACAGTCTAAATGAATAACCTCAGTGCAATTATATTGATTTATACCCACCCCTCTTATGGTGTCAGACTTGTTTTTATGGCGGCATTTTACCTTCCAGCTGCTATTATTTCCACATGTGGTGTCGGTAACTGCTTCAAGTACACACTGTAACTATGTCACAGGTATGGATCTAAGTCTGCTGCTTCTGCTGTTCTGAATATTGCTACTATCCATGTTTAGGGCCATGTATTATAAATGTCATATAGTACAGTTTAAAATGCAGATACCAGATACTAAACTTCTGTTGGACAGCTGGCTGCTCATACCTCTTGTAACTGAAACGTTACTCATAGGAAGAAGCTTTTTCTTATTTTGTTTTATAAATTTGTTAACTGAGTAAGCCCACTGGACATGTCCCTTTTCAGAGGCTACCTGGAAGCACTGCGTAGTTTAGCGAATTTATCGAAGTCACGGAGTAGGCGAATGGAGGGGAAACATTTCAAACATTGTAGCAAGCAACTCATTAACAGTATGGAGCCTTAATCTCCTTCTCTGTTTTTTTTTTTTTTTTTAATCACACTGCCCACTGAATGATATGGAAACAAGCATTAACCAAGCAGAATGTTGACTGCAGTGATGATATGATAAAGCAGTTCTGTAGGAGATAGGATTACAGGGACTATGCAGAAACATGCCATTAAAATGAATTGCTAGAGGTGATCCCGTTCAAGGGTTTCAGGAGTTTTGTTTTAGCACACTCTCTCATTCAAATTATGTTTGTGTCATTTAACTGTAGTATTAAGTTTAATATAGTTTTCTACATCATGCTGAATGAAGGTATGTAGTTTATACAAATCACGTACAGCATTATGTAAGATATGTATGGGAAAACAAGAAATAAAAAATACATTCATAACCTTGACAACAGTAAGCTCCTACCACTTGAAATTAATTTTTCCACATAATTTTATAACTGTTTGGGATTTTATTGTTTGCAAGAGGGAGTGTTTGCTTAAGGAAATGATATAAGGGTTGTATGTTAGGGCATATTATCTACTACGTTAATGACTGTGCCAGATTGTGAGGTACTAAGGCAGGCAAGAATGAAGATTAAGTGTGAAGTGGTAAGTGATGCAGTGAGAGGGTTGTGGAAGGAAGCCTTTTGATAAAGTACCATTATAAAGTAAATTAAATCATCACTCTAACAAAGTTGGGATGGACGGAACAAAAGTTCAACCTGATCCAGTGTGAGCAGAAGACTGTTTCCACAGAAGGACTCCAGCATTTTCTCCATTTCCTCTGACAACTGTACCACAACATTTGTAAATAAGGAAAATAATAACCTAGGAAAATGACATGGCAAAGAAGAAGGAAAAGTCATAGAAAAAATGATGCTAAAGAGGGAGCTAAAGAAATGCTAAGTGTCGAGGGCATAGGATAAGAGAAGATGGGCAGCCTTGCATACTTAACATACAAAGTTATTAAATAATTCCAACTCTGTGCAGTATTTCAGGGACCAGATGCTGTACAAAAAATGTCTGTGTACCCCATGTGTCGGTTTTCACTGGGAAAAAAAAAAAAAGGTTACCCAATTTTTATGTTTGTCATTTGTCATGTGATAAAGTAACTTACAAACATTTATTGCATGGGTGAGTAATAAAATTATGCTCAACCCACTGCACCATCCTTACTCATGTGCTAGCTAGTGGTCTTTGGAAAAGTGGAAAAAGGACCAGGACTCACTGGTGCATGGTTTGTGTATGAATATATATGTTGTCACAGTGTAATGGACAGCTACTATGGAACTGCAGACTGAGCTAGTACACTGTAATCATTGTAGTGGATTTGCATGCATGGATATGGTCATATTGACCTAACATAAGTTGGTCTTGTAATAGTAGCCCTGTATCATTGATTTTTACAGAATTGTCTATTTTTTCATGGTGATGCAGTGCAGAGGGAGAGAGAGTGTGCATGTGTGTGTACACCTTTGTGTGTCAGTGCATGTGCTTGTGACTTCGTGTATGTGAGTGCATGTTTGTGACTGTGCATGCCCATGTATGTGTGTAAGTGCTTGTGAGCATGTGTGCATGGTGTATAAGTGAAACATGGATCAAAGATGGCCTGGCACCACACTGCTCTGGGGAAAGCTGTGTGTTTTTGTGTGTGTGTCTCTACATGCATGCATGTATATTGTATATATTTGCCAGTTTATGTCCCCATCTGTGACCATGAAATCCCATTTTTGTATTGACATAAATGATCTTTCGACAGCATCCCATTCTCATAGTTGACTTTGACTACCTCATTATAAACTGGCTTTCGTACATGACCCCAAGTGTACAATCTTCTGGGAATTTGTCAATAGAAACAGCATCTAACATAAAGTCCATATTCCCACTAGGGGAGCAAACATGCTGGACCTGGTACTCACCAGCATGGGATATGATCTAGCATTTCATTCCTAGTGTTGTACACTGTGGGGGGAGTACCAATATCTACACCTTTAGTAGAACCAAGGACTAAAGACGTTTGCCCCATAGGTAAAGATTGTAGAGACACATGTTTATAACCTTGTCTTCCAAACAGATGTAATAAACTATACCTACTACTATCTCCCCATCTATGGGGGGTAGTGACCCTCCAACATGTCCAGTTTGTTCCAAGCAAAGTTTTTCTTTTAATCTGGTAGTTGATACTATTCCTTTTGTAAATATGAAAGTGGTTCATCGGGGGATGTACTACTATGACAAATTTAGATCACTCATTAACACTCTGCAGGGGACAAAGTGTAGTGATAGACCAATTGAGGCAATCCGCATATGGCTTGTTATGAAATATGTGCATTCCTTTCCTTTGCTGTATGACAATTCAGCAGTCGGCACAGACTGTGTTTCAATGTTTTTGAAAGTTATTTATTTCTTTATTTGGCATATATTTAATAGGGAAAGAAAGACTGGGTCATGAGGTACCCATATTCAAATGAGGCACAGGGAGAAAAGCTCCAGATACATATGGTTAACACAAGGAAAAAATAGACAGACCTAATGAAGTCATAGTATTCAGGCACAAATATGAAAACACTTTAGTCTGTCACAGTAAGAACTTAACAGACCTAATACAGTCGTAACATTCAAGCACCAGTATTAAAAAACTATACATTAGTTTGTCATAATAAAAAATCGACAGAGATATTAAAGTCCTAGTGTTCAAGCATAAATTATATGGAAAGCCTGATACAGGAGGATGCAGCATTCTTTACATTATTGATGATTATCACAGCAAATATTAATCTAGAGGTTATGAACTGTGGTAACAGACTATATTGTTGAAGGCGTAGGACAGTACAAGTAGAGAAGGGTTTGGTGTGATAGAGGGGATAGTAGGAGTAAATGTGGAAAATGTATGTGTGTAACCTCATGGGAGTATATGTAAAGATATGAGTGTAACCCCAGGTAGGGTATGTGTAGAGGAAGGGGAGGGTAGGGTAAGTTAGTAGTGGGGACAGAGTAGAGGTAGAAAAGGTATGTGTGTGTGCGTATGACTTTTAAAGATACAGTTGTTAATGTGTATGACCTGTTCTTATGCTGTATGATGGTCTAAGTTCATATCCACACATTTCTCAGGTGGAAGGATGATGTGTTTATATTTTAAATCAGAACCGGAACAAAATACTTGTTTTCTCTTGCACGTGATGCAGTCTGATAATACTGTTTATTTACTTTGAAGTGATATCTCTCTAAAGTCATCAGATAGCGCAATTGGGACACCCATGGGGGGTGTCATGGCTACCTGTGAGATAACTTCCAACTCATTATCTTTTGTCAAACCTGTTCTGCCATTATCTCTCTCAAAAGTCAAGCAACACTCATTTACATAGGAGTCCCAATGTCTGCAGCTGCCTTTCAGATGGAATTACTGACATTTTCTTACAATACCTCTCTTTTCCTTTTGAAAGTACTCTGGGTCATTGTTATTCAGCTGCCCTCACACAGTGTAATTTCTGAAGTCATTCAGAGACATGTGAATGGTGTGTGTCCTGCTGAAGTAAGGAGGTGTCAACCACCCTGCACTTAAGAAGAAATATTGGTGTGTTTTATGGTAATGTTATTTGCATCAAATACCTTCACAGACATTCATTTCAGTTTGAATCCTGAGAGCTCATGTTTGTTCATTAATATTTGTCACATCCACATGGTGCTTTCCTTCTGTACATCATCTCTGCCTTTTGATATGCACATGCTTATTCCAAGGCATCTTTCTCTCATGTCTTGGTAATAGTGCATGTTTGAAACATGAGTGATGGCCAGTACTCTGAATATAATCACCTGTTCTCTGTCCACCCAACAAATTAATTTAATTTATTTAATTTTTTTAACTAGTGCTTGTTTTTAACTTTATCCAAGGTGGTCACAACAGATTGAATATACCATGTAGAAATCAAAGTAAAAATATAGACATCTGTTGAAAAAGCATAGATGTATGTGTTAGTACTACTCTGGCACACACAGTGAGTGCAGTACTGTAAACTGACATTTGCATGTATACAAGATGGTAAAAGAAATTGGGTGTGAAGGAGAGCAAGGAAGGGAATATGACAGAGGAAGGGCGAATGATTCAGGGAGAGAGAATTTAATACATAATTATGAAAGACAACACTTTCATTACATTTGACATTAAAGTCTCTTTGAATTCAATGGAGTATTCACTAGCTGATGAGGGGTGGTGTGTGTGTGTATATAAACAAACATATATTATATGAGCTCTATTTCTGTATTTCCATATAGATATTTGTTCTACACATGTATGATAATCTTCATGTTTCACTGTTGCAGTCATTACATTTGGGTTATCTGCTTGCAGGTAGCCCTCAGTCGGTCTGATTATCAAAGTTTTGGGTCCTGCGTCGGTTGCTGTCTCATCTTCCATGACGTCAGGTAGTCAGGGGTATAAAGCATGCAGCCGATGCCATTACATCAGTCTTTCTTGCCGTGCGGTGCCCAAAGCAGAAGCAGTTCACAAGTGCCAGTTGGCTGACTCCTGAAATTTTCATTTTTGAGTTTCAGAACCGAAGTCTTCAATAAAGTTAAGTACCTCATTGGGGATCCTTTTTCTTGTTCTAAACCAATGTCAATAAAAGTTAACAATTGTATTTCTTGTGGAAAGCAAATACCTCATAAAGATTTTCATTCGTACTGCATTCCTTGCTTAGGCCCAGACCACAATGTCCCTCGCTGTTGGTTTTGTGCCTTATTCAATCCTCGAACTATTCGTCGTCTGTTCATTTTTGCTTCAGACTTCTTTGGTACTCGGTTTAATTATCCAGAAATGGCTTTGGTAAGCCATCCGACTACTGACATTCCGAAAAAACGTAAAGATAAAGGCAGACCGCATAGGTCCAAACCTGCCGACAACGCTTCCGTTAAGCTAGTCACCAGTTCGCCAGTACTCAGTGTGGTGCTTTCGCAGCCCCTGATACCCGCTACTTCAGATTCACAGGCCTCTACTGAGACCCATTCGGAGTCAGGTATGCCGCGAGATACTTCTTCGACTATGGTACCTGCGGATGTCTCTACTTTGGCTCGGTCCGGAGCCGCTGTGCAGGCACCGGCTTCTGAGGGTGTATTCAGGCCTACTCACTTGCATATCAAACCAATGCCATCTTCTTCTTCAAGGCATAAAACTCTATCCACGCCTAGAAAACTGACGTCCAAACTGCATAGTCAGGCCCATATGCCTAAAAAAATGAATGAAAAGAATGGCTGAAGACCTTATTCCTCTTCTCCCTCTAAGAGACCTAGAAGTGATTTTCCTTCTGATTCTTCTGATCAGGATTCTGAAATTTCTGTTTCTTCTGATGACCAGGATTTGCCCTTACCTACCTATGAGGATTCTGATGCAGAGGACTCCATACCCTCTGCTTCCCCTCCAGAAGATTTTTCTTTTGGTGAAACTTTGCACACTCTTGGGGAGCATTTCCGCTGGGAAAGCCAGGATTACTCTGACTCCAAAAAGAGGCTTAGGGAATTCTTACTCCTACCTCAACACAGGCCTTTAGCTATCCCTGCTGTACTGGACATTGTAGATGATGCCTTCTTAGAATTTAGCCTGGCCTCAGACACTCTGCCTCCGGCTCCCGGGAAACCTGACAGGTATTACAGAGTACCTGACTCTCACAAGTTCCTCTGTAGGAATCCCAGTGCGGACCCAGAGACCATTTCACAGAGACCCAAAGGCACTAAGGCCACTACTGCCAAAAACCCTACCCCCTGTTATAGAGATTCCAGTGCCCTGGACAGATTGGGTAAGAAGGTATACACTTCTGCTACTTTGGCCATTAGGGCCTTAAACTGCCAGTTTCATATGTTAAAGTATCAGCAGCATATTATTGAATTACTTAAACAGAAAATGATGTTGATTCCTGACTGTGCTGAAAATAAAGAATTACAGGATTTAATGCATTCTGCTGAGCAAGTTGGTAAACATACTTTGCAATGTGGTTTTGACTCCGTAGGGGCATCTTGCAGGGCTGCTGTCACTGGGTCTGTTAGAAGGCATGTTTGGCTCAAGGAGCAAACTTTGCCAGATCATGTTGAAGCTAAATTACTGGATGCTCCCTTAAACCAAGACTGCATGTTTGGCAGCAAAGCAGAAGACGTACTTAAAAAGATGGAGGAAAAAGCTAAATCTATGCAAACTGTTAAAGATTTCCCGCAAGTACAGCCTCCCAGATTTAGTAGGCATTGGCCTTCTAAGAATTGGTCCTTTCCTGTCTCTTCCAGGCCTTCTCAGTCCAAACCCAGGAACAGCAGACCACCTAGGCTACAGTCTGAAGGTACTCACAGGCCTAAGCAGTGAGGGGCTCCCACTTCCAAAGCTGGAAGTAGTAAGACACCCCCCCCCATGGTAAACTGTTACAATGACTTAACCTTATCCTTCCAAGCCCTGCTCAAATGACTGCCCCTTTAGGTGGAAAGATCGCCCTGCATGCAAAAAACTAGGAACTCATTACCCAAGGCAAACGGGTTTTAAATATAGTTTCCTGAGGATGCAGATTCCACTTCCACACCTTACCAACCCCAAACGATTGGCCAGACCTACCCCCAAATCAGTGGGCAGAGGCTCAACAGCAGGTTCTCTCTCTTCTAAGTATCAGGGCTATTCAACCTGTCCCAGAACAGGAATGGGGACAAAGTTTTTACTCAAGACTTTTCCTGGTACCCAGAAAAGGCAACTCATGGCATCCTATCCTGGACCTATCTATCCAAAACACCTTTTTTGGTAATCCCAAAATTCAGAATGCTAACTCTTCATCAGCTACTTCCCATGCTACGCAAAAATGCCTGGTTGGTAACATTGGCCTTAAATGTGGCTTACCTGCACATCCCAATAAGGGAATCTTGCAGAAAATACCTACTCTTCAGAGCAGGCTACATGCACTATCAGTTCTCTGCACTGCCCTTTGGCTTATCTTCTGTGCCCAGGGTATTCACAACGTGCCTAGCTCCAGTCATTGCATTCTGCAGGCAAAGAAATATTCAAATATACCCATACCTGGACGATTGTCTAATTCAGACAGAAAGCCGGGACATGCTATTAAATCATCTGGTATTTGTAAAGAAACTGCTAACCTCACTGGGGTACACCATAAACGAAAAGAAATCCCACCTAGTATCCCGCCAACAAATTCTATTCCTGGGAGCAAGCTTGAATACAACTTCCCAGATGGCCTACCTCACGCCAGAGAAACAAGTTTATTTGATAGCCTACTTCAAACTACTGACCACAAAGACACAGTTACCTGCAAGGAAAATACTGCAAGCCCTAGGGTTCATGGCCTCTTACATTCTACTAATTCCATATGCAAGACTGCATATGAGGAAACTACAATGGTATCTAAAAAGCCTATGGTGTCAACATTCTCAGGACCTGGAATCAGTGATTCCCATCATTCCTTGTATAAAGACAAAGTTCCTTTGGTGGGCAGAGGCCTGACCACAACAAGGGACTGCCATTCAGTCTACCACCTGCCACCCAAACCCTAACAGATGCATCAGACTATGCATGGGGGGGCTCACTTGGCAGGGCAGTGCATTCAGGGCAAATGGAACCGAGTTAAATGCACCTGCATATCAATCAAAAAAATGTTAGCTGTACAGAATTCTCTGACAGCCTTCAAGGACCACATTCTTCCAGGACAATTATTGATAAAGACGGACGACACCACTGTTATGTGGTACATAAACAAGCAGGGGGGAGCCCACTCATACTCTCTCTGCAGACTTGCCGTGGCTCTGTGGAACACAGCCTTGAGCTACCAAGTGCACCTGCAAGTTCAATTCCTGCCAGGCAAGCTAAATTCACTGGCAGATGACCTAAGCAGAAATCTCATGGACCCACACGAGTGGAAACTGGAACAAAGATATTCAACATTTTGAGAAACAAATGGGGGAGCCCAGAGATAGACCTGTCCCCCCCCCCCCTCAGAACTACCAATTGGACAAATTCTGCACAAGGACTCCCCACAGACAAGCTTGGAAAGTGGATGCCCCGTCCTTCACCTGGGAAGGCCTCACAGTTTATGCCTTTCCTCCTGTGCCTCTCCTTTCGAATGTTCTACTAAAGATCAAACAGGGCAAACCGAGGACAGTACTCATTGCACTAGACTGGCCATGCCAACACTGGTACCCCCTCTTGCACAGTGTGTCACTGCTGGAACCATGGCACCTGCCTCAGACCCCTTCCTTGCTGTCCCAGCAGGAGGACCACGTTCTGCACCCCCAGCTTCAAACCCTGAACTTGGCAGCCTGGCTGATTACCTGGGTTCTCCAATACCACCCCTCAGCAAGCAAGTGCTGGATGTCATCCTGGAGGCAAGGAGGCCTAGTACTAGAAAATCCTATGCTGAAAAGTGGAAAAGATTCTGTTCTTGGAGTCAGACTCAGGGGTTAGGCATAACAGTGCCCGGTTTACCGCATATTCTTCGATACTTAACAGAGATGCTTCACAAGGGCCTTTCCTTCTCTTCTTTTAAAATTCATGCCTCAGCCATTTCAGCGCAGTATAATACTGACCCACCCCTGTTTTCTCACCCCTTGCTGAAACAATTCCTCAGAGGGGCAAAAATTTAAGACCACCCAGGAGAGCCCCTACTCCAGCCTGGAACCATAACTTTGTAGTGGAAAAGCTCACTCTACCTCTGAGCCAGCTGCAACTGCAGAGTTGAAATTCCTTTCTTGGAAAACAGCCTTCCTTCTAGCCATCACTTCAGCAAGAAGGGTGACTGAATTACAGGCCCTCATGGCAGTGGAGCCCTTCATCATCTTTCATGCGGACAGCGTGTTCCTCAGGACCAATCCTTCCTTTATGCCCAAGGTGGTATCCATTGTGGCCCTTAATCAGTCCATTCATTTGCCAACCTTCTTCTGTAATCCACAGAACAAAGGAGAACGAATACTGCACTCCTTGGACATGCACAGACAACTTAGATTTTATTTGGACAGGACTAAGCCTCTCAGGAAATCTGAACAGGTGCTAGTTGCCTTTTGCTGCAGGGGCAGAGAGAAAGGCCATTTCAAAGCAAACCATTTCTAAGTGGATAGGCCATTGCATTAATTTCTGCTATAAGCACCATGGAAAACCTACCCCACAGGGGATAAGATCCCATTCCACCAGGGCTGCATCTACTTCTACAGCCTTTCTCAGAGGTGTTCCTACCAGGGATATCCTAGAAGCTGCTACCTGAAGTTCTGTACATACCTTCACCAAGCATTACCACTTGCCAATTTTTTGTAAATCCAGAGCTGGTTTTGCCACTGCAGTCTTGCAGGGCCTAATAGCTGGTTCTAATGCTCTCTAATTACCTCCTCCCTTCCTTAGATTTGGGAATCTACCCAAATGTAATGACTGAAACAGTGAAACACTAAGAACACAGTACAGTTGTGTACACTTACCATAAATGTACATGTTCAAGTGTATTCACTGTTGCAGTCCTGGTTACCCTCCCTCCAGCCCCCTGGCTTCTATTGACTATACCTCTCTTCTTGTTTACTGTATTTAATCTTTCTGGTGCATTTGCTTTTTGTTGGAGGTGTAACCTTGTATATAATCGCTTCCCATTATGGGGGCACCTGACATCTGGGGCAAGAAGAACTGATGTAATGGCGTCAGGTGCATGCTTTATACCCCTGACTACCTGACGTCATAGAAGATGAGACTGCAACCGACGCAGGGCCCAAGACTTTGATAATCAGGCCAACTGAGGGCTACCTGCAAACAGATAACCCAAATGTAATGACTGCAACAGTGAATACACTTGAACATCTACATTTATGGTAAGTGTACACAACTGTACTTTTGGGAAGGTCTGTTTATTTAAAATTAAAAAAAAAATATATATATATATATATATATATATATATATATATATATATATATATATATATATATATATATATATATATACACACACACACACACACACACACACACACACACACACACACACACACGGTGGTAGTGCTGCAGTAGCGTTGTCACCTCACAGTAAGACGTTGCCCTGTTCGATTCTCAGCTAGAGTGTCTTCTGTGTGGAGACCTGCGTGAATGGGCGTACCTTCGTTGAAGGTTGTGCGTCAGGGCCGGCAACTCGGCACGTAAAAATCTACTGCCAATCATTAGCGGACCGGAGTTCCGCTGTGGCGACCCCTAACCGGGAAAAGCCGAAAGACACAACAGCGCACACACACATATATATATATATAAATATGTACACACACACACACACACATTGTCAAAGTCCCCACTAGTGTCCTTACTTTTGGCTTACACGTTTTCTGTGATATAGTAGAATCCATAATGATTTTCAAATAAGGTGTTGGATTTGCATGAACAAATAAGTTGCTATTGAAAATTCCATTTGCAATGAGAACAAGGGGCAGGTTTTTCAGCACATCGATGTTTATCCGAACAGGGGTACTGAAAAAGAACTTGGGCTCAGGTGGCCATAAAAAATGTATTTTATTTTATTTTAGATTTGTTGACTGGGCTAGTCTAACTGGATACATGTCCATTTTCAGCAGAGGTCCGGGGAGAAAAGCTCCACATCAAAAAAAAAAAAAATCATTAATGGCAGTGGTACAATTAAACAAACTAATGAAAAACATTTAGATGCATACATAGTATCAGGAATTTAAATACAATACCAAAGGAAAACATATATAGAAAGGTAATTTATAATAGGAGAGGTTTTCCTCAAGGATAAAAGATCTTTAGATGCTTATACAAGTGTTAGGTTTTTTGGTGAGAAGTGATAGTATGGGAACAAAAGTTAAGTTTGGAGGAAGAGAATAGTAAAGTAGGTAGACAAACATACAATGTTAATCAGGGTTAGTGCAGGGGCAGAGCCATTGAGTTTTGAGGTGAATTTTGAGTTGGGATTTAAAACTTGGAAGTGAGGAAATTGCAGTAAGATTTTCAGGAAGAGAGTTCCAGGTTTCCCAATTGTGTTAGAGAACAAGGAATTACCAGCCATATTGTTGGATTTAGTGGTAGATACGAGTAGTTTATTTGAAGAGCGTAAGCTTTTAAGATTACTGCAAGGGCTAATAAGGGTAGTGAGTATGGGAGTTTTAGAGGGTTTGTACAGGATTTTGTGAGCTATTGTAAGTTGATGAAATTGAATCAAATTCTGCAGTTCAAGCCATCCTAAGTGTTTTAGGTTTAGGCAGTGCTGGGTTCTAAATGTAGAGCCAGAGGCAAATCTGGCAATATTATTGTATGCAACTGCAAGATGTTCATCGTGTTACCCTGCTGCAGTCATCACACTTGGGTTGTCGTCAGGAGGTCCCGCAGTCGGCCGGAATTCCAAAGTCTTTGTCCGCCGTCGGTTGCTGTTGCTTCTTCCCTGACGTCAGTGCACCAGGGGTATATATTGCAACAGACGCCATTTTCTTCAGTCTTTCTTGCCGTGCGGTGCCCGAAGCAGAAGCAGTTCGCAAGTGCCGGTCGGCCGACTCCTGAGATTTTCGAATTCGAATTTCAGACCGAAGTCTTCTATAAAGCTAAGTACCCCATTGGGGAAACTTTTCTTGCCTCAGACCGATGTCAGAAAAAGTTAACAATTGTATTTCTTGTGGGAAGCAAATACCTCATAAGGATTTTCATTCTTATTGCATACCTTGCCTAGGCCCAGACCACGACGTCACTAGTTGTCGTTTTTGTGCTAGGTTTAACAAACGTACTATTAAAAGACGCTTTGATTTCGCACGACACTACTTCGGTAGAAAATTTAATTACAGTATGCCGTCAGAGCAACCGACTACCGGCATGCACAAAAAAACGCAAGGATAAGGACAGACAGCCCAGGCCTAAGCCAGATTCAGAGGCCTCGGCTGGTCCGGTCTCCGGTGCTCAGTGAGGCTCAGACGCAACCCCTGACTACTGCAGATCTGGAACCCAAGACCGCTTCAGAACTTTTAGCGGAATGTACCAGGCCGACGCAACCTTTTTGTTCAGGCCCTACCGACATTGCTGATAAAGATGTCGGTGCTGCAGAAATGCCATCGGTTTCTGAAGGCGTTTTCAGACCGACGCTCACCATTAAAACGTTTCCTAAGACGAAGACTCCTATTACATCTAAAAGGACTGCACTTCAGTCCCCTGTTCAAGGCCCAATGCCTAAGAAACAGATGCTCAAAATGGCTGAAGATTTGATTTCTTTAATCAGGGGTTCCCAGCCTCCTCCTGACAAAAGGCCTAGACAACAGGAAGATTATGCATCCTCTGAACAAGTGTCCATTTCTTCAGCCTCCTCTGAAGACCAAGATTACTCCTTCTCCCCTTATGAAGATTCTGATGCTGAGGATTCCATTCCCTCAGCTTCTCCTCCTGAAGACTACTCCTATTGGGGAAACTTTACACACTATGAGGGAACATTTCCACTGGGAAGGTCAGGACTACTCTGACTCGAAGAAAAGGCTCAGAGAGTTTCTTTTACTCCCCCAGCACAAACCACTTGCCATCCCACCCGTTAGACATTGTGGATGATGTTTACTTGGAATCCAGTTTGAACCCAGACTCTCTACCTCCTGCTCCGGCCAAGCCTGACAGATACTATAGAGTGCCTGACTCCCACAAATTTCTATACAAAAGTCCTGTTGCTGACCCAGAGACAATCTCCCAGGGTCCCAAAGGGGCTAAGGCTTCTATGGCTAAAAATCCTGTACCCTCTGAAAGGGATTCCAGAGCGCTAGACAGGTGGGGGAAAAAGGTTTACACCTCAGCCACTCTAGCTATGAGGGCACTTAATTGCCAATTCCACATGCTTAAGTATCAGCAATTTCTAATCTCTCAGTTAAAGCAAAGAATCACCACTCTCCCTCAACAGTCTGAATTGAAAGAAATGCAGGATCTGTCGCATGCAACCGAACAGGTGGGTAAACGCACCTTAGAATGTGGGTTTGATTCTCTGGAGGCCTCCTGCAGAGCAGCTGTCACTGGGTCTGTTATATGTAGGCATGCTTGGTTAAAGGAACAAACTCTGCCTGATCATGTTAAAGCAAAGCTTCTAGATGCTCCCTTACAGCAGGATGTTCTTTTTGGAGTTAAAGCAGAAAAAGTCTTAAAGAAAATGGAGGATAAGGCATAATCTATGCAGACAGTCAAAGATTTCCTACAGGTACAGCCCCCTCGCTTCAGCAGAAACTGGCCAACACAAAATTGGTCCTTTCCAGCTACTGACAGACCACAGAGGGGTAAATACAGACGCCCAAGTGGCAGAGGACAACCACAAGCCTAGTACAAACCTCGCCAATGGGGCACTACAACACAGAAGGGAGGAAAAGACAGGTCCCAATCTACCAGAAGGCAAACTCAATGACTTGCACCTCATCCGCCCAAGCAACGCTCTCTTGACAGCCCCCTTGGGAGGAAAACTCGCACTTTTTTCAGACAACTGGCACATTGTCACAAAGGACAAATGGGTCCTAGACATAATTTTATGAGGATACAGATTCCATTTTCACACCTTGCCAATGAAAAGAGGAATGCCAAACCTGCCACAAAATCAGTGGGCAGAGGCACAAAAGCAAATTACAGCTCTCATGGACATGAGAGCCATTTAACTGGTACCTACTCGAGAGCAAGGTCAAGGATTTTACTCAAGACTCTTTCTAGTGCCCAGAAAGGGCAATGCCTGGAGACCTATTCTGGACCTTTCAGTTTTAAACACATTCTTACAAGTACCCAAATTCAAGATGCTAACACTACAGCAGCTTCTTCCCATGTTGGGCAAGGAGGCATGGCTAGTAACGGACCTCAAGGAGGCATACCTGCATGTCCCTATCAGACAAAGTTGCAGAAGATACCTCCGTTTCATTGCAGGTTCAACCCATTACCAATTCTCTGCACTGCCCTTTGGCTTGTCTACTGCGCCCAGAGTCTTCACAAAATGCCTGGCACCAGTAATTGCATACTGCAGACAGAGGAATTCAGATATACCCATACCTGGACGACTGCCTCATCCAAGCAGAAAGCAAGGACATTCTCTTACATCATCTGGCTTTTGTAAAACATCTACTAAACTGCCTGGGGTACACCGTAAATGAAAAGAAGTCAAAACTAGTACCATCACAAAATATGACATTCCTGGCTGCCAGCTTGAATACAATGGCCCAGAAGGCTTATCTGACGCCAGACAAGCAACTACAGCTGACTCAATATTTCAAAACAATGGCAGCAAAGACCCAATTAACTGCAAGAAAAATTCTGCAGGCTTTGGGCTTCATGGCATCTTGCAAACTACTAATACCGTTTGCAAAGCTGCATATGAGGAAATTACAGTGGTACCTAAAAAGCGTATGGTCTCAACACAGTCACAGCTTGGACACAATGATATCTCTCATTCCCTGCCTACAACCGGAGTTTCTATGGTGGTCACAGGCATGTCACCTCAACAAGGGTCAGCCGTTCACCTTGCCCCCAGCCAGGCAGACTATCGCAACAGATGCATCAGACTACGCCTGGGGGGCACACATGGCAGGACAGTGCGTTCAAGGCAAATGGACTGCAGATCAAAGGAATCTGCACATCAATCAAAAAGAAATGCTAGCTGTACAGAAAGCTCTGACAGCCTTCAAGAATCTATTACATCCAGGACAACTTGCAATAAAGACGGACAACACCACAGTAATGTGGTACATAAACAAACAAGGGGGTACTCACTCCTACCCTCTATGCAGGCAAGCAATGATCTTATGGAACACAGCTCTGGCTTACCAAGTTCAGTTACAAGCTCAATTCCTGCCAGGAAAGAAGAACACATTGGCAGACTACCTCAGCAGAAACGTCATGAATCCCCACGAGTGGAAACTAGATGCACAATTATTTACAATGATAACTCAAAAATGGGACCTTCCAGACATAGACCTGTTTGCCAGTCCTCAAAACTATCAAATAACATTTTGTACAAGGACACTTCACCATCAAGCTTGGAAAGTAGACGCACTCTCTTTCAGTTGGAAAAACCTGACCGCATATGCCTTCCCTCCATTGCCTCTCCTTACAAAGGTGCTTCTGAAAGTCAAAAAGGAGAGACCACGACTGATTCTCATAGCCCCAGACTGGCCACGCCAGCACTGGTACCCACTATTGAGAAATATGGCCCACGGCCCACCTTGGATTTTACCACAAATTACCCATTTGCTCACACAACAAAACAATCAGATTCTTCACAGCCAACTCAAAACCTTAAATCTGGCTGCATGGAAAATCACCTAAGCATCCAGCCAACTCCTCTTTCCCAAGCAGCTATGGATATTATTCTGGAAGCTAGGAGGCCAAGCATCAGGAAGGCTTATTCGGACAAATGGAAAAGGTTTTGTGCCTAGAACCAAGCTAAAGGCCAAGACACATTTCAGCCTCACATGCCTCACATTCTACAGTACTTAACTGAGATGTTGCACAATGGAATTTCCTTCTCCTCCATTAAAATCCATGCTTCAGCTATTTCAGCCCACTACAACACGGATCCACCCTTATTTTCGCATCCACTTCTAAGGCAGTTCCTCAGAGGGGCAAAAAACATTAGACCCCCCAGGAGAGCACCTACACCAACATGGGACCTCAATTTTGTTCTGGAAAAACTAACGCTACCTCCCTTTGAACCAGCTTTTTCTGCAGATCTTCAGTTCCTATCATGGAAGACTGCCCTGCTGCTAGCAATAACTTCAGCTAGAAGGGTCTTAGAGCTGCAGGCACTAATGGCAGTGGAACCTTTCCTCATTTTTAATCAAGACAGAGTTTCTCTACGAACTAATCCTTCCTTTATGCCTAAGGTGGTTTCCAGTGTGGCTTTAAATCAAACCATCCACTTACCCACCTTCTTCCCAAATCTACAGAACAAAGGTGAGAGACTCCTGCATTCCTTGGACATTCACAGGCAACTTCGTTACTACTTGGACAAAACTAAGGCTTTCAGAAAATCTGACCAGCTCTTTGTATCCTATGCTACAGCTTCACAAGGGAAGGCTATTTCAAAACAAACCATTTCCAAATGGATAGGACATTGCATACGTTTCTGCTATACCCATCATGGAAAACCAGTTCCTGCTACCATTAGGCCCCACTCTACCAGGGCAACAGCAACATCTACAGCTTTTCTCAGGGGGGGTTCCAACCAAGGAGATTTTGGAAGCTGCAACTTGGAGTTCAGTACACACTTTTACCAAACAAGATCACTTACCACTTTACTCTAAGACTAGGGCAGGCTTCGCCACTGCAGTTCTACAGGGCCTGATAGCCTCCTCCAACCCTCTATGATTCCTCCACCCATCCTTAGCTTTGGGATTCTACCCAAGTGTGATGACTGCAGCAGGGTAACACGATGAACATAGTACAGTTTTGTACCTACCATAAATGCAGATGTTCGAGTGTACACCCTGCTGCAGTCCAGGTTACCCTCCATCCATCCCCTCTGAACTATCTGGCTAAAATCTCTACACTACCTTCCTGATGTATTTGCTTATAGCTGGAGGGATTTGGTGTTTGTGCAAAATTTACTCAATTTGGTACTAATTACTGACCACCTTTTTGGGGGCACCTGACATCTGGGGCAATGGCGTCGGTTGCAATATATATACCCCTGGCGCACTGACGTCAGGGAAGAAGCAACAGCAACCGACGCCGGACCAAGACTTTGGAATTCCGGCCGACTGCGGGACCGCCTGACGACAGGATAACCCAAGTGTGATGACTGCAGCAGGGTGTACACTCGAACATCTACATTTATGGTAGGTACAAAACTGTACTTTTGCTGTAGTTACTTTTGGACAGACAAGCATAAATAGGGGAGGCATAGAGGAGAGTGGAGATAAGATAGGTATGGGCAATGGTAGTTCTGGCAAGAGGAGTAAGGAAGGGTGTAATTCTGTAGAGGGAGCCCAGTTTTTTGTTGACTAGTTTTATAGTGTTGTTAATGTGAGTATCAAAGTTTAGGTTATTGTCTACCTCAACTCCAAGGAGTCTGGTTGTTGGATCAGGTGATCTAATCGTGCTGTTGTTTGATTTTACTGCGAAGTGTAGAGGAGTGGATTTTCGGGTGGGAGAGAAAAGTATGAGTTTTGTTTTCTTGGGGTTCAGGATTACATCGTGTTAAGAACCATGTCTCAACAGTTTGGAATACCTGCTGGGTGAGGGTGAACAGTTCAGAGGAAGATAAGGCTGAGCAAATTAAAGTAGAATCATCTGCATATTGTTTGCAGGTGGCTTGGAGAATATTAGTATGAAGGTCATTAATGAAAATAGAAAAAAGGAGAGGGCCCAGGATGGAGCCTTGAGGGACACCAAGGGTAATAGGGCGGTGGTTGGATAAGTTATTGTCCCAATGCGCACTGCCTGTTGTGAAGATAGGATTGTAACCATTTTACTGAGCTTGTGTGTAGTGCAAGGGATTTTAGTAAATGT
The DNA here is from genome assembly GCF_019279795.1 of Protopterus annectens. Lineage (NCBI taxonomy): Eukaryota > Metazoa > Chordata > Ceratodontiformes > Protopteridae > Protopterus > Protopterus annectens. Next base: position 603,616,716 of record NC_056741.1, on the reverse strand, counting down.
ATGTTATTACGATTTTTATTAATGCAGTCAGAGAAGGATAGGAGGGCAGAGGTGGTGCTATGGAATGGTCAAAAACCATGTTGACAGCCAGTGGATTGTTATTCATTAAGTGATTGAGAAGTTGTTTGTGTATGCATCTTTCCATGATTTTGGCCAGGGGGGAGAGTAAGGCTATGGGTCGATAATTTGAGTTCAGTTGAGTTGCCACCTTTGTGAAGGGGAATAATATGGGATATTTTCCATACTGATGGGATGTATCCTTCGAGAATGGTTCTATTAATGAGGATGGAAATGGGATAGGCTACTGCTTTAGCTGCTCTTTTTAAATACAGAGCAGGCAGAAGGTCTACTGAAGGGAGAGGAAGATTTAAGTTTGTGGAGAGGTGTGCAAATGAGAGATGTGGGAACTGGTTGCAGTTAGAGTGTTGGAATAGAGACATTTGAGGAAGTGGTGAGATTGGAGATGGAAAAAAACCAGTATGGGCAAAAGTTTTTTTTTTTTTTTTTACAAGAGAGACTGTTCGCAGAAATGGGAATGGCAACAAAGAGTGGTGGTGTTGCCAGAAGTTCAGAACCAGTGGCAACAAAATGGTATGATGAACAGAAAGCAGCAGTAGAGACATACAAAGGTACTGTAGTCAATAATTTTAAAATAGTTGATTTCTTTGTTCTGTTTTAACTGATGAGCAAGTGAAAGTGTTAAACAAAGGGTGGCGTTTTGTCCTTTCGGCAAGGGCAAATATTGTTTCTACAATGAATGCTTTAAGAGAATATGTACACAAGTTAAATTTGAAATGTTTTTTCAATGGTTTTAATGCTAAACAGGATGTTTTTAAAAAGCAGAGTTCATTTAACCCACCCTTAAAACCAGTATTAGAGTTGTTCTTACTGACTTGTGAAAAAGAAATAAGATGTCTTTAAGAATGCGTTTTACAATTTGACTTTCTAAGAAAAAAAGACCCCAGAAGTTTTATAAAATAATAATAATATCTATATCACTAAAGCAGATAAGGGCAATGCCATTGTAGTCATGAACTATAGTTTTTATAGGCAAGGTATCTTGGATATTTTAAATGAAGAAAATTACTATGCTGTAGTGAGCTTATCAGGGGTTAAATGCTCCTTCGGTTTTATTGGGTTCATATTACGTTGTCGAATTACAAGAATTTCAACGCTCAGAAGAGCGAAACTGCCAAATATCAAAACTTTTATTGTGGGGGGCTGCGCCGCCCACACCTCCCACTAAATATATATATACCAACTCTGAGATCTCACTAGGAAAGGGTTAATATTCCAGTCTTCACTGTACTGCAGTCCCGCAATCCGAACTTCGATATGCGTTGGTTTCACTCTTCTGAGCATTTGACATTGTTGTCATTCGACAACATAATAGGAACCCGTTTTATTGATTCCCTTATTGAGGGTTGTTTGGTGGATGGAGGGATTAGCAATGAATTGGCAGAATATTTTAGAATTAGCAAACCAAGATTGGGGAGATTTTTTAGCCTTCCCAAAATCCATATGTATGTGGATAAGCCTACTTGTGGCCAGTAGTGCAAATAAAACAGAATCCATGGCTATTTGTGGGTAAATGTTTACAAAATGTTGTGAAAGCAGAGTCTTATGTTAAAGATTTTTGATTTTACTAGGTGTATTAAAGGAATAACAGTGGATAATGAAGTATGGTTGCTTACAGTCGATGTAGTGTCACTTTACACTGTTATTCCCAGTAGAGAAGGGTTACACTGAAAAAAACATTCAGTAAAAACTAAATGAAAACTCCAGCCAAGCTAGAATTTCCAATGAGTGACCTCCCAACCTCCTGTAACAGAGGCACATGGGATATATGCAAATGACCCTTATGAACATCAGGTGTTTCAGCTATATGGTGATTCTGATTCCCCATGACTTTTACGTTTGAAGTCGTTTTAATGGACAATTTCAGGCCAATAAAGCCAAACCCCACTAGCTATGGATATGCATATTTCAGCCTTGTCCATTAAAATGACTTAAAACGTAAAAGTCATGAGCAATCAGAATCACCATATAGCTGAAACCCTGATGTTCATAAGGTTCATTTGCATATATCCCATGTGCTTCTGTTACAGGAGGTTGGGAGGTCACTCGGCTGGAGTTTTCATTTAGTTTTTACTGATTGTTTTTTCAGTGTGACCTTCTCATGCTTTGTTTTAATTTGTTGGGATATTTTGCAGTCACCCTAATGATAATGGACATCAGCTGGGTATAACAACCCTGTGTTTCTTATGCTTAGTCAAACAACTCTGCTTGTGCTATGCTGATGAGGTCATAACAAGGCCGAAATATGCATATCCATAGCTAGTGGGGTTTGGCTTTATTGGCCTGAAATTGTCCATTAAAACGACTTCAAACGTAAAAGTCATGGGCAGTCAGAATCGCCATATAGCTGAAACACCTGATGTTCATAAGGGTCATTTGCATATATCCCGTGTGCCTCTGTTACAGGAGGTTGGGCGGTCACTCGGAAGTTCTAGCTTGGCTGGAGTTTTCATTTAGTTTTTACAGTAAAGAAGGGTTGGAAATAGTTAATCAAGTGCTTAGAGGTTTACAGTTTTTCGCTGCTGATGAGATAATCCTGTTCATTGAAATTTTGGATATTGTTTTGTCATATAATTATTTTGAATTTGAGAATGTTATGTATAACCAAAAGAAGGGTGTGGCTATGGGGACGATTCTGGCCCCCAGTTACCCTAGTCTTTTTATGATGAGGTGGGAAAGAGAATTTATTTTAAATTCCAGATTTGTGGAACATAGTTTTTTATAAACATTTTATTGACTATTTGTTTGTTATGGAATGGAACTAAAGACGAATTGATTAATTTTATTTTGTATTGGAATTCTATATCCGACTTTTTTGAAGTTTACTTTTAATTTGGACAAGGAGAGCATTAATTACCTGAATCTCACTGTATATAAAAGGGTGGATAAAGTTATGTGTAAGATGTACAAAAAGATGGTTCAACATAGTAGTTATCTGCATTACAGCAGTATGCATAGTGTTAGATTAAAAGGGATTATAGTTAATAGTCAGTTTGACAGGATAAATAAAAGCTTAAAAACCTCAGCTTTGGCTGGCTAAGACCTAGCTGTATTCAACTGGACATATAAGAGAATGTAAGTACCTTTTATCTGCACTTTTTTCAAATAATGCAGTATTTAAATTGATTTAATTGTGTTCCATGAATATTAACTGAAGTGGAAGTTTTGACTCTGTTCTTCAGTTAGTGCTTGTTTGAATTTTATTGTCTGTTAGTAATTGCAGGTGTGGGGGTAGCCACATTCTTTGATTTCCGGTCACTGCCTATTTAAGTGGTACAGTATGAAATATTTTCTGCTTAAATCCTTAGCTTTGGCCAGCTAAGATCTAGCTGTGTTCAGCTGGACGTATAAGAGAATTTAAGTACCTTTTATCTGCACTTTTTTCAAATAATACAGTATTTAAATTGATTTTATGCATCCGAGGTTATCCAAGTGCAACTAACTCTTGGCAAAACTGCAATCCAAATTGTAGCTTGCTACAGATCCCCCACCATGCCCCAGGATTCCCACTCCTCTTTTCTTGATGTACTGGAAAATATTAGGGTTCAGCCAAACACCCTAATAATGGGCGACTTCAACTACCCCATCATTAACTGGGAAAACTACTCATGTACTAACTCCTTAGCGCAATGCTTTCTGGAATTCATAAAGTCCAATGCCCTAGATCAACTTATCCACAACCCCACCAGGGGCAACAATATCCTAGACCTAGTCATTACCAACATGATTGACCGGTGTTCCACACCTGAAGTCAACTCCTCGTTGGTCCGATCCGACCATAAGCTAATCACCCTTGATATCCACATCCCACCCCCCATTAAGGAAACCACAGTAAGAAATTTCTCCAAAGCCAACTTCATGCTTCTTAAGACAGAAGTAGTGAAATTCATGACACCCATGCAGATGGACAATACAGTTACAACTGCTGAATCCTACACAAATGCGCTCTATAAGCACCTACATGAGTGCATGGATCGTGCTATCCCAAACAGAACCAAGACGCTATCCTCCAAAAAAAGGAAGCCAATCTGGTGATCCCCTGCCATAAACAAACTGTACAACAGAAGGAAGAAACTGTTGCAAAAGAGAGTAAAATCCCATGAGTGGAGGAGCTCCCTGGTCAGCCTCAGTAAGAAGCTGAGATCCCTTATAAGATCCTCCAAAGCTAGCTACGAAAATAAAATTGCCACTAATTCCAAGGACAACCACAAAGCTTTCTATAGCTATGTCAAGAATCTCAATGGCAACACCCAGATGTGCTCTGAGTTACAGCACAAAAGCATGAAAATTACAGAACCAACTGATATTGCCAGCATCCTGGCAGATAGGTTCAGTGCTAACTTTACCCCCCCACCCCCTAAAGGGCCTGTATCTATACAGAAAGAATGCAGAGTCCCTGTAATCACAACTACGCAGGTGAAAGCTGTACTCTCTAAAGCCACAAACACAGCATCCATGGGACCGGACAACATCCCAGGCTGCGTTTTACAAGAACTTCAGAATGAACTGGCTCCCCACTTAAGCACCATGTTCAATAATAGCCTTGCATCAGGCTTTGTGCCCAGTGAATGGCGCACAGCAACAGTTATCCCACTCCACAAAGGGGGAGCCACCACTGATCCCGGGAACTATAGACCTATTAGCCTGAGGAGCCTGGTCTGCAAAGCCATGGAACGTATTTTATTTTTATTTTTTTTTTTATTTTACATTTGTTTACTGGGCTAGTCCAACTGGATACATGTCCATTTTCAGTGGAGGCCCGAGGAGAAAAGCTCCACTACAATACTACTAATGAGATTAAAAAATTATTGCAAAATATCAAAAATTCAAGATATCAGATTATACAAGTAATAAGCAAAAAAAAGCACAGAACTATAAGCCTATGTTCGGCTACAATACTCCTAAACAGGTAAAAATATACAGAAGAATAACATAGAATAGTAACACTCCAAACAGGATGTGAAGTCATTTGAATACAGAATAGTGTAGAACTGGAGAATATAGGAGTTATGAACTTTGTTTATTCTAAGAGCAATTTCATTAGAGGTTGAGAATTTAAGATATGTCATTTAGTAAAGGGAGTATCAGAATCGAGTGAAGTAATGAAATTCTAGTAGTCTAGATTTATTAAGTAAGAAGGAAAGTTAATGAGTCAAATAAAAGAGAAAAAAGGTAATGAAGATGAAGAAGATCATCATGGAACTCATAAACCAAGACATTGGTAACCTCCAAACTCTGGATCCCACCCAGTTTGGGTTTGTGAAAGGCAGATCATGCCTCCTGAACCTGATCGACTTCTTTGAGGCAGTCACCAAAGCCGTAGATGAGGGTCAAGTGGTTCACACAGCGTATCTTGACCTTGCCAAGGCTTTCGACACCATCCCCCATTCTGGAATTATAGCTAAACTCAATAAACTAGGCATAAATCCCTACGTCACAAGATGGGTTGCCAACTGGCTCTCTGACAGAACCCACACTGTAAAAGTTGCAGACTCCAAATCTGACCTCAAACCAGTGACAAGTGGAGTACCACAGGGTTCCGTCCTGGGACCGCTCCTGTTTGGTATCTACTTCTCTGAAGTACAGGCTAACACAGAAGGCCTCTGGCTAACGAAGTTCACAGATGACTGCAAACTAGGAGCCATAGTCAAGTCCCCAAATGATGTGAACATCTTACAGAAGGGACTCTTTGAGACAGATGCCTGGTGTCAGAGCCATGGCCTCAAGCTCAATGCCAAAAAGTGCAGTGTCATCCCCTTTGGTAAAAACTCTGTACCCATGAACTACCACATAGGCAGCAATCTACTTAACACCGAATGCGTGATAAGAGACCTTGGGACCCAGGTGGACAGTAGTCTCTCCTTTGATAGTCACATCGCCACAGTAGTCAGGAAGTCCTTCTACGTGGCACACCTCATCATAAAAGGGTTCTCATCCAGGAAAAAAGAGGTCATCATTACCCTCTACTCATCACTCATTAGACCCATTATAGAGTACAACGCCCCTTTTGGAATGTACCACACAAGACATCTGCAGCAGCTGGAAAGGCCACAGAAGTACCTCACAAAGAGGATTACTGGACTCAAACAAATGCCCTACACTGACCGCCTCAAAAAACTCCAGCTTTACTGCGTAGCATATCGCCTACTCAGAGGTGATCGCTGCCTAACATATAAAGCTATGTCAAACCCAGAGCTGTTGGACATGCTACACCTAAAGAAATCCCAATCCCTCAGCTACACACTCTAAGGACCTAAACCTTGTCACCACAATAAACAGGACATGCTGGAGGGATAGATTCCTATCCCAGAGACTTCCCCTACTCTGGAACAGGCTACCCATCTATGTCAAGCAAAGTTCTTCATTAGCACTCTTCAAGAAAAATCTTGATGAGTGGATGGGAAATAGGAAATACACCCCGGGGATCACTTCTGTGTGTCTGCTCGTCAGTGGCACAGGAAAATAACTTGCTTGGGTGGCATAAGCCAGGGAACCTTGTTGGCTAGGCTTGCATAGGCCCTTGAGCCGATAGCCTAGTACCTACCTATGAACCTATTAACTGAAGTGGAAGTTTTGCCTCTGTTCTTCAGTTAGTGCTTGCTTGAATTTTATTGTCCGTTAGTAATTGCAGGTGTGGGGGTAGCCACATTCTTTGATTTCCTGTCACTGCCTATTTAAGTGGTACAGTTTGAAATATTTTCTGCTTAAAAACATCAGCTTTGGCCGGCTAAGATCTAGCTGTATTCAACTGGACGTATAAGAGAATTTAAGTACCTTTTATCTGCACTTATTTCAAATAATACAGTATTTAAATTGATTTAGTTGTGTTGCATGAATATTAACTGAAGTGGAAGTTTTGACTCTGTTCTTCAGTTAGTTTCCCACCCACCTTCCCTGTTTCTGTTTTGGTGTTAATCTTAGTGGCTTTCAAACTGCCCGCCCCTCTTGTAAATTTGTGTTTGGATACTACTCCTGGGCCCATCTCATTTGAGTGCAGTGAGATCATATTCTGATTTCAGGCACTCCTACTGTGTACAAAGAGAGCATCTGGGAAAGAGAACAAAAAAATTTTAAGCTTGTTTCCTGCCTTTCCTGTTAAGTGGACTAGACTGTTTGTAGGCTTCTGAGCCCCTAAGCCCTTCTGTGTTGGAAGGAAGCCTTCTAGCTTAGTTTTGTTTCTTATAACTAGCCAGTTTTCTAGTTTCAGCACTCAAATCTGTTTCTTTGAACTCAGCACTTGTTCAGAACTCATTGTAAGCACTACATAAGCTGCAGCACTCGACTTTCCTCACTTGTCTAGAGGAAAGCAGTTTTTAATACTTAATAAATAAGCACCTATCCAGGCATGTCTAAGGGTCAGCTCCCAGTGATTTCTTCTGTCTACCTGATGAATCTGGGCATCTTGGGGCAATGCAGCAATTGCCTCATGTACACAGACAACCCTCAACTCCTACCACCCAACACTACAACCTGTGAGAGATGCACTTATATAGCCAAACTGGAAGCAAAGCTGTCTTCACCCAAGACTGGACTAGACAGTCAGGAGGAGAAGGTAAACACTTGCACCACACCACACTCATCACATAGTCCCTCAAAACCTACAACACCAAAACACACACATAGAAACACAAAACACACACCTACATTCGCAGAGGCTCTCAATAAAAACCTGTCCAAGCATCAGGGACATCCAAAGCATAAACGCAAGCAAATTCCAGCCCCCAACACAACCCAAATGACACATAGCCCACAAATTCAGTGTGCCACTCAACCACAGCCCATAAGGCATAACAACGTACCCAACACTCTAGTCATAGGTGACTCTATAGTCAGGCACACTGATATTCCACTCACTAGACTAAACAAGGCGAAAGTTACTGTCAGCTGCCAGGATCCGCCACATAACGCATGCACTCAGGTCACTCCACAATAAGTACAAATGTGACACTGTCATTGTCCATGTTGGTGTGAATGACCTGAGACGTACCTCCCAGGACTACATGAAAAGAGACATGGAGGAGCACTCCGATCTTGTATCCCAGGCAGGTATGACACTAACCCTGAGTAGCATCCTGCCATCACCCAGAATGATACCACAGTACAAGGACAAAATGATTGACTTCAACAATTGGCTAAGCTTCTGGTATCATTCTAAGGGGATCCAGTATTTGCCTGGGACGACATGATCGACAGACCACGATACTTTGCCAGAGATGGCCTGCACCTGTTGCCCTTAGGATTCCGGATACTGGCTATGGCTCTTGCCACCCCTATAGTGCCTTTTTTAGAAAAGGTTCAAATGACAAATTCACCACCATAACAGGTACAAGCAAGCAAAATCTGAGGGTAATGCTACTCAGTGCTAGACGTCTAAACCTCAAAATGCACTCACTCGAGGCACTCCTTAAAATGGAGAACACTGACATCTGTGCAGTGACAGAGACCTGGTTCAAAGCTCCAGAGAGCACCCCTGCATTACCAGGCTACAATTCATACCACACCTTTCGGCCACCTAACCCAGAACGAAGCACTAAAGGTGTAGGCGTGTCCATATTCATTAAGGATATCCACACATCCAGGCTAGTTGCACAGCATAATGCATCCAAGATTATCCAAGTGCAACTAACTCTGGGCAAGACCGCAGTCCAAATTGTAGCTTGCTACAGACCCCCCCCCCCATCATGCCCCAGGATTCCCACTCCTCATTTCTTGATACACTGGAAAGTATTAGGGTAAAACCCAACACCCTAATAATGGGCGATTTCAACTACCCCACCATTAACTGGGAAAACTACTCATGTACCAACTCTTTTGCTCAACGTTTTCTAAATTCCAACGCCTTGGATCAACTTATTCACACCCCCACCAGGGGCAGCAGTATCCTAGACCTGGTCATGGGAAACTGGTGTTCCAGACCAGAGGTCAATTCCTTGTTGGTCAGATCCGACCACAAGCTAATCAGCCTAGACATCCACATCCCACCCCCACCCCCAATTAGACAAACCATCGTAAAAAACTTCTCCAAAGCCGACTTCACACTTCTTAAGACAGAAGTGGCAAACTTCATGACACCCATGCAAGCGGACAATAGAGGTATGACTGCTGAATCCTACACAAATGCACTTTATAAGCACTTACACAAGTGCATAGATCATGCTATCCCTAATAGAACCAAGATGTTATCTTCCAAAAAAAGGAAGCCAATCTGGTGGTCCTCTGCCATAAACAAACTCTACAACAGAAGAAAGAAACTGTTTCAAAAAATAGTAAAAAGAGTAAAATCCCATGACTGGAGGAACTCCCTGGTCAACCTCAGTAAGAAGCTGAGATCCCTCATAAAATCCTCCAAAGCTAGTTATGAAAACAAAATTGCCACTGACTCTAAAGACAACCACAACGCATTCTATAGCTATGTCAAGAATCTCAATGGGAACACTCAGATCTGCTCTGAGTTACAGCACAATGGCACTAAATATACAGAATCAACTGATATTGCCAACATCCTAGCAGATAGGTTCAGTGCTAACTTTACCCCCCTCTCACCCCCTAGAGGGCCCATCTCTATACCGGAAGAATGTAAAGTTCCTATAATTACAGCTGCACAGATAAAAAAACACACTCTCCAAAGCCAAGAACACACCATCCATGGGACCTGACAATATCCCAGGCTGCGTTCTACACAAACTACAGAATGAACTGGCACCCTACCTAAGTACCATGTTCAATCATAGCCTCACCTCAGGCTTTGTATCCAATGAATGGCGCACCATGATGGTTATCCCATTCCACAAAGGGGGAGCCACTACGGACCCTGGGAACTACCGCCCCATTAGCCTGACGTGCCTGGTCTGCAAGGCCATGGAACGTATCATTGTGGAACTCATAAAGACATTGGTAATCTCCAAACTCTGGACCCTACCCAGTTTGGATTTGTAAAAGGCAGATCATGTCTCCTAAACCTGATTGACTTCTTTGAAGCAGTCACCAAAGCCATAGATGAGGGTAAAATGGTTCACACTGCTTATATAGATCTCGCCATGGCTTTCGACACCATCCCCCACTCTGGAGTTATAGATAAGCTCACTAAACTAGGTATAAATCCCTATGTCACAAGATGGGTTGTCAACTGGCTCACGGACAGAACCCACACTGTGAAAGTAGCGGATTCCACTTAAAGAAATCCCAATCCCTCCGAGCTACACGCTCTAGGGACCTAAACCTTGTCACCGCAATAAACAGAACATGCTGGAGGGATAGATTCCTGTCCCAGAGACTTCCCATACTCTGGAACAGACTACCTATCTATGTCAAACAGAGCTCCTCATTAGCACTCTTCAAGAAGAATCTTGATTGGATGGGAAATGGGAAATTCACCCCAGGGATCACTTCTGTGGCTCTGCTCAACAGGGGCACAGGAAAATTATTTTCTTGGGTGGTGAAAGCCAGGGTACATTTTTTGGCTAGGCTTATATAGGTCCAAGGGCCAATAGCCTAGTACCTACCTATGAACCTATAAATAGGCTTACAGATGAAGTTAGTTTTTTTTAGAGGTTATCCTAGCTATTTGGTAGATGAAGCCATGGAGAAAATACTGGTTAGATGGAATTTTGGGTGTACAATTTAATAATATGGTAAACAATACTACTAAAGACTTAAATCTAACGCACTTTGGAAAATTCAGTGGACATTGGGAGTATTAAGGCAGTTATTATAGACAATTGGAAGTTCCTATGGAACTTTCAGGAAACTAGCAAACTAGTAAGTGAAATGCCAGTTTTTGTAAGAAAAAGAGGGAAAAACTTAAAAGAGTATATTTTTTTAATAGTAGGAATAGTGTTAAAGTAATGCTAAAGGTATGGTCAAATGTAAAAATTGTAATTATTGTAAATATATAATTTATTTATTTTATTTAATATTTGTTTACTGGGAAAGTCCAAATTGGAACAAAGACTGTTTTCAGCGGAGGCCCGGGGAGAAATACTCCAGATGGTGTCTTTGAAATGTGAGAGGAAACGGGAGCACCTGGAAGAAACCCACACAAATGCAGGGAGGACGTGCATACTCTGCACAGAAGTTATTCCAGCCAAGAATCGAACCAGAGAACCTCTTGATGCGAGGCAACAATGCTACCACTGCACCATTACGCCATCCATGAGGGTACTAAAGTAACTGTAATAGTTAGGAATTATGCTATTAATTTAATAGGTAGTTATAATTGTTAAGTCTAAATTTGTTGTTTATGCTGCTTTGTGCAACTTATGTTCAGCATTCTGTATAGAAGAACTACATGTAGTTTTTTTTATTTTAGGATTTATGAGCATCTAAAGGCAGGTGAAAAGCTAGAGCTGATGAATGCTTTAGCAAGACATATAGTAACCTGCCATCATAATGTTAAAGTTTCTTGTAAAATTTCAATAATTGATCAGGTTAATAATAATTCTGGTAGATGGGATGCTGAAGATGATTTAAATTGGAAAGAGTACTGCTGGAAAGTAAAGTTAAATGCATGTATGAGACCAGGCATTAATGATAGAGAAAACTTTAAGATTGTTCTGAACAAAAAAGAATTAAAACACTGAGGGGTCATGTGATGTGATCTGATTAAGTATTTAAATGAAGTATTTTGTAGTGACAACTAGGTCTGAAGAAGTCGATTTTGAACGAAAACACTTACTGATTGTATTACTGTGTTGAATAAAGTTTCACGGTTTTATGTGAAGTTTCTTATTGCCGTTTTTTTTTTTTTTTTATCAAGTAATGACATTTATTGCACTTTACAAGTCTGTTTCATAAAAGGGATGCTAGTTCACATAGTCTTGTTCAGTGAGCCTCCAAATTTTGAACACTTTCTGATTTGGAAACTTTCTACATGAGTCTGTGCTGAGATGATGATGGATATGCTTGCAGCTGTACAACTAGGACAAGCTGCATGAAGCAGTCGTAACAGAAACTAGTGAGTCCCAAAAGAGGCTTGGGAGGCTGCTGTTGAGAAGAAACAAAACTATTTTATTTTCCAACGTGGCATTACATGAGATGGATCAGGTTATATTATGACACTTACTTGTTTGTTTGTGTCTTTCGGCTTTTCCCGGTTAGGGGTCGCCACAGCGGAACTCCAGTCCGCTAATTATTGGTAGTGGATTTTTATGTACCGGGTTACCAGCCCTGACGCACATCTTTCAATGAAGGCATGCCCCATTCACGTATGCCTCTACACAGAAGACGCTCTAGTTGAGAATCGAACGGGACAACGTCTTGCTATGAGGCGACAACGCTATTATGACAATTACTATGCAAAAATAACCATGTGAACAGCCAGAAAGCAATCCAAAGTAAATATATTACTATGCATATTTTAAGAAATTGATATATTGGCCTAAACTGTGGATTGATATTTGTTTTTTTTTTTTTGTGTTTTTTTTTTTTTTAACTCCAATTCCTGAGAAAAGTGCAAGTTAAAAGTCAGGATTAGAGAAACATATGAAGGAAGAGTTTTAGTGGCACACCAGGCTGTGATTTTTCTGATGTCTGTTGTCATTGCAGAATTGACTAGTTGAACCTAACCAAGATGGAAATGTGAGATTCCGGCTCATTGAACGAGGGGAGGTGGGAGGAGTAACTTGGTCAGGAACTACAACTAACAAAACTGTTCTTTGTAAAAAGTCAGTGCAGAAATTCATGACTAGATTAAAAAAAATGTTTTTTTTCGTCATTTGCCTGTAGTGGTCCTTCAATAAGCTTTCCAGTGAGTCAGCATGTGCATATAAGTACTGAGCATGTGCAGGCAAGAGTGCCGTTTTGAGTGAGTAGCCAGTGTGTGAGCATGTAAGTATGAGTCAGTCAGTCAGTTATTTCATTTAAGTTTAGTGCTCCTGCCATCCATCCTGATATGTTTGTATACAATAAACTACTTAAACGAACACCCAGGCCTCATCATCTTAATGCACATAAGAGTGACATCTGCTGTTACAGATAAGTAGGACTTGCACAACTGTACTAAGCCAAACATTTAATAAATAAGCACACATTAATTAAAACCTTAATATAGCACAATAAAAGTTTAGTGGAAGTAGCAACAGTATTACAAGACTTTGTGTGGAAGTACGTTCGTAAACAAATAGGTTCATAGGCAAATACTAGGCTGTTGGTATGTAGACTATTAAAAGCCTAATGAATAACTGAAGGTCAGCATCAAACCCTATATTTTGCATCTGTGAGGTAAAGACCTTAACCACAATCCCAATTTCCCCTTCACTTTTTTTTCAGAATATACAATAATCTGATCCATGTGAAGGGCCCACTAAGGCTGCTATTGCATGTAATGTGCAGTGTCTATCCCACAGCAGTTCTTTGGAGCTAGTTAGTGAATCCTTTATTGATCATCTGCTTAACAAACTGTTTCTGTGCATGTCTACTGTCCAGCTCTGTTGGCTGGGATTGTCTTTGTAAGTAAAGTGTATCTAAAGAAGCAGCCTTTCCCCTCAATTGCGCTAAAAATTTGCTAACCCAAGTCTGTGTAAAATTTTATTAATTTTGATTTTGTGCAACATACTAGGGAATTAATGTGGATGATTTTTTCAAGCCCCATTGAGAATAATCCTCAAGGGACAAATGCTTAATTAATATTAAAACGTTCTGACCAAAACAATGCAGTGGTCCCAGTTTCCCCAAAATAAAGTGGAGCTGTAAGAATTTCAACAACACACACACACACACACACTTTTGATAATTCTGACTTTTGTAGCACTCCTTTGCAATGCTTGATTATTACGTAAGGTGAGCAAATCAAGACAGTGCAGTCCAAATCAAATTGTAAAATGACAGGCACAGTGTTAATTCAGTGCATCAACTTTTTAAGTATTGTACTGGGACATTTGTCAGTTTGGTACACGTGCATTTACTGACCAAATGCTTCATATCCATTCTGGCAATGGCTGGGTTATATAATTTGAGCACAAAAGCAAATGCTATGCAGTTTGCCCATAGTTTGTTCTTGGTGTGGAATATGATTAAACTGTCATAAGTCACTTTTTTCTAGTAAGAAAGTGAAAATTTTTGAAGTTCCTAATTGAGTCTTTATGAATAATCTGGTGTTGATGTCAGTAATCCACATGTATTTCGATATTTCCACACAATAATTGAAAATATTTATACATCATAGTGTCAAAGCTTTCAAGTTAACTGAAAACAACCTTGGTAGCAAAACAAGTCATGTTAGGATGTTTGAGTTGTGTTTTAAATAAGGATAGTCAAATTCTTCTCAGTTTGTAGCCTTTGTCATGTTCTTGATGCTTGCAGAATACACTTCACTTGAGACATGATAGTAAAATTCTCATCTGTTTTAAAGCATGTAAAAGCTTACAAATTGTCGTAGGAGTTTAGGAAGCACTTTAGTGACTGGTTTCTTGGAAGTTTTATACACATTTGCATACCTCTCCACCTCTAAGCACAAGAAATCTGGAGAAAGCCAAACCCAATGAGGAGCAAAGACCCAAAATCGGGGATAGAATTTAAATATTAGTCCAATAAACTTAAAACATTGCTAGAGTAGCATTTTTTATAGTAGCATACATTGAGTGATGTGATCTCTAAAAGTCAAATGTTAGTCATTATTTAGTAACTTCTGTCCTAAATGATTTGCCAGAAAACCACAAATTTTGAGGAACAGACCAAAAATATGAGGCAAACATCTGGACATTCTGTGAAAATCTAGAGAGTTGAGAAGTATGCACATTTGTTTTATTCATATATGCGTGTGTGTGTGTGTGTGTGTGTGTGTGTGTGTGTGTGTGTGTGTGTGTGTGTGTGTGTGTGTATGTTAAATGTGCTACCGAATAAAAAATTTAAAACTTACAAGGTGTTAATTACTAAAACACAGTAGCTGCACCAAGTGCATTGCTTATTCCAAGCTCAGCAATTAAAAAAAATTATCTGGTAATTTTTATCTGTACTGTATATAATTTATGGTTTAAATGAGCCATGCAGTATTTTTGGATGCCTAGCCTAAATGGTATATTGCCTAATGAAAAGATTTTTTTTAATATAGAGTGCAAAACAACTTTGAATAAGAGAATGTTATCGAAGTCTGTGCATAATCTAAATTGCTGTCCTGAAACTGCTTTCTGACAAAATTGTGCCAGAACTGCTCAGATATTTCTCAGAAGAGGCTCAAATTCTGAGAGAGTCTTCTGTCTTTCGGCTTTTCCCGGTTAGGGGTCGCCACAGTGAAACTCCGGTCCGTAAAGAGTAATAAAAAAAAAACATCAAAGGCAAGACACACAAAAACTATACCATTAAAAATAACTTTTTTGAAGTAGTAATAGAAATAACAGGTTTCTCATTTTTAGATGCTTATTTGGTAAATTGTTTGCTAACCGTTTGAAATATCGAGCCCTGCAATGTGGAGACTAATTTGTAGAAAATCTGGACTTAAATATACCAAGTCTGAGAGTGCATTTTTTTCAGAATATTCCCTTTTAACTGAGGTATGACAAATCTCAAGAGGAGTTGTATACGTGTTCAGGAGGTTTGGGGGCTTGCTCGCCACAAAAAAAGTTGAAACGGAAAGAGCAGTGTTTAATATTCTCTCTCTTGCATTTTTGATCTTTTCTTTTGGCATGTCAGGACTTGGTGTTTCAAGTCCTGACATTTCAGTAGGGAACCAAATTTTTCATATGAAAATGCAAGGTTGCCGTATTTTGTTTGTGCTGTTATAGTTCTTCGGAAGTGACATTTGGCTGTCAGCATTTTTGCTTTCTTTAGTGTAATAGCTTCTGGTTCTAAATATATGACATAATGGAGAATTAATTTTCTTTTTCCGATTTGTTTCATTAAAATGTGTTGTGATGGCTCTTTTTATTCAAATATTTTCAGACACATTCAGGAGGTGGTATCTCTCCAAGTGCAACAGAACCAAGAACTGCAAGAGCTCTATAGACGCCTTCGCCTTACAAAGGGAAATGAACTCTCAGAGAGCTGTCCTCATCCACCTTCTCCAAGGCGATCAAGAGGTCCTAGAGGGAAACCAAGAAGTCGAACACCTTCTCTGTCACAATCTGATAACACTACCTGCATTACCACTGCAGGTAAGTTAAAAGAGATCCCATTTTAGAAAGATAAGTCATTGCTGATATACAGGATTAGACTGTAGCTGTCCATAAGGAAAAGCTGAAGTCAAAGAATGGAATCTTTGGTCCATATTTGTTTCACATTAATTTGGGTCTTAGTTCACTAGTACAGAACAAACAAAAAAAAGAGCTTAGGGAATGGAACTAAAAAGCTGTTGGTGCTGGTAATTTATTTGATGACTTGAGCCAAATATCATCACATCTAGTGAAATTATCCCTGCTCAATTAACACATCTAGAATACTTTGGTGTATAACAATGGGGTGTTTCTTCTGTTTTAATCAAGTTGGTACTGAAGAGGTTGTCATATTTTTGTTATGCTATTGTTGTTTGTTCTGCTTGAATTCATCTTACAGTAGTCTATTTTTTATACTTCCATTTAATTTTTTTGTATAGCTTTTCATGTTTTCTCCAAACTGTTTCCAGTGACATTCTCTGTTATAGATCTGCCACCTGTTTGCTTTTATGCCAAAGTGAAGTGCTGTTATAGTACTACAGCTCCCAAGTATGTTGCTGATTTTCAGCAGAATATTCAGGTCCATCTTTTTCATAAATTGTCTACAAAGAACAGTAGTCATACTTTTTTGGCTCAGTAATTCATTTCTCCTGTTGAGTTGTCCCCATTTGTTTTGCAGATGCATGCTACTCTTTTTATCTGCTCCATGAAATATAACTGGTTAAATACAGATTGTAATATAGTTTCTGCAGACATCCCATCATTATCTAATGTTCCAGTTGTTGAAACAGTTGCATGAGTTTAGTGTTGCACCAAGTGCATGGTAGTATCTAGTAAACATGATCACTTTTGATGCATCTGTATTTGAAATATTTTTCTTTTGAATTTTTTATGTAGTTACATGCATGTAGAAACACAAGGCTGAAAACTGTGTTAAATGTTAAAAATATGAAGAGGAAAATTAACAAATATTTCAAGACCTAGCCCAAATGAACCAACAGGTAATCTTCAGTGACCAGAGTTCCTGATAATCTTCTTAATTGTTTGTCAGGGTTGTGGAATTAATTAGTTTTAAGCCCACAAAGTCCTTTTTTGCTTATAAATGTAGAATTGCCAGAGAGAGAGCTTGATACTGAGAAGACTTATTTTCCCTCTTCATTTCTACCATTGATTATCGGTGTGCAAATCCATGATGAGGATTTCTTTGGCAGACTATTTGATGTTGGTTCCATTTTTTCATATCAAGGTTAGAAGACAGTTTCTACTTTTTCTTAAGGCTAAACATTAATGTGTTCTGAAAACATACAAGCTGTTTTTCACATCTGGAAGAGGAATAAAGAAAGACGAGCCAACAGTAATAAGTGTAACTAGAAGCACAGGCTGTAACATGAGCTTTAGCATGGATAACCTTAAAGTAGAAAGGGTTGTTGCCAAACTTAGGGAGCCTATTGATAAGAAAAATAAAAGATCCTGTAGAGATATTAAATGTCTTTCGGAAATTTTATGAAAATTTGTATAAAGCAGAGGATAGTGGAAATCAAGAAAGAGCTCAAATGGAAATATTTATGGAAGACTTAAGTATGTGTAGATGAAACTCAACAATTAACAGTTAAGATAGTAGGAGGTAAGTTAAAAACAGTGACATATAATCAGTGTACAAGGAAGTCTACATGAATAGATGGCATTCTGTTGGAAGGTTTGGAGAGCTAGTAGGGAAGAAAGCGATAAAAACCTGCAAGGTTTTGTTTAACAGTATTTTAAAAGGAAGAGAAGCACCAACATCCTGGAAGAGAGCTGGGGGGGGGGGCTGTAATACCTGAAGCTGGTAAAGACCCATCAGACCCAACCTCATAGAGGCCCATTTCAGTTTTAAACCATGCTTATTGTTTTTGACCATATCAGCTAAAAGAATAGCAAAGGGTTTGCAAAATTTATACATATGGATCAGTGTGGCTTTTTGGAAAGTAGGGAAACATTTGACAACATTAATAAAACAGTGATGATCCGTAGGGAAGCAGAATGTAAGAAAATACTGCTGCTGTTAGAGGGTCTTGATGCAGGAAAGCTTTTGATGGAGTAAGCTGGGCTTTTATGAGTAGGGCAGTGGAAGCATTTTTATTCCCTGCTACTAATAAGGTTAATTAAGAGGATAAATGAGGGATCGGAGGCAAAAATTGTTGGAGAGTGAGTTCTTGTCTGATGAGTTGTGTCTGAACAGAGGAACCAGGCATGGGAGTCCTCTTTCCCTTTTGTCTGTGTTATATTTGGAGCCATTGGCAAAGAAAATAAGGGACTAAAAAATTCTAGGATATAATTGGTAAGGCAATCTAGAAAAGTTGGCGTTATTTGCAGATGGTATTATTTTCTACCTGATAAAACCAGAAAAGGGCATCTCAGTGTTTGGAGCATTTTGAGACAGTTTCAGGTCTTTTTGGTGAAAAAATAAATGAAGATAAAACAAAGGCTATAGCTGTAAACTATGTTACCCACACATGAATTGGTTCACCAATATCCATATTTATGGGGGTGCAATAAAATAAAGTATATAGGAATATGGATTAGAAAGGATTCCATTATGGCAGCTAAGAATCTGCAGAAAGAGTCTAAAAAAGGTAGCACAAAACTGAAAAACTGGAAGTTCTTGTTTTGGGTTATGGGAAGCAAGTTAAAAGCAGTGCAAATGTTTGTCCCTTTAGTTTTATATACAGGTCGGGCATATTTTTATTAACCAGAGAAGTTGTAGTCCATAATTAATAAAGAGTTGAAGGATTTTGTCTGGGAGGAGAAAAGTGCAATGGTCAAGTGGGCTAAATTGATCCTTCCAAAAGAACAAGATGGTGTAGGATTACGTGATTTGAAGGGATATTTCTGAGCTACACAGGTAACATTCATATACATAATACAAGCAGAAAGCAATGTTTCAAAGTACAAAGTGATGATCATGAAGCTACAAGTCCACATAAGAATCCTTAGCTAAAGGCAATCATAATGCATTCTTTAGCTATGTCTGTAACCTTAGAGGGAATGCTCAGCTGTGTGCCGAATGTGTATAGTAAGCTGTACAACTCATACTGAACCTGAGGAAATTGCCAACCTGCTAGCCAACAGATATGGCAATAACTTCACCCCCCCTGTCCCCACCTGATATTCCACAAATGATTGCCGACACCAGTCCTCTACTGAGACTCTCCAAACAACAGGTCATATAAGCTCTCTCCAAGGCTAGAAACACAGCCTCTGTGGAACCGAATAACATCCAGGCTGCCTACTAAACAGTCTAAAACAAGACCTAGCAGAACCATGCAGCACTCACTTTAACCATCGCCTGAGAAATGGCTTTGTCCTGGCATAGTGCAGAACAGCAGCAGTAATCTCCTTGCATAAAGGGGATCCAACAACTGACCCTGGGAACTATCAACACATATGCTCTAACCAGCCTTATCTGCAAGACCATGGAAAGAATCATCATGGACCTTAACCACAAGGACATAGGCGACCTTCAAACTCTCAACCCAACCCAGTTTGGCTTCAAGGATCGATCGATCTTATTCAACCTGGTGGACTTCTTTGAGAATGTCACCAAAGCCGTTGATGAGAGAAAAACAGTACATACTGCCTATCTCGATTTAGCCAAGGCCTCTGACACAAGCCCCAATTCAGATATCATAGAGAAACTCTCCCAGCTTGGGATTAATCCATACGTTACTAGATGGGTAGCAAACTGGCTCGCTGATGAAATGCACACTGTCAAAGTTGGGGAGTTCACCACCACCACCAGTAGACCAGTTACCAGCGGGGTACTACAAGGATCTGTGCTGGGCCCTCTACTGTTTGGAATCTATTTCTCTGAAGTCCAGGTGAAGATACAGCCTCTGGCGTACCAAGTTTGCAGATGACTGCAAACTGTGCGCAATCATAGAGTCCCCCAGCGATGTTAACATATTACAGAAAGGGCTGATGCAGACAAATGATTGTTGCCAAACACATGGTCTGAAGCTTAATGCAAAAAAATGCCTCATTATCCCATTTGGCAAAGTAGTAGCCCCTGCTAATTATGATATAGATAGCACCCTTCAAACTCTGTAGTGCGAGACTTCGGAACACAGGTTGATAGCAATCTAAACTTCGATCACCATGTATCCGTAGTGGTAAGAAAAGCATTCTATATTGCACATCTCATAAATAAGGGCATCACATCCATGACCATGGAGGTTATAATTCCACTGTACATGACCCTTGTCAGACCACTAATTGAGTTCATTGCTCCCTTCTGTATGTACTTCACCAGACACCTGCATCAACCGGAGAGACCACAGAGGTTTCTTACTAAGGGAATCCAGGGCCTCCAAAACATGACATTCATGGAAAGTCTGAAAGCCTTGACACTGTACTCTGTATCATACAGGCTGCTGAGAGGCGAACTGTGCCTGGCATACAGAGCAGTATCGGACCCTACCCTGTTGGAATTGCTGCACATCCACAAATCAAATGGGGCAAGGATGACTCACTCCAGAGATCTCAGCCTAGCCTGTGACATCAACAGAACATGCTGGAGAGACAGATAATCTCACAGCAATTCCCAATCCTGTGGAATTAGCTCCCACTCAGTGTGAAGCAGAGCTGCTCAATGACCACGCAACATTGACTACTGGATGCGTGACCATAAATTCATCCCTGGGGTGGCACCTGTGTCCCTCATGGACAGGGGCAGTTTGTGCTGATCACAGTATCGCTCTAACAACGACCATCTAAATTTGGTCAGTAAGGGTACTTGGGTTTTTTACATGGCTAGGCTTGTAAAGGCCCTGGAGCCGTTAGCCTAGTAACCACCTATGAACCGATAATATCATATTTATAAATTAGCAGACATTGTTCAAAGAACTAAGCCAATATGAGAATTGAGAAAGGAGGCACGAGGGGGTTGGAATTTACTGGAGAAAACTGGCAGAGAAACCAATGTAACTGGAGCAAATAACTAGAGAGGGAAATGTAATAGAATGGGAAGAGACCAACAAAACATTTGGAATGTAGCCTAGAAACTGCCTTCCCTATCGGGAATTGATATCAGAGTACAACTAAAGAGAAAGAGAGTGAAATCCTAAATGAAAGACCTGTTCTGATAAGAGATGTGAAGTTGTTCAATCTCGCCGTTTGTTCTCACACACTGGTTCGGAGCCGAACCCTCGGCTCCGAGTCGGCCACATTCCAAGCTCTGCATCTAAGAGAAGCTCGAGGCACAGTCCCTATCCCATGATCCCCTGCTGCTAACCCTCAGATCTAGTTTGCCGCTGCAACACGTCTCGTCGAGTGAGAGCTCGGGCCAGTATAATCTATATTTTTTCTACTTTTATATTCATATATTTAGCTAAAATTCTTAGATTGTGAAGTTTTTTGATTGGATAGATAGTACAGTACAGTAATTAGTTTATTATAGTTGTGTGTGTTTTAAATTAGCGATAGCTTGTTTGGGAGTGGCTGCCTCTTGACCTTAGGCCATTTTCCCTTTTTTTTGACAGGGATCTGACAGAAACTGTTACTGATAATCCCCTAGTTAATCGATAGTTCCCTTACTAGTTGTATGTTTCTTGTGACAGTACTTTATATTTTTCTCTTACTGATATAAATTTAGACTGTTATTATTATTAGGATTAGTGTGGTGTGCTTTTTACATTTATAGTTGCATTTGCATTGCTTTGTAAAAGAATGTCAGAAAAAGCCAAATCTGGCTTTAAACGTTGCCAGTGTGGACAGAAAATGTCCATAACTGACAACCATGTTTCCTGCGTCTACTGTTTGGGTCCTCTCCATCTTAAAGAGGATTGTTCCATCTGCCACTCGTTTAGTGGCAGAGTGATGATGGAGAGACGCAGGAAACTGGTTGAGAGAGGTCTCCTGAAACCGGAGTTTCAGGAGACATTGGACAAGGCAGACCAGTCATCGAAGTCTTCGAAGGTATGGGAGCCCACGTCATCGGCTCCGAGTACCTCTGCTAAGATTCGGTTGCTGGCTCCACAGACCTTGGAGCCGAGCACCGAGATACTGCCTCGAGTCGAGGTCCAGGTCTTGGAGCCAGTATCAGAGGTACCCCTTCATCGATCCTTCGCTCGGTGACCTCTTCGGCCCCTTCGACCCGTTCCTCCAGACTGTCTGACACCGATGTGGATCGAGTGGTGCAGAAACTGATGGAGAACACGGCCTTATCCAAACTGATTGTGGTTTCGTCCCAGTTGGTTTTGAAACTTGAGACCCTTCCTGTCCTGTCTCTCGATCCTCCTTCGAGACCCGTCGAGTCATCGGAGCCGGGAGTCGAGGATCTGATGATCGTGGATCCACCGGGGCCGAAGCCTTCCTTAGTGCTCTCTGCTCCACTGACCTCGACACCCTCGGTACCCTTTGAGGGGTCTCGGAGCCTACAATCTCTCCTTGGTTCTGGGGGGAGAGTCAAACCGAACTTTCGGTTCCGACTCTTCCCCTCGGTGCCTCAGCGCAGATTAGTTCGGCTCCGTCCTCTGGATCGGAGCCTGTGGTTCCAGGCCCGGGGAGGCCACCGTCTTCTTTGGAACTAATGGAACCCTCTGCCCGGGGCTCCGGTGCCTTCGAGGCCATGAGGAATGTCTTGTCTGCTAAGACTTTCACATCATCAGACTCTTCTTCTCCCTCCCCAAAGGGTCCATGTTCTGTCTCTGCACCACTGATCCCGGCCAAGTGTAGAGACCAAAAGCCTCAGTCAACCCCAGAGGGTGAACCCTGCTCCTCGGAAGTTTCACCAGATGGCCCCCTCTGATGATGTCCTGAGGAAGAGGTTGTGCAAGAGGAGGCACATTGATTCCCCACAGGAATCTCTGACATCGGATACTGACTTGGATGAGTCAGAGGGGTCCCCAGGGTCCTCCTCGGAGGATGTCTCATTTGCCGACATCCTTGAAATTCTCAAGCAGAGGGGTGACTGGCAGTCCCTTGCCCCCACTGAGGATGAGTCGGTGTTACTGAAGGCTTTTGGGGCTCAACCTTCCACCTCCTGGGTAACTCCGCCCTTCGACGAGTTAATGGAGTTAATAGCTCGAAGGGCGTGGGAGTCCCCTGATACATTGGAACCAGTCCCTCGGAGGCCCAATAAGTACATCACTGCCCCACAGGATAAGGTGTACCTCACCAAAGGGGTCCCAGTTGACGTTATGGTGGTGGCGCCGGCCACCAAGAAGGAAATGTCTGAAGCATCTTCCTCTGTTCATCCTCCTAATAAGGATTCCAGGATTATGGACAGGTACGGGAAGCGCATCTTTAGTTCAGCGACGTTTTCCATGCGATCACTGAACTACCTCACTCACTTTACCCGCCTTCAGAGAGATCTCCTCAAGGAGTTGGGAGATGCTCTTCAGGGTACCACAGATGCTGTGGTCTCAGACAAGGTGACAGCACAGCCCAGTACCCTAAACTCTATAGTGAACTCGTCCATGTGGCTCATTTCATATGCAGCCGAAGGATCGAGTAGGGCTGCAGCTTCAGCGATCGCTCTAAGGAAACAATCCTGGATGTGCCTATGCTCCTTTGCGGAAGCCTTTAAGTCTTCCTTGACTAATTCCCCTTTTGATGGCTCATCCTTGTTTGGGCACAAAGTGAAGGAGACGCTCACTAA
Organism: Protopterus annectens; assembly: GCF_019279795.1. Taxonomy (NCBI): domain Eukaryota; kingdom Metazoa; phylum Chordata; order Ceratodontiformes; family Protopteridae; genus Protopterus; species Protopterus annectens. The sequence continues at coordinate 603,592,920 of NC_056741.1, read as the reverse complement.
GTGTGAGCAAGAAGGAAAGACCCTGTCTGCCGTAGGGGTCCGTTTTTCCGCCCCTTCTAGGCCATACCCCAAAGGGCAAAGAGGTGGAAAAATGTGGTTCCGGAAGACTCAGGGAGCTTTCCAATCCACACCTAGTGAACCCCCCCCCCCCCAGAGGCAGAGGAGGGGGAAGGAATGGAAGATGCCGCCCAGGTGGCAGAGGGGGTCCGCAGAACCAGGGCGACAGGGATAGCGTCCCTGGCAAGCCCATCCAGCACTCCTGAGTGGAGGCCCGGCTGTCCTGCTCTGGAGGCAGTCGGGGGTCGCTTGGCTTTATACCCAGAGGCCTGTCTAAATCTCACTTCAGATTCCTGGGTAAAAAGCATAATAACCAGAGGGTACAATATCCTGTTCTTAAACAATCCCCCTATACAAAAAAGATTCCCAGATGTTCCACCCAATCTGAGGGATCAGGCAGCCATAGAAATACAAAGGCTGTTAGAGAAAAGAGTCATCCAGCCAGTCCCGGTGGACCAAATAGGATCCGGAACTTACTCAAGGTTCTTTTTAGTTCCAAAGAAAACAGGGGAATGGAGGCCAATACTGGACCTCAGCAAACTCAATACCTTCATGAAGAAGGAAAAATTCCGGATGGTCACGCTACAATTGATCCTTCCGTTTCTTCAAACGAACGATTGGATGTGCTCTATAGATCTCAAGGATGCGTACTACCACATCAAAATGGCCAGGCCATCCAGAGATCACCTGCGCTTCTGGCTGGGAGCCAGTCATTTTCAGTTTCGAGCTCTGCCCTTTGGCCTCACCTCAGCCCCCAGGATGTTCACCAAGTGCATGGCAGTAGTGGCGTCCCACCTGAGACGACTAGGATTCCGAGTGTTTCCATACTTAGACAACTGGCTCCTAACCGCCACCACCAGGCATCACCTATTGCAAGCCAGGGACTATACAATCAGTCTCTGTTCCCACTTAGGCATAACCCTAAACTTCGAAAAATCTGTCTTATCGCCCTCACAGCATATATCATTCATAGGAGCAGAATTGGACACTACCTTATCCCTGATCAGACTTCCCGATTCAAGGGTCTCAACCCTAAAGGAACAGGTTTCTGTTCTCCTAGAAAACAAAAGGGTCCCAGCCGCACAGGTTTTGAAAGTTTTAGGTTTGATGGCAGCAGCCCTTATCGTGGTCCCCCTAGGGAGAATGCACATGAGGATCCTCCAATGGCTACTCTTCGCACAGTGGTCTTACCAACAGCTACCGTTGTCACACAACGTCCAACTCACGGAATCATGCCAACAGGATCTTCGTTGGTGGATGGACAGTCAGGAACTTACGATAGGCCGCCCGTTTGTGCTTCCTCCCCCTTTAGCCACAGTGACCACGGACGCTTCCCTGATAGGGTGGGGGGGGCTTTTTCAGGGGAGAACAGTTCAAGGCCAGTGGTCGGAAATGGAGTACAAACTGCACATCAGTGTCCTAGAGTTAAGAGCAGTGTTCCTAGCGTTGCAACACTTTCACGATATTTACCTCAGGGAACCGTGACAATTCAGACAGACAACATGTCAGTGGTCTGGTACATAAACAAGCAAGGAGGAACCAGGTCTTACCCCCTATACAGAGAGGCCCTGAGGATCTGGCAATGGGCTGTGTCCACCGGACGCTTTCTCATAGCAACCCACATCCCGGGGACGTCCAACATAATAGCAGACGGGTTGAGCAGAGCCATCCTGTTGCCTAACGAGTGGTCCCTCAAAAATCAGGTAGCGGAGAGAATTTTCCGCAGATGGGGCCAGCCTTGCTGCGACCTTTTTGCTTCCCCCTTGAATGCCAAATGCAGAAGCTATTTCACCCTACTTCCCCCTCCCGGGGGAGCCCCCAGGGATGCACTTGTACACGATTGGCCCCCGGGTCTCCTTTATGCCTTCCCTCCTGTTCCACTAATCTCAAAATTTCTGCAGAAAGCCAAGGGTCTGGAAAGGACGATCATCTTGATAGCCCCATTCTGGCCTCGACAAATTTGGTTCCCCTTCCTCCAAGCTCACCAAATAGAAGAACCTTGGACTCTGGACCCAGTGCCAGACGTGCTGACCCACTCATCAGGAGTTCTTCACCCCTCTCTCTCGTCCCTCAAACTGACAGCATGGCTGCTCTACTTCCCAGCTTAGCCAGGTCGGATCTTTTATCTCCAGCAGTACAGCATATTCTGATCTCTTCCCACAAATCCTCCACTAGAAAATTGTATAAGAGCAAGTGGAAACGTTTCACGTGTTGGGCCTCCAAACAAGGTTTGGATCCCTTGGTTGCTCCTATTCACAAGATTCTGGAATTCCTATCTACTCTTTTTCACCAGGGGGCTTCAACATCCACCATAAGGGTACAACTGGCTGCCATATCTAATTTTCATGCGGGAGAAGGAGGCGCAACAATTTTGTCGCACAGGCTTTGTAGGGCTTTCATGAAGGGATCTTATCATCTCCGACCACCTATTCGGAGCCCAGTCTTTCCTTGGAATTTAAATCTGATGCTTTCCCAACTCATGCTATCGCCGTTTGAACCAGCTTTGTCATGCCCACTGAAATACCTTTCTTGGAAAACTCTTTTTCTGGTGGCAATCACCTTGGCCCGCAGAGTGTCGGAGCTGCAGGCACTGTCAGTTAGACCACCATATCTGATATTTCACCCAGACAGGGTCACCTTATGTACTAATCCATCCTTTCTACCAAAAGTCTGCTCATATTCAACTCTTAATCAATCCATAGAGCTTCCCACCTTTTTCAAGAACCATACCAATAAGCTGGAATACATGCTTCACAAATTGGACGTGCACAGACAACTGAGATTTTACCTAGACAGAACAAAAGAATTCAGGAAATCGGATCAGCTATTTGTGTCTCATGCAGACAGTAAGAAAGGACTTGCAGTCACAAAAATCACGCTATCCAAATGGCTCTCAGACTGCATAAACTTGGTTCATTCATCTTCTAATCAGCCTACTCCCCTCAAAATTAAAGCTCACTCTACTAGAGCCGTTTCTACTTCTCTGGCACATGCGGCCCGCTTACCTATAGATACCATTTGTGCTGCAGCTACCTGGGCCAAACCTCATACGTTTATTACTCATTACAAAGTGGACAGGGCTTCCTTTGGTTCCACTGTCCTCAGGAATGTTCTCCCATGAGCCACCCGGGGTTTAGAGTGCTGGGGACACTACCTGTGTGTAAGAACAAATGGCGAGATTGAGCAACTTCACATAAAGAAGTTATGTTCTTACCATAACGTTCCATGTGAGTTGTTAATCTCGCCTTTGTTCTTACATTCCCGCCCTCCTTCCCCCCTCCATGTCTGGAGGAACAGGTACGACTCGTGGCTGGTCGTCTTCTCATGGCTCCCTGTGACTGCCTGTGCCCATGTATGCATGCGTAGTCAGACAGGTATAACATAGTTGCCTGTATTTATATTTATCTTCTAGGGATATATGTGTATAGGCAAATTTGGTGCGTATGCATGTGTAGGCAGGTAGATATGTTGTTACCTGGTTTCTTTGCAAACTAGATCTGAGGGTTAGCAGCAGGGGATCATGGGATAGGGACTGTGCCTCGAGCTTCTCTTAGACGCAGAGCTTGGAATGTGGCCGACTCGGAGCCGAGGGTTTGGCTCCGAACCTGTGTGTAAGAACAAAGGTGAGATGAACAACTCACATGGAACGTTATGGTAAGAATATAACTTCTTTTTTTTTTCCTGTTCATTCAAGAACAGAAGCTGCTGTTAAAAAAGACAATTAGTAGAAGATATAAAATATTGCATAATAACTATAGGAATCCATCAGAAGAGGTTAGAAAAGATTGGGAAGAGAGATTGGATAAACAATTCACAAGGAAACAGTGGGAGGAAATATGTAGGACTGCCAAATATGCAAAAACATCTAGAAGATTTATGCGTTTTGCTTGAAAGTATTTCCATAGGTATTTTTATATCCCAAGCAGACTCTAAAAAATATTTCCTCAGGTAGATGACAAATGTTGGAGAAGTGATGGGGAGGAAAGAGGTGACTGGAAACATGTTTCTAAAGTGCAATAAGTTGGCAGATTTTAAAAATTCCCTGCAGAGTACTTACTTAGAAATATTGGGTGAGTAAATGTGTGCAGTTAAGGAAAGTTGCTGTTGTATTTATTATTTTTCAGCTGGGATGCAAGATCTGAATTGCCTAGACGCAGTAAGGCCTTGGTAAGTTTCATTCTGGTGGCTGCCAAATGGCAGTTATTAGAAAATGGAAATCAAAGTCTAAACCAATTGTAAGTATTGAATATTGTACCAGAGGTAAAAGAAGTGGAAGTGGGATGTTTAGAAAATGGTAGGAGCGGATTACATAAAAAATGGAAATTGTGAGAACAGTGCATGCAGAATAATATTTTGGAGGAGGAGGTTTAAGGGAAGCCAGGAATTGCTCAGTTTTATGTATTTTTGGATTAATAATTTTACAATAGAAATATGTGTCTAAAAACACCTATACGTACACTTATAAAAATCCTAAACAGTCTGGACTTTGTGTACTTGGGGTCCCTACAGATTTCTTCCCATTCCTCCTTTGAAAGGTGAGTAGCATACTTTCAATTGCTCTCGATAACTGTCTCACTATGGGGAAATCATTTTGGCAAGAGTCACATATCTTTTTAAACAATGGCCAACTGTTTAAAATATCTTTATTCAAAAATCATACTTGAATCTACAAGATGAATGAATTCAGATACATAAACAGAAAAAATTAAATAGATTCCATTTATTATCACAGTGCAGTATACAAACATGCATGTTCTCTAACGTTTTTCATTCACACTAACAGTACACAAATTTGCCAAATTCCAGACTTCCCTTAAACCTTGTTCTTCATCAGTAGCATTATTCTATATGTGTTGTTCCCACAGATTGCATTTATTTACATGTAATTTGGTCCTTCACTTTTCTAAAGCTCCCACCTCCGTTATGGTTGGTTTAGATTTTGATTTCTTTCTTCTACTAAGTTGCTTTTTGGCCCTCAGAAACATTAAACGTAATAAGGCCTTATTTGTCTAGGCAATTCAGATCTTATATTTCAACTCAAAAGAATAATTTTCTCAGTTACTACCATTTGTTCCCCAGTAGGGAATTTTTTAAATCTTCAGATGCATTACATTGAGGGAAATCATCTTACCAGTCTTTGCTCTGTTCCCCATCACATGTCCAATATTTGGTCTATAACTGTAGAAAAATAGTCTGTAGTCTCCTTGTGTCTAAAAACACCTATACGTACACTTATAAAAATCCTAAACAGTCTGGACTTTGTGTACTTGGGGTCCCTACAGATTTCTTCCCATTCCTCCTTTGTAACCTGTCTTTCTTTTATCTTTTTTCCAATACTTTCTAAACTCATCTGATTCTTAGCATTACTGTGTTTCATTTTATATACCCTATTAATTATCCATTTTAACATTTTCTGTCTTAGATTGAAGCAAAGGATGTACCAGAACTGATTTTTCACTTAACACTCCCCACCCCCTTTTTCTTTGTTTATACCCTATTGTCATTCCCTGATAAGGAGGAAGGTAATCTGTAGCCTGCAGTTTAGACAGCTGCTTATCCTCACCACAGTCCATTTTTTTGCTTCCAGTACCTTTGTTTCTTTGCTTAATTCCTCCATAAAGTCCATCCTCCTCTTGCTTATTTAGTATACCCCTACTTGCAGACATTCCTTTTTTAACACCTTTATTGAATTATCATTTAAGACATAAGCATAAGCAAACACGTTTATATAAAAGAAGACTGACTATGATAACCTATTCAAAGTTACAAACATTGTTTGTGTCTTTCGGCTTTTCCCGGTTAGGGGTCGCCACAGCGGAACTCCGGTCCGCTAATGATTGGTAGTTGATTTTTATGTGCCGAGTTACCAGCCCTGACGCACAACCTTCAACGAAGGTACGCTCATTCACGCATATCTCCACGCTCAAGACGCTCTAGCTGAGAATCGAACCGGGCAGTGTCTTACTGTGAGGCAACAATGCTACCGCAGAACCACCACCGCGGGTAAAGTTACAAACATTGTACATCACATATATTTTTTTATACAATTATCAATCCAACATTACATAAATTGATCAATTTCTGCCTTCCCTTAAACCTCACTCCCTCCTTCAAAACATTATTCTGCATATGTTGTTCCCACAGTTTCATTCTACCCATTTGTAAAGATCCTGCAGTACAGTTGATTTAGACTTTGATTTTCATTTTCTAATAATTGTTTTTTCTGGCAACCACAAGAATTAAACTTAAGGCAAGGTCTATGTCTAGGCAAGTGCGATCCTGTATCCCAGCTCAAAAAAAAAAAAAAAATCTGAAGTAGTTACTTCATTTGTTCTGCAACTTGTGGGTATCGGATCCGACCTTGGATCCAAGCCAGCAGCTTCACAAGCTAAAAGATCCGAGCTCCTAGCTCCTCCCCCCTACCCATAATCCCCATGCTGCCTACTGTATTACCCCAGATTGAGTTTGCCGTGGCTGAAGACAGCTATTTGTGAAGAGCTCCTTAAACTTGGTGAGGTTGTTTCAGCTTTTTCTCCTAGAGAAAATTTCGTTAAGTTAAATTTAAGCTTGTTAGTGTTAATTTCCCTTTAGAAATACAGTGTTAGCCCCCTTCTGTAGTTTTCTCGTGGTCGTTAGCATTTTTTCTTCCCCTCCCCCTTAGTATTTGGGTGTGTGTGTGCTTTGTGTAATGGCGGAAGGGCCCAAAGCCATTTTTTCCAAGTGCACTGAGTGTGGCCATAAGCTTTCCCCAGCTGATGGCCAACACTCAGTGTGTCTTGTGCCTGGGGGTGGCCCATTTATCAACGGCTTGCCAAATCTGTGCAGCCTTTAATCCTTGGGCAATTAGGGACAGGAAGAACAAGCTGATCCTGGCGGGCCTACTTCCCCAGGATTCTGCTTCTTCTTCCTCCCCTTCGAAGGTTCAGGCTACTATCGTAGCCCCAGCACCTTCAGTTCCCCCCGCTCTGCCTGGGACTCAAACTCCCCCTGCTGTGCAGAGTTCGGGGGACTCTAGTGCTTCTTTCTCCAAGGAAAAAAGGCACAAGGAGAAAGATAAGCACAGGTCTCACAAAAGGCGGGCTGAGGCTCACCCCTCAGCCCCCCCTTCGAAAGTTACCAGCTCTCCCTTGAAGGTCCCCGGATCCTCCCCCTCTCAGCTCCGTTCGCCTCGCTTCTCGCTGGAGCCGGAGGAGTACCGGTCTCCTTCAAGGTCACCGAGGCGGCCCTCCTGGCCCACCTCGACGACTTCTAGGTCAACCAGGAGCCTTGCCGACGCGGACATGGATCAGATGATGCGTCGATTCCTGCAGACCCAAATGCAGATGGGGGTGCTCTTGCCCCCCCCCCTCAGGGGGGGGGGAGCACAGCCCCTCTCTTTGCTCCGATCACTCCTTCTCCGACCCAGTTTAGGGTTTTGGAGTCATCGGATCCAGGCCCTTTCGGAGCTGGGGTTTCGTCGGCTCCAATAGCTCTGGTATCTTCGCCGACCTTGCCTTCAAGCGTATCGGATTGTAGCTCTTGGATCCGAGCATCGGATCCGTGGGGATTGGTTTATCTCCGGCGCAGTGTAGGTCGGAGCACACCTCTCTCTCTGATCCGACTGCTTTGACTCCGACTCCGATCCCTGCTTCGGAGCCGAGGAGACTACTTTCGGAGCCTGGGGAAAGTAGTTCTCCTTCGGCTTTTGAGGTAGTTGAGAGGGTTCTATCGAGGTCTTCCAGATCCCCAGTCCGGACCCCGGATCCTCCTGCTCCCCCTATGCATGTGGGTCTATCCTCCATCATCCATCCTATGGGACAGCCTGCTCAAACCCTCCAGTTAGTTCCCTTGGAGGAACAGGACCCCGTGGGCGAGCCCTCCTCGGACAGCCCCACCGAGGAGGTGCCTCGCCAAACGGCAGTGTAAAAGGAGGCACCTGGACTCCCGTGAGTCCATCACCACGGACACGGATTTGGATGAAGGGGAAGGTTCCCCAAGATCACCCCCCGAAGATGTCTCCTTTGGAGACATCGTGGAAACGTTGTGTATTAGAGGGGGGTGGTCTGCCCAAAAACCTTCCTCGGATGAATCGGTGTTCCTGGAGGCGTTTGAGGTGGGCCCGTCTACCTCCTGGGTATCCCCCCCGGCTGACCCCCTGGTGGACTTAATTTACTACCAAGGCATGGAAAGAACCTGACACCGTGGAGCCAATCCCCAGACGTCCTGACAAAGTTCTTAGCCTCCCCCGCAGATAGGCAGTCCTGGGCTAAGGGGTCCCCTGTTGATGCCATGCTGGTGGCGGCCGCCACGAAGAAGGAACTCGCACAGGAGAGTTCCCCGGTCCATCCTCCGGATAAGGAATCAGGAATCTCGAGTGATGGACCGCATTGTGAAGTGGATGTTTGCTTCAGCAACCTTCTCTATAAGGGCGCTGAACTGTATGGCACACATTATCAGGCTACAGCGAGACCTAATTAAGGAATACGCAGAAGCCCCCCCAGAGTCCATGATGGTCACGGATAAGGGCACATTTGCGACTCGTATGGCCACTCTAAAATCCATCTCTAACACGTCCATGCAGTTACTCTCTCATGCTACTGAGGGAGCCGCTAGGGCGAGCGGAGCAGGGGTCGTCCTGCGGCGTCATGCCTGGCTCTGCCTTTGCGATTTCGCAGATCCCTTCAAGGCGTCCTTCGCGAATGCGCCCTTTGACAGATCTTCGCTTTTTGGCAAGACTGTACGCGAGACGCTGGTCCAAAGCGAGAAGGATGGGAAGACGCTGTCTGCCGTCGGGGTCTGCTTCTCGAATCCTCAACTATCCTTTTCTAGGAATCAGAGGGGACAAAAGAAGTTGTGGTTCCGCAAGTCTCAGCAGTCCCACCCGGCTTTGGACCCCTCGTCCTCTAGAGGCAGAGGAGGACACGAACTCTGGCCCAGAGGCAGAGGGAGGCCGCGTAACTTCGGGTCTAGGGAACCTTTCTCGAATAGGCCTGCGCAACAGCCCTGAGGGCTTACCTGGCTGTCCCTCTCTGGAGGCAGTCGGGGGGCGTTTATCGGAGCATCTGTCAAATTGGGAGTCCATCACGACAGATCGATGGGTGCTCCGAATCATATCCAGAGGTTACTCCATTTCTTTCATTCACCTACCCCCCAAAGTCAGGCGCCTCCCCGATGTCCCACCCGATCAAAGGAAGGCCGCAGCCTTAGAAGTGTCAAAGCTGCTAGAAAAAAGAGCCATCCAGCCCATCCCCCCAGACCAGTCCGAATCGGGCTACTACTCCAGGTTCTTTTTAGTGCCAAAGAAGACGGGGGACTTGAGATCAATTCTAAATCTTTCCGCTCTGAACCTGTTCGGCCCCAAAGAAAAGTTCCGGATGGTCATTCTTCAGGCTATTCTCCCCCTTCTTCAGGAGAACGACTGGATGTGCTCCATAGACCTCCAGGATGCGTACTACCACATTCTGATGGACCGACAATCCAGGAGGTTTCTCTGCTTCCGGCTAGGGGAGAGTCATCATCAATTCATGGTTCTCCCGTTTGGTCTCACCTCAGCCCCCAGGGTGTTCACCAAGGTCATGGCAGTGGTCACAGCCCACCTGAGACTTCAGGGAATTCAGGTCTTTCCATACCTGGACAACTGGCTGCTCGTCACCCCCAGCAGGCATCAACTCGGCGTTGCAAGGGGTTACACTCTAACTCTCGCCCAGAAGTTGGGCATATCAGTGAACCTTCAAAAGTCCTCCCTTCAACAAGTACAGGTCTTGGAGTTTATATGGGCCAAGTTGAACACGCGCATTTGTCGAGCCCTACTAACTCCGGACACACTGAACAGCCTATCGCATCAGGTCTTAGCCCTTCTTCGAAGCACAGCTCCTGCGGCGGAGTTAGTCCTGAGGGCACTGGGGTCGATGGCAGCTGCCATCGGGCTCTCTCTTCATGTATGCCTCCGGATGAGGATCTTACATTGGACTCTTCAGGTTCAATGGTCGTTAGTGCTTCACCCGCTGAACACCCCGATTTTACTGAGCAGAGTTTGCAGGGACTCCCTCCTTTGGTGGCTTTGCTCGTGGGAGCTGCAGGAAGGGAGACCTTTTGTAATTCCCCCACCCCAAGCCACGTTGACCACGGATGCTTCTCGCCTCGGTTGGGGGGGGCATTGTTCGGGCAGAACCGTCCAAGGCACGTGGACCCCCATAGAGACCGCTTTGCATATCAATGTCCTAGAGATGAGGGCGGTGCTTTTGGCGTTGCAAGCTCTCCCCGACCTTCTCCCTCTAGGGACTATTGCGATCCAGACAGATAACATGGCAGTAGTCTGGTACATAAACAAACAGGGGGGAACCAGGTCTTATCCCCTCTGCCGAGAGGCTATGAGAGTGTGGGAATGGGCAATATCCACCAACCGCTTTCTGATAGCAATGCACATTCCGGGTCGGTCCAACATTTTGGTGGACAAACTGAGTCAGGTGATTCTCACCCCGTATGAGTGGTCTCTCAATCCTTCAGTTGCGAAGCAAATCTTCCGTGCATGGGGTTGGCCTCGCTGCGATCTTTTTGACTCTCCGTCAAACATGAAGTGCAGCAAGTACTTCGCAATACTTCCCCCTTCAGGGGGAAGCCCCAAGAGACGCTCTGGTACATGCTTGGCCACCCGGTCTTCTTTATGCTTACCCCCCTCTTCCACTTATGGTGAAGTTCATTCAGAAAGCACGTCGGTTGGGGAGCAGAGTGATCCTCATAGCCCCATTCTGGCCTCGTCAGATCTGGTTTCCTTACCTACAGTCTCACAGTGTTGTTCCTCCATGGATTCTGGATCCCATTCCAGATTTGAAATTGCATCCTGCGGGATGCCAAACCCCGAACCTGCTAAACCTCAAGCTGACTGCTTGGTTGATCCAGTTCCTCTGATGGCTAGGACTCCCGGTATCTCATCACCAGTGAAGGCCATTCTGGTGGCGGCCCATAAACCTGCTACCAGAAAAATTTACAATAGTAAATGGAAACGCTTTTCCATTTGGGCGGAACGCAAGGGCCTGGATCCCTTTACAGTTCCTATTCCAACGATTCTGGATTTCTTGTCACTAATCTTTCAGAAGGGAGCTAGTGCTTCCACAGTTAAGGTGCAGTTAGCAGCCATTTCCCACTTTCATGTGGGGGATGGACTGGGATCAGTAGCTTCCTCAAAGATGTGCAAAACCTTCCTGAGGGGCATTTTTCTTTTGAAACCACCGGTGAAATCTGTAGCTCCCCCGTGGGACTTAACTTTAGTACTACAAGCTTTGACAAGTCCACCCTTCGAGCCTGCCTGTTCGGTTCCATTGAAATTCTTGTCTTGGAAAACGGCCTTTTTAGTGGCTATCACATCAGCCAGGAGGGTCTCAGAACTTCAAGCCCTGTGCATGAAACCCCACTACCTCATCTTTCACAAGGATAGAGTGTCTCTCAGGACTAACCCATCTTTCCTACCAAAGGTGGCTTCAGAGTCAAATATTAACCAATCAATCAATTTACCAGTATTTTTTTCCAAATTTTAAGAACAAGGGGAATACACATTGCACAAACTGGACGTACACAGGCAATTACATTTCTACCTGCACAGGACTAAGGATTTTCGCAAGTCTGATCAGTTGATGTTATGTGATCCTATCTCGCCTACATTCAATACTGATGGGCTCGGAGCCGATCCCTCGGCTCCGACTCGGCACGCTGTGCTATAGAGGCCTCTTATTGGCTGAGCTATTTCTTATCCCAGGATGCACCACCACTAATCCCCCAGATCTCGTTTGCCGCTTACAAGCTAGGACGTGGTCTCAACTTGGCTGGGCTAAGTACTGTTTTATTCAGGCTTTTCCTGTCAGGAATTTGCTTATTTTGAACCCAAAAGCTGTTTTAACAGCTATTGTTGTGATACGAGTGCGTTTGAGTATATTTGTTGAGGAATTTGTGTTTTTTCGTTAAGGGAAGGTTTCCCGTTTAAGTTAGAGGGGCCTTCCCCTATTTGCTATTTCTAGCGTTTTATTTGTGTGTCAAGTACCTGCTTAAGTTAGAGGGTCTTGACCCTCCTTTTCTGTGTTTTGTGCAACTGTATTGTTGATAAAAAAAAAAAAAACTTTATATTTTGAACTTTAAACTGCTAGTTTTTGTCTATTATTAATCTTTCTAGTTTATTAGACATGTCTAAAGAGCATAGAAAGTGTGCGAGGTGTGGTTATAAGATGTCCATAACGGACGACCACTCCTCGTGCGTTTATTGTTTAGGTGCCAAGCACCTACAAGAGTCATGTAGCGTGTGTCACGCCTTTTCATCGAGAGTCCTCCAGGAGAGGAAGAACAAATTAATTCTAAAAGGGTTGATTAAGCCATCCTTCGAGGAGGCTTTATCATCTTCTTCCACTCCTTCAAAAAAGAAAAAAGCGTCGGCTCCGACCAGTCTGTCGGAACCGACCGCCAAAAAACCTAGGCAGGCTTCTCCATCGGCTCCACGGACTTCGGAGCCGAGGGTGGAACGGTCTGCCTCGATGCCTCCAGTCTCGACCCCTCTGGTTTCGGAGCCGAGGACTGGGGCATCGAGAGGCGGGTCACCTTCATCGGCTCCACTAATATTGGAGCCGATGAGGGTTGCCGGCTCAGACTCTTCCCCTTCGGCGCCGAAGTCCTCATCGGCACCGAGGGAAATTGCTTTGAGATCTCCCTCGGAACCGATAGTAATAGAATCCATTCGGAGCCGGTCCCCAAGTCCTATGGAGCCGATGGAGAAATCGGTTCGGACCCTATCGGTATCATCTAGATCCTCCAAGATGTCTGATTCGGACATCGACAGGGTGCTCCTAAGACTCTTCCAGTCTCCGGTGTTTCAAAAGTTAGTTTCGGCTCCAGCCCATTCGCCGGAGCCGATGGTCCACCCTGCTACTATGGTTCCTCCTCCAACAGCCTCAGCACCGTTGGAGCCGGTGCTGGTGGAACCTGTGGAGGTTTTAGAGTCGGGCCCGACCCTTACTCCAACTCCGGCTGTTGAGTCGGAGTTCGGTACGCGGACTTCTTCTGTCGGCCCCGGGGGGGATGCTTCGGGACTGATGTTTTCGGTCCCAAGCCTTCCTCTCGGTGCGTCGGCTGCGGGAGTGCCGTCTACCGTCGTGGCCACGGAGGTGGGACCCTCCCAGGATTCTGGTGGTCCCGCCTTCAGGGCTATGAGGAGTGCGTTAGCCAAATCATCTTTGGCTACCTCCACAGTCTCCCCAGCTCCTTCCCTGCATACCGAGACTGGGTCTTTGGCAGTCCCCCTGTCCTTAGACAGCAGAGCCCCGGGGCCTGAGGTTACCCCCACTGGGGTTCCCCCCCTCCTGGAGGTCCTTCTGAAGCTTCTTCGGAGAAACCCCCCCAGGAAAAGATCGTGCAAGAGGAAGCACATTGACTCCCCTGATGAGTCTCTTACATCAGACACTGATCTCGATGATGCAGAACGGTCCCTTAAGTCGTCCTCAGATGATGTCTCCTTTGCAGACATCCTGGAAGCCCTTAAACAACGAGGCGGCTGGCAATCCAAACCCCATTCTGCTGATAAGTCGGTGTTCCTTAAGGCCTTCGGGGCTCAGCCATCCGCCTCCTGGGTGTCTCCGCCCTTCGACGAGCTCTTGGACTTGATCTGTCGAAGGGCGTGGGAACACCCAGACTCTGTGGAACCGGTGCCTGCTCTTCCTAATAAGTTGCTGTCAGCACCCCCTGAAAAAGAGTTCCTAACTAAAGGTGTGGCTGTGGCTGTGGCTGTAGATGCTTTGGTGGTGGCATCTGCTACCCAGCAAGATGTAGCAGAGGCTTCGACGTCCATCCATCCTCCTAATAAGGAGTCTAGGAGCATGGATCGGTACGGTAAGCGCACCCTAACTTCAGCTGCCTTTACATTAAGGTCCTTGAACTACCTCACGCACTTTACCAGATTTCAGAGGGATCTGATTAAAGAACTTTCCTGCCTGAGGAGCTGGCCCAGACGGTTGGCTCTCAGCTGGCTACACTGTCGTCCATTTCAAACTCGTCCATGAGGCTCATTTCTTATGCGGCCAAAGGGGCGAGTAGAGCGGCGGGTACAGGCATTGCTCTACGGAGACAAGCCTGGCTCCGCCTGTGTCATTTCGCGGAGGCCTTTAAGTCTTCCTTTGCCGACGCCCCCTTTGATGGGTCCTCCTTGTTTGGACCCAAGGTAAAGGACACACTGACCCGCTGCGAGCAGGAAGGTAAGACTTTGACTGCCGTAGGGGCACGATTTTCCACTCCCTTTCGGCTTTACCCCAAGGCTAAAAGAGGAGGGAAAATGTGGTTCCGTAGATCTCAGAAGTCTTACCCCTCACAGCAGGATGATCCCCCTTCCAGAGGCAGGGGAGGGGGAAATTCTTCCGGAAGACGCTGTCCCAGAGGCGGCAGAGGCCCTCGCAACACTGGAGACCGCGAGTCCTTTCGTGGCTCTTCAGCCTTTCACAGTCCCTGAGGGATTGCCCGACTGTGCAGCTCCGGAGCCAGTTGGGGGTCGTTTTTTGAAGCACCTAAAAGCCTGGGAAGGTATCACTCAGGACCGATGGGTGCTTCTAATTATCGCCGGAGGTTACACCATCCCTTTCTCTCACTCTCCACCACAGTCCAAAAAAATCCTGGACCCGCCACCCAGTCAACGGGAAACTGCAGCCTCAGAAGTTTCAAAGCTGCTGCAAAAAGGAATCATCCAACCGGTCCCCGCAGACCAGATCGGATTAGGGACTTACTCAGGATTCTTTTTGGTGCCAAAAAAGACCGAGGACTTGAGACCCATTTTGGACCTCAGCATTCTAAACCGTTCAGTCAGAAAGTCCAAGTTCCGAATGGTCACCCTACAAACCATTCTCCCATTGCTGGAGAAAGGTGTTTGGATGTGCTCCATAGATCTCAAGGACGCTTATTACCATATCATGGTACATCAAGCGTCCAGGAGACATCTGCACTTCAGCCTAGGAGGCAGTCATTTTCAGTTCCGCGCGCTGCCCTTTGGTCTCACCACAGCCCCCAGGGTGTTCACCAAGTGTTTGGCGGTCATGACTGCTCACCTGAGAAGTCTAGGATTCCAGGTGTTTCCGTATCTAGACGACTGGCTCCTAACTGCCACCTCCAAGCATCTACTATTGCGGAGCCTACAAGCCACTATATCACTGGGCAATTCCCTTGGAATCACCTTCAATTGGCCAAAGTCTGTGTTGCTGCCATCTCAACGCATAAGATTCATAGGGGTAGAGATAGACTCAAACCGAATGCGGGTCTATCTACCTACAGACAATACAAACCATACAGGCTCAAGTTCGAGCCTTACTTCCCAGATCCAAAGCCCCAGCCAGAATGGTCCTGCAACTATTGGGATCCATGTCCGCCACGGTTCTTCTAGTTCCCCTGGCAAGGTTGCACATGAGAATTCTCCAGTGGCTTCTTTCAGCTCAGTGGTCCTTTCAGGAACTCCCTCTCAGTCACCTCATATGGATCACGGAAACCTGCAAACGGGACCTTCGCTGGTGGCTAGTGCCCTCCAATTTGGATCAGGGACGACCCTTTGTTCCACCTCCTCCTGTGGCCACTTTGACCACGGATGCCTCCCAGATGGGGTGGTGGGGGCATTCCCTGGGCAGGTCAGTCCAAGGCAAATGGCACCCAGAAGGGACCCTACTTCATATCAACATCCTAGAAATGAGGGTGGTGCTTCTGTCCCTTCAAGCCCTTCACGATTACCTCCCTCAGGGTGTGATTGCCATTCACTCAGACAACATGTTAGTTGTCTGGTACTTGAACAAACAGGGAGGGACCAGATCCTATCCTCTTTGCAGAGAGGCCATGAGGGTTTGGGAATGGGCAGTGTCGACCAAACGCTTTCTAGTGGCTACTCATATCCCGGGCAAGTCCAATGTGATAGCCGACAGACTGAACAGAACCATCCTCTCTCCTCACGAATGGTCTCTGAACATCACGGTTGCAAATCAGATTTTCAGCAAATGGGGAGTTCCGTGTTGCAACCTCTTCGCGACTCCTCTAAATGCGAAGTGCAAAAAGTTCTTCTCCCTCACCCCGGCTCCGGGGTAGAGCCCGTTGGACGCACTAGCCCGTCCTTGGCCCACCGGCTTGCTTTATGCCTTCCCTCCAGTTCCTCTCCTTCCCAGGGTGATCCAAAAGGCGTCTCTCTTGGGGAGCAAAATGATCTTAGTTGCTCCTTACTGGCCTCGTCAAGTATGGTTCCCCTATCTTCGGAAGTATGCTCTGGAAGGTCCATGGTTCCTGTATCAGATCCCAGACCTTTTGGTTCATCAGTCGGGACTGTTCCACCAGTCCCTACACACCTTAAAATTGACGGTTTGGCTCCTCCTCTTCCGACTATAGTCAGGAGTCATACATTGGATCCAGAAGTTGTACACATCTTATCTTCGGCCCACAAGTCTGCTACAAAGAAATTGTATTCTAGCAAATGGAAAAGATTTGCTATTTGGGCTCAACTCTGGGGCCTGGATCCCATCACTATTCCCGTATCAGAAGTACTAAAATTTTTAACTTCTCTTTTCAATCAAGGCTCCTCAGTCTCTACCATCAAGGTTCAATTGGCAGCTATTTCCAATTTTCACGAATCTATAAACCCACCTTTAATGAGCAACAGATTGTGTAAGACCTTCTTGAAAGGTGCTGCGCTTTTAAGACCTCCGATTTCTCATCCTGCTCCTCGATGGGATCTCGATGTGGTGTTACGCACCTTAACTTCCTTCCCCTTCGAACCGGCAGCGACATGTGATTTAAAATTTCTATCGTGGAAGACTGCTTTTCTGGTGGCGAATACTTCTGCCAGAAGGGTTTCAGAGCTTCAAGCTTTGTCTGTAAAACCTCCGTACTTGGTTTTTCACAAAGACAGAGTATCTCTCAGGCCAAATCCTTCCTTTGTCCCTAAAGTTTGTTCCAGTTTCTGCCTACAACAATCATTAAAACTTCCAGTCTTCTTTCCGAAGTATTCTAACAAAGCGGAATTCATATTCCACACATTAGATGTCCACAGGCAGTTGCGTTTTTATTTAGATAGGACCAAACAAACAAGGAAAACAGATCAGTTGTTTGTATCCTTTGCAGACAAT
Source organism: Protopterus annectens (assembly GCF_019279795.1). NCBI lineage: Eukaryota > Metazoa > Chordata > Ceratodontiformes > Protopteridae > Protopterus > Protopterus annectens. Next base: position 603,575,767 of record NC_056741.1, on the reverse strand, counting down.
AAATTGGGCAAAGCTGTCACAAAGGTCACTATTGCCAAATGGATCAGGGACTGTATTACTCAAGCTTATTCTTATTCTAACAAAGAGCTTACCACCTCTGTCAAAGCTCATTCTACAAGGGCTATGGCTACTTCAGTAGCATTTCATTCTAAGCTTGCCATTAGTGACATTTGTGCTGCGGCTACATGGTCTTCCCCGCACACTTTCATTTCCCACTACAAATTGGATGTGGCATCTAGAGGATGAGCTTCATTTGGTTCCACAGTGCTCAGGAGTGTTTTCCAATGAGCCACCCAGGATTTAGGTGCTAGGGAAGCTGTCCCATCAGTATTGAATGTAGGCGAGATAGGATCACATAACATCTTTTAGTTATGTACTTACCATAACTTTAGATGTTTGGGATCCATCTCACCTACATTCCCAATAACCCACCCTCCTTCCCCCTTCCTTGGAGATCAGAGGATATCAGAAGGTCCGAATCCTGTTGTTTCATCTTGAAACATCTAACAATGTTATATAAACAAGTTGCGCATGTGTGCATGAATGCGGACAAACAAGATCTGGGGGATTAGTGGTGGTGCATCCTGGGATAAGAAATAGCTCAGCCAATAAGAGGCCTCACTCTATAGCATAGCGTGCCGAGTCAGAGCCGAGGGATCGGCTCCGAGCCCATCAGTATTGAATGTAGGCGAGATGGATCCCAAACATCTAAAGTTATGGTAAGTACATAACTAAAAGTTTGTGTCCTTTGCCAAATCAGCTATGGGAAAGGCAATTTCTAAGTTAACTCTGGCAAATTGGATTTCCCAGTGAATAATCCATGGGTATACGTCCTCAGGTAAACCAGTTCCTGCGGGAATTCACGCTTACTCAACCCGATCCATTGCTACATCGGCAGCTTTCTGGTCCAGGGTTCCTCTGGACAACATATGTTCAGCAGCTACTTGGTCCACTTCTCACACGTTCATCTCCCATTATAAATTGGATATGATTTTGAGGAGTAGGGCTTCCTTTGACTCCGCGGTGCTTCGGAATATCCTTCCGTAAGGCCACCCAGGGTTGCTTTCTATAGGTAGCTGGGGACTCTGTCCCACAGGTTGCAGAACAAATGAAGTAACTACTTCAGAAAAAGAAGTTATGTACTCACCATAACGTTCCATCTGAGTAGGTACTTCATTTGTCTGCAACCAACCCCCCCCTCCATACCCCCTAACCATATCGGGATAACTGGCCATCTGCAAAATGTCCTATCATGAGATGAAGCAGAGTTTGATCCTCTGTCGAGGGTGTGAGTTGTTTAGGACTGAGCAAACTCGATCTGAGGTACTACAGTAGGCATCAGGGGATTATGGGCAGGGGGAGGAGCTAGGAACTCGGATCTTTTAGCTTGTGAAGCTGCCGGCTCGGATCCGAGGTCAGATCCGATACCTACAGGTTGCAGACAAATGAAGTACCTACTCAGATGGAACGTTATGGTGAGTACATAACTTCTTTTTTCCTTAGTTGCATATATTTGCTCACTCGGTATTTCTGACAAAGTACTCCACAGGGAATTGTTAGTAAGCCAACTCGTTACATTCCCAAAACATATGATGTCCTTCCATTTCACTGTTGCAGTATTCATTACAATAGAGATCTCCTGCCAAGGGTGGCCCGACGTCTGACCAGTATACCAAAGCCTTTAGGTTGCTTTAAGATACACCGTACATCACACCTATGCACCTCTTCTAGCGTAGGGCATAAAGGTGATGTCCAGACATACTAGCTTGAGAACTTTTTTGCCATGAGTCTGGATGCCATCCTTTGATCGGTATGAATGCGCATTCCGTTGCTGGTTCACCAAGCTGTTACAGATGAGTGTACACACCTATGAATCCATTAGGTTTTTGTCTTATCTTTCCTTTGCTATAGTCTTGCTTATGGAGTTTCATGTCATCCTAGAAGGGTAAATGCCAGTGTGGGAGACAGATTCCCCATAAAAAACGTATACAGTTATCCCACTCCTCAAGAGGGGGATCCACCTTGGATCCTGGGAACTACAGCCCCATCAGTCTGACAAGCCTTATCTGCAAGGCCATGGAATGTATTATCATGAAACTTATAAACAAAGACATTGGCAACCTTCAAACACTGGACCCCACCCAATTTGAGTTCGCGTAAAGGGCCAATCTTGTCTCCTGAACCTGATCGACTTCTTCATATCAGTCTCCAGAGCTGTCGAGGGTAAGGCCATCCACACAGCCTATCTGGACCTCGCCAAGGCCTTCGACACCATCCCCTACTCTGGAATCATAGATAAACTTACTAAGCTAGGCATTAATCCCTATGTCATTTGATGTGTTGCCAACTGGCTTACTGACAGAATCCACACTGTAAAAGTAGCCAACTCCAAATCCAGCTCCAGACAAATGGAGTACCTCAGGGTTCAGTCCTGGGACCGCTCTTGTTTGGCATCTACTTCTCTGAAGTACAGGCCAACACTAAGGGACTCTGGCTAACAAAGTTCGCAGATGACTGCAAACTGGGAGCCATTATTGAATACCCCAAACAATGTGGATATTCTACAAAATGGCCTTACAGAAACAGATGCTTGGTGGCTCAATGCCAAGAAATGTATAGTTATCCCCTTTGGGAAAAAAACATGTACCTTGAATTACCACATAGGTGGCAGTACACTAAACACTGAAAGTGTGATAAGAGACTTGGGGACACAGGTGGACAGTGGTCTCACCTTTGATAACCACATTGCCACAACAGTCAGGAAATCCTTCTATATAGCACACTTCATCACTAAGGGCTTTTCATCCAGAAAAAAGGACATCATTGACCCACTGTACTCATACCTCATTAGACCCATTATAGAATATGATGCCCCGTTTGGTATGTACCCCTCAAGACTTCTGCAACAACTGGAAAGGCCGCAAAATTACCTCACTAAAAGAATCACAGGCCTAAAGCAGATGCCCTATGCTGACCATCTAAAAAATACTCCAGCTGTACTCTGTCGCATATCGTCTACTCAGAGGCGATCTCTGCTTAACATAAAATGACATGTCAAACCCAGAGCTGTTGGACATGCTACACTTAAAGAAATCCCAATCCCTCAGTGCCACATGCTCCAGGGATCTAAACCTTGTCATCTCAGTGAACAAAACATGCTGGAGGGATAGGTTCCTGACCCAGAGACTCCCCCAGACTCGAATAGACTGCCCATACATGTCAGTCAGAGCGCCTCTTTTGCCCTCTTCAAAAGGAACCTTGACGATTGGTTGGGAGATAGGAAATTCACCTTGGGGATCACATCAGTTGCCCTGCTAGACACGGGTCCAGGGAAGTAAATATTGTGGGAAGAAGTAGCCAGGGAATTGTTATGGCTTGGCTTGTATAGGCCCTAGGGCCGATAGGCTGGTACCAACCTATGAGCAGCATCTGTTTTGACTTGGCGCTTTGCACAACCATACCTCCTGTTCTGTCAGGCCTCTGTTTCCAAAACGTTTTGTAGTAGGCTCCCTTCTCTGTGCTTTATCATGAGAATCAACATATTAAGCTTCTGTCTAAAGACATGATGGGGGGAACTTCCCCCTCCGAGGGACAGCCATCTGGAAAGAAGGCGGTCAAGAAACCTAAGCCAGAATCTTCTGCTGTTTAGCCTCTGCTGGACATCCCTCCCGAAGCAAGTGATAGCTCAGAGGTTAACCCGACTTCCTCATTGGATTCTTCTGCTGCTACCGGATTGGTGGCCAGTGGGGATACAACCTTAGACAAATCCGAGGAAGCATTGCAGACATTCATTTTGGACGTTCAGGGAAACCATGGCTGATTATTTCCAAGCGGCATAGGGGCATACCTCAAATTTTAGTTGGAGAAGTCCCTACTGCAATTATCGAATGCTGTGTGGGTTGGAGCCTTCCAAATTTTTAAGGCTGACATCCCATTAAAGAAAACGCAGAAGACCAAACATATTTTCTCTGCTCCTAAGGATCTGCCGAATGACGGTCCTTCACTCAGGGATCGTTTAGTGCTTTGATGGCTTTAAACCTCCTCAGGGAGTTTCTGTTCCAGCCCTCCCAGTCCTCCACCCCCCCTTCAAGAGGAATCCTGTTCTGTTAAGTGGAGGCAGAGTCAGATGAGGAATCCCTTGCTTACTGCTCCAAGATTCCATCTCCTTTGGACTGTGGATCAGAGGAAGAGGAATCCACCAGTCCTGATGCTCCCTTTAAAGAGATTTCTTTTGGGGATATTATCTCTAGGATGTTGGCATTCTTTAAATGGGATTGTGCTCAAGTTTCTGAGATACAAAAAATGTATTATGAGCTTCTGCAGGTGGATTCTTCCAGATCTTCTGCTGTCCCTGTGGTTTTGGCTGCTTTGCTGGATGCCTTTTCTAATGCGTCTAAGGCTCCAGATACTCAGCCTCCTGCTCCCAAGGAACCTGATAAGCTCTATAAGGGTGCATGAGGACTCTTAAGTTCTTGTGCAAGTGTCCTACTGACCCCTCTGTGGCGTCAGCAGCTTCTGATAAACCTCAGTTGCTTCCTTCTCCTAAGTAACTACCTTCTAATAAAGATATCAGAGCTATGGAGAGGCTAGGCAAGAAGGTCTATACTTCTGCTACCTTGGCTTTTAGGGCTATTTGTTAGACCCATATGTCCAGGTACTTGTTGGCTGTGCTTTCCTAGGCCTGTCAGGTGATTTTTGATCTTCCAGAAGCTGAAGGTAAAACTTCTGCCCTTTCCCTTTTAAGGGCTTCCTCCCAGGTAGCTCGTCATGCCATCAAGTGTAGTTATGATGCAGCAGATGCTTCATCTAGGGCCGCTGCTTTTGTGTCAGTGATAAGGAGGTATTCTTGGCTTCAGCTTTAACCTTTGCCTGATGATATTAAGGCTAAGTTAATAGATGCTCCTCTAGATAGTAAACACTTGTTTGGAGAGGCTACTACTGATTTAAGTCCCTTCAGGATAAGGGTAGGGCTTTACAGGAACTTAAACATGTGTTTGTTTTTCCTGTGCCTGAATTTCAGAGAAACTACCCCAATAAGGCAGCCTTTGCTCGCAGGCAATCTCGTCCTCCTCCTAAGGGTTAAAAAGGGTGGCAAACAGGCTTCTCGTGCAAAGGCTACTCACACTTTTGTGCCTCTGAAGTCTCCTTTCTCTGATGAACCATGTGCTGACTGTCCTATTCCTCTCAGCCACTTTTTTATTTCTCTTCTCCCCTCTCTCTTCCTGTTTTGCTAAAGATTACTCAGGATTCCTGGGTTCTATACGTTATCAACTAGGGGTATTTCATGGTCTGGAAATCTCATCCCCACTTTTATGGGAATTCCTCACCCCCTCAGGAACAGCTGTCCTCTTTTCCAGGGATGCTTTGAGATCTCTTGACTCTGGGTACTATTCAAGAGATGCCTGTGTCCCAAAGGGGGGGGGGGTTACTCCAGGATGTTTCTAATTCCCAAGAAAGAGGGTACCTGGAGACCAATTGTAGACCTCTCCTATCTAAACACTATTTTGAAGGTGCCCTCCTTTCGAATGTTGTCCTTTAAGACTTTGTTCCCTCTCTTGCTTCCTCAGTCTTGTATGGTGTCTCTGGATCTCAAGGATGTTCATCCCCTTTTCAGGAAGTTTTTAGATTTTCCTGTTGCTTCCTGGCATTTTCAGTTCTTTGCTTTGCCCAAAGGCCTTTCTATTGCTCCAAGGGTATTCACCAAATGCCTCATTCCTGTGATTGCTTTTTGCAGGCTAAGGGGGATCAAAGTCTTTCCTTACTTTGAAATCCTGTTTCAAGCATCCTCTCCAGAGATCTTGTTGCAAAATCTTCATTTTGCCATTTCCCTTCTGCAAAGCTTGGGGTTCACAGTAAACTTCAAAAAGTCTTTAACTCCTTCTCAGGACCATGTTTTTCTGGGGTGCAAGATCCAGACTGTGCCTATGCTGGCTTCCTTGCCTCCTCCCAAGGCCTTTAACACTCAATGTTAAGTTGTCTATCTCGCCTTCATTCTTGCTGGATGGGTTCGGAGCCGACCTCGGCTCCGACTCGGCCACTCTAAAAGCTCGAGAGTTGGTTCCACCGGCTCGAGGCTCCCCTTATATCCCACAATGCTAGGCGAGAGTTACCTCAGATCTCATTTGCCGCTACAGCTATCGAGGTTGGTTTTCTACCGGTTCTTGGTAAGTGACTTTTTCTTGTGTAATTTAGTCTATCAAAACCCCTTTAATTTTAATATTTTTACTTATTTCCCTTAGTTTAGAGAAATTTTTATCCCCTTCTAAAAATTCCGCTTTTTCCCTCAAGAACTTTAGGTTCTTCCCTTGGGCCTACAGGCCTTTCTCTTCCCTAGTGGAGTGTGTGTATTATTTTAAAATCCTAGTTAGTGGTTTTTATTATAATTTAAACTTGACAGGGTGTAATTAGTGTGTTTGTGTGTGTGTTTGTTTACACCTGTTAAAAAAATGTCTAAGGAAGCAAAGGTCTCCGGATTCAAGAAGTGTGTGATGCGTGCTGTCAGAAAATGTCTCTGACAGACGCTCACACTTCTTGTGTCTACTGTCTGGGACCTTTGCACCTGCAGAACTCCTGTGCTGTGTGCCATGGCTTCAGCCCCTGGGTCCTGCAGGAAAGAAAAAATAAATTGATATTAAGAGGCTTACTCAAGCCAGAGGATTCCCTTTCTGTTTCTACAGGGAAGCCCTCTAAGGCATCTAGGTCTTCGGCTCCGACAACTGAGCCGAGACCTAAGGTTTCTCAACCTCTGCCTTCATCGGCTCCGGCTGGAGCCGATAAGTCTCAGTCCACAGTTTCTGTGGCTCGCTCCGCCGGAGCCGAGGTATTAAGTTCCGTGTCGGCCCCGACCAGACCTTCGGAGCCGACAACTAGGAAGAGGTCCAGGTCACCATCTCTTGGCTCCGTTCATTCAGCTCCAGGATCTCCCCTGCTGTCTGAACGGAGCCAAAGATCTCACTCCTCTAGGTCATCGAGGCTGTCGGATCATGACCTTCAGAGGGTAGTGAGTCGACTTCTTAAGTCCGAGGCACTGGCCCAGATGCTTCAGAGCCCGACTCATCAGTCGATGCCTGCCCGGTCCATCAACATATTCCTCCTTCGACTCTCTTGAGCTCGGAGCCGGTCGCGTCGGAACCGAGACTGTAAGCGTCGGAGCCGATACAATTGTCTTCGCTCCGCTGCCGGCTCTGATTTCTTCCTTGGAAGAATCTCGGCGCCGGACTTCCTCGTCGGCTCGAGGGGTGAGTGGCATCGACCCTTGTCCGACCCCTCTCCTCTCGGTGCTTCGGGCGCTGGTGAGTTCGGCTCCGACATCGGCCTCGGAGCCATCACTGTCGGTGCCGAGGGGGTTCTTAGCTTCGGAGCGGGACCTCTGGCTCTGCCTGACAGGGGTGCATTCGAGGTCATGCGGAGTGTGTTAGAGCCTGGCTCTACTCCACAGTCGGCTCCGTCCGCCCCTCCCTCTACAGTGCCTCAGGTTAAGTCGACTCACTCCCTCATCCCGGACCGCAGAGAGCCAGCTCCTCAGGAACCCCCTGTGGGGATTTCATCCTCTTCCGAGGCCTCTCCTGATTTGGCAGAAGAGCCCCCTGGGAAGAGGAAGTGTAAGAGGAAACACATTGACTCACCTGAGTCCATCACGTCAGACACAGATTTGGATGATTCTGAGGGTTCCCCCCGTTCCCCTTCTGAAGATGTCTCATTTGCAGACATTCTGGAGATCCTGAAACAGAGGGGAAATTGGCCAGCCCTCAACCCTTCGGAGGACGAATCTGTGTATCTTGAGGCGTTTGGCTCTCGTCCTTCCACCTCCTGGGTGTCCCCACCCCCTCATGCAGGTGGTTGCTAAGAAGGCATGGACGGCTCCTGATTCAGTGGACCCCACTCCCAGGAGACCCTCCAAGTTCATAACGGCACCAGCAGACAAACAGTTCTTAACAAAAGGAGTTACTGTGGATGCTATGGTGGTAGCTGCTGCCACTAAGAAGGAGCTAGCTGATCCTTCAGTACCTGTCCATCCACCTAACAAGGAATCTAGGTCCATGGACAGGTACGGAAGCGGATGTTCTCGTCAGCGACATTTACTATGCTCGCTGAACTACCTGTGCCATTTTACTCGTCTTCAAAGGGACTTGATCAAGGAAGCGAGTGAAATGTTAAAGGACCCTACAGCTGCGGGTTTCAAGATAAGATGAACACGCAGCTGGCTACCCTTAACTCCATAACCAACTCCTCCATGCGCCTTCTTTCTTACGCGGCTGATGGAGCGAGCAGAGCCGCAGGGACAGGTGTGGCCTTACGTAGGCATGCCTGGATGCGGCTATGCAATTTATGGACCCTTCAAGACGTCTTTCACTAACTCCCGTTTGATGGATCATCCCTCTTTGGTCCTCAAGTGAAAGAAACCTTGACTAGGTGCGAAACTGATGGCAAGACCCTTTCTGCCGTTGGAGTCCGTTTTCTACTCCTTCTAGGCCTTACCCCAAAGGCCAGAAAGGTGGAAAGATGTGGTTCCGTAAACAATCTCAAGGGACTTCGCCTGACGACAGAGTCGCTTCCCGCCAGAGGCAGAGGCGGAATAACAATGGTAGACGCCGCCTAGGGGCAGGGGTCTGCAGAACCAGGGCAATCGGGAAGCCTTCCCTGACAAGCCCTTTCAGCATCCCTGAGGTGTTGCCCGACTGCCCATCTTCGGGGGCAGTCGGGGGGAGATTGTCACTGTACCCAGAAGCCTGGCTATCCCTGACTCAAGACAAATGGGTACAGTCTATCATTTCCGAAGGCTACTCTATCCCCTTTCTTCGCATTCCAAATCAGTCAAAAAAATCCCTTCCAGATGTTCCACCCGCTCAAAGGGATCTAGCGGTTTTGGAGATTTCAAAACTGCTTGCAAAAAGAGCAATTCAGCCAGTTCCAGCAGACCAGCAAGGATCCGGAATCTACTCAAGGTTCTTTTTAGTTCCAAAGAAAACAGGGGACTGGAGACCAATTTTGGATCTCAGTGTCTTGAACAGATCAGTCAAGAAAACAAGATTTCGGATGGTCACGCTGCAATCCATCCTTCCCCTTTTGGGCAAAGGAAACTGGATGTGCTCTATAGACCTTCAGGATGCGTACTATCACATAAAATGAACAGACGCTCCAGAAGATTCCTCCGCTTCAGGCTGGGAACCAGTCATTTTCAGTTCAGGGCCCTGCCCTTTGGTCTCACCACTGCCCTCCGGGTGTTTACCAAATGCATGGCAGTGGTAGCTTCTCACCTGAGACGACAAGGATTCCAGGTGTTTCCATATTTGGACGACTGGCTCCTCACAGCTCCCACCAAGCATCTCCTTCTGATGGCCAGGGATTACACTTTTCGCTTGTCAAAAGCTGGGTATTTCAATAAATTGCGAAAAGTCTGTTTTGTCGCCTTGTCGTACTATTACCTACATAGGCGCAAATCTAGATACAGTAAACATGTCTGCGAGACTAACACATCAGAGAATAACAGACATTCACAAACTGGTATCACTCCTTTTCAACAACAACAGAATCAAAGCCAGGTTAGTTCTGAAAGTGTTGGGAATTATGGCAGCGCCATACCTCTGCTTCCATTAGCCAGATTCCACATGCGGATCCTTCAATGGATGCTCTTTACTCAATGGTCATACCAGCAACTTCCAATGTCTCACACCATTATGATCACGCAAGCGTGCAAAAATCATCTCATGTGGTGGATGTCTTCCCTCAGCTCTTGTTGGGAAGACCCTTTGTTCCACCTCCTCCGGTTGCTACTCTGACAACGGATGCCTCCCTGATCGGGTGGGGGGGCATTATCAGGGCAGGACGGTCCAGGGCACATGGCAACCAAACGAATGCCACTTGCACATAAATGTTCTGGAGATGAGAGCAGTGCTTTTAGCGTTGCAAGCCCTTCAAGACTCTCTTCCCTTGGGAACGATTGCAATCCAAACAGACAATATGTCTGTAGTGTGGTACATCAACAAACAAGGCGGAACCAGGTCATACCCCCTGTGTCGAGAAGCACTCAGACTGTGGCAATGGGCGATTTCTTCTCAGCGGTTTCTGATAGCAACGCACATCCCCGGAAAGTCCAATCAAATTGCGGACAAGTTGAGCAGAGCTATACTCATGCCTCACGAGTGGTCTCTGAAAGACTCTGTAGTGAGAGAAATTTTTCTCAAGTGGGGTCAGCCTTGCTGCGATCTTTTTGCTACTCCCCAAAACAGCAAGTGCAGAGAATATTTCACTCTATTCCCTTTACCAGGCCAACCCAGCAGAGACGCTCTAGTCCAAGTTTGGCCCCGGAGACTTCTGTATGCATTTCCTCCCTTCCCACTAATCTCTCAAGTGATACAGAAAGCTATCGCTCAGAAGGCCTCATTGATCCTCATTGCTCCTTACTGGCCTCGACAAGTGTGGTTCCCCTTTCTACATCGTTTTCTTTTGAGCGACCGTGGAATCTGGACCTAGTTCCAGATCTTTTGATCCATCAGTCGGGTCAGTTTCATCGCTCCCTCCCCTCTCTGAACCTCACTGCTTGGTTCCTCCAGTTCCAACCTTAGCCAGGCTTCCTCAATTATCTCACTCTGTTAGAGATATTTTGATAGCTTCCCATAAATCTTCCACTGGGAAGATTTATTTGAGTAAGTGGAAACGCTTCACATATTGGGCTCAAGGAAAGGACATAGATCCTTTCACTGCTTCCATCCAATTAGTCCTTGATTTTCTAGCTGAACTCTTCCATGCAGGTTCATCTCCATCTACACTTAAAGTTCAATTGGCAGCTATTTCTAACTTTCATGTGGGTATTTCTGAATCTGCCTTAATGTCCCACAAGCTTTGCAAAGCCTTTTTGAAAGGAGTTTTCTTCTCAGACCTCCTATAAGAAATCCTCCTTCTCCTTGGGACCTAAATTTAGTTCTTGCTTCTTTGATTCTCCCCCCTTTCGAACCTGCAGTCTCCTGTTCTTTAAAATTATTATCATGGAAGACTCTTTTCTGGTAGCTATTACATCAGCTAGAAGAGTTTCAGAGCTTCAAGCACTCAGCTGTCGTCCTCCTTATCTTTTGTTTCATAAGGACAGAGTATCCTTACGAACTAACCCGTCCTTTTTGCCTAAGGTGGTCTCGACGTCAAATCTAAATCAAAGCATTGATCTACCTGTCTTTTTTCCAGAATACTCCAATAGGTCTGAACAAAAATTACACTGCCTGGATGTTCACCGTCAATTGAGGTACTACTTGGATAGAACAAAACAGTTCAGAAAATCTGATCAGCTGTTTGTCTCCTATGCAGAAAGCAGAAAGGGACTTTCAGTTTCAAAGGTATCATTATCCAGATGGCTAACATCTTTGATTTCCCTTGTATATGAAATTAGACATCAAAAGCTGCCTGATAAACCTAAGGCCCATTCCACCAGAGCTTTGGCTACTTCTTTAGCCTTTCAAGACAGACTGCCTATTGACACCATTTGTGCAGCGGCTACTTGGGCTACTCCTCACACTTTCATTTCTCATTATAAGTTGGATTTAGCTTCTAGGCATAGAGCTAACTTTGGTTCCACTGTTCTCAGGAGTCTGTTCCGTTAGGCCACCCGGGACAAGGTGCTAGGGACGGTCCCATCCAGCAAGAATGAAGGCGAGATAGACAACTTAACATATAGAAGTTATGTTCTTACCATAACGCTCCATGTTAGTTGTCTTCTTCTCGCCTTCTTCTTGCCCCACCCTCCTTCCCCTGGCCTGGACAGACCTAGAGGAGTTGTGATTGTGACCTCTCTTTCTACCACCTCTTTCTTAGACATATGCTATTATGCATATTTCCTGGTTCAGGATGTAGGTCACCCTTCTTTCTTCCTGTTGTTAGAGGTGGACTCTGTTTACAGTTATACTGTTACTATTATAAGCTGGGGTTAGCTTACAAACGAGATCTGAGGTAACTCTCGCCTAGCATTGTGGGATATAAGGGGAGCCTCGAGCCGGTGGAACCAACTCTCGAGCTTTTAGAGTGGCGAGCCGAAGTCGGCTCCGAACCCATCCAGCAAGAAGAAGGCGAGAAGAAGACAACTAACATGGAACGTTATGGTAAGAACATAACTTCTATTTTTCTTTTTTTCAAATTTTTCCTGTGGCCTCTATAACACCTAGGGAATTTCTGAGAGCTCTGGGGTTCATGGCCTCCACCATTCCTTTGCTCACTCTTGCCAAACTACACATGAGAAAGTTTCAGTGGTTGCTTGAGTCAGTTTGGTTTCAACATGCTTATCCCCTAGAATTCATAGTTCCTCTTCTGCCTTGTCTTAAGAAGCAACTTCAGTGATGGATTCAACAGTTTTCTCTAAATCCAGGACTCCCTTTTCATCCCCGTCTTCCCTCTCAGGAGCTGTTCACAGACTCCTCAGACATGGGATGGAGAGCAGCATTTGGCTCCCTAAAAGTGCAAGGTGTTTGGTCATCTCTTGAACAGAAAGAGCACATCAGTGTCAAAGAGAACAGAGCTCTTCTGCTAACTCTTCAGGCTTTTCATCCTCTCTTCTGCTCGGGACCTCTCAAGGTATTTACAGACCATACCACAGTGATGGTGTATGTAAACAAATTGGGGGGGGGGGGGGCACAAGATCTTACCTTCTTTCCCAGTTGGCATTCCTGGTGTGGGAACTTGCTATTCCATATCAAGTGACTCTTCAGGCTGTTTACATTCCCTCAGGTCAAAATATTGAGGCAGACACTTTGTGCAGGTCCTTAACTCAATTCCATGAATGGATGCTTCACAGGGATGTGTTTCTGGACATTGTCCACTAGTGGGGTTCTCCTTAATGAGACCTATTTGTCTCCCCTCTGAACAGACAACTTCCTCTTTTTTGTGCCAGAGTCCCAGGTCCTCTGGTTTGAAAGGTAGATACCCTTTCTATTTATTGGAAGAGGATGTTTCTTTATGCTTTCCCTCATTCCAGAAGTCCTGTTCAGAATTCAACATAATGTTCTGAAAATCTTGTTGGTGACTCCCTTTTGGCTGAGACCGCATTGGTTCCCTCTTCTGCATTTAGCCAAGGGTGGTCATCACAAGTTAGTTCACAGGGTAGACCTACTCACTCAAGACAAGGGATCTCTCATCTGTCACCACCTGTCCAGGTATCAGCTGACACTGTAGGTGGTAGGATTTTGATTCCACATAGACACCTTTTGTCTGAGGACATGCAGTCCTGCAGGAGGCCAGGAAAGCCAGTACTAGGAAGTCCTACTTATACAAATGGAAAAGGTTTTCTTTTTGGTGTCTGGTTTGTAACCTGGATCCACTTTCTGTGGATGTTCCTTTGCTTCTCTCTCTTGTCTGAATTGCTCAGTGCTGGATTTGACTTATTTTTCTGTTAAGGCCTACTTAACAGCTATATCTGCTTGTCTGCCTTTATTTCCTCCTTTAGGTTTTAGATTTGAAGCTAAACAATTCCTTAAAGACATCCTTCTTATTAGGCCTTCCAGGAAGCCTGTTACTCTTCCATGGGATCTTGATTTTGCTTTGGAAAAATTGACTCAGGCTCCTTTTCAACATACAGCTTCAGCTTCCTTGCAGCATTGCTCTTGGAAGACTGTTCTTTTGTTAGCCCTTACTTCTGCCAGATGTGTATCTTCACACTACTCAAGACTGGTGTGGTATCCTTCAAGGCCCCTGAGTCAGAGGAAACCACAACCCAAGCTGCGGAAGCCCTTACAAATGCCTTCTATGAACACCTCCAGGACTGCATGGATCAGGCAATCCCAAATAAAACCAAGACTCTTTCCACAAAGGGCAAACGTCCAGTCTTGTGGACCCCAGCCATTAACAAACTTTACAATAAGAGGAGAAAGCTATTACATGATAGAACAAAATCCATAAAAGGGAAGTCACCCCTGATCATTATTAGTAAAAAAATCCGAGCACTCATAAAATCAACTAAGGCCAATTTTGAGAGAAAAATTGCCATGGATTCAAAGGACAATCATAAGGCCTTTTTCAGCTATGTTAGGAACCTGGGTGGAAACTCACAGATATGCTCAGAATTAGTCCAAAATGATACAAAAATCACTGAACCCACAGACATTGCCAACATACTGGCAGACAGGTTCAGTGCAAACTTCACCCTCTCCTCCCTAAAGGAGAGATAACTATCCCAGCCGAGTGTAGCCTCCCGGACATCTCAAATGCGCAGGTGAAAGCTGCTCTCTCTAAAGCTAAAAGCACAGCATCAATGGGACCGGATGGTGTCCCCGGCTGTGTGCTACACGAGCTAAATGAGGAATTAAACCCGCACATAAGGCAGCTGTTTAATCTCAGCCTTACCATAGGATACGTGCCCAAGGAGTGGCGTACGGCAACTGTGGTCCCACTCCACAAAGGTGGCGCCTCTACGGACCCTGGTAATTACCGCCCCATAAGCTTAACAAGTCTAGTCTGCAAAGCTATGGAGAGGATCATAATGGAGCTCATAAACAAAGATATAGGGGACTTGCAGACATTGGACCCGACCCAGATGTTCTTCGTCTTCCCTTGCTGCAGTCCTGACTATTGGGTATAGTCCATACCAGAGTATAAGGCCATGACCGACGCCATCTCCTCAGTCTTTTGCCGCATGGTCCGATGCAGAAGCAGTTTGTGCAGGTTGGCGTTCTGAGATTTTGTTTCAGACCGAATACAGAGTTTTTCTTGCCTCAGTATTTAACCGGATGTCAGAAAAAGTGAATAACTGTATTTCTTGTGGGGCAGATACCGCATAGGGATTATCATACATTGTGTATACCTTGTTTAGGGCCCTGAGCACGCGTTGTTGGTGTGCTAGATTTGTTAGTGTTTGGGAAGCGTTGCAATTATATATGCGCCGGATGAAGATAAAACAGTGAAGCCTAGGGTGAGGAACAGAGGTTTTGCCAGGAGTTTCTATGGAGTCTCAGGCAGATACTTTACTGTTACAGGATGTGCCCTCTCAGGAGGTAGGCCAGGCTGAGGGGCTTCTCAGGTAACTGTTCTTCCCTCTCTTCCCAAGGTAGTTAGGGCCTCTCCTTCTGTTGCCAAAGCTTCTTTAGAGGTAGGCCAAGTTCAGTTTCTGTAAACATATGCTCAAAATGGCAGAAGATTTGATTACTCTGATTAGAGGTTCTATGCCCCACCTGATAAGAGGCCTAGGGTGGAACAGGAGTTTGATAGTTTTGAACAGTGTTCAGTCTTCTGTGGAAGACTTGCAAGAGTTTCCTACTTATTCTGATTCTGATGTGGATGATTCCACCCTTCAGCTTCTCCTCCTGAGGATTTTTCATTTTCAGAGACTCTTCACTCCATGAGGGAGCACTTTAAATGGGAAGGCCAAGATTACTCTGACTCTAGAAAAGGCTTAGGGAATTCTTGTTTTGCCTCAGCATAGGCCCTTAGCTATTCCTCCTGTGTTGAATGTGGTGGAGGATGTTTTGCAGAGGCTTCTCTGAACCCTGACTCCTTGCCTCCTGCTCCTGTTAAGCCTGATAGGTATTATAGGGTGCCCAAGCTCATAAGTATTTGTTTAAGAGTCCCAGGGGACCCAGAAACTGTTTCTCAGGGGCCTAAAGGTGTTAAAGCTTCTGTGGTTAAAAATCCTGTACCCTCTGATAAAGAGGCAAGGGCTTTGGATAGGTGGGGTAAGAAAGTATATACTTCTTCCACTCTAGCCATGAAATTGTCAGTTTCATATGCTGAAATATCAGAATTATCTTCTTTCACAATTGAAATCTAAGGTGGATGCTTTGGCGAAGGTATTGAGTGTAAAGAATTGCTGGATTTGGTTCATGTGTCTGAACAAGTGGGTAAGCATTCTTTGCAGTGTGGTTTTGATGCTGTTCAGGCCTCCTCGAGGGTGGCTGCTACTAGTTCTGTTCTTCATGCCTGGTTGAAGGATCAGAATTTAGCTGAGCATGTTAAAACCAGGATTTTGGATGCTCCTTTACAGTCTGATGTGTTGTTTGGACCGAAGCAGTTTTAAAGAAAATGGAGGACAAAGCTAAGTCTATGCAGACTGTTAAAGATTTTTGCAGGTGCAGCCTCCAGTTTAGTAGAAATTGGCCTGCTAAGGGGTGGACATATCCTGCTTATGGTTTCAAGGTATCAGACAGTTCACCTGCTCAGATTTCTGGTGAGGGCATTTCAGCTGCCAGTGGACTCTCGTCTGGCAGCTCCTTTGGGAGGAAGATTATCTCTTTTCAAAGAAAATTGGGATTTAATCACTCAAGACAGATGGGTGCTGGATATCATTCATCACGGTTACAGATTTTATTTCCACACAATGCCTCCTTTCAGAGGCATGCCAGATGTTCCTCCTCCACAAAGAAAAGAGGCTCACATGCAAATTTCTCAGTTACTCCAGATAGGGGCCATTCAGCCAGTCCCTCTATCAGAAAGGGGGATTTTATTCTTAGTGCCAAAGAAGGGGAACACGTGGAGACCAATTTTGGATTTATCTATCCTCAACACTTATCTGGACATTCCCAAGTTCAAGATGTTGACGTTACAGCAACTGTTACCTCTGCTGGGCAAGGATCACTGGATGGTAACTTTGGATCTCAAGGAAGCTTACCTTCATGTGCCTATAAGGCTTTTCATTATCAGTTCTCTGCATTGCCAGAGTATTCACAAAGGTTCTGGCTCCAGTGATAGCTTACTTCAGGCTTCAAGGCATTCAAATCTATCCTTACTTGGGCGACTGCCTGATTCTGGCTCAAGAAAAGGAACACCTTCTACAGCATCTGGAATATGTCATAGCAGTGCTAAGATGCCTAGGGTATTCTGTGAACGAAATAAAGTCCAGTCTAGTACCCTCTCAAGACATGTGCTTTCTGGGTGTGAGACTGAATACAGCAGCCCAGATGGCCTTTTAACCCCGGACAAACAAAAGAGTCTGTCACTTTACTTCCATCAACTATCTCATCAGTCCGTGCTGACTGCAAGGACAGTCCTTCAAGCATTAGGGTTCATGGCATCTTGTATTCTGGTGCTTCCCAATGCCAAACTGCATATGAGGAAGCTGCAATGGTATCTCAAAATGTATGGACACAGCACTGCCAAGATTTGGACACTGTCATTCAAATAATACCTTGCCTTCAAAAGGAATTCTTGTGGTGGGCTCAGGAATGTCACCTAAACAAGGGACTCTCTGTGACCCGCCAGAGGCGAGTCAGATTTTAACGACAGATGCCTCGGACACTGCTTGGGGAGCTCATCTAAATGGAAAGTGGATACAAGACAAGTGGCCTGCCAGACTACAGCATCTACATATCAACATGAAGGAGATGTTAGCAGTCCAGTTTGCATTGATGGCGTTCAAGGAGTTACTTCTTCCAGGGCAGGTGTTGATTCTGACAGACAACACAACTGTCATGTGGTACATCAACAAGCAAGGGGAACACATTCTTATCCTCTATGCAGGCAAGCAATGATTTTATGGGAGACTGCTAAGCCTGCAACTGACTCTTCAGGCAAGGTTTCTGCCAGGAGCACAGAACTCCTAGCAGATGTATTAAGCAGACAAATCATGGATGTGGAAACTGGATCTTCATGTATTTCAGAAATTGACAGTGTCCTGGGGAACTCCAGACATAGATCTGTTCGCTTCTCCACTAAACCACCAGCTGCCAAAGTATTGCACAAAGGGGTTTCATCACACAGCTTGGAAAGTGGATGCTCTGTCTTTCAGTTGGAAAAACCTTCATGTCTATGCCTTTCCACCTCTACCTCTTCTTCCAAAGGTATTACTAAAGGTCAGACAAGACAGGCCAAGGATGATTTTGATAGCTCCAGATTGGCCTCGGCAACACTGGTACCCACTTCTAAGGAGTCTTGTAAAGAAGCCTCCATGGCCTTTACCTCTGATTCCTCATCTGTTATCTCAGAAGGACGGTCATCTGCTCAATGTCAAGCTTCAATCTCTTCATCTCACAGCTTGGCATATTCTGTGTTGAAGCACGGTAGGTCTCTCAGCCTCAACAAGTTTTAAATGTGATTATGGAAGCCAGAAGGCCTAGTACGATGGAAGAGATTTTTATTTTGGAGTACAGCAAAGAATTTGGAGATTTCAGAGCCTAATTTGAGTGTGGCTCTTCAATATCTTACTGAATTATTGGACAAAGGTTTGTCTTTCTCTTCCATAAAGATTCATGCTGCAGCAATTTCAGCTCACTATGATTGTGACCCACCTTTGTTTTCGCATCCTTTGTTCAAGCAGTTTCTTAGAGGGGCAAAGAATATAAGACCCCGCTCCTACTCCTGCTTGGGATCTCAATTTTGTGTTGGAAAAACTTACTCTACAACCTTTTGAGCCTGCAGCTACTGCTGAATTGAAATATTTGTCATGGAAGACTGCTTTTCTGTTGGCTATTACTTCTGCAAGAAGGGTGTCTGAGTTGCAGGCCCTTATGGCAGTAGAGCCCTTTTGATTTTCCATAAGGACAGGGTATCATTACTAATCCTTCCTTTATGCCTAAGGTGGTTTCTAGTGTGGCTTTAAACCAAACTATTCATTTGCCTACGTTTTTGCAGATCCTCAAAATAAAAAGATTTTGCACACTTTAGATGTACACAGGCAATTGCGTTATTATTTGAGCAGGACTAAAGATTTTAGGCAGTCTCAGCAGTTACTTGTTTCTTTTGCTTTGAGTTCACAGGGCAAGCCTGTGTCAAAACAAACTATTTCTAGGTGGATTGGCTTTTGCATTGCATTTTGTTATTCCCATCATGGCAAAGAGGTTCCAGCTGGGATTAGGCCTCATTCCACTAGGGCTACTGCCACTTCAACAGCATTTCTAAGGGGTGGCAACTAAGGATATTCTGGAAGCAGCTACTTGGAGTTCAGTGCATACTTTCTCTAGGCATTATCACCTGCCTATATACTCTAAGTCTAGAGCTGGTTTTGCCACAGCTGTTTTACAAGGCATGTTGTCAGCTCCTGCTACTTTATAATTTGCCAGCCTCCCTTACCTCTGCTTTGGGATTCTACCCAATTGTCAGGACTGCAGCAAGGGAAGGCGAAGAACATAGTACAGTTTTGTACCTACCATAAATGTAGATGTTCCTCCTTCCCTCTGTGTTTCAGGGTGGTTGTGTAGGTGAGTTTACATGCTTATATTTTTTGTATATATTACTGTATATATTGTACATGTTTTTTGGTGCAGGTTGTTTTTGGGACTTGTCTTTTTGGGTCTTCTGACATCTGGGGCAAGAAAAGACTGAGGAGATGACGTCGGTCATGCGGCCTTATACTCTGGTATTCGGCCGACTGGGACGCGGACTATACCCAATTGTCAGGACTGCAGCAAGGGAATCCTCGAACATCTACATTTATGGTAGGTACAAAACTGTACTTTTGGCTTTGTCAAGGGAAGATCATGCCTTTTGAACTTGGTCGACTTCTTCGAAATAGTCACCAAGGCCATTGATGAGGGAAAGGCAGTCCATACAGCCTACCTTGACCTTGCAAGGCTTTACACAATACCCTACTCGGGTATTGTAGAAAAACTTACCAGCTTAAATGTAAACCCATATGTCACAAGATGGGTTGCAAACTGGCTTAAGGACAGAACCCACAGGGTTAGAGTTGCTGGCGCTGTGTCAGACTCCAAGCCGGTCACAAGTGGTGTCCCACAGGGATCGGTCCTTGGCCCCCTATTGTTTGGCATCTACTTCTCAGAAGTACAGGCCAACATGGGAGGACTTTGGCTGACAAAGTTTGCAGATGACTGCAAACTGGGCGCCATAGTGGAAAGTGCATCGGACACGGATATCCTTCAGAAGGGACTCACGGAAACAGATAGCTGGTGCCAGAGCCATGGCCTGAAGTTAACGCCAAAATGTATAGTCATACCCTTCGGAAAAACAAGGTAACCCAAGCTACCATATAGGTGGCAATCCACTAAGCACAGAAGAGGTTATCAGGGACCTGGGGACCCAGGTTGACAGTGGCCTTTCTTTGACACTCACATTGCTAAAGTGGTTTGAAAGACCTTCTACATTGCCCACCTGATCATGAAGGATTCACATCCAGATCTAGTGAGGTCATTGTTCCCCTGTACTCTTCACTTATCAGACCAATGATCGAGTACAATGCCCCATTCGGGATGTATCTCACCCGACATCTGCAGCAATTGGAGAGACCCCAAAGTTCCTCACCAAAGGATAAAGGGACTCCAAAATCTGTCATATGCTGCCAGATTGAAGAAACTCCAGCTCTATTCAGTCGCATACCGTCTGCTCAGAGGTGACATGTGCCTGACATACAAGGCCATGTCAACCGGAATTAATGGACATGCTCCACCTCAAAAAATCCAAATCCACCAAAACCACTAGAACAAGCGACTTAAACCTTAGCACGGATATAAATAGGACGTGCTGGAGGGATAGATTTATCACTCAGAGACTCCCTATGCTGTGGAATAAAATCCCGGTCCATGTGAGGCAGAGCACCTCGCTGACTCTGTTCAAGAGAAATCTAGACCTGTGGATGGGAGATCGTAGGTTTACCCCGGGAATCATCTCTGGGTCACTGCTGGACAGAGGCACAACAAACTAATGGGCACAGTATTTTTTCATATAAGGGGTGGCGTAAGCCACAATAATTTGGGCTAGGCTTATAAATGCCTTAGGGCAGATAGCCTAGTATAAACCTATGAACCTATGAACCTATGAAATTTAAGCCCTTATGGCTTGTCCATTTTGGTATTTGATAAGGACAGGCTGTCTTTGCGAACTAATCCTTCTTATATGCCCAAAGTGGTTCAAAGGTTCATACTAGGCTATCTGCCCTAGGGCATTTATAAGCCTAGCCAGAATGTGTTTGGCTTTTGCCACCCATTTTAAATTTATTTTGCTATGCCCTTTTTCGAGGTTAGTATACTGTGCCTCTGTCTAACGGTGACACAGAAGTGATACCCGGGGTCAACCTACGATCTCCCATCCACTCATCAAGATTCCTCTTGAAGAGAGTCAATGAGGGACTCTGCCTAACCTGGACTGGGATTTTATTCCAGAGTGAAGGGAGCCCCTCTGGGTTATGAATCTGTCCCTCCAGCATGTCCTATTTATTTCAGTGCTGAGGTTCAAGTCTCGGCGTGTAGCTCGATGGGATTTGGATTTTCTGAGGTGCAGCATGTCCATTAATTCGGGTTGGACATGGCTTTATACGTCAGGCACAGATCGCCTCTGAACAGGCGGTATGCCACTGAGTAGAGCTGGAGTTTCTTTAACCGGGCAGTATATGGCATCTGTTTGAGCCCTTTGATCCTCTTGGTGAGGTACTTTTGGGGTCTTTCCAGTTGCTGCAGGTGTCTGGTAAGGTACATCCCAAAAGGGGCATTGTACTCAATTATGGGCCTGATGAGGGATGAGTAAAGAGGCACGATGACCTCCCTGATCTAGATGTGAATCCCTTCATGATTAGGTGGGCTATATAAAATGTTTTTCTAACCACTTTGGCCACGTGGTTGTCAAATGAGAGATTGCTATCAACTTGGGTCCCCAGGTCCCTAATTACTTCTGTACTTAATGGATTACCACCTATGTGGTAATTTGTGGACACTTTGTTTTTGCCAAAGGGGATGACTATACACTTTTTGGCATTTAGCTTGAGGCCATGGCTCTGGCACCAGTTGTCTGTTTCTATGAGGCCTTTTTGGAGGATGCTTGTGTCGGCTGGAGAGTCGATTATGGCGCCCAGTTTGCAGTCATCTGCGAACTTGGTCAGCCACAGTCCTTCCGTGTTGGCCTGTACCTCCGAGAAATATATCCCAAACAAGAGAGGTCCCAGGACTGAGCCTTGTGGGACACCACTTGTAACTAGTTTGGAGTCTGACATGGCTCCAGCAATTCTAACCATGTGGGTTCTGTCCTTGAGCCAGTTTGCAATCCATCTAGTGACATAGGGATTTATATTTAAGCTGGTGAGCTTATCTATAATGCCCGAGTGGGGTATTGTATCGAAGGCTTTAGCGAGGTCCAGGTAGGCTGTGTGGACCACCCTCCCCTCGTCAATCGCATTGGTGACTGTTTCAAAGAAATCAACCAGGGTTAAAAGGCAGGATCTGCCCTTAACAAAGCCGAACTGGGTAGGATCCAGTGTCTGTAGGTCCCCAATATCTTTATTTATGAGGTCAATTATGATCCTTTCCATAGCTTTGCAGACTAAGCTAGTCAGGCTTATGGGGCGATAGTTTCCAGGATCCGTTGAGGCACCACCTTTATGGAGAGGGACCACTGTTGCTGTACGCCACTGTTTGGGCACATATCCTGTAGTAAGGCTGAGATTGAACAGTAGTTTTATGTTTGGGTTTAGCTCTTCTTGGAGTTCATGTAGGACGCAGCCCGGGACACCGTCTGGTCCCATTGATGCTGTGTTTTTTGCTTTGGAGAGGGCGGCTCTTACCTGAGCACCTGAGATGTCAGGGGGGCAGCACTCTGCTGGGATAGATATTTGCCCTTTTGGTGGGGAGGGGGGGAGAAGTTTGCGCTGAACCTGTCAGCTAGGATGTTGGCAATGTCTGTGGGTTCAGTGTATTTTTTGTCATTTTGGACTAATTCTGAGCATATCTGGGAATTACCACCCAGGTTCCTAACATAACTAAAGAAAGCCTTGTGATTATCCTTAGTGTCCTGTGCAATTTTTCTCTCAAAGCTGGCCTTAGACAATTTTATGAGTGCACGTAGTTCTTTGCTAATACTGATCAGTGATGCCTTCCCTTTTTGGGATTTTGCTCTATCATTTAGTAGCTTCCTCCTTCTATTGTATAGTTTGTTTATGGCTGGGGTCCACCAGACAGGACGTCTGCCTTTGGAGGATTGGGTCTTGGTTTTATTCGGGATTGCATGATCCATGCATTCCTGAAGGTGTTCATAGAATGCGTTTATAAAGGATTCTGCGGTCTGGGCCGTATTTTCCACAGGCCCGGGGGCTTTGAAGGATTCCACCTCGGTTTTGAGGAGTGTGAAATTTGCTTTAGAGAAGTTTTTCACTGTGGTTTTCTGGGCAGGGGGTGGGGTCGGGATGTGAATATCCAGTGAGATTAGTTTATGGTCTGATCTTACCAGTGAGGGATACACTTCTGGTCTGGAGCATAGAGTCCCCATGTTGGTGATGATCAGGTCCAGTATGTTTTCCCCTCTTGTGGGAGTGGTAACAAGTTGTTCCATAGCATTTGAGTTTATAAATTCTAGGAACCTTTGGGCTAGGGTGTTGGAGCTAGAGTAATGCTCCCAGTCTATGTTTGGGTAGTTGAAGTCGCCTAATATAATATAATGGAGAGACCTTCATATTTTCCAGTGTTCTCAGGAAGGCCGAGTGGGGTTCCTGGGTTTGGGAGGGTGGTCTGTACCAGGCTATAAACTGGAAGGCAGTTTTACCCACTGTTAGTTGCACATGGATAGTCTCTGATGCTTTGTGCTTTGCCACCAACCTGGAGGTGTGGGTATCTTTGATGAATATCGATACTCCCCCTCCTTTTGTGGTTCGGTCCAAGTTTTGGGGCCAAAAAGCATGGTATGAGGTATAACCTGGTAGTGCTGGAGTGCTCTCGGGAGCCCTGAACCAGGTTTCTGTTACTGTACAGATATCGATGTTCTCCATGCTAAGGAGAGTTTCGAGTGTGTGCATCTTGAGGTTTAGACTTCTGGCGTTGAGTAGCATTACTCTTAGTTTCTTATCCCTTGTGATATCTATGGAGGTGGGTTTGTCTTTTGAGCCTTGCCTAAAAAAGGCACTATAGGGGTAGCAAGAGCCTTTGCCAATATCCGAAAGCCCAGGGGTGACAGGTGCAAGCCGTCCCTAGCGAAGCATCGTGGTTTGTCGAGCATATCATCCCAAGCTGACAGGCATTGGATCCCCTTTGAATGACACCAGTACTTAAGCCAATTGTTGAAATTGATCATCTTGTCTTCATATTGTGGCATCATTCTTGGTAAGGGTAAGATGCTACTCAACGTCAGGGTCATACCGGCCTGGGCTACATGCTCAGAGATCCTTTATGTCTCTCTTCATGTAGTCCAGGGAGGTACGTCTCAGGTCATTCACACCAGCATGGACAATGACTGAGTCATATTTGTACTTGCCTTGGAGTGACCTGAGTGCTTGTGTTATGTGGCGGATCCTAGCGCCCGACAGGCTGCTCACCGTGACCCTCTTCTTGTTCAGCCTGGTGAGCGGGACGTCAGTGTGCCTGACGATAGAGTCACCTATTACAAGTGTATCAGGTGTGTTGTTTAGTCTTAAGGGCTGTGACTGTTCGTCACACTGGCTTAGTGAGATATGTGTTGCACGTGTTTTGTTTTGGGGTAGCGGTTGCTTGGGTGTCTGCTTTGGAGGTCTCTGCTGCTTAGGCAGATCTTTATTTAGAGCCTCCGAGTATGTTTTTGTGTGATTATGTGTTTGGTTTGCTGTCGTGGTAGGTCTATAGATTAGTACTAGGCTAACTGCCCTTGCGAGCCATTTTAAGCCTAGCCAATTATCCCTTGTGAGACTCAAACCTTGCACCTTGTGTTTGTAAGGCAAACACCTTAACCATTAAGCCACCCTCCCTGGTGAATGAGTTGTCCCTTGATCAGTCTTCTCATTTTCCACTTTTCCCTTCTCTGCCATCTGCCAGTGAGAACGTGCTGCACATGTTGGATATGCATAGACAACTCAGATTTTAGTTGAATAAGAGTAAGATTTTCATAAATCTGATCAGCTGTTTCCTTTCATCCTAGGTCCTCAGGATTGGCTGTGTCCAAGCAAACTATATTTCTTCTTGGATTTCTAAAGCTATTTATTTTTGTTATTCCTTTCATGGTAAGAACCTTCCTTCTGTTAAGGCTCATTCTGCTAGAACTCTTGCTTCTTCTGGTGCTTTTTTCAAGGGTTTGGTTACTAACTCTACCCCCCCCCCCCCCAAAAAAAAAAATCTTTATTAAATTTACACATATGGCAAAGGCAATCTTACATTTATATAAATGAAAAACATACAAAATTATTTCACTTTAGTTGCAAACAGTTTACATCACAGACCCCATCGAAACAACTGTAGTTGTAAACATTACACATCAATTATAAACCATCCAGTCATTATCAGTTAAGCATTATATAGCTCATTCAAATCCTGCTTCTTAAACCTCATTCCTGCTCTGCATATATTGTTCCCATAATTTCCATTTTTCCTATGTAGTTTGCTCCTTCCCTTTTCTAAGGATCCCAATTCCATTTTTTTATCTCTGTTACTATATTCACTACTTCTTGTAAAGTTGGTCTACAATTCCGATTCTGTAGCATAACTCAAAAAAGTCATCTCCCCAGTCATTCCAGTCTGCTAACCCAGAATCTCTGACAAAGTGGTCCGCAGGGAATCCCAAAACTCTGCCAGCTCAGAACACTTCCAAAAAATATGTTCCCAGGCACTATTTCTTGCCCATCACACCTCCAACATTTGCTGTCCACCTGAGGAAGAATTCTTTGGGGTCTACTTGGGGTATAAAAATACCTATGTAAACACTTCCAAAGATCCTAAATCTTCTAGACTTTGTTGCATATTTGGTTAGATATACATATATCCCGCCATTGTCTCTTTGTGAATTGCTTATCCAATCTGTCTTCCCAATCCTTTCTAAGCGCCTCTGATGGATTCTTATAATTATCATGCAATATTTTATATGCTTTACTAATTATTCCTTTTTTGGTGTAGCGGTAGTATTGTTGCCTCATAGCAAGTTCGATTCTCGGCTGGAGTGCCTTCTGTGTGGAGTCTGCATGTCCTCCCCGTGGTCGAGTGGCATTCGAAAGACATGCGTGAATGGGCGTGCCTTCGTTAAAGGCTGGGCATCGGGCTGGCAACTCAGCACCCTAAAAATCAACTGCCAGTCATTAGCGGACTGGAGATCCGCTGTGGCGACCCCTAACCGGGAAAGACAAAAAGACAACAACAAATTATTCCTTTTTTAACAGCACTAACTCTATTCTTGAGGCAGCTATGTGGACTTCTGTGCATACATTTACCAAGCACTACAAGTTGAATGGAATTTCCAGAGCTTGAGCTGGTTTTGCTAGGGCCATCCTCCATGGCTTCCTAGAGAGCTTGGCTGGTCCTTCCTCTTCCCGAGCTTTGGCACTTTGTAGTGAATATTGCAAAAGTGAAATGGAAGGCGATAGTATAGTTGTGTAAAATCTTACTACAACGATAGATGTCCTCTTCACCGTTAAGTATTCACTCTCTCCGCCTCCTGGTCCATTTATCTTCTGGATGTACTAATTACCTGTCTTTTCCTTGGTTTGACATTGCTACTGGGGCTCTCAGTTCTGAGGATGGTATGTCCGGGTGTCACCTTATGCCCTACACTATGCTTGGCGAATACGTGTGACATACGGCGCATCTTAAAGCAACCTAAAGGCTTTGGTATACTGGCCAGACGTTTGGCCACCTTTGGCAGGGGATCTCTATTGTAAAGAATACTGCCAACAGTGAAGAGAAGATCATCTACCATTATGGTAAGATTTTACACAACTGTACTTTCCCAGTTATATCTTTCTTTCCCCATCACACCTCCAACATTTGGCATCTACATGAGGAAAAATTCTTTGGCATCTTTTTGCGATATAAAAGTATCTATGCAAACGCTTCCACGCAAAAATTGTAAAGCTTCTAGGTTTTGTTGCATATTTGAAAGCCATTCATATGCCCTCCCATTGTTTCTTTGGGAAGAGAGACTAGATCTACAGTTCCCAATCTTTTTTGACCTCTTCTGATTGATTCCAATAGTTATCGTGTAATATTTTATACACCTACTGATTCTTTCCTTATTTCTTGAATTACCCACTGCTTCATCATCATCCCTTTCTACTATGAATTGTAGCTTTCCGCTTGTGTTTATGTATAAGAGCCTTAACTGTGTAGCTGTAAAATATCCCTTCAAATCAGGTAATCCCAAACCTCCTTTTCATATTGGGAGGATCAACGTATTTTGTGCTTGACTCTTGCCTTCTTCCTCTCCCAAATAAAATCCTTCAGCTCTTTATTAATTACTGTTTGCAACTTTTCCTCTGGTTGATTAAAAATATGCCTGACCTGTGTATAAAATAAAGGAACTAAAAACATTTTTACTGCTTGTATCTTGCTTTCCAAATATGATTTCTCAGTTTATTTAGTCTGTTCTCACATATCCTTAGCTGCCATAATAGAATTCTTTTTAATTTGTACTCCTAAGCATTTCATTTTATCATGTTCCCATAAATATGGGTATTAATGGACCAATTCATCTATGGATACACATTTTGTAGCTACAGCCTTTGTTTTATATTCATTACTTTTATATCCCCCTAAAAAACAAAACAAAAAAAAAAACTGAACTGTCTGAGAATATTCCACAGCACTGACATGTCTCTCTCTGGTTTCATCAGCTACAAAGTAATATCTGAAATTAAAGCCAACTTTTATTGAGCATCATACCAATTATATCCTTGAACTTCTGAGTCACTTACTTTCTTTGCCAGTGGTTCTAAATATAACGCAATTAACAAAAGGGGAAAGAGGGCACACACTACCTAGATTCTGTGTTCAGGCACAACTTCTCAGAGAAGAACCCTCACACCTTGACTTTTGTCTCTGATCCCTCATATATACTTTACCTTATTATTGTATCAGGAAATGCAAATGTTTCCATTGTTCTACTTGTAAATTTTTTTTCCTCTTCCCCTGATATTCTGCAGAATATCCATCCTGAAATCCTTCTTCAAGTTCACATGCTCATTTCTTTCCAAATGTGTCTCCTCTAGCATTGATATTTGCACTCTGCATTTCTGAATAAAATTAAGTGTTCTTTCCTTTTTGTCTATATCTGGGGGACCGTTCACATTCCAAGCTAATAATGGAGATTGTTGCCATGATGGTAAAAAGTCCTTATTCCCAACTATTATTTATGTTTGCTTTTTAATGTCTGTTTCCAGCTTTTGTGATACATGTACCCATGTTAGCTAGGTTAATCCTTTATGCATGCTTTTTCTTACCAATATTGGAACTTGCATCATATTTCACAAGACTTTTTTTTCAATAGAGACCCTTTAAAAAAAAAGTGTACATTCTCATAACAACCCCGTAACCTGTTAACTTAATGCAAACACACATAACAATGGATATCTTAAAATAATGAAGTTTAACCCTCCTAAAAGGAACATTTGTTCCAAATGGTCAGCTTCTAACAAGACTTAATTAACCTGAAATTGAGGTTATCCATGGTAAGATGCATTCTATTGCCTGTGCTTCTGTTTACACTAATTGTTGTCTGTTCATTTTTTGTCTTTATTCCCCATGTGAAAACTTGTATGTTTTCAGAAATCAGTAACTTTTCGCCTTGAAAAGAAAAAGAGTTCTCTTTTATTGCCTTATTATCAGCATGTCTCCATGGAAATGTAAGACAAAAAAACAAAAACGTAGTCCTTTGTTCAAGCCCGAAAGGCAAGCTGAAACTTTTATTGTTAAAGGTAAATTTTTCATTCTATTCTGTGTTCTCATATTTACTAGTTCCACTAAAAAATTATTAGATTAAGGCAAGGATCTTGATCTAGACCTTCACTTATGCAAAATTAAGATAAAACTTATCAGCTCACCATATATTATGATGTGTATAATTTTACACCCTATCTCTAACCTCAGCAACCCAAGATTACAGCGTATTAACTTAAAGAAGCTTTCCTTCTCTTTTTGTACTGTAATTCCTATATTTCTTAAGAAGAAAGAAGAGGAAGAAGAAGAAACATCTGTTTACTTCAGTAAGTTTATCACATACTAGAACTAAAAATGCTTTACTATACAGTATGCAATTTATATTGTGAAAAATTTATTAGAAACACTGTTAAAATCAAAAATTGCTTTACTTATTTACCTTTTTACTCCTCCTTCCTCTCTCCTCAGCGTCTTTCCACACATTATGTGACATGAAGTGAGGAAAATGCATTTCTATTCCTCGCAGGTTCCTCAGTAAGTCAACAGAAGGCCTTTCATTCCACTTATTTTTATACAGCCATATTTCATAAACATGATTGATTCTTTGCAGTCTCATTTATTCACTAATTTCTGTGTTGCTTGTCTTCCTGTTCATCATCATCATCAGCTCCCAACTCCAGATTCTGGTTCAGTTCAAAGGTATTCCTGATTCTTCTGGTTAACTCCTTTGCTTTTCTCTGTCTCTCAAGTTTTTTCCTTTGTAATTATTATCAGAAGTATGAGAAGCAGCGTCTCCTTTTTGATGGCTCGCATTCTTTGGACAAATTTCTGCATTTCCTCTTTAGCATGCTGTGCATCAGAAAATTACTTTGATCCTCCAGAAAAGAAAATATTCTGAAGACAGCTGGATATAGTAGCTTGATTCTTATACTTGCCTCTCAACATTCCCTGATTACTGGAATAATTTTGTTTCTCCTCTTTGTACAGTGAATAATAATTTTCCACAAACACTGTATTGTCTCTAACTTTTAATAGTTTACCCTTTTGCTACACTTTTAATAAATATCTTGGCTGCTTTTCCCATAGCCAGATTTGTAGCATACACATGGTCTGCCCTTTCAATTAACGGATCCTGGTGTGGAAGACCAGCCCAGTTGCATATTTGTACCTACATAAAAATTAACACAGTCTGTTCCTTCTAGTTTCTCTTGTACAACAGAAACTCTCATATTTTTCCCAACATGCTCTGTCCTCTAATTCTGCCATTTCTGAATACGTCTGCTTGAGCAGTCTCATACTCAGCCATTTTTTTCTTCTTTTCAACCTCTGATTTTTTGCGCACACTGTTTGGCAGGCTGATCTTTTTATGCAACTGTTTCGTGTCATCTTCATTTGAACATATGTCACAACTTTTCCAGACTTTTTGCTGTAATGAAATCTTTCAAAAAAAAAAAAAAAAAAAAACTAAATGCATTTTCAAAACACCCCCACCCTTATTAACCTGGAACAAATAGATAAAACTGTGTATATTTTTAACAAATGAAGTTTTTATCGCAACCACATTCCAAACAGGGCAAATGGCTCATTTCCAAGCCGTTTATTTTTCTCTCTCTAATGATGATTACATATTGAAGCAACGTTTTATTTGAAGGATGCTTCATGCTTCCTTCAGTTTTGCTGTCGTCTTAGTGTTTATGTAAGTACTCACATTACTAAAGTGGAAATAGACCGAAATTTGTTTCATTTTCTACTGATTAATCTACAGGTGCAAATGCTGCTTGCGCATCCACAGTAAACACTATGAAGACATCAAAACTGAAGGAAGCATCAAGCATCCTTCAAATAAAATGTTGTTTCAACAGTAAAACATCATTAGAGAGAGAGAGAAAACTAAACGGGATGGTTTTACATCATCCAAGGATCGGGACTGTCTGATGTTCTTAATATCACAGGGGGAAGCACAGACCAGTAACATCGCAATTACTTTGATGGCGGCAGAAACATTATCTGACAGGCCTGAAAGGTCACTGTCATACCTCTCAACTGTCTAGATTTTTGCAGAATGTCCAGATTTATGCCTCGTATTTTTGGTCCGTTCCTCTTAAAAGTTGTGTTTTTCTGGCAAATCACTGTGGAATGCGGTCGCTAAATAATGACATACATTTGCATTTCAGACTTTATTTCCTCCAGAAAATGCATAACATAAGTCCTGTTATTCCAGCAACCTTCTAAGAGCAACATTTAAAACCTGTCCCTGTTTTGGCCCCTTTGTTCACTACATATCTCGGCAGGAGTAAAGTAATGTCTTTCGGCTTTTCACGGTTAGGGGTCGCCACAACAGAACTCCGGTCTGCTAATGATTGGCAGTGTTTTTTGCAGTGCTGAGTTGCCAGCCCAACCTTCAAAGGCGGCACACCCATTCACGCACCTACCTGCATGTCTTTATACATCACTCGACCACGGGGAGGACATGCAGACTCCACACAGAAGACGCTCTGGCCGAGAATCGAACGGGAGAACCTCTTGCTGTGAGGTGACAATGCTAACCACTGCCTTGGCAGGAGTACGGCTTGGAAATGAGCCGTTTGCCCTGTTCGGGATGTGGTTGCGATAATACGCAAGCACCGTTTAATCCTCCAAATAGGAACATTTGCCTCAAATTGACAGCTATACCTTCAGGCATAAAGTAATCTAAAATTAAGGTTACTCATGCTAAAGTGCAAGTTACAGCCTGTGTTCCCACTTAGACCATTTGCTGACTGCTCTTTTTTCATTTCTCTCTCTCTCCAAGATGTAAAAAAAAACAGCTTGTATGCTTTCAGAACACATTGTCTTTTAGCCCTAATTACAAGTGCACTGGCCACCTTTAAATAAAGCTAAGTTATGCACTATTCCATTAAATAAACGTATTAAGGCTGCTAGGGAGGCTACTATCTGTTATTCACTTCCCATGATTTCGAACTTTATTTTTCTCTGAACTGCTTGTCATTGTACCTTTAAATTTTACATTTATCTAGCAAAGAATGCCCAGAATTCTCAAGATTAATTGCCTGCACCCACAGACAGTTTGTCTTCATGTAAAGGAATTGAGCGATGGGGCAGTGGGGACAAGGAACTTGCAAATGTATGAGGCGATATGTGTAAATGAGTTTGAAGGCTATCTGCCATTTCTGTATCTTTATACTGATTTTTGTAGAAGAATAAGCTGAGAAAAGAAGCTTGAAGTTTTAATTTAAAGAATACTAGGATGTCACTTTGTTTAACTTGCAGAAGTCTCCACCAAAGGTGGGGTAGGCACTGGGTAATAAATATGTCACCCTTGTGTGTGTTTTGTTATGTGCCAGTGGAGATTTATGTCCCTAGTTTTAGTATTAGTGAAGTTAATTGACTTGAGAAAATTCAGAAGATGGAGGATGGGGTCCCCAGTGGTGCAGAATGCAAGGAGCAGATTACCCCATAACAGACTGTAAGAAAGCAATTAAAGGGCTAGTACTTCAAGCCTTTCATGGTAGCTTAGGGACTTTAGACCAATAATCTGCTTGATTATAACCTCTGAGGCCTTTCCATTTGCTTAAGATGTCTAGAAAGGTACATCCTGAAGGGATGATGTCTTCTTTTGACCTGGAGGATATGCCTTTAGATATTAGCTTTGCTAAATAGGATTTCCTAACTACTGATAACTATAGAGAGGAAAGTATTGACCTAGGTTCTAAGATATCTTACCTCACTTCAAAATGATAGTGTAGTATTGGCTAAACTGGACATTGAGGGGGAAAGTTGTTTACCAAATGTGACAGTACTACATTTTTTTCACATTTAATCTTTGCTCTTTTTCCGTACACCCACTTGTGTAGAAGGGTCATTTATTTCAGTAATTAATGGGTATCAGAGGGAGACTTGACATTAATGCCCCGTTTACAGTCATCTTGCAAATTTATTTAAACAAAGGCCCTGTTTCCCAGTGTGAAGATCAGTGAAGTAGATGCCAGAAAGGAGGGGATCCCATTACAAAGTCCTGTGGCAAACCACTAGTTACCTTCGTAGTTTTCAAGGGGAGACATGCCACCTTAACTGTCTGGGTTCTGTCTTTCAGACAATTGACTGTCCACTTCATCACATATGGATCTACTTTTAAGGAATTTAGCTTATTAACAATAACACAGTGGAGTATAGTGCTGATTGCTTTGGCAAGAGCCATATAACCATGTGAATAGAATGACCATTTTCTACAGCCTGTGTGACCTTTCTGAAGAAGTTAACTAAACTGAGTCGGCAGAATCTCACTTTGATAAAGCCAAACTGATGTGGGTCTAGCCTGATAAGGTTTTGCTACCATAGTTTGAGGTCAGATACTAGTTTCATGGCTTTGCAAATTAGACTAGTCAGACTAATGGGTCTATAGCTTCCTGGGTCCTTTACATGGAGCCCTATATGTAAGTTTATCACAACTGCAGTTTGCCATACTTTAGGAACAAATCCTATAGAAAACTCTGGTTAAAACAGTTTAACAGTTTAAGGAGGGGTTCCACAAGGACATGTTTGGCATATGTTAGGCATCCAGGTAAATTATGAGGTACTATAGAAGTAGTATTTTTGTTCTTGGAGAGCACCTTCAGTCCGTTTACCTTTGTGATATTAGGAAGCATTAGAGATTTGGGAATTTGTAATATTAAGATAGTTGCTTCAGGGGTAGAGTTTTCACTAAACTTGTTTCCTAGTATGTTTGCGATGTCTACTTGTTCAGGATGGGTGGTGCCATTCTGGATATGTTAAGAACACTTCTGGGTGCTATTTCTTAATTTCCTAGTATGGATAAAAAAAGAACTTTAAATCCTTGGCTTCAGAAGTTAATTGAAGCTCATGATTAGTCTTAATAGCCCTGATAATAGCTTTTCATTTTACTGATATTCTTGATGCAGTCTTTAATATGTGGAGTTTTAGATCTGTTGTATAATTTAAGAACCCCCCCCCACCTTGTTAGAGAATTTAAGTAGGTGCACCTCCAAGGTTGGTTGGTTCTTAAACTTCCCATTGTATTTAGCTCTGGTAGGAATGGCCAAGTGTAGGGACCTGTGGGAAACAAACTCCTTTGTTTAACTAGCTTGTGTTGGTCTCTCGCCTTGTGAATACTCCAAGTGAATTTGGGTAACTCATCATAGAGCTGAAGGAGGTTTGTCTATTTGAAGTTCTTGAATTCAAAATTATTGATTGCAGAGATTTTAGAGATTTTTGAAAGAGAAAGTTGCAAGTTTGTGGAAAGACTTTACCAGGGATTGAGAAACCATAGGGGCGTGTTGCATGTAGTGGCTGTAGAACAAAGTTGAGAATATTATGTCGATTAGTTGGTTAGCTGTTTGCTCCCAGGGAGGCAGATAATTTTTTTTCTCATTATCTGATAATCTCTGGGCATAACTGACTTTGGAATTATTGTGTCTTCAGTTTATTGAGGAGGCAATTGAATTCTCCCGCAGTAAAGGCATTCAGTAGTCAACCTTTGAGTGACTGGATAACCTCATAACGTATTTGGCAATCAACTAGTATGCTCATTGAGTGTTTCAGTGTTGCATTATTGCTGAAATCTCTTTGAGGCTGCTCTTAGTTGCTAATTGAGCTTTTTATTGCTATGATATTGCTCTAAGTTGAACATGTTTACCTTGTGTTGCTGTTAGTTGCACACTGTGCCCCTCCGTGTTACTGCTTTGCTATTAGTTGTCCATGGTTGGAGTCTGAGGAGGCCAGGTTTAATACTGGGAGTCTTTAGGAACTATTATCAGGAGTTGTACACTAAAGACAATTCATTAGGCAGGGGGAACAAGACCAGGTTAGACAATTTTCTGAGAAATTTAACAATGACAGAGTGATCAGAATAATAGTGAATAGTTATTGCAATCATGTACCTTGGAGGAAATTCAGGAAACTGTAATCTCCAGGTTCAGACAGATCTCCCTGTGAACTTTGGTTCAGAGGTGGAAAGAAACTGCTGGGAAAATGTATGCATTACATAAAAGAATGTAACATGGACAGATGTTTCAGCTTCCTGGATGAAACCTGTCAAAATGGTGATTCCCTAAGGAGGGGAAAGACTTCCCATAGACTAATATCAGTATTAAACCATGAATATAAATTATTTATGATACAGGAGAAGAAATAGCAACATTGATTCCAGGTCTGGTACATTTGGATTAGTATGGTCTTTTGGGAGGGCAACAGACAGACAGATACTTGGAGATCATTATTAAAGATTAAGGATGCTCAGTTTCTGGGAAAAAAAAAGTGTTTACTAGTGATGGGATTAGATGCCAAGAAGGCATTCAACCGTAAGCAGTGTGATTTTTTGTTTTAAGCATTGTGTGTAATGGTCTTTCCTGATAGGTTATAGGCTTGATAAACAGGCTATATAAGGGAGATTACTCATCACTTATCAGGCCCATAATTGAATACAATGCCCCATTTGGGATGTACCTTACCCGACACCTGCAGCACCTGCAGCAGCTGGAAAGACCCCAAAAGTACCTCACCAAGAGGATCAAGGGACTCAAACAGATGCCCTACTCAGGTAGGCTAAAGAAACTCCACCTCTGCTCAGTTGCTTACCGCCTACTCAGAGGCGATCTGTGCCTGACGTATAAAGCCATGTCCAACCCTGAATTAATGGACATGCTCCACCTCAGGAAATACAAATCCCTTGGAGCTACACGCTCCAGGGACCTAAACCTCAGCACAGAAATAAATAGGACATGCTGGAGGGACAGATTCATATCCCAGAGGCTCCCCTCACTCTGGAACAAAATCCCAATCCATGTTAGGCAGAGCCCCTCAATGACCCTCTTCAAGAGAAATCTTGACGAATGGATGGGAGATCGTAGGTTTACCCCTGGGATCTCTTCTCTGTCCCTACTAGACAGAGGCACAGTAAACTAAACTTAAAAGGGCTATTCTTCTGTGACCTACTATACAAAGGCACAGTTAACTAATCTAAAAGGGTGGCGAAAGCCAAACACACTCTGGCTAGGCTTATAAATGCCCTAGGGGCAGATAGCCTAGTATCAACCTATGAAGGCCAAATTTAAAATGGTGAAATTATATTGTACTATAATGCTCATAAGAGGAACTGGGCAGGGTTGTCCCTTGTCTCCCTTATTTGCGATTTACATGGAACCTTTAGCACAATAGATCAGACTCTCTTCTGTTAATGGGTATATATGGGAGTCTAAAATCTTAAAATGTCACTTTATGAGGACAGTGTACTTTTGTGAGAGAGAGATCCACTGAGGGACCTTGTTCAACTGTTTGGCATGTTGAAGAAGTTTGGGCAGATGTTTGGTTATAGGGTGAATGCTGCAAAGATACAAGCCTTAGTACTTAACACCCTTATCTAAGGGAAAATGAGAAAATTGGGTATTTGTGAGTCTACCCTTGTGGGAGGGTTGTTTTGTTGAGCAGGTAATGAAGAAAGCAATCTCTGTAGTAAATTGAACATGTCACAATTAAGAGACAGGCAATGGAGTGGCAGTCCTACAAGAAGTTTGTACTGCCTCAATTTTTGTACTTGGTTGAAGCTTTTGGGGGGCAGCTACCACAAGGATTAGAAGTTAAACTGAAAAAATAAATGGATGTGCATGTTTATATGATTTGGAAATCAAGCAAGGGTACCCTGGTCAGCTTTAACATTGCCAAAAGAGATTGGGAGGCTAAGAATTCCAGATGATGATAGATGTATGCAGGTAATACAAATGATTGTATTAAATGTACAGGTGACAAACTGCAGTATGAAAGTACATGAGAAAGGAAAGGTTAGATGTAGTGGGGACTTTGGTTATGACTGTGTTTAACAAGGGAGTAGTTTAATGACAGTCATAGTAGCACATTTTGAAAATAAAGGCATGTTTTTCAACAGAAAGGGGAAGTGAATGCTAATCCTTGTAGATGATGACATAAAACACTGAATTATTCAGAATAGTTTTTGGAGATAGAGCAGAAAGGCTCTAAACTGAAACACTGGTATCAGTTGGTGGAGGTGAATAGTCTTAAAGAATGGGAAATTAAGAAGCAGTTTAACGTGGAAGAAAGCAGTGGGGGATTATAAGTTACTAAGGAGGGAAACAAAGAAGATGGAAGAGGAGAATTATGAGACTGAGGCCTAACTGAGTTTAATGAAGTAAGAACCATGGATACCTGATGGTGAAATCTTAGCAGGGAGATTGATAGGCATAGGGTATAGAATTTTGTATGAGATGAAAGAGGGAAAGTTGATAAACTAAGGGTTGATTAATGCGTAACAGTAGGGGTCCAGTGGCTAGAGGAACCATGAAGGTATGGCTTTTGATTTGATAAGTAATTTTAAAAAGCCAAGAGGTTTACGATATTTCTGTGACACTGTTTAGATAAGTATTTTTACATTCCCAGTAGGGTATCTCAGATGTTTTCCAGCATAGAGTTTGTTGTTTTTCAGATGTTTTCCAGGCAGACTTCTGACTGCTGGAGGTCTGGAAGAGGAGCTAGGAGTACTTGGTAGCATATCTTTTGGGTGTTTTAGGAGTTGAAATGATATCTGTTATGAACTGAGCAAGTTTTTTTGAGAGGTGCTTGGGAAAGAACAGAAGTTAACCATAGAATTGTATTTTTAAGGGTATATTGAAATAAACATCTAGGTAAATTTGGCAGTTGGTGTATGTAATTTTGATGGTTGCAGAAAAAGTGATAACTAGAAATTAAAAGTAGAAGACCCAAAAAGTTCATAACTGAAGAGGCTGGTACAAGAGGTTGTAGAAGCTGAGAAACATGGAGTGGGAGGTCAAGGGATAATAATAAGTTAAGTGGATGCTATGTGAACTACCAGTATCTCTGAGGGGTGCACAGAAGAAATGAAGCAAGGAAGAGGGAGAGTTTAGATGACACAAATTCACAGGGTTAGACTGCGAGTCACTTGATTACTGTGCACAAGTATCTGTTGCATTTCAGACAGCAAAGAGTGGAAATTATTCATAGAGGCAAGGATGGAAAACATGACAAAGTATAAAATTAAGTCTTGGGCAATTAATTTAGTGAGAGTATAAAGCTCTTCTAGTTTACTTACCCGGTTAACAAAGAATAATTAAATAAAATCATTAGCTTCCTTCAAAAATAAACTTGATACATATATGAAAAGTAGAAAATATCAAACTGGGATTGTGGCAGTCAGTCTCTTTGAAGACCACTAAGTTGTAGGCATGACAGTCCAACTTGTATTCCTATATAATTAAAAGTGAAAATATACCCTACAAGAGTAATGAGAGGTGACAGAAAGAAAATGTAATGTGTTAAATGATTATTTTGTTAATCAATAATATAAAAAAGTAGTTATACTATTCTTTACTTTAAAAGTTTAAAATTAGTTGTCTTATATCAGTGACTAATAAAATGACTATTCTGTTTGACATACTGAATGAGAGTGAGCCTAAAGGCTACGGTCTGTTAAGATGGAGTATATTACATAAATGCTGCCTGATTATTTTAAGAGACAGTTCTAAAATGTTTAAAATCAAAATTACCATGTTTGTTTTGTATGTTCAAAAATAGTAAGCCTCCTTTAATTTAATTATTTTAAGGTGTTATCTGGGTATGGGTTTAAAGATTGCAAGTTATGTTCTTTTGTATAACAGCTTCCTGTTTTTATTGTAAAAACAGATTTCTAAATGTTAAGTGCCAGTGCTACTGAGTTACATAGCAAGCATATTCAGATGTTTGATGAGTTACTGGGAGACAAGACTATGAACAGCAATGTACAAATTAGTAGGTTTCGTATGTAGATATTAATGTTAGATTTTTTTTTAATTATAAGTGAGTGTGTAATATCTTAAACTCATTGATTTCTTTGATGTACATAAAATAAGGATTGATCATATTAATTGTGTCTATCAGATCAGACTGATGGGTCTACAGGTGGCTTGTCAGATCTAAACCAACAAAACTAGTGCTCCAGCTCCAACTACAAGCTTTTTTGAATTTTTCCCTCCTGTAATCCTCTTGTGCAGCTATTTCCCCTAGATATCTTTTGCCACATTCAGAATCAGTCATGGATCTTGAATCAGCTAAATGTTCTGCATCAAACTGTTGTATTTTTGCTACCATTCATAGGTTCATAGGTTGGTACTGGGCTATCTGCCCGAAGGCATATATTAGCCCAGCCACGTTGTGCGGTATTCACCGCCCCTTTAGTAGTTCCCTAGACTCTTGTACTAGCAGCTAGTACCCTTGGCCCCTATCTAGTAGTGGTGTTGGTGTGATCCCCGGTGTGAACTTTCTGTTACCCATCCACTCATCAAGGTTCCTCTTGAAGAGTGATAGTGAGGGGCTCTGTCTTATGTAGATCGGGACCCTGTTCCATAGTAAGGGAAGTCTCTGCGAAGGGAATCTATCCCCGCATGTTCTATTCATTGTTGTGTTGAGGTTTATATCCCTAGAGCGTGCAGCTCGAGTAGATTTGGTTTTGCTAAGATGAAGCATGTTCAACAATTCTGGGTTGGACATGGCTGTGTACATTAGACAGAGATCGCCTCTGAGAAAGCGGTATGCAACAGAGAATAGTCTTAGCTTTTTCAATCGTGCTGCATAGGGCAACTGTTTGAGGCCAGTAATCCTCTTGGTTAGGTACCTCTGTGGTCTCTCCAGCTGCTGGAGATGTCTAGCCAGGTACATTCTAATTGGTGCATTGTACTCAATAATGGGTCTGATGAGGGAAGAGTAGAGGGGCACCATTACATCCTTAGATCTTGATGCAAACCCTTTCGTGATCAGATGGGTCACATAGAAGGATTTTCTAACCACTTTGGCAACATGGTTATCAAAGGAAAGCTGACTATCTACTTGGGTCCCTAGATCCCTTATTTCTTCAGATTTCAGGAGATTGCCTCCTATGTTGTGGTTTGCAGGTACTCTGTTTTTTCCAAAGAGGATTACTACGCATTTTTTTGCATTTAGCTTGAGACCATGGCTTTGACACCATGCATCAGTCTCATTTAGGCCCTTCTGGAGGATCTCCATGTCGGCCGGAGACTCTATTATAGCACCCAGTTTGCAGTCGTCCGCAAACTGTCAGCCACAGCCCTTCCATGCTTGCCTGTACTTCTGAGAAGTATATGCCAAACAGGAGGGGCTCCAGGACAGAGCCCTGAGGCACACCACTTGTTACAGGTCTGGATTCGGACATAGATCCCGCTACTCTTACTTTATGGGATCTGTCTGAGAGCCAGTTTGCGATCCATCTTGTGACGTAAGGGTTTATGCCCAGGCTGGTGACCTTATCAATAATACCTGAATGGGGAATGGTGTCAAATGCTTTAGCAAGGTCAAGGTAAGCAGTGTGTCCTCCTTTCCCTTATCTATAGCCTGAGTAACTGTCTCAAAGAAATCTACCAGGTTCAGGAGGCATGATCTGCCCTTGACGAAGCCAAACTGTGTGGGGTCCAGTGACTGGAGGTTCCCAATCTCTCCATTTATGAGTTCCATAATGATTCGCTCCATAGCCTTACAGATCAGACTGGTCAGGTTTATTGGTCGGTAGTTCCCAGGGTCAGGTGTGGCCCCACCCTTGTGTAGTGGGATCACCATTGCCGTGCGCCATTCTATGGGCACATATCCTGTGGAGAGGCTGAGACTGAACAGGGTATTAAGATGCGGGGTTAATTCCTTTTGGAGCTTGCGTATGACACAGCCTAGGACACCATCTGGTCCCATGGAGGCAGTGTTTTTAGCTTTAGATAGAGCCTTGTTAACCAATGTATCGGTAATAATTGGACTTGCACAATCCCCTGAAATGGTAATAGGCCCTGTAGGTGGTGGGGGGGGGGGAGAAATTTGCACTGAACCTGTCAGCCAAGATGTTGGCAATGTCAGAAGGGTCAGTGTATTTTGTTCGATTTTGTACTAGCTCAGAACAGACCTGAGCGTTGCCATTTAGGTTTTTGACGTAGCCATAGAAGGCCTTATGGTTATCCTTGGCAACTTTCTTTTCAAAATTAGCTTTAGTTGACTTGATGAGGGCCCTCAATTTTTTACTAATGTTGATCAGGGATGATTTTTCTACTTGAGATTTGGCCTTTTTTTCTATAAGTCTCCTCCTTTTATTGTAAAGTTTGCTTATGGCCGGGATCCACCAGACTGGTTTCTTCTTGCTTGAGGAAGGAGTCTTGGTTTTATTTGGGATAGCACGGTCCATGCAATCTTGAAGATGCATATAGAATGCCTTGGTGTAGGATTCCGCATCCTGGATATCACTATCCTTCTGCAAGGGAATAGTGAAGCTTTCCACTTCGGATGCAGGTAGTTTGAAGTTTGCTTTGGAAAGGTTTTTGACTATGGTTTCTTTGACTGGGGGAGGTGGAGGGGTGAGGATGTCCAGGGTTATCAGTTTGTGGTCGGATCTGACCAAGGAGGGAGTGATAACGGGTGTGGTACAATGGGCGCCCATATTTGTGATGATTAAATCCAATATGTTGTCCCCTCTAGTGGGGGAACATACTAGTTGTTCAAGGGCATTTGAATTTATAAATTTTATGAATTGCTGAGCATAGGAGCTGGAACATTGGTAGTTCGCCTAGTCTATACCAGGGTAGTTGAAATCATACCTGTCAATTGTGTTTTTCTGGCATATCACTGAAGATTGAAGTCACTAAATTTGAATTTCAGACTTCATGTCCTCCAGAAAATGCATGCTAATACAAATCATGTTGTTGTAGCAACTTTCTAACTTCATAAAAGCAGTATTTAAAATCTGTGGGGCTCTTGTTCCCCCATTCTTGGACTAAGAGATTGACAGGTATGCTTCATTTTCTTATAGAAGATCCTTTTAGTGCTTTCTCTCTCTATCTCTCTCTCTATATATATATATATATATATATGTGTGTGTGTGTGTGTGTGTGTGTATGTGTGTATATATATATATATATATATATATATATATATATATATATATATATATATATATATATATATTTATATTTATATATATATATATATATATATATATATATATATATATATATATATATGTGTATATATATATATATATATATATATATATGTGTATATATATATATATATATATATATATATATGGGTCTAGGACTATTCACTGAAAGCACATTTGACTGTCCACAATTCACTGAAAACACAATTCAGTGAAACACATTTCACTGAAAGTTATATATGACCTTTTCCCCACTGTAGTGTGACCCTGGAGTTAGTATATATAGTAAGGGGAGGGTGTGGAGGGCACCACCCCCACATTGGGGGCTGTGCGGGGTGTAGCCCCCCCCACCTATTTTAAATATTTTGAACTATACACATGGATACTTGCAATTTCAATAAATTAATCTTTTCTAAACTTAATATATATCCAAACTAGCGGTGCCCCCCACACCCCCCCTTACTATATATACTAACTCCATGGTCGCAGTACAGTGGGGAAAAAGGCCATATATAACTTTCAGTGAAATGTGTTTCAGTGAATTGAGTTTTCAGCGAATTGTGCTTTCGGTGATTTGTGCACAGTCATTTGACTTTCAGTGAAATGTGCTTTCAGTGAATAGTCCTAGACCTATATCTATCTATATATATATATATATATATATATATATATATATCTATCTATATATATATATATATATATATATATATATATATTATTATATATATAACACTATTTATATATTAGTAAACAGTAACAAAGGTGTTATTATTATTATTATTATTATTATTATTATTATAGCAGCCTATATCACCTCAGGAAATACCACTACCCCAATAGAAACCTTTTCAGTTGGACATCCTCTCCAACCAAGAAACTCTGATATTAGGAGAAGTACTGACAAACACAAAAACAAGCAATCCATCGTTGACTGGACCCTAACAAATAGACCCTCCCTTTATCACCAAGTCAGCTGCCTACCAGACTCCCTCAGCAACCATATACCCACTTATCTTCTCAGGCATAAAGCAGGCCATATAAACTGCAGCATATATAAACATATCCAAAGCAAACAACATTTCTTCACCAATACCTTCAAATCTATCCCAAAACAATGCAACTGGTTACCTCTAAAACACCTACAATTAGATAAAGCAGTCCAATACTTAAACAATACATTTCTAGATATCCTCAACAGCCTGGCTCCCCTGAGATGTACACTGGTAAAAGCAAAACCAATCCCTTGGCTAACAAAAGATACTAAACTACTCATGAAACCAATAGATGGAGCCTGGAAATCCTATTAAATCATCAAAAACCAAACCACCCTGCTAAACTATTGTCACCTAAGAAACTTGGACAAAAAGCAGATAAAACAAAAAAGCCTACTATATATTGCTCCAGAATTTTGGGGGCTTATTAAGATGCCTTAATTGGAGTGCCATAAAACAACTCTTAAAACCTGGACACAGCACTACATCAGCTCCCACCCCCACAAACACCACCAACAGCACAGCAACCCAGTTAACTTACACTTTACAAACTCTGTA
This sequence comes from Protopterus annectens, assembly GCF_019279795.1. Taxonomy (NCBI): domain Eukaryota; kingdom Metazoa; phylum Chordata; order Ceratodontiformes; family Protopteridae; genus Protopterus; species Protopterus annectens. The sequence goes on along the minus strand of NC_056741.1, from coordinate 603,532,829 downwards.
CTGTCCCTGGTAAAAGATAACAGTACCACGTTAACTCCCCACATTAACACCACCCAATTCAACTCCCCAAACTAATTCTTTCTCCTTCAATCCAGTGCAAACCAGCTACATACCCACATTAAAACCTTCCTGTCTTGCAACAGCCCAACTCCCTAATAAATTAGCAGAGGATGCAATCGCTTAGCCAGTCTCTATACTAATTAACCGTGCCATCTCAAAAGAATATGTCCCTAAACATTGAAAAATCTCATACGTTATCCCCCTACATAAAGGAAGCACATTCACAGAGCTATCAATATAGACCAATAGCTATTCTCCTCCCCCTTGCTAAATTCCTTGAAAAATGTATTCACTCCCAATTCCTGCCTTATCTAATAAAAAATGACCTACTCTCTAGCTTGCAGCATGGCTTTCATCCAAACCATCACACCACTACCACCCTTATAAGCTTCACAGTCTTAGTAAACCAGCTCAGAAACAACCAGCAATATGTATCGTATCTGTTTTCCTAGACATGTCAAACGCCTTTGACACTGTCTCACATTAAAAGCTTCTCGGTGAACTAGCCTCCCTAAACCTCTCCCAACCAGTCATCTCATGGTTCTGGAGCTACCTGTCAGCAAGACAACAACTAGTCTTCTTCTTTCTGCTGCTCCCATTAGGGGTTGCCACAGCGGATCAACTGTTTCCATTTCTTCCTGTCCTCTGCATCTTGCTCTGTCACACCAACCACCTGCATGTCCTCTCTCACCACATCCATAAACCTTATCTTAGGCCTTCTCTTTTCCTGTTGCCTGGCAGCTTCATCCTTAGCATCTTTTTCCCAATATACCCTGCATCCCTCCTCAGCACATGTCCAAACCAACGTAATCTTGCCTTTCTGGCTTTGTCTCCAAACCTTCCAACCTGGGCTGACCCCCTAATATACTTATTCCTAATATTGTCCATCCTCGTCACACACAGTGCAAATCTTAACATCTTCAACTCTGCCACGTCAAGCTCTGACTCCTGCCTTTTTGTTAATGCCACTGTTTCCAACCCATATAACATAGCTGGTCTCACTACCCTCTTGTAGACCTTCCCTTTCACTCTTACTGGTACCCGTCTGTCACAAATCACTCCTAACACTCTTTTCCACCCACTCCATCCTGCCTGTACTCTCTTCTTCACCTCTCTTCCACACTCAGCATTACTCTGAACTGTTGATCCCAAGTATTTAAACTCATCCACCTTTGCCACCTCTGCTTACCTGCATCCTCACCATTCCTCTGTCCTCCCTCTCATTCACACACACATATTCTGTCTTAGTCCTGCTGACCTTCATTCCTCTTGTCTCCAGAGCATATCTCCACCTCTCCAGGGTCTCCTCCACCTGTTCCCTACTCTCACTACAGATCACAATGTCATCTGCAAACATCATAGTCCACGGGGACTCCTGTATGATCTCATCTGTCAACATGTCCATCACCATTGCAAATAAGAAAGGGCTCAGAGCTGATCCTTGAAGTAATCCCACCTCCACCTTAAACGCATCTGTCACTCCCACCGCAGACCTCACTGCTGTCACACTACCCTCGTACATATCCTGTACCACTCTTACATACTTCTCTGACACTCCCGACATCCTCGTACAATACCACAATTCCTCTCTAGAAACCCTGTCATATGCTTTCTCTAAGTCCACAAAGACACAATGCAACTCCTTCTGACCTTCTCTGTACTTTTCCATCAACACTCTCAGACATCGCATCTCTAGTGCTCTTTCCTGGCATGAAATCATATTGCTGATCACTAATCATCACATCCCTTCTTAACCTAGCTTCCACTACTGTTTCCCATAACTTCATGCTGTGACTGATCAATTTAATCCCTCTGTAGTTACTACAGCTCTGCACATCACCCTTATTCTTAAAAATCGGTACCAAAACACTTTTTCTCCATTCCTCAGGCATCCGCTCACTTTCCAAGATTTCATTAAACAATCTATTTAAAAACTCCACTGCCATTTCACCTAAACACCTCCATGCTTCCAAAGGTATTTCATCTGGACCAACAGCCTTTCCATTCTTCATCCTCTTCATAGTTATCCTTAGTTCCTTCTTGCTAATCCACTGCACTTCATGAATCACTATCCGCACATCATCCATCCTTCTCTCCCTCTCATGCTCTTTATTCATTAGCCCCTGAAAGTACTCTTTCCATCTGCTGAACACACTCTCCTCGCTTGTGAGTACATTTCCCTCATTATCCTTTATCACCCTTTCCTGCTGCACATCTTTACTAGGTCGGTCCCTCTGTCTAGCCAATCGGTACAGGTCCTTTTCTCCCTCCTTAGTGTCCAACCTTTCATACAAATCTTCATATGCCTTATCCTTAGCCTTTGCTACCTCTCACTTTGCCATGCACCTCATCTCCTTATACTCTTGTCTACTTTCTTCATCTCTCTGACAGCCCCACTTCTTCTTTTCCAACCTCTTTCTCTATATACTCTCCTGTACTTTTTCATTCCACCACCAGGTCTCCTTGTCCTCCTTCCTCTTTCCAGATATCACACCAAGTGCCTTTCCAGCCATCTCTCTTACTAGCTCTGCTGTAGTTCCCCAACTATTCGGTAACTCTTCACTGCCACCCAGTGCCTGTCTTAACTCTCCCCTGAACTCCACCTCACAATTACCCTTTTTCAATTTCCACCATTTGATCCTTGGTGCTGCCTTCACACTCCTCCTCCTCTTCTTGATCACCAGTGTCATCCTACAAACCACCATCATATGCTGCCTAACTACACTTTCCCCTGCCACCACTTTACAGTCTCCAATCTCCTTCAGACTGGCCCTTCTACATAAGATATAATCCACCTGTGTGCATCTTCCTCCACTCTTGTATGTCACCCTTTGCTCCTCCCTCTTGTTAAAATACGCAAGATAACAAGTAGTAAAATGGCAAAAAGAAATGTCATCTCTGCTCTCTGTCTCAGTTGATGTCCCACAAGGTTCAGTACTTGGACCACTACTTTTTACCATTTTTACCAACCAACTCCGTTCCACCATTGACTCAGCAACAATCATACAATATGCAGATGACTCCTCACACATCTGCATAGCCTTATCCCTCCCTGAGCTCCTCCACAAAACACAGAATTCCTTCAGAGATGTAGAACAATATCTCTGTAACAACCAGTTCGTACTTAACATCAATAAGACTAAACTAATGCTATTCCAAACTCATAAAACACACAAACTCCCCTTTCCTTTTAACGTACACTCCAGAAACACCAAAATCAATCGTGTCGACCACAACTAACTGCTAGATGTCACCACTGACAACTGCCTAAAATATGATAAACCCATAGCCCTAACAATCAAAAAGGTACACATTAAACTTGGCACTCTGTACTGATCCAAATCCATTCCTTACCCAAACTTCTAAACAGTCTATAGCCAGAACTCATCTACTATCCACTCTGATGTTCTTCGTGTTTTACTGTTGCAGTCATCACACTTGGGTTATCTTCATGCAGGTAGCCCTCACTTGGCCCGAATACCAGAGTCTTGGGATTTCCGCGTCGGATGCTGTCACTTCTTCCATGACATCAGGGGTATAAAACAGGCAGCCAACGCCATTACATCAGTCTTTCTTGCCGAGAAGGAGCCTGAAGCAGAAACAGTTTGCAAGTGCCGGTCAGCATATACCTGAAATTTTCGTTTTTCAAGTTTCAAACCTGAAGTCTTCTAAAGCTAACTACTCCATTGGGGATTCTTTTTTCTTGCTCTAACCGATGTCAGAAAAAGTTAACAGTTGTCGTGACTGTGGAAAGCAAATACCTCATAGAGATTTTCATTCTTACTCCATCACCTGTTTAGGCCAAGGCCATGACGTCCCTCGCTGTTGGTTTTGTACCTTGTTTAATGCCCGAACCATTCATCGTCAGGCTATTTTTGTCACTAAATTCTTTCGCTCTCATTTTCCCTTTTCCAAAATGGCTTCGGTAAGCCATCCGACTACCAGTTTTCTGAAGAAGCGCAAAGATAAAGACAGAGACAGATTGCATAGGTCAAAAACTATTGACGTTTCCATTAAACTAGTCGGCAGTCTGTCGGTACTCAATGAGGTGCCTTTGCAGCCCCTGATGCCCGCTTCTACAGATTCGCAGGCCTCTGCGGAGACCCATTCGTTGTCTGGTATGCCGCGAGATGCTTCTTCGACTATGGAACCTGCGGATGTCTTGACCTTGGATGGGTCCGGAGCCACTGTGCAAGCACCGGCTTCTGAGGGTGTATTCCGACCTACCGATATTCGCATTAAACCGACAACTTCATATCTGTAGTAGGAGATTCATTTGTCAGCAACCTGTGAGTATGGATCCGATATCGGATCCGAACCGGCATGGTTTATCCAGCTATGGATCCGAGCTCCTAGCTCCTCCCCTCACCCATAATGCCCTGCTCTCCCTACATGACCCCAGATCTAGTTTGCCGCGTTCATGGTGACAGCTGGATTTTGAGCTCCTGTCAGCTAAGTGCTTTTTTGGTGTTTTAAGAAGGGTTTTTCTGTCAAAAAATTCATAGTTTGTGTGAAAGTTTTAGGTTTTCCCTCTTTTAATCTAATTTTTTGTTAACTTGGTTATTTTTGTAGTACCCTCCCCTCGCTGGTACGTAGCTTGTGTGCATGTGTATTGTTTGGGGCTTTCTGTGTGAGTGCTTAGTTTAATTACTTTGCTTTACTTTTTAAAAAAAAAAAAAAAAAAAAAGTAAGTTAGTGAATATGTCTGAGGCCCCAAAGGCAATCTTTTCAAAATGCTCCGAGTGTGGCCATAAGCTATCCCCTGCTGATGGCCACACTCGCTCGATGCCTTGGGGTTGAACACCTCACCTCTGGGTGTTCAATCTGTGCAGGGTTCAACCCCAGGGCATTGAAGGAGCGGAGGTCGAAGCTGGTCTTGGCGGGACTCTTGCCCCCGGACTCGGCTTCGGCCCCCGCCCCGTTGGTAGTTACTGCTCCGGCGGTTCCTGCCTTGCCTGCTCCCCCTCCTCCTCCCGGGATTCAAACTCCCTCTACGGGTTCGGAGGAGAAGGAAGCCGGGAAGAAGGACCGGAGAGAAGCACCACAAGCGACGGGCCGAGACCTCCGTCTCGGCCCCGCCGGCTAAGCGGGCTTCTCCTCCGGCCTCTCTGGCTGCTGGCTCTCCTCCTCGGCTCCGGTCCCCTTGTTTTTCGCCGGGGCCTGAGGATGAGGAGACCCGACCTCCTTCGAGGCTATCGAGGCGGCACTCAAGGCCTACCTCGGTAGCCTCGTCGAGGTCTACCTACAGCCTCTCCGACGCTGGTCTGGACCGGATGATGCGAAGGTTCATCCAGGCCCAGATGCAGATGGGAGTACTCCTGCCTCCCCCCCCCCCCTCTGGGGGGGAGCTCGACCCCATTTTTCAAGCCCATAGCTCCTTCTCCAACCCGCTACCCGGGTTTGGAACGCTCGGAGCCGGGCAGCCTCGGAGCCGGGGGTGGGTCGGCGCCGACAGTACTGGGTACTTCGGATCCGACCCTGCCCTCGAGTTTGTCGGATCCGACCTCTCGGAGCCTTGGCCCGAGCTTCGGATCCGAGGGACTCAGTGTGCCTTCGGCGCCGTCCCTGTCGGAGCACACTGTTCCCTCAGATCCGAGGGCTCGGCGCCGGCTCCAATCCACTCATCGGATCCAAGGGGGAGCCGACTTTCGGATCCTATAGTCGAGGCTGGCTCCCCCTCGGCTTTTAATGTAGTGGAGAGGGCTCTGTTGAGGGCATCCGGACCCCCGGTCCTTGCTTCGGCTCCGTCCCGCACTCCATCTGCTCTGGGCCAGGCTTCCGTCACCCGGCCACTGGAACAGCCTGCTTCACTGCCCCAAGCAGTTCCCTTGGATCTGGACATCGCTGGCGAGGGCTCCTCGGACAGCCCTTCCGAGGAAGCACCTCGCAAGCATACGTGTAAGAGGAGCCACATAGACTCCCCCGAGTCTTTAACTGAAGACACTGACTTGGAGGAAGGGGAAGGCTCCCCAAGATCACCCCCTGAGGATGTCTCCTTTGGAGACATCATGGAAATATTACGGATAAGAGGTGGGTGGTCTGCCCCAAAGTCTTCCTCGGACGAGTCCGTGTTCTTGGAGGCATTTGAAGCGGGCCTGTCTACCTCTTGGGTGTCCCCTCCTGCCGACCCCCTGGTGGACCTTATTACCACCAGGGCGTGGAAGGAACCAGACACCGTGGAGCCAATCCCCAAGAGGCCGGACAGGATCCTTAGCCCCCCTGCTGACCGTGCCCACTGGAGCAAGGGACGCTCGGTAGATGCCATGTTGTCGGCAGCAGCCACTAAGAGGGAACTCGCTCAGGAGAGTCCCTCAGTCCATCCCCCGAGCAAGGAGTCTCGGATGATGGACCGCTTGGGGAAGCGAATGTTTAGTTCAGCGACCTTCTCAGTGAGGGCGCTCAACTATTTGGCACATGTCATTAGGATGCAGCGCAATCTTATCAAGGAATACGCTGCATCCCCCCCAGAGTCCATGTCGGAGGAGGACAAACTTTTGCACTCCACCCGTATGGCCACTCTTCGTTCCGTGACCAACACCTCTATGCGGTTACTTTCCCATGCTACCGAGGGAGCCGCTAGAGCTGCAGGAGTGGGCCTAGTCACAAGACGCCAGGCCTGGCTCCACCACTGCGATTTCACAGAGCCCTTCAAGGCGTCATTCGCTAACACCCCCTTTGACGGTTCTGCCCTTTTTGGCAAGACGGTTCGCGACACCTTGGTTCAGAGCGAGAAGGACGGGAAGACGCTGTCTGCTGTCGGAGTCCGCTTCTCTGTGCCCCAGAGGTCCTACTCTAGGAACCAAAAGGGCCAGAAGAAGATGTGGTTCCGGAAGTCGCAGCAATCCCAACCCGCTCCGGACAACCAGTCCTTCCGTGGCAGAGGAGGACAGGGAGGATGCCGCCCTAGGGGTAAAGGGGCTCCCAGGAACTTTGGGTCCAGAGAACCTTTCTCTGAACGTCCCACGCAGCAACCCTGAGGGGGTTGCCCGACTGCTCCACTCTGGAGGCAGTCGGGGGACGTTTTTTGGAGCACCTAGCGGCATAGGAGTCCATTACATCAGACCGCTGGGTACTCCAGATCATATCCAGAGGTTACAAAATCCCCTTTCTTCATGTCCCAAGATTCAAAATCCTCCCCGATGTTCCACCCGATCAAAGGGAGGCCGCTTCAGCAGAAATTGGCCATCTGCTGAGAAAAAGAGCCATCCAGCCCGTCCCCCCAGACCAGATCGGATCAGGGTTCTACTCCAGGTTCTTTTTAGTGCCAAAAAAGACGGGGGACCTAAGACCCATTCTGGACCTGTCCCTATTGAACCTGGCAGTTCCCAAGGAGAATTTCCGGATGGTCACTCTACAATCCATCCTCCCCCTTCTAGGGGAGAATCACTGGATGTGCTCTATAGACCTCAAGGATGCGTACTACCACATTCTAATGGACAGACGATCCAGGAGGTTTCTTCGCTTCCGGCTGGGAGCCAGTCACTACCAGTTCAGGGTCCTTCCCTTTGGTCTCACCACAGCCCCCAGGGTGTTCACCAAAGTATTAGCAGTGGTTGCGGCCCACCTGAGGCTTCAGGGGGTGCAGGTCTTTCCGTACTTGGACTGGCTTCTCACCGCCCCAACAAGGCATCTACTATCCTTGGCAAGAGACTCTTTTCTTCGTCTAGCTCCCCGGCTAGGCATCACGGTAAACATAGAAAAGTCCAGCTTGGTCCCTACTCAGATAATAGAGTTTATAGGGGCCAGGTTAGGCACGAGAAATTTAAGAGCCTTTCTCACAACCGACAGAGTTCGGAATCTGCGACTCCAGGTGCGGGCCATCCTTCACTCCAGCTCAGCTCCTGCAGAATTGGTCCTGAGGGCACTAGGGTCTATGGCGGCAGCGATTACTCTTCTTCTGCTCGCCCGCTTGAACATGCAGGTGCTTCAGTGGACACTTCAGGTGCAATGGTCATTTCTCTCTCTCCCCCTACATCACCCCATTGCAATCAGCAAGGCTTGCAAGCGATCTCTCTTGTGGTGGCTCCATTCCCCGGATCTCCACAGAGGCCGCCCTTTTTGTGCATCTCCCCCTCTCGCCACAGTGACCACGGACACTTCCCGCCTCGGGTGGGGGGCATTTTTCGGGCCGGATGGTCCAAGGCACGTGGAGTGATTCAGAGACCTCCCTGCATATCAACGTTCTAGAAATGAGGGCGGTGCTCTTGGCGTTGCAAGCACTTCAAGCCCTCCTTCCCCTGGGAACAATTGCGATTCGGTCAGACAACATGTCAGTGGTCTGGTACATCAACAAACAGGGGGGAACCAGGTCTTACCCTTTATGTCGAGAAGCCATGAGAGTGTGGGAATGGGCGATCTCCACCAACCGCTTTCTCATCGCAACGCATATTCCGGGTCGGTCCAACATCCTAGCGGACAAGCTCAGTCGCACCATTCTCTCCCCGTACGAGTGGTCTCTCAATGCTCAAGTAGCGAAACTTATCTTCGCACAGTGGGGGACTCCTTGTTGCGATCTCTTTGCTTCTCCCTTAAACGCCAAGTGCAACAGTTTTTTCGCTCTAATCCCCCCTCCAGGGGATTCCCCGAGAGATGCTCTGGTGCATGCTTGGCCTCCCGGTCTTCTTTACGCATACCCCCCCCCCCCTGCCTCTGATGCTCCAAGTACTTCAGAAAGCCTCTCGGTTGGGGTGCAGAATGATCCTCATTGCCCCATTTTGGCCTCGACAGATCTGGTTCCCTTACCTAAGGTCTCATTCAGTGAATCCACCTTGGATTCTAGATCCCATTCCGGATCTGATATCACACCCATTGAACCTACCAACTCTGAACCTGGACAACCTGAAGTTGACTGCTTGGCTGCTCCAGTTCCACTCCTAATCAGGACTCCCAGTATCTCATCCCCAGTTAAGGCCATTCTGGTAGCGGCCCACAAGCCCTCTACCAGGAAAATTTACCGCAGTAAATGGAAGCGTTTCTCCATTTGGGCGGAGCGGCAAGGTCTAGATCCCTTCACGGTTCCCCTTCCTTTGGTTCTAGACTTCCTTACTACTCTCTTTAATGATGGCGCCAGCAGTTCCACTGTCAAAGTTCAGCTAGCGGCCATTTCTCATTACCATGTTGGTCATGACTCTGGGCCTCTTATGTCAGCTAAGTTATGCAAAATCTTCCTAAAAGGCACCTTTTTGCTCAGACCCCCTGTCAAAGAAACAGTTCCCCCATGGGATCTTTACTTGGTACTTCAGGCCTTGACCGCTCCCCCCTTCGAGCCTGTGGCCACAGTAGATCTTAAATTCTTGTCTCTTAAGACTGCTTTTTTAGTAGCCATTACTTCGGCTAAGAGAGTTTCTGAACTTCAGGCCCTGTCCATGAAACCGCCTTATTTGATCTTCCATCCGGACCGGGTGTGCCTCAGGATCAATCCCTCCTTTCTTCCTAAGGTAGCTTCAGAAGCTAACATTAATCAGTCCATCAACCTCCCTGTTTTCTTTCCTAAGTATCAAAACAAAGGTGAATACAAGCTGCATTCCTTGAATGTTCACAGGCAGCTTTGTTTTTATCTTCACAGAACAGCTGGTCATAGGCAATCCGACCAATTGTTCATTTCCTTTGCCAAATTCAATCTGGGTAAACCAATTTCCAAAGTTTCTTTGTCACGCTGGATTCCTCAGTGTATTCTGTTAGCGTACCAAGCTTCTGGGAGGCCCGCACCAGAGGGAGTCCATGCTCATTCGACCCGGTCTGTCTCTACTTTAGCGGCCTTTAAGTCTAGGGTTCCTCTGGATGACATTTGTTCAGCAGCCACTTGGGCTTCATCTCATACCTTTATTTCTCATTACAAGCTGGACATCACGTCTAGAGGTAGAGCATCCTTTGGCTCCGTGGTGCTCCGGAATATCCTTCCATGATGGCCACCCAAGATTCAGGTAGCTGGGGACTCTGTCCCACAGGTTGCTGACAAATGAATCTCCTACTTCAGATTTAGAAGTTATGTACTTACCATAACGTTCCATCTGAGTAGGTGGATTCATTTGTCTGCAACCATCCCGCCCTCCTATCCCCCTGGCCTTGTCAGTTCCTGCATTGGGTGTGTTACCCTTTAGTTAGGGTAGTTGGTGCAGGGGCAAACTCGATCTGAGGTCATGTAGGGAGAGCAGGGCATTATGGGTGAGGGGAGGAGCTAGGAGCTCGGATCCATAGCTGGATAAACCATGCCGGTTCGGATCCGATATCGGATCCATACCCACAGGTTGCAGACAAATGAATCCACCTACTCAGATGGAACGTTATGATAAGTACATAACTTCTAATTTTAGCTAAAACTACTGAGTTTCTCAGGCCCAGAGTATGCACTATGCGTAGAATACCAACGACCAAAGTGCATACTCAAGCTCCCATGCCTCAAAAACAAATGCTTAGAATGGCTGAAGACCTTATCATCCTAATTAGGGGAAGCCAGCCTTCCCCTGCTAAGAGACCAAGAACTGAGTTTCTTTCTGATTCTACAGATCAGGAGTCCGATGACTCTGACCCTTCTGATTACCAGGACATACCCTTATCTACCTTTGAGGATTCAGAAGCAGAGGAATCCATTCCCTCTGCCTCCCCTCCAGAGGATTTTTCTTTTGGTGAAACCTTGCATACTTTAAGAGAGCATTTCCGCTGGGAATGCCAGGATTATCCTCAGTCCAAAAAGAGACTCAGATAATTTTTAGAGTTGCCTCAGCACAGGCCCCTAGCTATACCCCCTGTCCTGGATGTTGTAGATGATGTCTTTATGGAATCCAGTCTTACTCCAGACACTTTACCACTGGCCCATAGAAAACCTGACAGGTACTACAGAGTACCTGATTATCACAAATTTCTCTTTAAGAATCCTACTGTGGATCCAGAGACCATTTCCCAGGGGCCTAAAGGTATTAAGGCTACTACAGCCAAAACCCCTACTTCTTCAGACAGGTATTCCAGAGCTTTAGACAGATGGGGTAAGAAGGTATATACCGCTGCAAGTCTTGCCATCAGGGCATTGAATTGTCAGTTTCATAAGTTGAAGTACCAGCAACATATTATGGAACAAATTAAACAAAAAAAAAATGGTGTTACTTCCAGATTGTGCAGAAAATAAAGATTTACAAGAGTTAATGCATTCTGCAAACCAAGTTAGTAAGCATACTTTGCAGTGTGGCTTTGATGCCCTAGAAGCATCTTGCAGGGCTGCAGTCACTGGCTCTATACTGAGAAGGCATGCTTGGCTGAAGGAAAAAACCTTGCCAGACCATGTCAAATCAAAATTACTAGACGCTCCTTTAAATCGGGAATGTTTGTTTGGCACCAAAGCAGAAGAGGTTCTTAAAAAGATGGAAGAAAAAGCTAAATCTATGCAATCTGTTAAAGAATTCTTACAAGTGCAGCCATCTAGATTCAGTAGGCATTGGCCTACAAAAACTGGTCCTTTCCAGCCCCTTCCAGGCCTTCTCAGTCCAAACCCAGGGGGACCAGACCACCAAGACTACAGTCTCGGGGTATGCAGAGATCTAAACAATGGAGTGCTCCCACCTCAAAAACAGGGAGGGGCAAGCCCCACCTCCTTATGGTAAAAGTTCACAATGACTTGTCAATTATTCTTCCCAGCCCTACCCATCTACTTGCGCCCTCTAGGAGGAAAACTTGCCCTTCAAGCCAAAAACTGGATGTCCATTACTCAGGACCGATGGGTTCTAAACATTGTATCCCAGGGGTACAGATTCTACTTCCATTTCCTGCCAAATCCAAGCGGGTTTCCAGACCTTCCTCCAAACCAGTGGGCAGAGGCTCAAAAGCAAGTACATTCTCTGCTCAATATCAGGGCCATCCAACCTGTTCCAGTAGAACAAAGGGGGCAGGGTTTCTACTTCAGACTGTTCCTGGTGCCCAGAGAAGAAGGCTCTTGGCACCCAATCCTGGATCTATCAATTCTCAACACATTTCTGGTGGTCCCAAAATTCAGAATACTAACCCTGCAACACCTTCTCCATATGCTACCAAGGATGCCTGGCTAGTCACCCTAGACTTGAAAGAAGCCTATCTGCACATCCCCATAAGGGAGTCTTGCAGGAGATATCTCCGCTTCAGGACAGGCTCTATGCACTATCAGTTCTCTGCACTTCCCTTTGGCTTATCTACTGCGCCCAGAGTATTCACAAAGTGCCTGGCTCCAGCCATTGCATACTGCAGGCAGAGAAATATCCACAATTTCCCATACTTGGACAATTGCCTGATTCAGGCAGACAGTCAGGAATTACTACTTCGACATCTGGCATTTGTAAAAAGACTCCTATCTTAACTGGGGTACACCATCAACGCAAAGAAATCACAACTGGTGCCCAGTCAAAAAATTGTATTCCTGGGAGCAAGCTTGAACACAACTTCCCAGATGGCCTTTCTCACTCCAGAAAAACAGTTCTATTTGAACAACTACTTCAAACACATGGCCACCCAAACCCAGCTATCTGCAAGGAAAATACTGCAAGCCCTCATTCATGGCCTCATGCTTTCTGCTAATTCCATGTGCAAGTCTGCATATGAGGAAACTTCAGCAGTACTTAAAAAGACTTTGGTGCCAACATTCTCAGGACCTGGAAACAATCATTCCAATCATTCCTTGTCTAAGGGCTGAGTTCCTTTGGTGGGCAGAAGCATGCAACCACAAGAAGGGGGCTGCCTTTCACTCTACCCCTCGCCGCCCAAATCCTGACTACAGACACATCAGAGTATGCATGGGGGGCTCACATAGCAGGCAAATGCATTCAGGAAAAGTGGAGCCCATGACAAATTCTCTTGCATATCAATCAAAAAGAGACGTTAGCTGTACAGTATGCACTGACAGCCTTCAAATACCTAATCCTTCCAGGACAGCTGCTGATAAAAACAGACAACACCACAGTTATGTGGTACGTAAACAAGCAGGGGGAACCCATTCTTACCCACTCTGCAAGTTAGCCATGGTCCTGTGGAACACAGCCTTGAGCAACCAAATGCATCTGCAAACTCAGTTCCTGCCAGGCAAACAGAATTCACTGGCAGACGACTTAAGCAGAAATCTCCTGGACCCACACGAGTGGAAATTGGAGCCAAACACCTTCAACCTTCTAATCCAGAGGTGGGGGATGCCGGAGGTGGACCTCTTTGCCTCCCCCGAGAGCCACCAGTTGAGCAAATTTTGCACCAGGAACCCTCACAGCAGGGCCTGGAAGGTGGATGCCTTATCCTTCAAATGGGAAAACCTCTAAATTTATGCCTTTCCCCCTCTGTCCCTCCTCTCAAAGGTAATACTCAAGATCAGACAGGACAGCCCAAGGGCAATTCTTATTGCCCCAGATTGGCCACGCCAGCACTGGTACCCACTCTTATGCAGTCTGACAACAGTGTCACCCTGGCACCTTCATCAGACACCTTCCCTGCTGTCTCAGCAGGAGGGACAGATTTTGCATCCAGAGCTGCAAACCCTAAATTTTGCAGCCTGGCTTATCCCCTGAGTACTCCACCAGCAACCTGCCTGCTGAGGGTTGCTGGCTTATCCCCTGAGTAATCCACCAGCAACCCTCAGCAAGCAGGGTGCTGTATGTCATTCTTGAGGCCAGAAGGCCTAGAACTAGAAAATCCTATGCTGAAAAGTGGAAAAGATATTGCTCTTGGAGTCGGTCTCAAGGAAAGGAAACAGCTGTGCCCTCCTTACCTCAAATCCCTGATTACCTAGCAGAGCTACTCCACAGAGGCCTATTCTTCTCCTCCATTAAGATTCATGCCTCTGCCATCTCAACTCATTGTAATACTGAGCCACCTCTATTCTCTCACCCTCTCTTCAAACAGTTTCTGAGAGGGACTGACAACTTAAGGCCCCCTAGGAGAGCACCCATCCCTGCCTGGGACCTTAACTTTGTACTGGAAAAGCTCACGCTCCCCCCCCCTTTGAATCTGCAGCTTCAGCAGAGTTAAAATTCCTTTCTTGAAAAACAGCCTTGCCTTTAACCATAACCTCAGCTAGAAGAGTGTCTGAGTTACAGGCACTAATTGCTGTGGAACCCTTCATTATGTTCCATGCTGACAGGGTTTCCCTCAGGACTAACCCATCCTTTATGCCTAACGTGTTCTCCATTGTGGCTGTAAACCAAGCCATCCATTTGCCAACTTTCTTCCCTAATCCTCAAAATAAAGGGGAGAGGATCCTGCACTCCTTGGATGTGCACAGACAGCTCAGGTTCTACCGTGACAGGACTAAACCTTTCAGAAAATCTGACCAACTACTTGTTAGCTTTGCTACTGGGGCAGAGGGCAAGGCCATTTCAAAGCAAGCCATTTCCAAATGGATAGCACACTGCATCCATTTCTGCTACATGCACCATCGAAAACCTACCCCACAGGGGATCAGAGCACATTCCACTAGGGCTACTTCCACCTCTACAGCATTTCTCAGGGGAGTCCCTACCAAGGACAGTCTGGAAGCTGCAACCTGGAGTTCTGTACACACCTTCACCAAGCATTACCACTTTACCTATCTTTTCTAAATCCAGAGCTGGATTTGCTAAAGCAATCTTACAAGGCCTGCTAGCCAGCCCTAACTCCTCTTGAATGCCTCCACCCTTCCTCAGCTTTGGGATTCAACCCAAGTGTGATAACTGCAACAATGAAACATGAAGAACATAGTACAGTTGTGTACACTTACCATAAATGTAGATGTTCGAGTGTATTCACTGTTGCAGTCCTGGTTTCCCCTCCCTCCAGCCCCCTGTTTTTCTCTATCCTTTCTACCTATCATCTATATGGCCATTTTTTATGGCGGGGGGGTATTTACTTTTTACTGGTGGTATTCCACACCATATACTAGCTTTCTATTTGGGGGGCTCCTGACATCTGGGGCAAGAAAAACTGATGTAATGACGTTGGCTGCGTGTTTTATACCCCTAACGTCATGGAAGAAGCGACAGCATCCGACACAGAAATCCCAAGACTCTGGTATCCGGGCCGACTGAGGGCTACCTGCAGGCAGAGATAACCCAAGTGTGATAACTGTAACAGTGAATACACTCGAACATCTACATTTATGGTAAGTGTACACAACTGTACTTTATATGCCTCCCTTATTTTCACTAATCTAAGAAAATCAGAGCTTCACAAACTTGAGCCCTGCTACAATAAAATAGCCAAGTTAACTTGCAACCACCCACATAGATCACACCACTGCACAGCCCTTCTAAGACTAAAATGGATTGAACTTCCTAACTTTATACTACTGAACCAATTCACCATTGTCCACTCCATCATCCACCACCCAGAAAAATGTCCAGCCCTCAAAAACCTAGTTCACCCAGACTCCAGTTCTAGAGCATTGTGGTCATGCAACAAATTACTTCTAAAAATTACAAAAGCCAACAACAGTTTTGGAGATGCTCTCTTTTTAAAACAAATATCACAAGCCTGGAAATTAATTCCCCAGCATATAGTCAACGCAGTTAACTCATAAACCAACAAATAATTGGCTCTGCTTATGTTGTACTCCAGGTTGATTGCTCCTTACTTCCCTATAATTCTCCTTCTAAATACCATTGTCTTCCTGCCTCTTGTTCCCCTTGTTTAAAGTGGCTGCATATATTACCAATTGTGTCTAACATAATGGATACATCTGCAACTAGACTCAGTGCAATACTGCTATTTTTCATGTTCATACTAAACTATTTTGTGCAGCGGTAGCATTGTCGCCTCACAGCAAGAGGGTCTCCCGTTCAATTCTCGCCTGGAGCGCCTTCTGTGTGGAGTCTGCATGTCCTCCCCGCGGTCGAGTCACGTTCGAAAGACATGCATGAGTGGACATGCCTTTGTTGAAGGCTGGACGTCGAGCTGGCACTGTGAAAATCTATTGCCAATCATTGGCGAACTGGAGTTCCACTGTGGCGACCCCTAACCACTAAACTATTCTGCTAATGTACAGTAGTTTACCTGTCATTTTTAAATTTTAAATTTTATTTTATAAACTTCTACTGATCAAACTTTGCTCTGTGGAGATTTTCTCCCTGATCCTCTGCTGGAAATGGGTTCCTGACCCAGTCGGACTGTTCCCGGTCACCGGATGTCACATAAATAAGTAAAGATATATATATATATATATATATATATATATATATATATATATATATATATATATAGATATAGATATATATAGATATAGATATATATCTATCTTTACTTATTTATATATATATATATATCTTTACTTATTTATGTGACACCTGATGACCGGGGGAACCATATATATATATATATATATATATATATATATTTATATATATATATATATATATATAGTTCCCCTTCACAAGATCGAGTTACTGAAAGCTCGAGCCCAGAATCTCGAGTTTTTAGTAACTTGAAATTGGGAAGGGAAGAGAAGGGGAAAAAAACAAGTTTACTTACTTGTTTGCTGGGGGCCAAGTCCCCCTGCCACTCTCCCTGCTTAAATATATCAACTCCGTGACCGCACCATAGCGGAGGAACGGAAATTCTCCCATTGTGCTCTTCTGCATACAGCGTGGATTTCCCTCATCCCCGTTGTAGTGCGATCGTGGAGTTGGTATATTTAAGAAGTGGGGTGCAGGGGGGGCTTTCCCCCCTCATGGGGGATGCAGGGGGGCTTGCCCCCACTGCAAAAACCTTAGAAAAACTGTTTTGCAGTTATTTTTGTTCCCCTGCAGAATTTCGAGTTACTGAGCTTCAAAAGCATTTAATAATAATACTTAGATTGGTTAACGAGCTCAAATATAACAAAGCATGCATGGTGCTACGAGTCATTTTTGCAGTGACTACAGCTACAAAATATACTATGGGACTGTCTGCAACAAATGGTAACATTTCACCTCAAGCTACAGATTTCAAAAGGCTGAACATCAGCTTGAGTGACTGATGGATAGCGAAGCTCATGAAAGTTCAGCATCACACAGTCTACCTTTACAGTGACATTATTGCTCTACACAACGCACTCCTTCAGTATATGTTGCTTAGTCTTTAATACTTTTATATTGGTTTTCTGATTACATACTTCAGTCTAAACATTATTTAAATACAGTGCAAACCAGTATAAATTTGGTTAAACCAACATTTCATGCAGAACTAGAGAGTTATCACAGATTTTTTTTGTAGGGGAGGTTCCCCTATGAAAGGTGCAGCTGCTTCTAATTAATACCAATATCCTCTTGTTGGAGAGGCCACAGGGCTGTGAGTGCATGGTAGTTTTCTATAAAGCAGTATTTCACTGTCTCGTGGAAGAGCTCTACGAATCCACAGATTTAGGAGTGCATAGAAGAAAACCGAACTTTACAAGCTGAGTTACAGTCATGCTTCCGATAAAAGAAAGCATGCCTCCTCCTCCTCCTGTTCTCCACTGCTTGCAGGAAGACAACTCCTGCCCACAAAGTTACACTCATCATGGTGGGACAACAAGGAGGCAAGCCACTACAAAGAATCCAGAAGCATGTATTTGCTGTCTACAATATGTACAGCTAACATATAACCAGATATCAATTACAGCATACAGCCACACTTTCTCAATAACTGCTTGCCACACACCATTAAAACAAGTGACTGCAAAAGAAATTTTAGCCCATATCTCAAGAAAAGTTGATAAGCAGTTCCAAAAGTGGCATACGTCTGGGGCACAAGCTGTACTTTTCCTGAAGTCTCACCCTCACACAGGATGTTGCCTTGCTCTTAAAATGTTATTCGATTAGCAATAATTTATACTTTTTTAACAACAGTATTGCAAAGCAATGGAAAGTACATACCAGCAACATACTGATGCTTTGGTTCATCAAAGTGAGTAGAAACTACATCCCCCATCCCGGACCAATGAAACTAAAGTCAGTGCAAGCAGTGAAGAAATGTTCTGTATCGACCAGCAACCCTTATTAATTTTCCCAGACACTTCGAAAAAGTCAGCTTGCGAGTCTCCCAGTTAAACAAGGTGGAAACGTAAAGACCAGAGCTGACAGAGAAAGATTCATCATCTTCTCATGGGTAAAGCGCGCGTGTGTGTGTGTGTGTGTGTGGTGCTCAGCAAGGCTTATGTCTTCAATGTTACTCAGAAGAAGAAAAAAATTCAGGCTTTTGCAGATATCTTGAGCTAAGAGGTGGAGAGGTATGCAAATCTCTTTGAACTGCTGCTGCTGCTCTTCTGTCACTGATGGATCGCACTCACTCTTCCCAAGCATATATACATGCAAACACACTTTAGATCTCATTCAGGCAAGCATGCATACACTCAGACACGCAGACAGAAACAAGCACACATACACAAACACACTATTACATACTTATCTTCCTTTTTTTATTTAGTATTTTACTTTTACAGTCGCTAAGCCAGAGTAAAATAATGCCAATCATTAGGTTTCCGTAATAGTGCAAGCTCCACGGCAGTAACAGGCATTACATGCAATTAAAACCCTTAGTTCTCAAACCATATTGAATAGTACAGACTTTTGCAGAATGTCCAGATTTTGCCTTATAACTTAGGTCTGTCCTAATAAAATTTTGCGGTTTGCATACAGATTGAAGTCACTATGTAATGACATACATTTTTCATGAAATGCTTGCAAACACAAACAGTTTTATTTGAACACGTCTGTTTATAACAGCAATATTTAACATGTCTCCCTATTAACACTCAGTCCTTTCTCCCATTACTTTTGCCTCTGTCCTGACTTCTTGAACTAAGCAGTTGAGATGTATTTTTACTGGCAGACATTGTTAGAGCTATACATATATGTAGGGAGGGAAAAAACATGTAAAGATGTTTGTGATACACATACCTCTGGTTACAAAATCATCACTGGAGAATACTTATGGGATAAACAGGTATCATAGCAATCCCTCAACAAAACAGATACATCCAGCAACTGCTATGGATAAAACAGTTCCCACAGTCAGTCAGCATCACATTTTTACTGGCTGCAGGAACCAAAATTAAAATATCTCATGCATAGTTAGTGTTTGGGGGCGTTTTCAGGATGAAAGGACTGAAGGAGGCAACTTGTGGGCGGTTCTTGGGCAGCAACTGAGGAAAAAGTAAAAAATAGAGGGCATTATTACCAAATGGTTCAAGCGCCCCCACCTTCTCTTCAGCTATGCGAGATTGTGATATGCTCAAAGATGGCTCACAGTACCGGAGCTGTAGGAACAGCTAATGAAAAAAAATTGTGGAAATCGTCATTCTAGATAAGCAAAAGAATGTGGTACAGTGCTACATTCAAAACATAGGGTAAATGAGGACCTTGGAAATGAGAAAACAACCAAAGGATCACATAGTGGTCCTTTAATAGATTTATAGGATAATTATCCTCTTTATCATGATAGCCAAAGCATCCAGTTAATTTTTACACTTCTGACTTGGAGTGAGTCATTTTTATTTCAGAGCTTACCCTTCGGTCTCACCAGTGCCCCTGGGTGTTCACCAAGTACATGGCAGTAGTCACAGCCCATCTGCGACTGGGATTTGAGTGTTTCCCTATCTAGACAATTAGCTCTTTCCTTCTATGACAAGAGAACTCCTGCTCAAAAACAGACTATTTGCTTAAGTTCTCTGTCCTTGGCCATTTCTGCGAACTACAGTGTGTCAAATCTTCAGCCATCCCAAGCACTTCAATTCATAGGATGCCACCTGAAAACAACAAAGTGCATAGTATTTCTCCCTTTACAGAGAATTAATTATCTGAAAAATGCAGCCCACGCTCTCTTGCTTCACCATTCTCCATCTGCAAATTTAGTTCTTGGGGCTCAGGACCTGATGGCCAATTTGCCCACTTTTATGTGTGAGTACTTGAGTGGCTTTTCAGTACATAGTGCTCTTGGGTGTCACATCAGTTATCATCACTCAACTTTGCATGGTTCACTTATAGTGGTGGTTCCCTTCCTCCAACATTCATTTAGGAAGACTGTTATACCATCTCCTTCAGCAGGGATCACTACTGATGTCTCCTTACTGGGGTGGGAGATATTTTCAGGGGAGGATGGTCCAATGAACTTGGAAACAACAGGAGGCCAGTCTTCACATTAATATCCTGGAGATGAGAGAAGTACTTGTTTTGCAGGAAATTCATTAACTCTTGCCCTCAAGGGGTGATTTCTGTCCACATGGATATCATGTCCTTGGTATGTTGTATTACAAACAATGCAGAACCGACTCCAATCCCCTGTGCTGACAAGCCATGACAGTGTGGGAGTGGGTGATTGCTTTGCATCACTTTCTTGATGACATTGCTTTGCATCGCTTTCTGATAGCAACAAACATCCCTGGGAAGACCAACTACCTTGGTGACAGGCTTAGCAGCTAGTGGTAGCTCAAAAGATATTTTAACTGCTGAGATCAGTTTTGTTGTGATGTCATTGCCGCCCCAGCCAACACAAAGTGCAGTAACGTCTTTTTCTTGATTCGTCCAAATCGACTTCCTTGACAGATGCTCTTACTGGGCAGTGGCCTGATGGACTTCTTTATGCCTTTCCTTGCTTTCCCTTTATGTTCAGGTTCTTACAGAGAATGACAAGATGCAAAGCCATCTAAATCTTCATTGTGGTGTGTTGGCATTAGAAAATGTGGTTAACCTTGTTGCTACCACAAGAACCCCCTATGACTTCTTGATCCTTGGACAGATCATCTCTGTCATCCAGACATGCACATCCTCAAGTTAACTGCATGATTTCTCCAGTTCCCTTGATGGCCAAGGATCCCTCCTTATCCCATAATGTCATTTCTATTCTCTCTGCATCCCAGATAGAATCTACCCATAAGATTTACTGCAACAAATGGAAACATCTGCACAATGTTGTGATCCATTTAATGTGTCAATACCAGACATTTCTACAGATGTTCTTCATCTCACATTGCTGCAGTCCTTACACTTGGGTAGTCCGCTGTCCTCGGTCGGCCCGAATATCAAAGTAAAAGGCTGACGTCGGTCAAGGCGCATTAGACTGACATCAGGACGTCAGGGTACAAATGCGCATGACCGACGTCATATCCTCAGTCGTTTTTGCCGCATGGTCCGATGCAGAAGCAGCGTTGCAAGTGCCGGTTGGCGTTCTGAAATTTTTCGAATTCGGAGTTTCAGGCCGAGTCAAAGTTGGCTAAGTACCCCGTTGGGGAATATTTTAGTTTTTTCTTGCCTCAGTGGTTTACCGGATGTCAGAAAAAGTGAATAACTGTATTTCTTGTGGGAAACAGATACCGCATAGAGATTATCATACTTTGTGTATTCCTTGTTTAGGGCCTGAGCACGACGTTGTTGGGTGTCGCTTTTGTGCTAGATTCAATAAGCGCACTATTAAAAGAAGGTTAGATTGTGCCAGGTTAGTCTTCGGGAAGCGGTGCAACTATAATATGCCGTCGGATGCTCCGACGCCCACTTCTTCGAAGAAGCGCAAGGACAAAGCAGCTAAGCCTAGGCAAGAAGAACCGTCCGTACCGGACGCCGGTTCTTTAGAGGTGTCGGTGGAGCCGGGGGTTCCGCCTGAGGTTTCTCTGGAGTCCCAGAGGGAGACTTTGTTATTGCAGGATGTGGCCTCTCAGGAGGCAGGTCAGGCTGAGGGGGCTTCTCAGGTTACTGTACTCCCTTCCCTTCCTAGGGTGGTTAGGCCCTCTCCTTCTGTTTCCAAGGCTTCTCCCAGAGGCAGGCCAGGTTTAGCTTCAGTTGGTGTCACCCCTAGTTCTTCAGGTTCTGTGCCCAAGAAGCATATGCTTAAAATGGCAGAAGATTTGATTACTTTGATTAGAGGTTCTTTGCCCCCTCCTGATAAGAGACCTAGGGTGGAACCTGAGTTGGGGAGATTTGAGCAGGCTTCGGATGTTTCAGAGTCTTCGGCTGAAGACTTGCAGGAGTATTCTCCTTATTCTGATTCTGATGTGGATGATTCTACTCCTTCTGCTTCTCCTCCTGAAGATTTTTCTTTTCAGAGACTCTTCATTCCATGAGGGAGCATTTTAAGTGGGAAGGTCAAGACTTCTCTGATTCCAGGAAAAGGCTTAGGGAATTTTGTTTTACCCCAGCATAGGCCTTTGGCTATACCTCCTGTTCTGGATGTTGTGGAAGATGTGTTTGCAGAGGCTTCTCTTAATCCTGATTCTTTGCCTCCTGCTCCTGTTAAGCGGATAGGTATTACAGGGTGCCTGAAGCTCATAAGTATCTTTTAAGAGTCCTAGGGCGGACCCAGAAACTGTTAGTCAGGGGCCTAAGGGTGTTAAGGCTTCTGTTGTTAAAAATCCGGTTCCTCCAGATAAAGAGGCCAGGGCTTTGGATAGATGGGGAAAGAAAGTCTATACTTCTTCCACCCTAGCTATGAGGGCTTTGAATTGCCAGTTTCACATGTTGAAATACCAAAACTATCTACTTTCTCAATTGAAGTCTAAGGTAGATGCTCTGGCGGAAGGTATTGAGTGTAAAGAGTTACAAGATTTAGTACATGTTTCTGAACAGGTGGGTAAGCATTCTTTGCAATGTGGTTTTGATGCTGTACAGGCCTCGTCTAGGGTGGCTGCCACTGGGTCAGTTCTTCGCAGGCACGCCTGGATGAGAGATCAGAATTTGTCTGACCATGTTAAGACAAGGATTTTAGATGCTCCTTTACAATCTGATGTGTTGTTTGGTTCACCTGTTGAGGCAGTCTTAAAGAAAATGGAAGACAAGGCTAAGTCTATGCAGACTGTTAAAGATTTTTTGCAGGTTCAGCCTCCGAAGTTTAGTAGAAATTGGCCTACCAAGGGGTGGACGTATCCTTCTTATGATTCCCACTCTAGGGGTAGATCTAGACGTGGTAGGGGCAGAGCTCAGGGCTCTTTCAGGCCTAGAACAGGGAGTTCACCTGCACAGTCTTCGGGTGAGGGCAGGGGTCAGTCCTTTCGTAAACAGACCCAATGACCTACCTTTTCAGCTGCCAGAGCCTTCTCGTCTGGCAGCACCTTTGGGAGGAAGGTTGGCACTTTTCAAGGAAAATTGGAGTTTAATTACCCAAGACAGATGGGTATTGGATATCATACACCAAGGTTACAGATTTTATTTCCATACCTTGCCTCCTTTCAAAGGCATGCCAGACGTTCTTCCTCAGCAAAGAATAGAGGCTCACAAACAAATTTCTCTGTTACTTCAATACAGCTGGTTCCTATGCAAGAAGTGGGCCTAGGATTTTATTCTCGCCTGTTCCTAGTTCCAAAGAAGGGGGACACGTGGAGACCAATTTTGGATTTATCTATCCTCAACACTTACCTGGACATTCCCAAGTTCAAAATGTTGACGTTACAACAGCTTTTACCTCTGCTGGGCAAAGATCATTGGATGGTAACTTTGGATCTCAAGGAGGCTTACCTTCATGTTCCTATCAGACTGAGTTGCAGAAAGTATCTGCGTTTTCGGGCTGGGACTTCTCATTATCAGTTCCCTGCATTGCCCTTTGGCTTATCTACTGCGCCCAGAGTGTTCACGAAAGTTCTGGCTCCAGTGATAGCTTTCTTCAGGCTAAAAGGAATACAGATCTATCCTTATTTGGATGATTGCCTGATTCTGGCTCAAGGAACAGACGAGCTTCTTCATCATTTGGAATATGTGATAGCAGTGCTAAGATGCCTGGGGTATTCTGTGAACGAAATAAAGTCCAGTCTAGTACCCTCTCAGGACATGTGCTTTCTGGGTGTAAGACTGAATACAGCATCCCAGATGGCCTTTTTGACCCCGGACAAACAAAAGAATCTTTCCCTTTACTTTCATCATTTGTCTCATCAGTCCAGGCTGACTGCAAGGACAGTCCTTCAAGCCTTGGGGTTCATGGCATCTTGTATTCTGGTTCTTCCCAATGCCAAACTGCATATGAGGAAGCTACAATGGTATCTCAAAAACGTATGGACACAGCACTGCCAGGATCTGGACACTGTCATTCAAATAATACCTTGCATTCAAAAGGAATTTTTGTGGTGGGCTCAGGAATGTCACCTAAACAAGGGACTCTCTGTGACCCGGCCAGAGGCGAGTCAGATTCTAACGACAGATGCCTCAGACAAAGCTTGGGGAGCTCATCTAAATGGAAAGTGGATACAAGACAAGTGGCCTGCCAGACTACAACATCTACATATCAACTTGAAGGAGATGTTAGCAGTCCAGTTTGCATTAATAGCTTTCAAGGATTTACTTCTTCCAGGGCAGGTGTTGATTCTGACAGACAACACAACTGTCATGTGGTACATCAACAAGCAGGGGAACACATTCTTATCCTCTATGCAGGCAAGCAATGATTTTGTGGGAGACTGCTCTCAGTTTACAGCTACATCTTCAGGCAAGGTTTCTGCCGGGAGCACAGAACTCCTTAGCAGATGTGTTGAGCAGACAAATTATGGATCCCCACAGTGGAAATTGGATCCTCATGTATTTCAGAAATTGACAGTGTCATGGGGAACTCCAGACATAGATCTGTTCGCTTCTCCACTAAACCACCAGCTGCCAAAGTTTTGCACGAAAAGGTTTCATCCCACAGCTTGGAAAGTGGATGCTCTTTCTTTCAATTGGAGCAATCTTCATGTGTATGCCTTTCCACCTCTGCCTCTCCTCCCAAAGGTACTTCTAAAGGTCAGACAGGACAAGCCAAAGATGATTTTAATAGCTCCAGATTGGCCTCGACAGCACTGGTACCCATTACTGAGAAGTCTGGTGCAGGAGCC